>NC_051855.1:6095138-6743889 GCF_905115235.1 Hermetia illucens | reverse complement strand
AGTTTGAAGAGCTGTTAGACGATCTTGTTCACGATGCAAAGGGACGGAGTCCAAAGGTGATAGCCGGTGACTTTAATGCGTGGGCTATCGAGTGGGGCAGCAAAGAGACTAACGCAAGGGGGCGGTGCTTATTAGAAGCATTCGCCCAGTTGGATATGGTTCTGGCCAACGAAGGCGATATAAACACTTATCGGAAAGGGGGAACTGGGTCAATTGTAGATCTGACTTTTATCAGCGCTGCGTTAGCACATGACATGTCCTGGCAAGTTAGCGAGGACTTCACGTACAGCGACCACCAGGCAATCACCTTTGAACTAAGGATGGAGCCACAAGGCAGGAGACCCGCACCCCGGAAGCCGAAATCCAGAGGAACACAAGGATGGTCTGCCAAAGCGATGGATGAGCAAACATTCATGGAGGTGTGGCTAGACTTGCCTAGCAAAGCAGGCACCTCCACGGATAGAGCTCTCCATGTCACACAGAGCATCTTCCCATCTTCCCCACTAGAAGACCCAATTATTGGTGGAATAGTGAACTTGCCAATCTTCGATCGATTTGCCACAGAGCCAGACGAACGGCTCAGAGGGCAATAGGTAGGATCGATCAGGGGCAAAAGGAGCATGCCTATAGGGAGCTCGCAAGAACCTCAAGCTCGCCATCCAGCGGAGTAAGAGGGAATGTTTTAAGGGGCTCTGTTCGGAAGCGGACATAAATTGTGACAGGACGATTCAGAGGCCGATCGTCTCCGCAGATCACGTGCCCTATGCTCTTGTTGAAAATAATCCAGGGGTTATTTCCCCAGCAAGAGGGGGGTGCTCACACCTTCCAGCGCCCCCTGAATGTGACGCCGATTCCACCAGTCACCAGGGACGAGCTGCTAGAGATCTGCAGTCGAATAGGCGACAGTAAAGCCCCGGATCTTGACGGCATACCGAAAAGTAGTCAAAAGTAGACCGGATCTGTTCGCGGAGCTGTTTGAAACGTGCATGTCGGAGGGTATTTTTCCTGCACTATGGAAGCGGCAGAAGCTGGTACTGTTGCCTAAGGCTGGCAAACCTCCTGGTGAACTGTCCTCCTATAGACCCATATGTCTTCTAGACACTATGGGGAAAATGTTGGAGCGGGCCATTTATAATAGATTACTTCCAGTCGTCGAGAGCCAAGGGGGCCTTTCAGATAGGCAGTATGGGTTCCGGAAAGCCAGATCAACCATCGATGCCATCAAAATGGTTACTGGCTTGGCCGAAAATGCAATTCACGGAAGGGGTTGTATCAGCAAATATTGCGTGGTGGTGACCCTAGATGTGAGGAATGCATTTAACTCGGCCAATTGGAACCTTATACGAAAGTCTCTGACGACGATTGGTGTTCCCACCTACCTCGCCGCTATTATCGATAGCTACTTGAAAGAGCGGACACTCTGGTATGATACCGATGACGGATCCAAAGAGTACGTTGTCTCCGCGGGTGTCCCCCAGGGTTCTGTACTGGGCCCACTACTGTGGAACATCATGTATAATGATGTGCTCAACCTTCCGGTTCCAGAGGAGGCTACGGTGGTGGGTTACGCCGATGATATAGCACTGGTTGTGGTTGCAAAGCATCTCGAGGATGCTGAGTTGTACTCAAGCGAAGCAATCAGTGTTATTGAGGCTTGGTTAGAGAGTGCTGGACTGGCACTCGCGGAGGAAAAGACGGAAGCGGTCCTCATCACTAAGCGCTGCAAAAGAAATTACGCCTGCATTAGAATCGGGAATCGTATCATCACTTCCAAGCCGGCCATCAAATACTTGGGGGTGATGTATCTATGGAACGAGTCACTCGCTCCAGCGATACTACTTTGCATGCCAGATTCCAGTCTCTCGGTTGAGGGCTGTATGCACCTGTTGGCCCCGAGATTAGATTTTGGATGCTGCCTGGGAAGTGTATTTCAAGCAAATGATTTGCAGTTTCTTCATCGCTTTCTGTGTACTTCCCATTCTGTAAACGTAAATAACCCAGTTTCTGGCTACGTTCTTTGACCAGAATCCGCTTCAGCTTTGAGGTTGCCTCAAGAGAGTTAGTCTCTTCGCAAAAGCGTCTCCAAGATGATCGTTTAGCCGATCTTATGTTCTTCTTTAGAGCCTTCTGTTCCTCTTTATAGCGATTCCAGCTAGTGCTTGATTCACCCTTCAGAGCACGATTAAGGAGCATCCTTGTCGTTCTCCTCTGTTTTGCCAAAATCATATAAGGCCGAATTTTAGAATTTTGAGATATATCAATATACGAGTATCTACTCTACTAACTCATTTCTCAATATACAGTGAGTAAAATTGAAATTCGGACACTGTCTAACGAAATACACAAGTGTTAAGAAAATCGGTAAAAGGAGTAGCCTGTGTTTAGCTTCTTTACAAGGACATAACGTACAGTCTGTTGGATACAATTCTTGGGAAACAGGACGCTGGAAGCTTCAGTTATGAGGACGAAATATTCACTTTCCCAGGCTACTGACATTCAAAGTCTTTGTCAGTAATAGTGTGTTTCCACAAAATTTGGTATTATCATGTTTTATTTATTATGTTTATTGCCGGAAGCGGCAGGTGTCCCGAGTTCAAAAAGGTGTTAAATGCAGGTTAATCTAAATCAACCTCAATCACTGTAGGGTCACTCAAGACCTGCTCTCGCAGACCACCTACGAATCAGAGGTTCAAGTGGCTATAATAAGCGAACCCTATAAAAACCCTAACAAGAATGAATGGGTAGCTGATCCTACAGGGGGAGGTGGCGTTGCGGGCATAGGGATCAAGCCATACAGGAATGTATGAAGTAGTCCACAAGTGGGTACGAATGGGCGAAAATAGACGGCACATGCGTCTGCAACTGGTATGCTCCTCTAAGCCTGTTGGACAGATTGTTCTTGGATGCAAAAGGACGGAAACCAAAAGTCATCGCCAGTGACTTCAATGCATGGGCCAGAGAATGGGGAAGTTCATTGACGAATACAAGAGGTCGTTGTCTTTTGGAGACTTTCGCACAATTAGTTATCATAGCGGCTAACGACAGTCAGGTGAATACTCACCGGAATGGGGCATCCGGTTCGGTTGTGGATCTGACCTTTGTTAGCTTGTCACTAGCTACCCATATGTCCTGAAACATCAGTCAACACTACACCCAAAGTGATCACCAGTAAATAGTTTTTGACTTGAAAAGCAACTCAAGTGGTTAGAAATCTGATCGTCCAAGAATGAGGAAAATGTCAGGTTGGATTGCGCCAGCAATTGACGACCAAATAATCATATATGTGTGGTTGGACCAGGACACTATACCAGCTACACCCTCAGATAGAGCCCTCCATATCACGGAGTGTATCGCGAAGGCATGCGACTCATCAAGGCAGAGACATTGTACTTTCACCAGTAGAAGGCCGAACTGCTGGTGGAATAATGACTTCATTGGGTCAGACGAGCGGCTCAGAGAGCCATGGGTAGAATCGTCCAGCTGGTGAATCAGCGAGCTTAGAAGGAAGCTCGAAGAAACCTGAAACTGGCTAGACAGCTAAGCAATTGAGACTGCTTCAAGCAACTCTGCGCAGAGGTGGATATAGACCCATGGGGAAGTACGAATAAACTTAACAAGGGTTCTGCAGTCAATTATTCAAAATTATAGTAATATACAAATATTAACTTCATTTCAACAGATATCGGCAATATTTCGGAGCCTAGGCACCATAAAGTAGCAGCTTCCTGATCTTTTTTCAGATTTTCCGGTTTCATAGATTCTGAGAATGAGTCCGTGAAAGTAAAGACCACTTTTCAGCCTCGCCCTCCCCCTTTGTAAATTAAATGTCAAAGCCGACCAGTTTTCGAAAAGTGTTAATCGAGACCTTTGGATATCCCGCAAAACTATATTTGGTGAAAAAGAATTTTACACCCCCCTTTGCATGCATGGGGACCTCCTTAAATTCCACGTAGAACAATGTAACTTACCGTATGCGTGAGCGTTCATTGTCCCCACCAAATTTGGTGTCAATAAGTAGGACCGTTTCCAAGAAAAGTGTATGTGAAAGACAGACAGATGGACAGACAGGCAGACAGTGAAACTTAACAGCGATGGACGCAAAGAGTGAATGTTATGCAAAACAATAAGAGGAAACTGTGAACAGGATTATTGAAAATTGCATACGAAACTACTCGAAGTTGTAAGGAGTTCCTGTGACTCGTGGTGTAGTGAAATCAATGACTGTTATTTCCTTTGTCTATTTGACTGTCATACGGAAGGTCGCGGTTCAAATCTCACTGGTGACACAGGGATTTGTATCGTAACTCGACATGGGCTACCAATCGACTCAGCTGTGAATGAATACCTGAGTCAAATCAGGATAATAATCCCGGGCAAGTTCAGTGTTGACCACAGTGTACTGCAGTGTACCGTTTCGATCTTGAATGAAGTGCTCTAATAGACTTCAAGGTCTTGATTCAATTCCAACTCCAACTCCAACTCAATTCTAACACAAAGAAGAAATGTCTACCTCGTTGTCGAAAGGCATCCCGACAGCAGACAATACATGGAATTCTTGCCAAAGATTAAGGCAGGCAGTTCTCTTCTGGCTCATGCCTGAGGAGAGTAAGTCTTACGATCTCCAAAAGAAGATGGAATCATCATAAGGTAAAGCAGTGGAGGTAAAGAAGAGCCAGGACACAATGTTGATTGAGTTCGTGAACCTGAGATTACCACAAAAGCGGAGATCTGCGAGGCCCTAAATACCCAACTTGGGCCCGATTGGATCCTTAAGACCAATGTGATCAGGACACGTAATGCATATGGTGATATTCAGAAGCCCACAATAGCCTTACCATTCGAAGCAGCGGAAAAAGCGATTGCTGTTGGTAAAATTCGCGCTGGTTGGGTCAGCTGTTGACTGCGAGAACAGGTATCGCCAAAGAAGTGTTTCAAATGCCTGGAATTTGGACACATTTCGAGGAACAGGTCAAGCAGGCATGATAGGTCTACTTTGTGTCCAAGTTGCAGAGAGAAAGGACATATTGCCAAAGTGTCCAGTGTGCAATACCTGCTATGCAGAAAAACACCAAGCCTCACGCTAGATGAATTCGTATTGTTGATGGAAAGGTTAGCTTCCGAAGCAAGTCGCCACAATCCAATAATAAAAGCCGGCGATTTTAACGCTTGGGCCGAAAGCTGGGGTAGTCCAAAAACAAATGCAAGAGGCCGAATATTGCTCGAAATATTTTCACGTCCGAATGTCGTTCTGCCAAATATCGGCGGCGTTAATACTTTTCGGTGACGAAATATGGGATCGGTGACAGACCTTACGTTTATCAGCGACACATTATCTAAAGATCTCCAATTGTATGCTAGCGAGTTCCGTCCCGATCAGACCCGAGTCTGCAAGGAACTCATCTGAAGTGGCTCTGCCACGAAACCTCACCGGAGGTTATCTGGTACCATGGGAACCGGGATGGCCCTCTGAGAGCATATGCTTCAGGAGAAATCCTGGAGGATGTGCTCTCGGCCCGGTTATTTGCGGTTGACCCCCTAGTGGGAGTTTCATGGTGGTTGTGGTTATGCCTACATCGCGGGCAGAGTTCTCGGAGTTCAAGCGTGGAGTTGCGCTGTACAACTGGGGTGCCGTACCCCTTAGTTGCGGCAGAGGTGTTAGATAGGCCTCGCATCCACTGGTATGAATGCTGAGCCTGCACTCAATATAAACCAGGACCGCTGTGCTTGCATGGCGGGGCTCTGATTGTTGTCCCAAAATCAATCCGTGTCCGACGAGGACTGTGGGATTAAGCCTTCATGGCAGGTACTAACGTTAAACCCCCAGGACTTTCGTGTATGCTAGCGAGGCTATCATCTTTGAGATGGAGCGTAGGACAGGAGGAAAACGTATCAAGAAAACTGCAGCAGTGGGTTGGACATTACAGAAGCTTGACAAGCAAATGTTCGAGGAAATATTTCTGCAGGAAACGGCAATGATGGGAAACCCAGTAGAAAAGGTGACGCAGGTTCTTGAAGAGATACAAAAAGCATGTAAGGCTTCCATGCCACACCGCACTGTACTCAAGAAACGAATGCCTAAATTCTACGTGGAGTTCTGAAATCGATGAGCTTCGCAAAGTTTGCCTTAAAGCCAAAGGAGACACAGTCAATGTTGTAGAAACCGGCCTGAGTCTGAAGAGTTGCACAACTGATATAAGAAGGCGAAGAAAGAACTGCAATCAGCCATCTCTAGAAGTAAAACTGAACACTTTAAGAAGTTATGCAAGAAAGCGGACTCCGACCCATGGTGAGGTGCATACAAGGCAGTCATGGCATTAATCAAGGGTAAATGCTCGCCACCGATCACCAACCCTGATTTGCTGTAGGAAATGATTGGTACTCTCTTTCAATAAGTTTCGAATGAATCGAACCTGCCCACTGTTCAGATAGATTCTGATGAAACTTCCGAGGTAACCATTGAAGAAGTCCTAGAAGTCGCAAAGAAGATTGGCGAAGATCAACCCCCAGGCGAATAAAGCTCTGGTAGTGACCGTTAAAACAATTCCAAGGTGGCTTGCCGAAACGTTGATGACGTGCCTCAAAATAGGGATTTTCCTGTAAAGTGGAGGAAACAGAAGCTTGTCCTAATCCATGGTAAATGACCAAAAGGCAGACCTAAGCAACGGTGGCTTGATACGCCGGATGGGGATTTGAAAGCCTCGAGATTGCACCCAGATCAGGCATTCGATAGAGCCAAATGGCGAAGCCGATCACGACGAGCCGACCCCGCTTGTGAACGGGATAAAAGCTGAAGAAAAATAAGAAGAAGAATTGTGGGTTTGTTCAAATGGGACGCTCCCAAATACCTGGTATGCATAGTCATAGAATTTCTCCGGAAGAGACTAGTGTGTTACGATTCGCACGATAGACCTAAGACGCATAGAACAACTTGCGGGGTTCCACAAGGATCAGTCCTCGGTCCTCTAGTCTGAACAAATAAATAAGGTACAACGGAATTTTGCTCTCTGTTGGCGAGTCTAAATTAAACCATCCTCCAGGGATGGAATAGTAAAAGCGGGGATGTGTTCAATTTCTCCTTGAGTCATCGTTGAGAGAAAGGACATCGGATAACCAATGCGACATCATACTTCTTCGACCTGAATATCCTAGATTTCGACATATGAAGTCGCTGGCTTGCAATTATTTTCAATCTCCAAACAGGAGCGATGTCTAAAGTGTCCTGAACTGATACTCCGCGGCTGCTGTTCATCGGTCAAATCGGAACTTTTTTCCAGGCCGAAGCTGACTCAACTCTGGTAGTTTTTGTTATATCTATTTTGGAGGACCATATCATGGCGGATACCATTGAAGTTCTATGCAAACTGTTTGCATGCTATGAAACATTAAAGGTCCTCGTCAACAACAACGGAACGGCTCAGCTGTTATGAATTCAAGGAGTTCTGCCTTTTTATAGACACGTTTTCTCAAATTGAAAAAAGGACGTAACATATTTTTCAAATCTTCCTTAGTATCTAGTCAGCAACATCAAATGGGAGACAACGAGTCTTCCTATCAAAATATTCTTTCATTGTAAGATTAGGACAACATTGCATCTCTTGATGTCTCCAAATATCATCTCCGTTCACTCCCCTTTTCATCAGGCATGCAGGGACATCCTGGCTGTATTAAATCCATTAAATGATTAACATATGATCCATTAAATTAGGAACGCTCAAATTATCATGAAATCCTATTTATTTTCACTCATCCTGATCCCTAAAAATGGCATTATCCTTGAATAAAACCTGAACAAGAAAAAAGAATCATTTCAACAGTGGTAAATGATGAAAGGATATCGCTACAACGTTCATTATGTCTATGAATTCTTCGCTCTACTTCCATTAGACAGATGTGCATGCACATATATTTTTGTAGGAGAGAAGGTGAATTGTTATCCTTTTTTTGCGGATTATTCATGGCTCTATTGATTTGAGAGCATTTTTTTGTGACTGAAATTCTACTTATCATAATTAGTTGAGAATTTGGCGAGCTAGGGGTATATATGGTGGTAAAACAGTCGCTGTTGTGCATGTTTGCATGGTTATACTGAAAAAGGTCTAACACTGATGTTGATGACAGGGCCGTAAAGAAGGGATCCACTCCCGGATAGAAAATTATGTATGTACGCCGATTATCCTCTCATTTAGAAACCAGAAAGCCTAACAACAGTAATTAACTAACTCCAACTTCGTCTGAAGATATTACATTCATTGTTTATGCTGAAGAGTGGACAGAAAACAAGCAGCCCATTAGGCCTTGCGACCTAGTAAACTTACTGAAGAAATAAAATCAAAAAAGTGATAAAAAGGATTTCGGGTAGTCCTTCAAATTTCAGGAAACTTTCCAAGTAAAAAAAAATCGTTTTCTCCGAAAATCTTCCCCTCGACTCCGAATCTAAACGTCTCAAATCTAAAATTTACCGCAATGTCGTCCGTCCAGTCGCTTTCTATGGTTCTGAGTGTTGGCCGACTATAAAAGACAATGAACGGCGACTTGCGGTGATGGAGACGAAGATGCTACGTTGGACTAGTGGCGTCACACGTTTAGATCACATCCGAAATGAGGATATCCGCGATCGTTATGGGGTTGCAACGATCGTGGAAAAGTTGCGAGAGAGGCGTCTTCGATGGTATGGTCACGCAATTCGTGCAAACGAGAATTCACTTGTCAAAATTGGCCTGAACATCGAAGTCGATGGTAAACGACCAAAGGGCAGACCTAAACCACGGTGGCTTGATACGCTAGATGGGGATTTGAAAGCCTCGAGATTGCACCCAGATCAGGCATTCGATAGAGCCAAATGGCAAAGCCGATAACGACGAGCCGACCCCGCTTGTGAACGGGACAAAGGCTGAAGAAAAAGAAGATAGATATTTTTTAGAGAGGGAACTGCATTAGATATTCACAGCAGTTCCGGTGGGACTTCGATTCAGTCGTAATGTTACTTGCGTCTTATGTGCAAAATTATGCATTTTGAAATATGATTTTATGTATCCAGAAGCTCAAGCCGGCTCAATAGGTTACGGTGGGCGGGTCACTTAATCCGTATGGATGAGGATGATCCAGCCCGGAAAGTCTATAAGGGCAATATCTATGGTAGAAAAAGAAGACGAAGCAGACCCTGCCTAAGATGGAGTGATTGCGTAGGGCTGGACGCCAAACAGCTTTTATGGATATCGAATTGGTGGACCTCGGTTCAAAACCGGGATGTCTGGAGTTCCTTATTAAGGCAGGCCTAGACCAGATACCGGTTGTGGCGCCGTTGATGATGATGAGAAGCTGAAGCCAAAGAACAGTTTAGTGGCATGAGACCGTTCCGCTCATCAAGTGGCGTCAGGCTGAGACCCAAGGGATAGGTCTTCAGCCTGGGAGAATTCCCATCGATCCCAGATTGTTCAATTGATGAAATCGACTTACGAGGTTCTGCCTTCTGATAATTTATTAGAAAGGTGCTTGGGTTCACACGCAGTCAAAACAGCACGAAATCCCTCAAAAACATTCGCACTTGACCAAATGGGTGGTGGAAATTGCTACCCACGTTCGTGATCTTCAGCGGTTTTTGCCCTTTTTGCAAGTCATGGACATGTTGGGGATTACTATGGTAGGCGAGAAACTCATTGACACTTCCGAGAGTAAGGTCAGAGACGATGTAAAAAGGACTCAGATTAAACAGAGAGATGAAAATGCGACCAACCGAGACATTTTCACACGAAACTGAACACTGAAAAGAAGATGCTCAACTGTAAGAATTATTAGACTTCGAACCCTTGATGATTTCCCTAAAGAGTTAGATGTTGACAGATCAGTCGTCGGTAAACGTTTGAACACGATGGGAGTGGTCCAGAAATAAGGTAACTAGGTGCCACATCAATTGAAGGAGGGCAATATGGAGAGACGTTTGGTGATGTGGGAGATCCTCCTTGAACGGCAGAAAAGAAAAGCATTTTTGGACCACCTCGTCACTAGCGATGAAAAATGGATTTATTATGATAACCCTAAGCGTTAAAAAAGTTGTAGGCTGCCAGGTGAACCAAGTTCATAGACACCGAAAAAAAATATCCATGCTTCAAAGATAATGTTGCGTATCTGGTGGGATCAGAAGGGTGTCATCTATGAACTCTTTAAACCGTCTGGGACCATCTATGCCGATCGTTACCGACTGCAGCTAATGAATTTGAATCAAACTCTCCAAAAAATGGTTGGAATGCGACGATGGATACGATAAACTCGTACAGCAAAATGCTGTACGACAACGACAGGTCACACATTGCTAAGCCGATATTTAGAAGGAGTGAGTTGGGAAATTTTGCCTCACCCATCGTATTTTCCAGACTTTGCACCTTCGGATCACAATCTATTCCGATTTCGGCTTTTGTAGAAGGGTAACAGACAGATCATATGGAAAGTAAACCAGACACGTTCGTAGTTGGTAGAATAGGAACGAGCAGGACGAACTCGGAGGAATAGGAAGAAGTGTAAGACAGGATATAGTTTGCAACGACTAAGAAATTGGATTATCGATGATCAACAAACCACCCTGAATGGGCAAAGATGACCAAGAGGGGGAAGTTATCCCAAAAAAACCTAAAAGGATGGCACTTGGAGCCGTAAATCCGCCGCGATCGAAAAGAAGGATCCACGACGGGTCACATTTTCGATCAATGTTTCCCTTGGCTCAGATGTATTGTCAGGCGCGGTCTTTGGGGTTCTGATTGTAGAATAGGAGAATATATGGAATCCGTGAACGCGATGAGAATGCATAACGCAGAAGGCCGGACCCACTACCTAGCTGCGATCCCCGTTATCCAACCAAATCTCACACGCTCATCCGTTCCTTCGTACCGAACTAGTCTTCGCTGATTGAAGACAGAGAACTGACTGGAAATGAAGTATTGGGGATAGCTTGACACAGGGGATAGCTTCATGAGAATATTTCTAATTCAGAAGCGAGAAGAAGCGGCCAAGTATAGCACCTCGCTAAAATCCTCCGATTCCCGCCTTAATATGCGTTCTCACCGCCTCTTCAACCCGACGCAGAAGTAAACACGTCTTCTTTTTCACCCTTCTTCCTTGCTTGGATACGGAAAACTAATCGCATGCAAGGTATTGGGGACGGCTAGGGACAGCACCTATCTACAGTCCCCCGTTTCCTACCTAATATTAGCAGACCATCAGCTTCTTCCTCGCCACAAGAGAGAAAGGATCAGTAACCGCGGGTCGACATCTAGAAAGAATTGTCATTCCCATAAAGGCAAGAAGGGACTTATGCCGACGAGGCCCGTATTCCACCGACTTAAGAGACACTCTCTTGTGAGACCTAAAGTCTCAAAACACGACACAAAACGAAGGTCAGAGCCCTGTAGAGAGTGTCTTGCAGGGCGTGAATGCATTTTCACCGACATCTGAGAGGTTCCCTTAGTAAGGTCTGCACTTTACCCGAAACGAAACTCAACACACTTACCAGAATGATTAAACTTTCGTGGTATACTATAAGGGCAAAGTAGGCTTAGGAGCACTTGCTTCTGCGCAAAAAAGTGTGAAACCCAAAACTAGAAAAATGAAGTCCAGTGTACGCGGAGCCTAGCCGCGGAAAATGTTGAGAAACTATTGTTTCTCTATCCGACACACTAAAACGTGTGACCCGGCATAGGCTATCTTCGACTGATTCAAATATTCGAAGCCTAGGAGATGTTGGTCCTGAAACCCCACGTTGGGCGCCATTTGAAGCGACAATATGGGATTTTCGATAGTCAAAAGACCATCCTTAATAAACGGACCAAGAGGGGAGAGCTATACCAAGAAACCTAAAAAGATAGCGAACTGACCGTGAAGGTCCGCCAAACATTGAAGTGCTCTGTCGATACTTGTTTCGACGGCTCTGTGCTAGCCAGGCTCAGGAATGTGGGGGCGGGTATTTGGGCACTCCGATCCCTCACTTTTGTCATTACAAGTTAGTTGTATAGCAGCAGGACAAGAAGCAGTTGCTGGAACAGGAAAAAGCGCATTATAAGAAACGTAGTTAAAAGTAACAAACAACAAAGTTTCTGCTTCTAGTTACTATTATCAATGCTTCAAAAACCGTTAACCGCCTCCTCCGCCTTCCCCAAGGATATCTAATTTACCCTGGTATCAAAAGTTGTCGCTTGGCCGCCACAGCAGAAGGCCGCGACTCAATCCTTACTGGAAGTAGAGGAATTTGTATCGTGACTGTATATCCAATACCTAGTCCTAGTGAGTACCTAGTCTAATCAGGTGCAATAATAACCACATTACCTCCTGGTGTACCTTTGCCGTTTTGAAAAAAAGTGCTATAAAACGCTTGAAACCTCAGATCAATTGGATCGGCCAGTCATGAATACCGATTGCGCGAACTTGTTAGGGGAGTTCGGTTGATTGAGAGCCTTGGTGACCGGGTTGGTGCAGCGCTTACTCTCAATTTAATAAAGCTGGCGCCCAACGTGGGCCCTGAAAGGTGGCATTCCCTTTATCTTTTTTTTGGGGGTTACACCCACCGGGCTTGATAGCATTAGGATCAGAGCTTCCTTCACTTGCGAATACTCTGATGCCTAAACCAACTTAAGGGGGATTTTGTTCACCAGGTGAACATCCTTTTGTAAGTTCGAGCTTGACGCTCAAAACAGGGCTTTTCAACGGATTCCGCCGTATAGCCGGCTGAAATTATATTGTCAAGGTGCCTGAGAGGAGGATATAGAAGGAAGCAGAATGAACCTTGTCAATTCACTTGTCCATCCTAAGCTCAGGAACTCCACCTTTTGCATGTTTGCTGAGGAGTTAGCTCAAATTTTTGGTTCATCACATATTTAAATTAAAGTTCAAAGCCGCGTTGTTTGTTGACTTTGTGGGATTTTGGTTTGGAGTGTTGCATTCAGTTTCGACCGGACTAGTCGAAGTTGGGAGGACTGCCGGGCCGTCACTCCATCCCTAGTTTGGGATAGACTTAGGTCTGCTATTCCGATCACATTCCTCGCAAAACGTAGGGTCCCCCCCCCCCCCATTATGTTTAAAGCGGCAAGAGGCGAACATTTCGGTTGGGGTTGGCCGCTGCAGAGCTTTCATGTTATCTGGCCTTCCCATGAGGAGGACGGGAGCCACTCGTCGCCCGAATTAGCTCAGGGGTAGTTCTTCCCCGTCCATCTCGCGCGAGTTATTTTTTTTATAAATTCTGTTCCCCACCTTATTAGGCCGTTTGGCGGTTTAGCTTCTTTGGTAAGGAAAATTTCGGTGGTATCAACCCACCTCGAGACCTCACGTCTCCATTAGATTAGTTTACCCCGGGTGGGTTAAGTTTTTGTGACTATTGAGTAGATATCGATGTGGAGACTGGCCACCGTATAGGGGAAATTTCATTGTTTTTTTTTTTTAGATTTTTCGGTTGGGTCGTTTTCGAGAACGGCACGTTAAGGAAATGATCACTTTTCCAGCCACTGCTCGCTCCCCGCCTTTTCGAAATATGTCAAAACTAAGAGCGATTTCGGAAGGTACTAATCGAGACCTTTCATTTGATACCCAACATGACGGCGAAAAAAAATTTCAACCCCCTTTTGCATGTATAAGATTCCCCCTCTCAAAGTAGAGAGGTGTGTTGGTGTTCAAACATTTTACCTTCTCCCCAAATTCCGCGCCAATCAGTATATCTGTTCATGAGAAAAATGCATGTGTCAGACAGATAGACAGACATTGAACCGGTTTTAATAAGACTTTGTTTGTTTGTGTCGCTGGAGTAGATTGTGGTATAGTCGCCATCGATTTCGGTGACCTTTCATATAAATCGATTTGAACCATTGCGAAGTAGGGACATTTAATCAAGGAGTCGTTCGCTCCGAGACATCGAAGCGGACAGACGTGGCACGGAGCACGGAGCACGGTGAAACGAAACAAGTAACGTAAATAAAAAAAAAAAAGTGGTGAAGTGTTAAGTGTAGTACTCTCAAAAGGAAGTACAGTTGATTAAAGTATGCAGTGCATCTCAATATTATTGAGACACTGTATACCAAAGTGCAATTATTGTTAATTGTTTTTCTTTAATTTCAGTGAATACTGGTGAAGATTCGGAGGAGAGCTGAGGACGGGCTTGGGGACAATAATGTCCGCCAAGAGTTCTAAAATGGCACTCCCTGGTGAGCTATCGTCTGAGGAGGAGGGGAGCACGGGCCCCTCAGAAAATTATGACTACCCGCTGGGGAAGGAGCTTGAAGAGCTCAGAGGCGAGAAAGCAGCCCTCGCACAGCAACTGGAGTGCCAACAACAGCTGATAATTCAGCTAAAACAGGAGGTAGCAGCGCTACAAGAGGCGGTGCGAACCAGTGTAGCAAAAAAAAGTGTAGCAAGAAATAGTAGTGAACCGATCGTCATCGACAGCGGGGGAGCACCAGCAGCAATAGAGGACTCAACAAGAGCCAACGAAGAGTGCGAGATGGACAGCGTGGGACCATCACCAAACCCCGAAGTTAACGACGAAGGTGACCCGTTCAACTTCGTGCGGAGGAGGAAAAGTAACGAGATAAAGGTTAGTGTAAAAACTGTAACCGCTCCTAAACAGGCTACCCCCCCACAAGCTCCCCAACCTACCAAGTCCAAGAAAATGAGAATCCCCGCTATAACTGGGTACGGTTTAAACGTACCATCTTTTTTAAGACTCCTGAAAAATAAGGGGCTAAAAGCGTCCCTTAAAAATACGAGGGCTGACAGGACCCTCATATTTACGGAAACGGCAGAAGATCACGGGAAGGTCTTCGCGCTTTTAAAAGAACAGGGGCTTAATGCTACCACTAGGACGCCTCCCTCCCTTCGCACCCAGTCTGTAGTTATCCGCGGACTCCACAGGGAAACGGACCCCGTGGACATCCTGGAAGAACTTAAATCAGAGCACCCAGATTTCCAACTGAAGACAGTTGCGAACCTGGTTACGCGCAGAGACAAGTTTCTGCATAGCGAAAATCCGGCCCTCCCGATGAAATCGCAATCGGGATTGTTCATCGCGACTTTCAAGCCCTCTCAAGAGCTCAGCGAGGTGATGAAGGTAAAATATATCCTTCATCAAAAGGTAACCTTGGAAAAGGTCAAAAGTTTCGAGGAAGTGCAGTGTTTCAACTGCCAGAATTTTGGGCACATCGCCCAAAATTGTTCAATTGTGCACAGATGTGTCAGGTGCACAAAATCCCATCCTCGCGGGGAATGCGGAAGACAGGCGACCGAAGGGCCTCTTTGCTGCAACTGCGGCCAAGCTGGCCACCCAGCGAGCTATCGCGGGTGCCCAGCCTATAAAGAAATGGTAGCCAGGAAGGAAGCTGCCAAACAAAAGCGAGCCAATGAAAGCTCCCAAGTCAAGCGCACAGTGACACAACTGTCACAAAGCTTGGTCAATCCCAGCGTATCGTACGCTCAAGCTGCCAGAAACACTCAACCAAGAGTGGCAGCACAACCTGCTCCCATCCCCGCACCAAATGCCTTCCGCGAATTGGTGCAATCTCTCGCGTCGGCCTCAACTAATGAGCAGCGGCAATTCGCCGCTATAAAACTCATTATGAATTTATGAAGTTAAAAATCGTCACCTTTAACTCCGCGTCCCTGATCTCACACGCCCAACGTGCCACAGCCCAAGTGTTGATTAACAGTCTGAAAGCAGACTTCTATTGCGTTTCAGAAACGAAACTAAACAGCAGGCATAACGTGCAATTCACCGGGTATAATATTATCCGGAATGACAACAACACTGGCGCTGCCCTTTTAGTCAGGAAAGACTATGAATTTGAGGAAGTCGTCATTGAAAACCTGCTGACCTCTTCCGCCGCGGCGGCAATAGTAAAAACCACTGATGGTAGACGGATTTTGGTAGTTTCTGTCTACATCAAATGCAACTCTCGGAATGAGCAACTGGGACAAGATCTTAAGATCTTGGGCAATCTCCAGTTAAAGTACAAGTACCTCATTTTCGGTGGCGACTTCAACTCTAGGCACACCTCCTGGGGCGATACGGCAGTAAATAAAAATGGGGAAACCCTGCTTAAATGGATCCAAGACCCTTGCTCGCCAACCTATGTCGATTTGGTCTTACCAGATACTCCGACAAGACCCAGTAGTCAATCAACCATTGACTACTTCCTCCTTTCGGAGGAAACTTCACTGAACTTTCAAGTGATATCGTGCACTACTTTTCCAGGCATGTCTGATCATCTCGCAGTACTACTTAAACTTTCCTCGTCCTCCCAACTGCGAAAGCGAGTGATGACTACCGTAAGGTCCTTCGCCCACACTGACTGGGACAAATTCAAGTCAGACCTTGCACCAAGGCTGAACTTGAAAAAACTCGCAACTGACCGCAATCTATCGGACATAGAGATCGACGAAGCCGTCACCTTGGCCACTGATGCCATTAATACTGCTACACGCAGAAACACAAGGCTTATCAAAGTCGACGAGTTACAATATAACTCAGTCCCTCACGATATTATGCTCCACTTGAAAGTCAGGCAAATATGGCGTAGGCAACTCAAACGGATTTTCCACAAACACGGAAATAAAGTTAATGCTGAGTATAAAGCATTATTTTCCCGGATTAATTGTCTGAGTACAATAATTCGGCAAAGAGTGGCGATTTTCCGCAACAAAGAACTAACAAGGAAACTAGCAGATATTAAGCCCGGCCCAGATATGTTTCAGCATATCAACAGGCTAACCGGCAGACACAAATCTCGTAATATCGCTCTCTCCAAGAACGGGGAGCACATCTGCAGTGACGCTAGGAAAGCGCAAGTTCTCGCGGAATCTTTTGAGACTCAGCTCAATTCCCCTCCGCCTCAAAACAACCCGGCTATATCATCGATTGTTGATTCAACAATCAAGGCCTTCGTCTCTGAGAACTCCCAGAAACTCACTAAATTCACCACAACCAACACCTCAGTCAAACCAACGGAATCGCAACATTTTCTGAGTTTACCACAACTCACCGACTTAACCCAAAACCTCAACGGTAAAAGATCAGCCGGACCTGATGAAATCCCGAACTTTGTAATAAAGAATCTACCCAGAGCCTCATTGAAATTCCTATTAGCAGTTTTCAACAACTGTATTAATAATGGCTACTTTCCATCCACGTGGAAAGTTGCAAAAATAATTGCGATCCGTAAAAAAGGCATTTCCAACGAGCCAAGCAAT
The DNA here is from genome assembly GCF_905115235.1 of Hermetia illucens. NCBI lineage: Eukaryota > Metazoa > Arthropoda > Insecta > Diptera > Stratiomyidae > Hermetia > Hermetia illucens. The sequence goes on along the minus strand of NC_051855.1, from coordinate 6,726,675 downwards.
TTCAGGCCCATTTCTCTATTATCCAACCTTGGCAAACTGTTTGAGAAAGCATGGACAGTTGGGCTAGTCCAGCACTGCAACCTCAACAAAATTATCCCTGACCTCCAGTTCGGATTCCGCTCCAAACACGGAACCCAGCACGCACTGAGCTACCTTCACGACACTGTTGTCTCAAGACTTAACGTCAACAACAAACCCACAGTAGCATGTGCGTTAGATTTAGAAAAGGCCTTCGACTCCGTGTGGGTAAACGGACTTATATACAAATTAATATACAATGAATTCCCAGTCCCGATAATTAGACTTGCGTTAAGTTTCTTCGAAGATAGGCACTTTTATGTCAGCGTGGGGAATGAATTCTCCGATCTCTTGCCGGTAACATCGGGTGTACCGCAAGGATCCATTTCAGGGCCAACATTCTATAACATCTTCACGGCTGACATTCCGATCCCCGATGATGGCGTTGACCTCATCCAATTCGCCGATGATACGCTTATCTTCGCTTCAAACCTCCACCCCAACAGGGCAGCCAAAGCGGTTGAGAACTACATTGTAGTCCTCTGCAGGTACTACCGTAGTTGGGGAATCAAGATAAACGAGGGAAAAACGCAAATCTGCACTTTTAGGAGAAAATCTAGATACTTAGGTTCTAGAAGCATCCACAGGAAAGCTAAACGCTTGAAAATGAGAATCGGGAACACCACAGTGAGCAGATCTAGTTCAATCAAATACTTGGGAGTAACCCTGCATGAACTCCTCAAGTTCAAACCCCACCTCCAGCTCGCTATCAGCAAGGCACGCGGTGCAGTCAGTGGCATCTACTCTCTTCTTCGCAAGACAGTAGGTCTCAGCACCAAAACCAAACTGACACTGTATAAGACCCTGATTAGACCCGTTATCTGTTACGGAGCACCAACTTGGATCTCATGCTCCAACCAAGCCATGGCAAAATGCGAGTCATTCGAACGCCGAATCCTTAGACATTGCACAGGCTTGTCTTACAACTGGAAAACCAGAAAGATCGGCAAAAACGCCGAAGTGTATAGGCGAGCCAAAGTCAAACCACTTCGAGAACACGTTCTCACAATAATGGAAAGGTTCTTCGAAAGAACGGAGGACCACCCCAACCCATTAATTCGGCATCTCTACCAACAGGGTAAAACCTCCCCATTGGCCACATTCTTAAGGCCCTGCCAAATCGTGAGTTCATCCCACAGACCGAAAATCCGCACCCTTTTTGAAACTCCCTGCCTGGTAGGAGTGGATAGAGGCTAAGCACAGTCATTTGTAAGTGCTTATTGTATATATTAGATTAAGCTAGATTAAGTTAGAATAAGTTAGGTTAAGTAAGTAAATTTCAACCTTCTCGCGTCTTTAGTGCAGGCGCAGTATTGAAAAGTCAAGATTGTACAACAAATTGTCAAGATCCATGTATGTAAAAAATTATATACTAAGTAAAGTAAATTACAGAGAAGGTCGGGTTGGCCAAACAATGTAATAGTCACCCGTTTGATAGAGTTAAGATCAATTAGCCATTATTTAAGCTAGCATTAAGTAACCTTTGTCTAGTTGTAAGTCACTATTTAAATAAATGAATTGAATTGAATTGAATTGCGAAGTAGGTCCCATATGCAGTCCCCATGGCAGGATGCAGGAAAATTTTCTCATGAGGACACGTCCTAACAGTTGAATTTGCGACATTCATACTAATCTCTTTGTGTCATTATCCCTAGCCCATGACACACCTGGTAGTATACACACTCTGTGTTAAAAACATGGGTCGAGAGCCTGATATTTCTCTATAGAGCGCAATAGATTCATTCATCCACTCATTGTCCTTGCTCACAAACTATAGAACCAGGAGTAGGTGCTACACTCTTTTAAGTATAGAATTCAAGCTATTATGGATAGAGATAATTTGTTGGCTTCATTAATTTTTCTCGTCCGCACTATTACAGCAATCATGTCTCCCTAATTCAATGCCATCATTCACTTTACCAAACAAAGAAAAACATGAATATGGAACGGTTGCTATGTCGTGTCTATGCATTTCTTACGAATATAACGAGTATGCATATCATTAATTTTTCAATCCCCTGAATAAAGAGGGTTGTACTCTACAACGTTTCACGAATCACTTTGTTTACTTCTCAGATTTTTATGGTTACATGTTGTACTTTCGGCGGGCGTATATATGTCGAGCTCTGTGGATGTGTATCGTTTTTAACAATTGAGTTTATTCAAGTCTTATTATTACCCAACGGGCCACGGTGAATATGTAAAGAAAGCAATCGTCAAATTAATAAGCCAGAGGAGCCTAAGCAGTGACCAATTTGGCCCAAATACGTATAGTGATGATAATGTCTAATGAACGTTTTAGAAGGGCCAAAAGAATCAGGACCCTTTTTTCATACTTTCATGGATTTCGGTGGCGAGAGGGGACCTTTACTGTTTATTAAAAATCGATAGTTTTTCGTTTTTGACGCAAGGATATAGGCATACCACGCGTTGTACACGAAAATAGTTTTCTGGTTTAAATAATGGGAATGGGGATGAAGGGATAGGGGATGAATGAAAGACATTGTCGGAGGTTCACTAATTCCAAGACAGAATGAAACCATTAGAGGATAGTCTTGATATCACTTTTCCTTCATTTCAATCGTAATGAACTAACAATTCATACATTTTCCGGGGGGGGGGGGGGGAGGAAAAGGTGGAGGAATAAACACACGTTCCGCCTAACTCAAACCGATTTCTAGACACCCAGTAATTGCTTTTGTCCATATGCATACATATATATTAATTTTAATCGTGAAAACGTGGAAAACCTCACATCACTAACAAACATTCCACACTATTCCCCCCCCCCCTACCCCCCACCCTTATCCTTTGCCCAATACGAAAAGTTTCTTGTCATTCAATAATCCCCCCCAAACTTGTACCCTAGGGTTCTTAGTCCTAGCCATCAACAATGCATACGTATAGGCTTGAATGTTTCAAATAGCTCCTAAGGCAGCTGGTGTATGTTGGACTAATTATCATAATTATTGCTAACGTTATAGGGAGAGTATTGGAAATAAAACAGGAGGAGCTGAAAAAAAAAACTGAAAAAAACCCCGCTTAGGGTTTATGGAGAAGGGAAGGCAAAGATTGAAAATAATCGAATATTGGATTTGTTCATGAATTGAACACGGGATAGGGTGTCCTTGTATGAAAAATGAAAAAGGGTTGTTGATGCAAAATAGAAAGGATATGGGGAAGTCCGTATACATTAATGAAATGCCAGATTTAAGCTGATAAAGGAGAAAGTTTATGTGCAAAGACAATAGTTAGTTAGTTCTCATTATATTGACATAGGAGTCATTCATCATTACGATCAAATGGATCAAAATAACTAATATGAAGGTAGCTGAGCGGGCCACGACACCTCAGCTATTCTGAAAAGGCCAACGTTACAAGTCAGAGACTACCAAACAGTCGTAGCACAGCACCAGAGCCAGCAAGACGACAATTACTTTCGAAGCTTCGTTAGGGTTATGGCCACCTCGTACTTTCCCAATAACCTACTTGCCTGGGCAACTAGTAGGCGTCCCCTAGTAAATCTAGTCTTTTTGAACACCTTGCGAAACAATGTAACCTTTTCTATTTCCCAAACATCAGACCAACCGCGTACTGCCTCCAATCGCAATTTCCTTAAGTTCATTAGCAAATTGCAAGGAATTTCTACAGATGTCCTACTAGATCTGCAAACTTCATACTCTTTTACAAGTCTTTAACCTCCTAAAATCTCCCAATCTATGTCCCATGTTGCAGGGCTTTTTTCGTTCTAAGCCATTGTTTTCGTTGTCCCTGTTCATTCTCCCAATAGATCCCTCGATACTCGCGACATAGAAAACATCCACGCGTGTAATCGAACACCTGCTCGCCACCCAGATCAAATCTGGTTCCTTCTGATAAGCACCGATTTTTAAGCCTAACACCGATTTGACATGGCCATCTCGAACCGTAATGGTAACCTGACAGCCGCGTCCTATCTCCCATGAGTAAGGAAATTACCATTCATACCTTGACCAAAGCCTTCTCAATAACTTCACCTCCTTGTATCCATCTCAAACACGAGATCAAATGCAAGTCATCTCACGAGAGGGAATAGACCTCATCCGAAAGACAAGAGTAGAGGAAAAAAGGCTACTAAAGACGTGGGGGGGGGAGGGGGTGGTCCTACGGAAAATGAAGATTCTTATCATTGTCCAGGGAAACATCGCCATGGATATCAAAAATGGCATAATGGAGATGAAAAAGCTGCTTAACCTTATTGCAGACCAGCGAAAATCCTGGACGACAGCCGAAGAAAAATGGGAATAGATGGTTTCTGAAATACAATAATATCTTAATTAAGAGGCTACAAATCGAAGACCTCTGCTTATTACGAAGATATGGTCATAATTGCAAAAAAAGAATATGAACGTTTGGCCAAATCAACAGAAGGTTTGGGTTGGGAATTGAGTTGACTTTGCCGAAACCTATCTTTCTCCCTCGACGATTACCTACCTTGTCGTGCTTAGTAAGGAGGGAAACCAGAGGCGACACCTGAGGCTAAACGGTAATCAAACCCCCAAGGGAAGGTATGACTACCGTATCGAGGACTGAATGGTCACAGGAGTTAAAATGTGGTCTTGAACTCTCGGTACCATGCGACACCCACTTTCAACTGGCCTTATCTAGACAAAAAGGGGCTCTGCCGCGATCCACTTATTTTTCCCGGTAAAACAAAAGCCAAGACAGCCAAATATGAAGAGGCTAAAAACCTAAAAAACAAAAACAAAAGAATTCGACAACACTTTGATAATGACGATCCAACCCTGAGCGAAGGGACAACCCTGAATTCTTCGATAGAGAATCTGAGTCTAAACTCAGATTCCCCACTTATGTGGGAACCAACCTTATTAGGACCCAGTCCTTAACGGACGAGCCGAAACACTCCCCTTCTGACCCCGGGCTCCAATCGGCGCCACCTGCTGAAGCTAAAGTCGTACGTACGGGTAAATATCTGTCTTCGGGCAAGCATTTCTCTTCGGGCAGCAAACAGCCTCCGGGCAAAACAATGCCTTCGAGCAAACCGCCTCTGGGGCAGACCGCCTTCGGGCAAAGGGCGGATCGTCTCGCGCATCGACGGCTTAGGGCAAATCAAAGCGGCAGCGGTCGTTTAACGATACCAACTGTTCGGCTCAAATGGCTGCAAAGAAGGCTCGCCCGGAAACAGCTAAGCCTTCATTTGCAGCTAAGGCTAACGAAGTCGATGAATGGGCCTTGTATGACGACACCAACCCTTCCGGTTACGATCTAGAGCAGTGTGAGCAGCTTGGGAGGAAACTCCTCCTAGATGTAAACACTGCATCCTCATAAGGGATTATACTACGCTTTGAATCAGTAGGTGGATACCGTAAAATCCTATACTTAGACAGTACTGCGACTGACCCTGAAGAGGGTTTCCGAGCTATCATCGTTTAGAACATGGGAGGAGCGTAATGGTGCTGAGACCCTGGAACAACTTGGGGTCCATAATAACCTCAACATCTCCGCCTGGATGCTACTAGGTAGCAAAGCAGGGGTAAGAGCCGATGGGCCGGCAACTCACTATCGGCGTTCCTGAACCAGATGTTAAGAAGTTTCGGGAGCAAATTGGCTAGCTAGGGAAAAAAACACATCGCTAGTGCAGCCTCTAGTCGCGCAAAGAGCAGTGCCCTCAGCCCGTCAGAAGGAGAACAAAAAATCTACGAAAGGAGACAAGGAGAAAACAGCCGGGATCTGCCGAAGACGACGAAAGCAGGAAGAATTCCGCGGGGTGGTAACCAAACGTACCAAGTAGCATCGAAAACAGCAGAAAATTCAGCAACAATGACCCTAAATTGAATAGTGACAGTAGTGGCTTCATTGCACCAAAGTCGAAGTCGACTACGGCATCAGCGCCAAATAAAAAAAGAAGGGACAAACCACGGTCAGAGTCCACTCACATTAAGTCGAACGAAGGTAGATCTTTCAGGGAAGTTATACGAAAAGTCCGCACCAAAGCCAAACCAGAAGACGCTGGGGTAGATATTAAATCTATCCGACTGACTCGAACTGGCGATATACTTGTGGAGCTTTCTAGGCACGAAGGCAATAGTCTCCAGCCTTGAACCCATGTGCACCCTTGAAAAAAGGAATCTGGATTGTCTAACTAATACAGAATCGACGGAAAAGGTGATAAAAACCAATTCCTTAGATGTGAGCTAACCTAAGGTGTCCGTCAACTCTAAAGGACAAAAATTGGCCATTGTCACTGTCCCTGAGAAGCCAGGGAGCCAACTTCTCCATTGGGAAGGGGGGGCAGATCTAACTTGCTGCTTTAAGTGCAGGGCATACGGACATATAGCAGCCTCTGGCCCGAACGAAACTGTCAGTCAACGTTTTTAAACATCTCTGGTGTTTAGCCCAGAAAGAGAGGTCCGTGGACCGCAAGAGAGGAAAAACGTTACTTACTAAGTGGTTCTGTCCGCCATCGAATGGATTTGGACCCAGGACTTCCTGCACCCTCAACAAAAAATTCAATTCGGCTTAGGTTAGGTCTGAACATCCGACTAATTTCACTTAAATATAATTCGCACGCATGTCGGGTTTGCGACTATATATAAATGGAGCGGTTACCACCTGTCCCCGGTTTCCGTCACGCTGCCCTGGACGAAACCATCAGTCAACCTTTTTATTTAGCAGGGGATTGCAACGGATAGGAAAGAAGCACCTTGCGTTACAAGTGTGGCGAACCCGGCCGCAAAGCGAAGATTTTTGATTCGGCAAAGTGATGTGTCCTATGCTAGGACGGCGGTCTGGAAAAAGAGGATGTAGCTCAAATTCCCGGTTCTGGGCGTTGCCAAGTCTTCAAAGAAGAGTTATAGAAAAGGAAAAGGCAAGCACCATGGTCCACGTCCGGCAAGCAAACATGCATAGCAATGCAACTGCTCACCATCTGATCGGGCAGATGGTGCAAGAAAGGAGAGTTGAGTTGTTGCTTCTCAGCGACCAGTACCAAGATAGGACTTCACCATTGTGGTATGCCGATATATCTGGCACTGCTACCATCTGGGTGAGAGACACGGTTAACTTGCAAGTGCGGGCCCATTGTCGAGGGGATGCATTCCTTTGGATTATTTGTGGAAGTGACGTTTTTTAGGGTTTATTCTGCACCAAACGAATGTATACAAGCTTTTCGAAATAGGCTCGCCAGCTTGGAAGACGAGATTAGAAACCCTGAAGGGACAATTTTAGTCGGAGGAGACTTTAACGCCAGGGGCATACCTCAACTAGATTCTCGAGGTACATAGATTTTGGAGATGGCCGCCAGGGCAAGACTGATTGTGCTAAATACCGGTAGCACTCCGACATCCCGACGCCCCAGTTGTGAGGGCACTATCCTTGATGTAACTTTTCCTACGGAGTCCTTAGTGTCAGCGGTCTAACGATAGAAGGTACTGGAAGATTTCACGGCCAGTGATCATCAGTACATTTCCTTCAAAATGACAAACGGCGCTTCCCAATGTTCTGCCGTCTGGCAAACACCTACCGGGTGGAACATCGGAAAAATCGACGTTACAAAATTTGTGGGGGGGGGGGGGTAAATCAGAGACAAGACCCAAGCACAGACAGAAGAATTGCAACTGAATCGCTAGATCATTCAACAATGAGTCTTACTACCGCAGCTTGTAATGCATCGGTTCCGAAAAAGAAACTGCGTTTCGGGAAATACCCTTGTACTGGTGAACGCCTGAAAATGCAAACCTACGAAGGAATTGCCTCAGATTTCGGTGGATTGCTCAGCGCGCAAGAAGTCAAGACGAGGCGATGCTTAGAACCGCACAATACAAGAGTGGAAAAAAGTAGAAATTAGTAAACACGAGGTCTGCCACGAAATCAACAGACAGATGGCACGCTGCTGGCAGGAGCTAATCAACAACGTAAACAAACTGTCATAGGGCCTCGGGTGGAAGCTGGTTTCCAAAATACTTGGTGCCCATCAATCGCACTGTTCTATGGAAGCAGCGAAGATGGAAAAAATCATGCAGGCCCTTTTTCGTGTCCACAAAATTCAAACTAATGCTATCAATGAAGGAGTGAATACTGAATGCTCTTCACAGCAAAGGAACTAGAGGAGACGGCCCTGTCCATGAAGGACTAAAAATCATCAGGACTGGATGGTATTCCCAGTAAAGTGTTGAAACTCGTATGTAAATACAAACCGCACTTGTTACTCAGCGTATTCAACACGTGGTTAACAGCAGGTGTTTTTCCCTATCACTGCAAGGTTGGGAGACTTGTACTGATAAGGTCAGAGGCGACTCCGAAGGGGCGTCAGTGTATCGTCCGCTCACTATGTTGTACACAGTGAGGAAGTTGCTTGAGAAGCTCATCAAGCCACAATCAGTTGACGCAATATGTGGCGCGGGAGGCTACTCATCAACACAATAGAGTTTTAGGTGATCTGAGTGGTGAAGTTTTCTCAGGCACGCAGTCGCCACTGTCGGCGAGTGGTGCTCCTTGTGACCAGGTACTGGAAAATCGTTTCTATACTCCAGGCCACCTACTGCGGGTAATGAGGGACTATTTAAAGGACCATGCCCTACTCTACGAGACTCTGGAAGGGCAGCGCAGAATAAAGGTAACATCGGGGCTTAGGGATATATCCATGGTTCGGACCTTTGGAAAGCCTTTTACGAAAGCGTTCTACGACTTGAGATGTCTGAAGAATTGCATCTGGTCGGACACGCGGACGATGTTGCGGCACTGGTTAACGCACGCATGGTTGAGCAAGCTCAGCGCACACTGAGAATGGTGATGCGGTGATCAGTGAGCATGGATTCTCTCTAGCTCTGGAGAAAACTGAAGCCGTTGTGCTGACAAAGGTGAGGGTTCCCAGAGTCCTCCCTATTCAGGCTAGTGAAACCATAGTTTTGTCGAAGCCGGCGGTGAAATGCCCCGACATTATTGTAGACACAAATATCAGCTTCAGCAGACAACGCTGCGGCTAGATTGTTTGCGATTTATCCAGCAGGCGTTGTTTTCTGATGAGCGCGGCTCAGTCCGTGCTCTTTAATGGTTCTGAAATATGTGTTGACTCCTTCAGTAAGTAAATGTGCCGTTAGCACCTATTGCAAGTAAAAAGAAGAGGGGCTCTGCGAGTTGCCTCCGCCTATCGTACCGCCTCGTAGCCAGCTGTAATGGTGATAGCGAGAGTTATTCCGATTGCTCTTCATGCTGCCGAGTGGCCACCTATATACCTCAGTAAGGCGAGGGAAATAAGGAAGCTGTCGCTTATGAGGAGAGAGACCGTACTCTCTGTGCATGGCAGTAATCGAGAGGTAGATGGACCGTGCATCTCATAGAAGACGAAAGCACGGTGATGTTGATTATTACCTGTCCCAGCTGCTCAGCGGACATGGGTATTTTCAATTTTTCCTTCAGACAATCGGGAAATCACGGTCGCCCCACTGTATTTGTTGCAAGGACGTGGTAGATGATGCCTGCCATACCTTTTTCTTCTGCCATCACTTTTTGACGGAAGGGTATCTTAGGCCCCTGGACACCATAATTGAGGACATGCTGCAGAGTATAGGCATGTGGAGCCGAGTGGCAAGTTATACTCAAGGCATTCTTAAAATGAAAAAGAGGGAGATGGATAGGAGAGATGCCAGGGTAGCTGAGGATCTCTAAGTCCACGGGGTATACTGAATAATCCTGGCCTGGGGTAATCTGTCAAACGGGTCCGGGTCAGAATCAGTCGTGGACGCTCCAGACAAACCAAATATACTGGAATTATCCAGCAAGTTTCCATTCAACTAATCCCCATCCGCTCACTGGGGATATTAAATACAAAAGAAAAACTCCAGCGACTATTCAGGAATTGGGAAATTTTGCAGTCCTGCTTGTTGATCGTGGCCTTTCAAATGAGTGTCCCATTTTTTAAGTTTGCGTCAGTTGCTCTCCAAACGCTATGAATCCGGCAAGTTAGGATCAACTCAATCCTCAAATAGAAATTATTTCGAAAGCAATTATAAACAATTCAGGTAGAAAATGATTCAACCACTTACCACTTTCAACAATCTTGAATACATCACTCAATTCTAATGGTTCAAGATTTTCGCTTCGCCTTTGTAGACATATAAACTGTTCAACTTGTACGTGTCGTATACTTTTCACATGTTGAATCATTTGTAAAACAGTTGCACTTTTATAATTACATAATTCACAAATAATTGTATGTGTTGGTTGAACACTAGCCCCACCACTGCCACTTGCACTACCACTTGCGCTCGTATTACCACCTTCAATATTTGCTAGATGACCAGCACCAGAACTTTGTTGTTGATCAATATCACTATTATTCCCACCGGAACTTATTGCATTCAACATACGTTGATTGTCAGCAATTGACTGACTTGTTGCCGTTGATGTTGGTGTTGAAGTTGATTGGCGACGTTGTTGTTGAATTGAATGGAGTTGATCAATATAGACGAGATGATTGAAGATCATTTTCATTGTGTCGTGTCGCATGTGTTGTGTGTGAAGATTGAGCTTTTGTATTGAATTCGTGTAGAAATCGCAACAATTGCATTTCAGTTGAACGGTATTCGTATTGTTGTATTTCAATTTGTACTCGTTTTTCGCGCCACCCTCCTTGATATGGTTGATATAATTCAATTTTTGTATGTGCTTGTCCGTCTTGCTGTGCAGTTGAAAGTTGGCTTTCAGGTTAGTTTTATAATTGCAGAGTCGACAGATGTAGTTGTTGTTGATGATCAACATTATATCACTGTTGCAGTTGTTTGCTGCCGAACTAGAGTTCCGAGATCGATCAACCATGAGATGGTTGTTCAGTTCATCGATGCTATTGGTATTGTACGCAGAACAGATCAGGCAACTGTACACCGTCGTTGGCCGTTGATCGGGTTCAATGGGAGGTTCTAGCGTTTCGAGATTCAGTCCTTGATCGGGTTCGAGGGAGCTCCCTAGGAGTGCAGCAGCAGCTACGGCTGCAGCGTTAGACGACGCAGCGGCAGATGAAGATGCTCCAGTTGTCGGCACGTTCAGTTGACCTGAAGTTGAACCACACCCTGAAGTTGAAGACAACTGCTGGCCAATCGACTGGGATTGTTGCTGTTGCTGCTGTTGTTGCTGAGGTATAGACACCGCCGCGGCAGCTGCTGCGGCAGCCGCTCCTAATGCTCCTGCCGCTGAGTTCTGATGCAGGAGTTGAATCATCAAAGCTTGATTGTAGGCCAGGTCGGCTAGTGCGGCTTCTGGTAGGAAATTTTGTAAATTTGGCATGTTTTGCTGCAGGCTCGGCATTTGGCTTAAGTTTGGGATATTAGCGGCAGCCGCTGCACCCAAATTTTGGCTCTGTAGAAAGCTAAGCGCCTGGAAGTGCTTCATGTTGTTCTGCAGCACAGCCATATTGTGCGTGTGCTTTTCACTGGTCATATGTATTCGCAAATTTCGGGCTACGCTCGTCTCATATGAGCAAACATCACAACGAAAACTGGGTTTTGGTTTGCTTGTCTGTTGCGGCATATTTGGCATAACGATTTTTGGATTCTCTCGAATATCATTTGTTGACGATAGGTTCTGTGAGTTGTTCAATTCTTGCATGTTGTTCAAATGTTTGTCGCTTTGCATGTGAATCGATAGGTTGCCTTTAGTTGTTGTTGAATAATTACAAATTTCACAACGATATGGTTTATACCCGCATGTGTAGGATTCACCGCGTGCTAGCCGAGGATGTTGTTGACCTGAGATTTGATTTGACATGAAAAAAGGAAGAGAATGAATACAAAAGGGACGTTCAATTGCATCTGATTTGATGCTTTCAATTGATGTTCAACTTTCAATTTAATCGAATTGAAATGTATTGTGTTGAATTAAATTGAATTGAATTGAATTTAACTGAATTGAATTGAATATATGAAAAGTTTTCAGCCAACTAACCCGACCTCGGCATTGGTATTTAGCATCAGATCCAAATTTTATTTGACTTTATTTCGAGATTATAAGTCGTTTTTTTTTATAATTATTGAACTCATCGGCCATATTTTAGTGGAAATTTCTCAACGTCAACATCAACAATTAAAACAAATCTGGCTCGTAATTAAATTCGAATAATTATATTCAGTAGGAAATTTCAAATTATTTAATATTTACATCATGAAATTAATGCATTTAAATTAATTTACGTTGAACTGTGATATGTGTTGATTGTTGATAATCAACCTGGGTGAAAACAAGTTTGATTAATTCACAAATAAATTTATTAGGTGCTTTCATTTAGTAGTACCAATCTGGATGGTTGTAAAATTACTTCACAAACATATAAATAAAATACTCCATGGTTAGTAAAATTAAAGCAAATTAGATGCCTTTTCCCTGCCATTTTTGCCTCTTTCAACATATATTTTTTTTCTTTTGTTTTCTCTGTTCTTGCCTTGGCATACTTTTTCAACTTACCAGCTAGACAATATCCGCATGCGCTCTCGCCGTCTGGATGTTTTTCACGCATATGAATTTCTAATGTCTCCTGATATTTGTAATGCCAATTACACTGCGGACACTTTAACGTTTTACATGAATTTCGTGTTGATATTTGCGAGCCACTATTCAATCTTGCCGAACTTAAAATCATTTCGCATCTGAGAAAAGAAATCGAAAAGAAAGTTTAATGGATTCTATGGTAAAAGCTTTGATGGTTCGAAATTTAATGGTAGAATGTTTCCTATTTTCCAATAACATTTCACAGTAATTTTCTAACTTGGTGAGTTTTTAAACAGACAAGGAGATGAAAATAAATATAGGACAGGGAGACCCACATTTGGAGGGGGGAGAGTTCACAGAAATGCTATAAAGAGGCCACGATCTCGTCGGGGCCGAAAAGCGAACACAAAAAATTAAGGCGTGCAACTTTGCCGGCCGGACTTTTGGTTGCATACCATAGACTTCGATGTTCAGACCAACCTTGCCAAGTGAGTTCACGTTGGCGCGAATTACGTGACCATACCATCAAAGCCGCCTCTTCCCCAATTTTTCCACGATCGGTGCAACCCCATATCGATCGCGGATATCCTTATTTCGGATGTGATCAAAACGTGCCAACTAGTCCAAGATAACATCGTGGTCTCCATTAACGCAAGACGCCGTTCATTGTCTTTTATAGTCGGCCAACACTCAGAACCATAAAGAGCGACAGAACGGACGATATTACAGTATATTTTAGATTTAATACGTTGGTTGGCACGTCGACGGGGGGGGGCGACTATTGAAAACATAAACCCTCTTCGGATATTTTCACCATTCTCATTGTAACTGAGAAGAACTTGTAGCGATTTGTTAGAAAATCCAGTATTATAAAGCCCTCGGTTCCTAATAGGACCAGTAAACACCAGGCCCCACTGCGAAGTGGAAGGATTTTCCCTATATCCTTGGAAGAAAGAGACTAGATTTCCTACCGAACCCCGACTGGAATCGTCGTAATCTGTCCTATAAACACAAAACTGAAAGTGCTAGAGAGAGGGCCATCCATAACAAACTTTTCACTATCAGAAGAGGTGGTCTATAATTCTGTTTTCGCTAAGGCCTATTCTTCAGTTGACGACCTTATTACCTTGATTTGACTCAGGTCATAGTTGAGTCGAATGGCATCCGACATCCAGTCACGATAACAAATCTCTCTGGCACCAGTGAAATTTGAACCGCCACCTTCCGCTACGACAGCCCAGTGCTCTAACTGCTTGAGCCCTCCGGGCAAACTTGAGTATACCGTGCTTTAATGGGGCCAGCAAGGACACCATAGAGTGAGGACAGTTAATTCAGGGAATGTGCATGGACCCTAAAATGCTACGGAAATTTTAGTCGCTATTCCCTGTTTACTGGGGGGGGGGGGGCAGTTCAAAGAGAAGAAGAAATGACTGAGAGAAGTAACGAACATAAGAGCACCCAGAGACGAAAAGCTATAATCCTTATCGATTAATGAACTTTATAACGAGTCCGGTATCAAATTGTGGGAGAAGCACTAAATACCGGCGATTGTTAACCGGAAAAAATACAAGAAACCATAAACCTAGTGTTTAGTTTCGTTGAATAAAAGTGTATCCTCGACAGAATATTTCAGTTGTGACAGAAGAGGAGCTTATTATTTGTTACCCAAATTGAGGAGCCAACAAAGCATCCAGACTGGATGTCTAAAGTGGATCTAAAGGCAATGCTAAAACCAAGACCACCTGTGACGCCCGAGAGAAAGACTAGTCAACGGAAAAAACAAATGCTTTTGCTGGCCAAAGAGTGACAAACCACTAGATGAAATAGAGTTTAACGAGTTGCTTCTACCCTGGATGGAGCAGTCAATCAAAAACTGAAAAATGGGGGTCTGTGTATGCCATATATGGTTGCTATTCACCCCTTGATGAGGAATAGCGCATTAACGATGACTGCGCACTATCGTTCACGATGCGCTAAAATGCGCTTCAACTTCTTACAGGGCTTCCCCAGGCGCCCCTATTCCCCCACTACAGTTCTGCACCAAGTGCTCTTACAGCGACTCATTCGCCCAAATTTTGAGAGAATGGGTTTCATTGTATGGCATATATCCAGAAATGGAATTGTCGCCAATCGCTTATATGTGACCTATCTATTGCCGCTTCCGCTGTCTGATCACATCGTCCACGGGTAACTGGCATGTGCGCCGACCAAATTCTTTTTCGAAGAAGTATCAGGCTAGCGTATCCCGATGATACCTGATAATGAAGTATTCATAAAAGTTTGGGGATTTTGAGTGACGTTTGGGAGTCCACGGGTAACTCGCATGTGCGCTAACCAAGTCCTTTTTAGAAAAAATATCAGGCTAGCGTGCCCCGATGATATCTTATAGCGAAGGATCACTTTTCACGTGCAACTCCCATATAGCAACACAGAGAAAATATTAGCGCAACAACACAGACTTTAGACCTTAGTTTTCTTGGGGTTTATTTTCAACCGACTCTACTTGCCTCTCTTTCTAAATCTAGAGCCGCTTAGTCAAGGTCCATGATCACTCAGTCATCAGATCAAATGTCATCAGGGTAGTGGAGGTGTATTTAAAGAGCAAAGCAGGTAAAGGGAAGTTCAAAACTCCAAAATGATTCGTAGGGTGTTGATGTGGTCAACGCAGGGGGATCCAGAGTGGAAATTTGGTTGAAATTCAAAATGCTGATAATTAAAATAAACAGTTCTTTTTTCAAAAACGGTCTTTGAGAGTTTTATTAGATTACATCATAGAAGTGATTTCTGTCATTAGTAAAAATAAGGCGGGGAGTCTATTATCGCACACAAAACGGGCCCCCTCTTTGGAATCTTAAGGATTATTCCCTTCTTCCACTCTCTGGTAAAGGTGTCGGTTCCGTACGAGGGAACGAAGCAGATCTGAAAAAACTGCAGGTGCAGAGATAAATATCTCTACGTGGAAACCATCAGGCCTCGCGGCTTTACTTCGTTCGAATGCATTGATTGTGTTTCCTGTTCACTACTTAGTGATGATAAGCTCACAACAGCGAGACAATCACAAGACGAACAGAGACACCCAGGGTGGCTGGGATTCGAACCCTGAGCAGCGAGATTGAGGGGCTGACGTTCTACCTCCTCAACTATCGCGCTGCCGTGGTCATCGCGATCTGCGACAGCTTCCGCTTCCCTGACCAGCGCAGTGCCAAGCCTGTTGAAATCGCCGAGATTGTACAGGGTATCGAAGCTCCAGCACATCACACTCGCTATCGGTGAAGAAAGCCTTCAACCCCTTGCATGCATTGATCCGCTTTTATGATTCTGCAGTCCAAAAGATCTTGCGACGCCATTTCGAGACGTAGCCGATGACCTGCTTAGTGCCCGAAAATTGACGGCCCCAACGCTTATCAATATTCTCAGGTAGATTACTCAAGGTATCTGCGTTTGATCAGTAAGATAGCTAGCTCACTGTCTTATGACACCTCTTCGAGATGTAGCCGACGACCTACGTAGCGTTGGAGAAAAGAGAATTTTTAACGACGGCCCAGTGCTCTCAATATCCTTATGCAGATTAAGGAAGGCATATGCCGTCTGATCAACAAGATGGTTCTCTCACTATCGAGCTACGGCTGGATCATAAACGAGTAAGACATCGGGTTTGTAGCAAACATAAGTTAGTTGGTAGAAACCCACTAATCGAGTTAAGATCAATCGGGTTTATTTGCTGCTTAGATGGGTCTTAGATACTAGGCTGAAAGATAATCTTGGGTAATTAGACTTTCAGCCTAGCATTTAAGAAGAACTTAACGCGCCCACAGTGTTAGAAGGATTCGTGCCAGAAAGTTTTTTTGTTATTATCGAGGGTCACACAACAAACAGACAGACTGAACTTTTCTCTATGGAGGTTTAAGGGTCTCTTTTTCATTCCAGCACCGAAAAAAGGACTTACCTTCCACAGTCAACACCAATCGGTCGACCATTTATATGATCCGGACATGCACCAATTGTAAAACTTGGTGCCGGCGTTGTTGGAGATATAGATGTAAGTGATGCCGATGATGGTGGCGTTGTTAAATTAATACTATTTGGTGATTTTGTTGGTGTCATTGGTGATGATTTAGCTAAATTATTGATATTAATCAATTCACATGATTTACAATCAACTAAACCAGCAATTTTATTGAATCCTTGATGTTCGGGACATGCCAACAATGTTGTATGTTGTTGCTGTTGTTGTTGTAAAATTTGTTGTTGTTGTTGTTGTAGGAACTCATTTAGTAATTTCGTACTATTATTATTATTACTACTACTATTACTGGTACTTAAATCACTCGCGTTACTGCCGCAATTGTTGCTACTATTACCACCATCACTACCATGCGTTGTTGTTGAAACTGTTGTTGTTGTTATGGCTGATGATGAATACGATGATACTGGTGCAGTTGTTGGTATTGGTGATGATTGCAAACTGTTAGAACTGTTATTATTGTTACTACTGCTATTGTTATTGTTGCTTAGTCCAATATTTATTGGTGAACTGTTCGTTAAACCTAGTGATGATGCTTGTGATGCTGACGGCGTTGATGAACGCTGTTGTTGTTGTTTGAATTGTTGTTGAACAAAATCACTTAAATTCTGCCCGGCAACATTTGATGAACCACTATAACCCGCATTAGACTTAATTAGAGTAGCACTATTCGATATATCACTATTTAATTTATTTGAATTATTTATAATTGTTGAAGATGTAGACGTTGATGTTGATGTTGGTGATGTTGTTGATGTTTGCGATGATAATGATGATGATGATGACGATGACGACGGTGTTGACGATGATGATGATGTTGTTGTTGCAGTTGTTGAATCAAGCATTTGACTATTTAAGTTGCTACTTAATTGCAAAGGTGTAGAACTAAGACTATTATTAGCCGCCGATAGCGTTGGTGTACAACTCGAACTGCTGCTTGTATTTGATGGTGTATTAGTTGAAACTGTACAATCGCCCGTTGTTGACGATAGTACCGATGATATATTAGATGAATTTTGAAATTGTTGCTGAAACAATTGTTTATGCACGTCTAAAGGCTCCAGAAACGATATTTGTGGTTTCTCATCAACATTACGTTGTATAATGGCACTCGAATATTCACGATTCAACAATAATTTCTCGGATTCATGTAAATTCAGTGTATGCTCACTGTTTGCATGTAAACCAAATGATTTAGTATTGCCGAAACTCAATTTGCAGATAAAACACATTAAAATTGGTTTTTGTATTTTATTTGGTTCGGATATTTTATTAATTGTAGCATCACGAGCATTCACCACACGAAATGAATGAATTTTTGGATTATTCGCAGTCGGTAGACCAGCTGATTTGTGTAGATTTTATGGTTTTTAGACAAAGTAGGGTATGGAAAGAAAGAATAGTGACCGTTAGTCATAAATAGTGTTGATTGATTCATTAAAAATTGAATTTTGAAAAATGTCCTTGCAAGCGTCAAAATCTTGCTATTTAGAAAAAAAACATATTTTTTTTATTTTTTTTTTAAATATAAAAAATAAAATAAAATATAAAATAAAATATAAATATTTCTAACAGTTGGAATTGTGTGCCAGGAAGTGGAAATTGGCAAAGAAAAGGAGAAGCAAAAATTGTTTGGTATTGTTTACAATACTTTCTGATTTATAATGGATTCTCAACTAACCTGTTAAGCCCGTCTCAGAAATGTTGGATAACGATTCGTTTTCTGAGTCAATTATATATGCACTGCCGTCCGGATTATAAACTATTTTACCCTGAAAGCTTTCAACATCCGAACAAGAAACAGGTGATCCCTCGTCTGATTCGTATTCCTAGATTGAAAAGGTAGAAAAATAGGATATTAAAAGGATTTCTATAAATCTAGTGGAAATATTAGATAAATTTTTTTTTTATTTACTTATATTTATTTATTTATGTCTTTTTTAAATATTTTATAATAATATTTACACACATATATAATAGTTATAATGTTTTTTTTTATATTTTATAATTTTTAGTTTCTCAATATTTTATTATATTATTTTGTACTCATAATATTTATATGGGTTTATATAAAACAAAACCTTATTAAAATCAGTTCAGAAGGAAACACCGATATTTGCTCAAGTAAAGCTAATAATAGTATATTACCCTATTCTTTAAAAATTGGCTGGCCTCTACCAAGTTTGATTAGAAATTGTACTATTATTAACAAAGTTATAGTAGTTTAAAGCTTTCATGCAAATTTAATTCTTCTATTCTAAAGCTTTGAATGTCAACACCACACCAAAAAAAAAGTCTAACATAATTTATGTATATATATTATGAGGAAGGTCCAAATGGGACAAATAACTACTCAAATATTAATTTATTTTTTATAAAACACACAAAAATATTGATACTTGAAGTGCCGAGATTCTTATTTTCAATATATTACATTTAATATTATTTTTTATATTTAAAAATATTTTTATTTATTTTTTTTTATATTTATTTTATATTTATTTTATATTTATTTTATAATGTTTCTTCAGAGCATGAGGGACACAAAATTAAGCTTTATATATATACATTTAATTCTATTCAAATTTTCTCTAATTTGTTCTAACCTTCAACTGTTACTACAAACTAGAAAATGACAGAACTAATTATCCCCAAATGCCTTAGAAATAACACTCTGTCAATAGAATTCAATTTAATTCCATAAAATCAAATGAAAGTTGAAAGAAATAATTGAGGTGGAAATGGGTAAAATCATGACACCAGAAAGAAACAAAAAGAGAAAAACAATAAATAAAATAAAAGTTCTCATTGCAAAACCATTAATTTCTATACTCGTTCCTCATACTTAATAAATCCAATTAAACAAATTGAATATTGAAAGGTATTATGTATCGAGATACAATATTTGAGGGCGTACTTTGCTACTAGCCGATGATGGTGTATTAATAAGTTTCATAGAGTTTCGTTCTGTTGGCTATAGAAGATACCCATGCTCGCCTCCTTCCTCCTCCAATATGTCACTCCATATATTACCCTTGTTACGCTATTATTTGCTGTGGTATTTTTACTTTTTTATTTTCAGTGACAAACATGTAAAGGTGACAAAGTTGAGTGTTTAAGATAAGGTTTCATTAGTTCGTTTTTTCTAACGTTTTGAAGGTACGAAATACAATACGAAGGGAACCAAATGCACAGACTGCATCTGCGATTACTGATGAGCAATGAATTTATTTTAATTAACTATCATAAGAGGGAGGCATGGAAATTATAGGATATGCATTTCCTAGTACGTTTTTCGGAACGAATTATGATAAAAGATCCAAAAATTATTAATCGTTATATTTTATTATAGTATTTATTTAAAATTAAAAAATTATTTGATGGGGGGGGGGGGGGGTCAACCACACAAGGTAAAATTCCTGATCGCCTGTAACTCGGTCCAAACGGCAGGGAAAATTTCTACCTGCCAAAATGACACTCTTTCGCTAATTTTCGAGGATGCTGCCGACCACCCCATTCGCGCACTCCTCAAAAAGTATCGCAACATTACTAGGGAAAGTAGTTTCTCCATGTCGGTTAAGCCCGATGTGCAGCACCATATCAACACTACCGGCTCTCCAATTTTTTCAAAAGTTCGTCCACTTTCGCCCTATTGCAAAGAAAGAGTCCAACGATTTAATGAAACAGGATATTTGTAGTCCTTCCAATAGCTGTTGGTCCTTCCTTCATTTGTTCCCTAAGCCAAACGGTGGAGATTATAGGGCGCCTAAATGCTCAGATAATTTCAGACCGACACCCCATTCCACTAATTCATGATTTTTCGCAATCGCTAATAAATTGCCGTGTTTTTACGACCCTAGATCTAGCCAAGAGGTATCACCAAATGCCTGGTGCTCCCGAAGACATTCTGAAGGCGGCTATCTGCAGACCTTTCCGATTCTTCCAGTTCACCAGGATGACTTTCGGCTTGTGCGCCGCTGGACAAGCTTTCCAGAGGTTCATCTACTCTGTCTTGCGAAACTTGAAGTTTTCTTTGGTCTACATGGATGATATTTTGATCTCTTCAGAATCTAGGCAATTGGAACATCTAGAATGCATTTTTCTCCTTTAGGCCGGGCTTGTCTTAAACATTGAAAAATTCCTCCAGAGGAAGGTAAAATTTCTCGGCCATTTGATAACCCCTGACCCATACACGTTTGAAGCGATAAAGAGCTCTTCCCTACCAACCATGGTAAAGTATCTGTGAAGGTTTTGCGCATGTTAAACTGCTATCATCGTTTTTTGCTCAAGGCCGCTCATTACCCAGCGATCCTGAACGCCTACTTGTCTGCGCCCAAAAGTAAAGATTACTGCGACGTTGCGTGGTCTGCTGAGGCCGTCCATGCGTTTGAAGCGGAGAAACAACAGGTCGTTCATGCAACACTGCTGGCATTTCCTCGACCAGATGCACCCTTATTTGTGATCGTGGATACCACAGACAAAGCAGTAGGCACCGCTCTTCACACAAACAAAAGCCCAACAAATCGTCGCATCGCCAACTTCGGCACTTGAGTTATATCAGCCAGTTCTGATATGCAAGACATGTCTGGAAAAGACAATGTTGTTTTGTCTCGAATCTCGGAGATCACAGTCCCCGCCGCGGCTCAAAAAGACGACGCAGACTTTAGAGCCTGAAGGCACACTTCAAATACAAATTCAAGGAGTTTCCTATTTTCGGCTTAAACTATTATTTACTCTGCGAGACTTCTGATAAGGGATCCATGCCGATTTTCGCAGTATTTCACGCAATTCACGATCTTCCACATTCAGGCATCAAGGCGACGAACCGGTTAGTCACCGAAAAATAGTTCTGGCCGTCTGTGAACAAGGACGTAGGTTACTGGACCAGACAGATCAACGCGTGCCAGAAGTGGAAGGTCGACAAGCACATACGAAATGAAGTAGGTGTATTGTCTCGGTCAACCAAGCGCTTCCACACCATTCATCTCGACATCATCGGCCCTTTGCGAGACTCGCATGGATTCAAGTATTACTTCACAATCATTTATGCGATGTCTGAAGCAATACTCCTGTCATGTGTCCGAGCCCTCTGTTCAGAGTGGATTCCGCGCTTTGTTGTTCCAGCCGTAATCATCACGGACTAGGGAATGCAATTCGAATCTACTCTTTTCGCGGAATTATGAAAGCTCCTTGGTTTTAAACGACATAGCAGTACTGGATACCATCCACAGTCCTATAGTATGCTGGAACGTTAGCACCGGACGCTGAAGGCCGGCACAATGGCTCACGGTGATCCGTCGTGGTCGCGATCCTTGCCTTTTGTCTACCTTTGCCTCCGTGTAGCCCAATTAGAGGAATTCACGGCCAGCCCTGCGGCGTTTCTCCAATAAGTCATTAAAGATCAAGCAGCCACCGACTGCGATCACATGAGAATAACGGCACAACACACATAACATGCCATTCTGTCGGTCTAATTCTCCTCTATGGGTAGGTAGGTAGGTATCAGTGGCCGCTCCGAGGAGCCCAATTAGCGCTTTGGTGCCCCGTTTTGATGCCACAAACTCCTAAGACCGTGACTGTTGTTATAGGAACGTGGCCCGCCGGCTGACGGTTGCTGTACAATTTCCTCCTTATGTTGCTTGGCGTCTGCGCTCTTGCCCACTCTACTCCGCTTCTTATCTTGTTCGACCTCGTCTTGAGATCGGTTGCGTTTTAGAGCGATGAGCTTCGCCTTCTGCTCGTCAGCCCGGCGTTTGCTGTTGTATTCATCAACAATTGCCTGGTATTTAGCGAGGTCTTTTTCATCCCGCTCGTCGACAGTACCGGCCTCCTTATTCTTGGCAATCTTGCCGAGAATATGCATGGCCTTCTGGTACTGACTCTCGAGCAGGACACCCGTGGACCTTCGCTTCTTAGCCGGTTTCCGGCGACCGACATTCTTGTCGGTTTTCGCTTTCGAGGGATCCCCCGACGCTGAGGGCTTCGGGTCAGGAGTACTATGTCTGGTACTCGCTACACCCAGCCTGACGGCAGTGGGTTCCAGACTAGAAGCCACTAGTCCGTCTAACGCCTCGCTCCAGGAGGTCCCTGCGGTTGGTTTCAGCATAACGGTGCTACGGCTGGCACTGAGTGTACTGCTCTCGACGGCCACTGTCTCCTGGCTGGAGGCCAGCAGCTCGTCCTCCTGCGCGCCTGGCATCATCACCTCCTCTTCTATTGTCGTTTTGGTTTTTTTATTAATTGAGTCCATGTCTTGGTCCCACGAGTAGTCCGGGAAGAATGTCCACCCTGGCTGGCCCGGCCACCAGGGTAAGAGTCTTATTTGAAACTGAAGATGCCCAAGGTATTCAGAGTTCGCATACTAAAGACCAAGCTCCCCATTGGCCACGCAGCCCTCGGCGTATGCTGTTCCACCTTGGCTTGGGGTCCTATTAGCACCTTCTTCGGTGCAGGGAGGACGATGTAGGGTCCAGGGTGCAGGGAGGATATACTATCGATCCCAAATTAAGCTCCTTTTCGCGAAATTCTCAATATTAATGGAGATACGTGCGTTTAATTTTTTTTTTAAAAATAAGCTACTGAGGAACAGCCTGTTTCTCAAAGAAGCCAACCAAAGCTTTAAAGTGGACCAAAGGGGCTTCTTCCAATAAAAACGAAATCTAAATAGAAAGCTGTTGGACGTGGAAATCTCAGTCGTAGCTTGGCGGGTAAAAATCCCACACTCTCAGAGATCATGAACTCTGAGGTTAGTCTCTTTTCAACCTCTTAAAAAAAATTATTTATTCCAATTTAGATCAATTGATTTTTATTAACTAAACTGTTATGTTTGATATTAGTGTTAAGATTTGATTAATCATTTATCATTCTCTGTTAAAAAAGATTGCAATACGTGGTCCAACATGTTTCATTAACAAAAAACCATCAAATATATTTTATCCAATTATACAAATATTTGTTATTTTTCTTCATCCATTTCTACCGTTGACACTACCCCAACGGATACAAGTATCTAAAAGTGAAATTAAATTATATTGTGATCGATTGACAGATAGGTGGATGAACAATTGTCGCAAACAGACCAGCTCAAATTTACTTCATCTCAAATAGATTCAAAATGATAGCAATCCATTTGGTAGTTCCGCCCATTTCTGAAGATTCTTCTGTTTTTATGCATGATGGGCATTTTTTTATTTTTAATTGTATTTTATAGTTTAATATAGCTATGTCGTCCAAGTCTCCGCGTCTTTTGTCTGTTCTTTCAGGCTCCATGTTTAAAGTATCTTAGAAGCATAAGATGCATAAGCTCACATGGTTGAGATACGGACACATTAACATATAAGAATATAGTATAAAACTATTTAAGGCGACAACTACACTATAACCGTCACTAAATACCCCCCAATGCATGATAAATTTCATATAAAAGAAAATTACTTGCGTTGTCAATTCAAAATCTGTGTTTGCGACGACGAAATAAAAGTAAAAAAAATTAATAAAAAGTTCGTAGCCTCCTAAGGACTGAAATAATAGTGAAAAAGATATAGAAGGGGCAGGTGGGCAGGATGGAATACTCAAAGATTCCATAACCCAGCCATGGGCGAGAGTAGTGGCTTGCATGGTTCATAAAGCGTATCATGAAATAAACAGAGACTGTGAAGAAGTTGAAAGGAAGGGGCAGTTACCACCACTTTGCTATGACGCTATGGGTCCCTGGATACCATACTACATACAGTGAACATGATGTACTCGTACTAGGTACCAATGCCGTGCGCAATGCGCAATTGAATGAATTAAGGTAAGGAGAAGTCACAATCTTAAGAAGTTTATTTTGGCTTTATTTCTCCGTCAGTACAGAGTTCCGCTCTGTATTGTCCATTCATTTATTCATTTATATCTTTTGCTTTTTAAGTCTCTTTACCATACGCAATTATTTTATTTATCATGGCACTTTATAGAAGTACTAGATGGTTTTAGTTTTTTCCTGTTTATTTAATAGTAATTTTATATGTACGTATATATTAGATAGTGACATATTAAGATTAGTAATATTAACATTAGTAATTATTTATATTAGTAATTATTTATGTATAATTATAAGAACTACAAAAGATACCCTGCGCGAACGGCGGAATTTCATTGTTAAAATGGTGTTAAAATGGTGTTGTTAATTAATTCAAAAGTTGATTGATTGGTATTAACAAAACAATGACAAATTAGCTAAGACCGACATTTAATTTTCCCCATTTCATTTATATTCTAGCGTTCCACCTGCTTTTCTCAGGATTTATTCCATGATCCCTGAAGATGGATGAAACCAGATGAAACGTTAAAATACAAATAAAATACTAACATATTGCAACTAAACCATATCAGCCAATAAATAAATAAATAAATGTTAAAATTATTATAAATAAATGATTATTTTATAACAATTATTATAATTAAATAATTATTAATTATTATTATAAATAATGTTCAATAATTACTATAAATAAATAAATATTAAAAATATTAAAATTATTATAAATTATTTCAATCACATATTATTTCATAATTTTCGATTGATTAAGTTCCATTTTTCGTTATATATCACTTACAATATTTCAGATAAATCGATCAACATATGTATATGCAAAAAACGATTACCAATGGTCTTATAAGCACATCATACAAACATATTCTAACAATATTACTTTTTTTCATTTTCAAATAATAAGATGAAATCAAAAATCTTAAAGTGATGAGGAACCCCCCGCAATCTCACTATTCATTATTGCTGATTTGCAATGTAACAACTCATCTACTAATTTGATGGTCTTTGATTTGACACGAGCGAGGTTTAGGGTCACGAATTTAAGATAGATGTAATCATAAAAAGAAAAAAAAAGAAAAAAACGATGAGAACAGAAAAACAAGAAAGTTCTTTCTATATGTGGATTTTTTGTTAAAGTTTGGTGCGTGTTTTTCTCGATTTGTTTGGCATTTTGGTTGGGATGCTGGTGATGATATAGAATTGGAAAAATAAGCCTTTGTAGGGTTCGGAGATACGTAAATCTACAAAGTTTAGTGCTGATTTGTTTTTGATACACCTTTAATTTGGGTTTGTTTTAATTTTTTTTTCACCTGCCTACACATCGTATTTAGTAGAAAGACTGAGTGCATCAATCATACGAGGGTGCTCGGTTTGCTTGGAAATAAAATGGTCACCAAACCACCGAAGAATGGGGCAATACCATAATTTCACTTCCAAAAGTGCTAGGAGAAGCGATCAACTCCAAAAAGCAACTAGCTCTGGATAGTTTTGATTAAATACAATAATTGGTCTTATGTCGACAGAACAATTGACTTTCTGGCCCTCAAGCTATTCACCTTATCGATTTTGGGATAATTAAAAAATACCTGAAAATCTAAATGGAGAAAGCGTTTGACCGTGTGTCACATGAGCTAATCTGGTATGCTCTTCGACAACACCTAGTAAAAGAGGAACTCGTGCGCTGGGCTAAATTGCTTTATCACGATACGAAAAGTGAATTTGAAAGTGTGGCGGGTGTATCAAAACCGCTTCGTGTCTCTATCATATGAGGTTATCGAAATTCTAGAAAGGATTTCAGTTAATTCAGGGCGAAATGCACTACTCCAGGAGGAGGAATACACGGGTCCGATTGAGTCCGCCCGGGCCTCGTGGCTCAGTACCCTGATGTGCTGGCTTCGGTTCAGTGGCGATGGGTGAGTCCAATGTGCCGTTCGCACATATGATGCGCCTACTGTAGGATGGGTGTCGCCACATCACTGCGCCCCCAGCTGAAACTGCGCGGCTTCTGCGATGAAATCCCGCGACGTAGTTACGACCTACTTGCACTAGGCAAAACGGACGTATTGTGTTACCGATACCACGTGTTGCCCCGTAAAGAGCTTGAATCTCGATGGGCCCACTCTGGACGTCGGGTTTGGATGCATGAGTGCTTCGCTGCAGGACGTTGAAGGGGCCCATGCATGGTTCCTGCAACGGCTCCCGAGCAGCATCCACTCTGATGAGGTCCTGCGAGCACGTCCGGAGATCCCAAGCGTCGAGTGTCTAGTCAGGCGTTCGCAATTTGGAAACCGCGCTCTTAAGCAGGCAAAGCACACTAGTGTCGCTTAAACTCGACCTGGTGTGGAGCATAGGGTCGGGAGGCAGTCTTAAGATCTCCGCGTACACCATTTCCGCGGGGCTGTTCGAGGGCCGAGCAGGCCGAAGGGCAGGGTCCGCGACCAAAGCGGATCGTTATGAACGTTAAAACGGTCTTCAGCGTCCGGTGCCACGGTTCCAACATTCCATCGGACTGCGGGTGGTATGTAATTGCCCTATGGTATTTGAGACCAAGGAGGTTGCCTAACTCCGAGAAAAGAGCAGACTCGAATTGCACTCCCTGGTCTGTTATAATTCCGGCGCGAGATCCACTCTCGACAGAGGGCCTCAACACATGATTATACAGTAATATCAGTCAGAGGTATTGTTTCAGGCGACCGCGTAAACCTGTAGGTGATTGTGATCAATGATGTCGAGGTGAATGGTGTAAAAGTGTTTGGTCGACCGAAGGAATGTGGCTACTTATTTCTACATGCTTGATGACCTTGCACTTCTGATACGCGATACACTGTCTGGGCCAAGAACTGATATCCTTTTTTATGGAGGAACAGAAGTACTTTCCCGTTACTAATCGGGATACACGGATGCGCGAGATCATGAACAGCGTGAAATACTTTCTTTCGAAAATGGGTGGGAATGAATGGCCCCGGTTCCTTTTCCCGAGGTTTCCCAGAATAGCTGAGAGTTTGAGCCGAAGATAAGAAACTTTTTGAGTCCATACTTGTAAACCGTGGCGGAGACTGTGACTTCGATTTGACAGTTTCAAACGCCTGGACCGCCTCTATAGACCAATCACGAGTCTTTCGTTTTGAGCCCAGATAAGTAAGCCTTGAGGATCGCTTGATAGTGGTGACGGCTCTGGGCAAGAAACGACAATTTAAGTTTAACATGCGCAGAAACCGAATAGTGAATGCCTAAAACTCAAAACATAAACACCTGGCTGCTGTAACTGCGGTAAAAATGGACATCGCGCGAGCTACCGCAGATGTCCGGCATACAAAGAACTGGTTGCCAGATTGAAAGCTGGCAAATCGAAGAAAACGACTGACAGCCAGTGACACAGATGTCACAAATCTTGGCCCAACCAGGCATATCATACGCACAAGCTGCTAGAAACTCTCAACCAAGAATTGCTCCGCAACCCGTCCTTAATGGGCAAAAGAAGGACCAAGCAGATTTTAAGAATTTAGTTGAAACATTTGCATCTGCTCAAACCAAAGAGCAGCGTCAATTCGCAGCTGTCAAACTTTTAATGGCCTTATAGAATTAAATGTTGTCACATTTAACTCAGCGTCTCCGATCTGACAACCCCAACAAGCCACTGCCCAAGAGCTAATTGGTACTCTGAAAGCAAACATCTATTGTGTTTCAGAAATACATCTTAAGAGCAATCATAATGTCCGATTCACCGAATGACATCAACACGGGGGCTGTCAGAAAAGACAATCCTTTTGAAGAAGTCGTCATCGGTAATCTGTTCAACTCTTCCGACGGGTCGACAATAGTAAAAACCACTGATGGTGGGCGGATTTTGGTAGTTTTCGTCTACCCCATATGCAATTCTGGAGCTAAACAACTAGGTGAGGACCTAAAAGTCTTGGGCAACCTCCAACTAAAATGTAAGTATCTCATTTTCGGTGGTGATATTAACTCGAGGCACAGTATCTGGGGCGATAAATCTTAATGGGGATACGCTACCCCAGGATCCCTCCTCGTCAGCCTACGTTGACATGGTCTTGTCAGATTCACCGACAAGGCCCAGTAGTCAATCAACCGTTGACTTCTTCCTGCTATCTGAAGGAACTGCCCTCGACTTTCAACTGATATCATTCAAAACTCTATCAGGCATGTCTGACCATTTTTGCCTATTTTAATTGCCTGAGGACGATTATTCGGCAAAGGGTGGCGAATTTTAGCAACAAAGAATTTACACGATGACTAGCAGATATTAAACTCGGGCCTAATATGTTTTAACAGATGAACAGGTTAACGGTAAAACATAAATATCGCAAATTACTTTTTACCAAGTACCGTGAATGAATCCTCTGATCTCTTGCCGGTAACATCGGGAGAACCGCAAGGATCCCTTTCAGGAACAACCTAATACGAGTATAATAACTTCACGGCTGATTGCATCGAATCTCCACTCCAATAGGGCAGCTAGAGCGGTTGAGAACTACGGAGTAGACCTCTGCAGATATTACCTGACTTTTGGAATTACCTTGGAGTTACCTAGAGGAGTTACCAGCTACCAAGGTAGTAGAGACATCCATAGAAAAGCTAAACGCTTAAAAATTAGACTCGGAAACATTACAGTGAGCAGGTCTTACACCATCAAATATTGGGAGTTAAACCTCATCAACTCCTAACCTTCAACCCACACCCTGAGCTGACTGTCAGCAAGGCACATGGCGCAGTTAGTAGCATTTACTGTCTTCTTCGTAACAAACCAGCTTTAGTATCAAAGCCAAACTGACCCTGTGCACGGCGCGAAAAAGACCCATTATCAGTTATGGAGTACCTACTTGGATCACCTGTTCCTGTCATGGCAAAATGAAAGGAAGGCCAAAAAAGTCGGCAAAATCGTATATAGGCGAGCCAAAGTCAAACCGCTTCGAGAATACGTTTTCAGTGTCCGGAGGACAACTCTAATCTAAGAGGGTAAAAGTAAAACAACCTCATTGACCACATTTCTAAAGCCCTGCTAAATCGTGAGTCAAACCCTGGAAGCTTAAAATCCCTTTCCTCTATGATACTCCTGGCCTGGTAAGGGGTACATGGGTGCTAAGCACAGGCTATTGTAACTTGCTAATTGTAAATAGTAGTTAAGTACTACTAACCCGGCAAAGGGCTCGATTTGGCCCTGCAGAAGGACAAGGATCAAGGATTCAGAAGATTGCGGGATTGAGGAAACGTGGATTGGAGACCGTAATTGGTAGAAGGAGTGACCTTAATTCAGGGAAGAAGTTATTGGTGTTAAAGAGAACTCATGCTCAGCTAGGTTATGTCGACTGCCTTAGTCTAACCCAGACAAAATGTAATCGACACCTGCGCGAGGATTGACTACCGGAACATTGTCCAAACGCGAATGTCCTGGGAAAAGCTTCGACAAAAGAAGCGGGTAAAAGAGGGTGATGGTTAAGAGGAGAATTACTGTCCGTTAGGAGGGTCAGTCCTGCACGTAGTACCTACGCTCACCCAACGAGGTGTTGCGCGTATCAAGATTTGTTTGTCAGTGGATTAGGGTGAGACAGCCACTTCTTCAGTCTGACGCATGACAGCTTGATCATATGGGTCAACCCCTGGAGAGGGCGTACATGATGATTGTAAATTCAACTTCTTTTTGGGATGTATAGAAGAGGGAACAGACCGATTGTGACTCTGTCAGCCGGGTTGGGGTTGGAACTGAGGAAAACGGGGTGTAGGTAAGGCTCTTCTAAACTCAACCTTTCATCATTGACAGTAGTGGCCCTGAATAAGTGGCGGAAGAAGTCTACTCTTTATCGGGGAGTTGCTGAGGTTGAAAGCCGATTTTTCCCTTTCAACCATTGTGAAAACTTGGTAGCCAGGTTTGAAGGACTTCGGCGTTCGGATCTAATAGTTCCATTAATTCCGCTGCACAGATTTTTAATTATCTCAGAGAGAAGACAGTTGTCAGCGTTGCATCTGTTACGCATTCGGTGGAATAATGGTTTCCTTAGCTGCGGACGAAGAGAAAGGTTGAGGGGTAAAGACCGTATTTGTAGTAGCCAAGCTCTTTTTCTGGAGCATGTTTCTTAATTTGTAATTTCGAAGGCAAATTTGAATTTCCTTATATAAGAGGCTAGCTCTTCGTTGGTGTGAATGCGTGATTTGTCTAGGGTAGGACCCATCGCACTGGATAGGTCGCGTTGAACATCGTCCCAGTTTGTAAAATTGAAAGGTCTTCATTTGTACGGAAGGGGGAGGGGCGGTAGTGAGACTGATGGTATGATGGTCGAAGTGAGCTGAAAGTGAGGAGCCCCTAGTGACACAGACTAAGGAAGGTAGAACCTCTTGTCCGCGCTAAGAACTGGGCCTGACTGGAACCAATGGAAGAGAACTTTGCCATTTTTGTTGTTTACTGAGTCGCCCCAAGTTACGTGTCTGTCATTAAGGTCAACACCAAGAAGGAAAGCGTCAAAATTGAACGTGATTTTCCAGAGTTCGGGCAGATTAAAATAAAACCCTGAAAATATAATAGATTCAGGGTTTGTCTGTTTTATAGAAAGCAGTTTTATCGGAAGTGGTTTTAACCGTTTTCATCTTATGAACAAGATGGGAGACCAGAAACTGGACGCTTTAGGTATGAAGGGTTTTGTGTATTTCTCTAATAAAAACGTTTGTCCCATTAGTACCTAGCACGTAATGTATATGCAAATATTATTTCAGAATATCTACTTTTGGATGCTACCGACATTCAAAGTCTTAGAATTTGCCTGAAGCGACAATTATGGCCTAGTATAACACCATGAGGTGATAGCCTCCTGATTATTTTCAGGGTTCTTAGGTTTTGAGGTTCGCCAGGTAGGCTCTGAGAAGGGCCCCGTGAAAGAAATGACCCTGTCAAAACTACGATCAGTTTGGAACTGATCCGCTTGCAACTGACGAGATTCAGGGTTTAGGCTTAAAAAACTGGCGGTTTTAAGTTGGATATAATTCGGACCCTTTTCGTTTTCGCGATTATATAAAAAGGAGCGATTTCCATCTGTTACCACTTTCGGTCACGCTGCTTCCGAAATGGTTTTTTTCTTGTTTTTGAATACTTGGGTGCTATGTCCAAAACAAAGGGTCCGTGGCCCAAAAAAAAAAAGCGAGAATAAGTTACTCTCCATCTGGTCCGGCCATCATCAAGTAGATGTCGACTTAGCGTCCCTCATATCCCAAACAAAGTAATCTTTTGGAAGAGAAATAAGGTCGGATACCTTTGGTGAGTTGATGATGAAAATTCAATCATAAGGAAAAAGTTAAGAATGGCCTGAACATCCAAATAACGTGGCTTTGTCACACGTGCTTTGTTAAGGGAAGACTTTAAGAACAACGTATTTGTCAACCCAAATTTTCCATGAATTCCTAATAAAATGCAGAGAAAGGAAATTAAATAAATTAAATTAAATAAATTAAATTTATTTAATTAAATTAAATAAATTAAATTTATTTAATTTAAAATAAATTAAATTTTCGTAAATTTTCAACCCCTAAAAAATACCAACTACAAACTACCCCAAAAACAAAAATCATCACTAACCTCTGAATTGGTGAAATAACTTTGAGGATCATCACGTTTACGACGACGTTTTCTCGGTGCCAAATCGGCATGCGGTGAATCAGGAGGTGGTGGCATACTGTTGGCAGTGGGTTTATTATATTTTTTTAATTTTCTCGTTGCTGACAATGGTATTTCAGCCAATACAGTTCCTGTTACACCAACATTTGATAAATTCAAATCTAACAATTTTTCTGACGATCTACTGATATTATCTTGAAGATTTTTTGAATAATGCAAGAAATTTGTAGCAATAGATCCATATAATGGTGTTGTTGCTGTTGTTGTTGTTGTTGTTGTCGTTGGTGATATTGGTGAAACAGAGGAAGAAGAAGAGATTGACAAAATATTCGATGCAGTTGTTGATGATTTTAATGGAACTGTATGCGACGTATATGCAGAAGAATAATGACCGTTTTTTGGTGACACTATTGGAGTTGTAATTACTGTTGTTGGTGTTGTAGACGTTGGTGTAATTTGAACAGTTTTATTATCTTTCGTGTCATGGTCTGCAGAGTTAAATTTATGATTATCTTGATTTTGATGTTGATCAGCGCAGAAATTTAAAGGTTTTTGAACCAGTGACGTTATAGTTAAGTCTTGTGCTAGTGATGAAATTGGTGGTGAAGACGTTGATGATGGTGACTTTAACGTGAATGACGAAGATGATGGCGATGTGGCTGTTTCCGACGGTAGTAACACTTTTGATATTGTGCCGAGCTTTATAGCTCGGCTGTCGAAGTGTATCGACTCCGTGGCTGCAATAGTCAGTAGCACATTCTGGAATTTTAATAAAAGAAAGAGAGGATATTAAGGATATTTTTTGGTTGGATTATTTAGTTTCTATTTTAAAAACTACATTTAAATTTATGATGACATCTTTTGCTTTATTTCTAATTAGATTTCGTGTCGTTAAATATTTAGCTTCAGCCATGAAATTATCCCTCAAATAAATGACCAGATTAAGGAAATCGTCAAAGCTTGGTCTTACTCTAGATTTTTAAGTTTTTTAAGGGGGGAGTCGAGGACCTTTTTAGATCTGCATTGCTATGACCGCGTAAATTGAAAGGAACTATTGGGACCTATTGGAACAGCGTGGGGAATTTCATCCTCATCATCATCAATAGTGCAACAACCGGTCTAGGTCTGTCTTAATAAGGAACTCCAGACAACTCCGGTTTTGCGCCGAAGTCCACCAATTAGATATTCCTAAAAGCTGTCTGGCGGCCTGACTTACGCCATCGCTCCATCCCTTTCGTTTTATACCATAGATATTGCCCTTATATACTTTCCGGGCTGGATTATCCTCTTTCATACGGATTAAGTCACCAGCCCAAAGCAACCTGTTGAGCCGAATTTTATCCACAGTCAGGCCGTCATGGTATCGCTCATAGATTTCATCGTTATGTATGCTACGGAATCTTCCATCCTCATGTAGGGGGCCAGAAATTCTTCGGAGGAATCTTCCCTGGAACTCGGTCAAGAGTTTGCAATTTTTTTTTGCTAAATACCCAGGTTTCCGAGGAATTCATAAGGACTGACAAAATCATTGTCTTGTACAGTCAGACTTTTGACCGTATGGCGAAATCTCCCCATTATGTCGATATCGTCAGCATCGGCGAGTAGTTGGGTGGACTTGAATAGGAGGGTGCCTCTCGCCTTTACCTCAACATCGCAGATCAATTTTTTCAGAGTCAACTTAAAGAGAACGCATGATAGGGCATCCCTTTGTCTTAGGCCGTTGTTGATATTGAATGTCTTGAGAGTGATCCTGCTGCTTTTATCTGGCCTCGCGCATTTGTCAAGGCAAGCCTAGTCAGTCTTATCAATTTCACCGGCACACCGAATTCTCTCATGGCCATGTACAGTTTTGCCCTACCTATGCTATCATAAATGACCTTAAATTCGATGAAAAAGGTGGTGGAACCCCAGAGAGAAAATCTGATCTGTTGTTGATTTGCCTAGAGTGAAGGCCATTTTGGAATGGGCGAATAGTGTTTTGGCCGTATGGGACTATCCAACCTAGCAAAATAGATGGTTCTCAGCAACGGATACCTCTCTCTTTACAATTGCTGCACAGCATGATATCCCCCTTTTTTATGTATGGGACAGATAATCCCTGGTTGCCAGTCGTCAGCTATTGATTCGCTTTCCCGCGCTGTAATCCCATCGGGTCCTGGCGAATTATGGTTTTTAAGCCGCTGGATTGCAAGGACTGTTTCTTCTATGGTGGTGGCCGTATTTGTCGGTCGTCTTCAGTCGGTGGGACCTTCAATTCACCGATGTTCTGGTTAATGAGCAGATCTTCAAAATACTCAACCTATCGCTCCGATATGCCCATTCCGTCGGAAGTCAGACTCCACTCTTTGTCTCGGCAGGATAAGCATCGAGTTGTGTAAGGTTTCGTCCTGCTGTCTTATGCCACCTGGTGCGGTTGCTCCCTATACTTTTCGAGTTCACAGTCCTGTTGGTTCTCCCAGGCTTCCTTTTTCCGTCTGTGAAATTCTCACTTTACAGAGAGATCTATCCTCGCCTCGGTAGCGTTGATTATTCCAAAGTCTCCATTCATCCCTTTTAGGATCCTTCTAGCACTTTATATTTCGGAAAGATCTCCTGCCATCCCGATGCGATGTTCGCTGTCCATTAATCTTTTGCAAATGTTTATTTTTTAAGAGGATTCATTTCAGCTCCGTTCAAATTGGTATGACCATTGATTCCTTCGTCAAAACTGGAATTCCCATATAATACCAAAGAGCCGAAGTAAATAGTAGACAAAGCCACAGTTTATTTATTTATTTATTTATTTATTTAATGAGGACAATACACAGAAAGCAAATTTCTTATTACATATTGTCCTCAGAGGGAGGAGCAAGTAAATGGCATATTTTGCGCTTAAAGCTAGAAAGGGACATAGGGTCAAAGGAACCAAGCTGTAGGGCATTGTAGGACCGGCAAAACTTCCGGATCGGAGAGTGAAAGTAAATCTCGAGCTCGGCGAAGGGTACATCAAAAATGTCCGCATTACGTGCGTTATGAGACGAGGCGATACGGAGAGTAATATCCGAGTTGGCGGAGCAGTCCATCAGACCATTGCAGAGTTTGAAAAGAGTACACATATCAAGGAAGATACGGCGTTGCTGTAGGGAGGGGAGATTGAGGGTGCGGAGTCGTGACGGATAATCAACCCGTGGAAGGTTCTTTTTGTAAAAGAGGGTCCGGGTGAATTTGCGTTGTACAGCTTCAAGAGCGCGGCCGTCACGGATGCGGTAGGGGGACCAGACTACACAGAAATATTCAAGGATGTTTTTGACAAGGGAATTGAAGAGTGTTAAGGAGGGCTGGATTGAGGTAAAGTCGGACGAGGAACGTAGGATAAAACCAGACATTTTGGACGCTCTATTAATGATGTCAACGAAGTTTATCGTCGAATATTACACCCAGGTCTTTGAAAGAGGTCAGTAGTGAAAGGGGTTGACCACTGAGAGAATAGGAAAAGGATGATGGGGAGGGTTTCAGGGAATAGCGCATCCAGTGGCATTTGTTGACATCCAGTGTTAGCTTGTTGACCGAACACCAACGGGCTAAATTATCAAGGTTGGATTGTAAGAGAGCACAGTCCAATGGAGACGAAACAGAGGCAAACAATTTAAGGTCGTCTGCGTAAAGCAAATACGGACAGGTGAGGATGGAGGCGAGGTCATTGATAAAAAACAGGAAGAGTAGCGGGCCAAGTATAGAGCCTTGGGGAATACCAGAGGAAAGAGAGAAAGAACGGGATGAGTGACCATGAAAAGAAACTTTGCAGGAACGGTATGAGAGATAGGAGGAAAGCCAGGAGATGACTGAGGGAGGGAAGTCTAGCGAAGAAAATTTAGAGAGGAGAATGTTATGGTCAACTGTGTCAAAGGCTTTGGAGAAATCAGCATAAACAGCATGTACCTCCTGTCGTGAATTCAAGCGTTTAGCAACAAAGTTCGTAAAGACCAGAAGATTTGAAGCCGTTGATCTATGTTTCACGAAACCATGCTGCTCTTTGACAATGAGGTGACCGAAGTGCGCGGTCAACCAGTCGTTGACGTATCTTTCTAGGATTTTGGAGCAAGAGGAGAGAAGGGAAATGGGGCGGTAGTTCACAGCAAGGGAAGGGTCTCCGCTCTTGAGGATAGGAATGATAAGGGTCTCTTTCCAGAGACGGGGAAAGTAGCATTCGTCTAGACT
This sequence comes from Hermetia illucens, assembly GCF_905115235.1. NCBI lineage: Eukaryota > Metazoa > Arthropoda > Insecta > Diptera > Stratiomyidae > Hermetia > Hermetia illucens. The sequence goes on along the minus strand of NC_051855.1, from coordinate 6,690,465 downwards.
TTTGTTGTAGATTATACACAGGGGGAGGGAAATGTGTTTTCTACAGTTAAGAAGGAAGATATTAGGAAGCCCATCGGCGCCAGGTCCGACATTGGGGTCAAGGTTACCAATGAGAAACTCAACCAAGGAAGGCGTAAGGAGAGGAATGGCTAGTGATTCGGAGGAGTCTGTGGTTATGAAAGGTGTAGAGGGTGAAGGGCTCGAGGGAGAAAACACTGAAGAGAAGTAGGTGCAGAGAAGGTAGCAGGATTGTTGTGGGGAGTTGGCAGTGGAGTCAGCGAAGCTGATAGAAGAAGGGACAGATTGAGTTGGATTACGAGAGTTGCGAGCGTGAGACCAAAAGGGTTTTAAGTTACCGCGGGCAAGGGCGGCTTCGACGTTCAATAGGTACCTTTTACGCGCCTTTCTGACCATTGACTTCACAGTAGATCGTATAGCTTGAAAGTGAGCAAGGTCGGCGTCATTCTTAGAAGCCCGAAACTTCTTCCGTGGTGTATCTTTCAAGCGAATGTTAATATGAAGTTCCGTTGTGAACCAAGTTGGGTAAGAACGTAGGCAGGGATTTCCCTCCCTGCCTACGTTCTTACCCAACTTGGGGGAAGGAACATAACAGGAGAGGAGATCAGAGAGGATATTGTAGAAGGTGTTAAGAGCTTGATGACACGATGAATTACTTAATATATGAACCCAGTTGAAAGACGCTAAAGCAGAGTTCAGACCGTCAAAATTGGCTTTGCGGAAGTTGAACTTAGTGGGTTTACGCTTGGTTTTGGGTTTTGAACGAGGGAGCTCCGCTTCATTTCACCCGGAAAAACTCGCCCCATGTTTTCTCTTTTCAAATACCATATGCTCTTCGTTTCTGTTGTCTAGTAAGTGTCAAATTTTGCACATTTTCTTTTGCGCCATCATCGCTTCGTGATCATATGTTGGGTTTGTGAACTGCATGCCTGTCCCATGGCGTGGTCCATTGTGTCATTGTAAGTAAATCTCTTGTCCTATTCTTGAATACTTTGAAATCCGTATAGGTCCAGGCTAAATAAGAAAATGAAAGCCTCCAAAACGGATCCTTCGAAAGCCTATACGCAGTTTTTTCCAATTACCAATTTTTAACTTACTGATAAGTTTCGACTGTCATCCTCCTTTGATTACTCTCATATACCGTTTTAGAATTTGAACATATAATATATTCCAATGCAACAGTCAACGGGGATGAATGATGCCGGACGATCGTATAAGAGCCACGAAATGACCACCACGCACGATTATCGCACATCCATCCAATCGAATGTCCCGCAGGGAACTTTTTTAGACCGTTTGGTTTGCTCGTCAGGGGTTTTTCATTGCGATCCCGTGGCCCGGTATATACCGGAGTGAGTAGTACACACGTTTGCCGCGAACGTTGGATGCCTGGAAATTAAACAATTAAGAAAACGACGAACGGAACGATCGTAAAAAGAACCACTTTGGCGGATACAGGGATCAGAACGTATGAGAGAAGACCAGGGTTTCATAAGGGTCGCTTTTGGATTTGATATGGTAGAGGAAGAATTGCCGATTTTACGCCCTGGATGAAGAGGCTAGAGGCTCTTCATTCTGAACAGTCCTTTTTTCCGGAGTCCAGGGGTAATCAATGCCCTAAATCGGAGTCTAATTGCGCTATGTGATCCCGATACTCCCGCTAACTATCGATACCAATTCTACCTCCCCACTCATTAAATGAACTAGACCAACAACAGTTCTTATGCCGCCTGGTCTTCATCTCAAGTCGTTCATCTTGCAAGGTAAGTTTGTCCTCAGCAAAAGTGCTCCATTGTCTTCGCGGATGCAGCACCGGTCAGAGTCATCTTCTTCTTCGCATCCCATCATACCATCTTCGAGGCAGCATCCCATAGTCGAATGGTACTTGGTGCGCTGCTTACCTTTGACGAAGATCAAGAGATAAACTTACACATATGGTACGGCGATTTTATGATTTTTTTCTGGGATGCAAGTAAGATTGGGCCAGTTGAGAGGAAGATTGTAGCCATATATCCTGAGCTACGTACACAACCCAAGCCAATAATTCCAACGACATTTTTGGGGTGTGTAAGAAAGTGCGACAAATATTTTGTGCCGCTGAAGACCGCATAGTTCCGAATTAAAGGCTATACGCGCGGCAAATGTTGCACTAAAGATTCACAACACACTAGCACGTCCGCCCGCATGGTACCCGATACTGACTTCGCACTAAGTTAAACCATGGTAAACCGACAAACAGTGGAAGGACAAGACAAGAAAAAAGTTAACACAATCGGAGCAAAATCAAACTCTTTGGTGAATTCCCCGAAATTTTTCGGCAACTTTTTTGTGATGGAATCCAGGACATGAAAAGATGCTGCTGTCTCTGATGCTAGTTGGAGGCTCATAAGGAGAGATATAGTCGCTTATTATATGTGCCGCCGCATAGTGTGTATCGTAATCGTATGTCCTCTAACTCTTTTGCTATTGTTATGCGGTTTTCTGACCCATGGGTTTATTGTGGTGATAAAGTCGCATTTGTTGTTTGTTTTTAAGTTTGGGTTTCGCACGCATATGCATTGTTCCATTGTTTTTTCCAGTGACTATCCGACTCCCGACAGTTATAGCTGCTATTCATCCTGACATCCTAGGGTGTAGCATGGAATGATAATTGGCAAAAGCAAAATAACAATCGGAAGGATCTTTGTTAATTGTCATCTCGGCTTGCGATGGTATTTTCGGGGACAAAAAAATGGTTCTGTCTACATTAACACGTATTTATAGACGATTTTTAAGTGCCATTTGACGGAGTAGGACCTATTGTATAAGCATATATGCGCATACCGGTGATTTTATGAAGTTTTCCGAGAATACAAACCGGTGTCTACTAGGATTGCCCAATATCTTTTAGATTATTATTATTCTGTTAAGGGAAAGTCGCACCGCGTCCTTGAAGAACTATTGTGCCCTTTTTACTGGTGATAGTGTACCTGTTGATCATAGTATCTCAAGCAGGCCTGTCACCGTTAGGAACTTTAGTATGTTCCCCACTTCCAGATGTTTCAGCTTAAATAATGGAGCACCCGGAGGAGGGCTTCATCAGAGCGAAGGTGAAGGGCATCCACATCTACAGCTGCTATGCTCCACCCAGCGCTACACTCGTCGAATATGAGCGGATGCTTGCTGCTCTTGTTTTGGATGCAAGAGGACGTTGGCCGATCATAATAGGAGGCGATTTCAATGCGTGGGCTCTTGAATGGGGCAGCCGGATAACTAATGTCAGGGGACGTGTTCTCCTCGAAGCATTCGCGGAGCTGGACATGGTACTGGCGAATGTTGGGTCTTCGTACACTTTCCGGGGAAGGGGCCTGGGGTCTATAGTGGACCTGACATACGTGAGTGCCACTTTAGCCAGTAGAATCGCTTGGCATGTCAGTGAGGACTACACTCACAGCGACCACCAAGCAATCTGCATAGAGATCAAGGGCGAATCGAGCTCGAAAAAGAGTTTTCGCAGAATGCCGGGTGGTATGCTTGGCTGGACAGTGAAAGCTCTCGAGGGGGACACGTTTTCCGCGGTGCTCAAATCGGACATATCCCTGAATGGTACGGCTGGAGAGAAAGTCACCCAGATCACTCGATGGGTGACGGAAGCATGCGATGCTACTATGCCCAGAAGGCGATTGCTCCCCAGTAGGCAACCCAACTACTGGTGGAACAACGAAATCGCAAGTTTGCGAGCCGCATGTTTTCGGGCAAGGAGGCTTTGCCAGAGGCTCAGGGGAAAACCCGGTGGCGACGGTCGAGAGGAGGCACACAAGCAATTGCGTGGCCGCCTAAAGGAAGCCATTCGGAGGAGCAAAAAGAACTGCTTCAAAAAGCTGTGCGACCATGCCGACATAAACCCTTGGGGCGAGGCTTACAGAGTGGTGATGAAAAGGCTGCGGAAATCACCCCAGGTGACCTGTCCGCGCCTCCTGAAACACATTGTTACCACTCTGTTCCCTCACCACCAAAATAGGGGAAGGCAAATTTTTGTCCAGCCAAATGACGGCATAATACCGCCTGTAACTATGGAGGAGCTGCGGGAAATATGTGGTAGGTTCGGTGACAACAAGGCCCCAGGTTTGGATGGCATCCCCAACCGAGCTTTGAAACTGGAAGTGAAGACTAGGCCTGACCCTTTCGCCAACACCTTCAAGGCGTGCCTAAAAGAAGGAATATTCCCTGCCCAGTGGAAAAGGCAAAAGTTGGTGTTGCTTCCGAAGCCTGGCAAGCCACCTGAAAGCCCAGCGTCGTATCGTCCTATCTGCCTGTTGGATACAATGGGGAAGATGATGGAGAGAGTCATCTACAACAGACTCCTGCCCATCGTCGAAGCCAGCAATGGTTTGTCGGAACGCCAGTTTGGTTTCCGACGCGCCCACTCTACGGTGGACGCAATTGGCATGGTGGTAAACCTGGCAAAAGGTGCACTGATTTCTGGCGGCTGCTGTGCCGTGGTGGCGTTGGATGCCAAAAACGCATTCAACTCGGCCAACTGGAATAGAATTAAAGGGGCGTTGGCTGACATAGGTATCCCCGGATACTTAGCGAATTTGGTGGAAAACTAACTCTCAGAGAAGACTCTCTGGTACGGGACGGATGAGGGCCTCAAAGAGTACATTGTCACAGCCGGGGTACCACAGGGATCGGTACTTGGTCCCCTGTTGTGGAATATCATGTATAATGGGGTGCTTGCTCTTCCCGTCCCAGAGGGGACTACGATTGTCGGCTTTGCTGATGACCTAGCTGTGGTTATTGCAGCAAAACACCGAGAAGGTGTGGAGGTTTATGCAATGGAAACAGTGAGAGCGGTAAAGTCCTGGCTAGAAAAGGCCGGGCTGACCTTGGCGGACGCGAAAACGGAAGCGGTCTTAATAACGAAACGCAGAAAAAATAACACTGTAAAAGTGGAGGTCGGTGGACATACGGTCGTATCAAAGCCGGCTATCAAATACCTGGGGGTAATAATTGACACCAAATTGAGTTTTAGGGAACACCTAGAGTATGCATGCCAAAAGGCAGCCAGTGCCACTACGGCACTTGCAAAAATGTTGTCAAATATTGGTGGACCGAAACATTGCTGGAGGTTGGTGCTAGCCGGGGTGGTGCGCTCCATCCTGCTCTACTCGTCGCCTGTGTGAGCAGAGGCGCTTGCAAACTCTCAGAGACGGAAGCAGGTGAACTCGGTTTACCGGCGGATGGCTTTGAGGGTTTGCAGTGCTTTTAGAACCACATCAGATGAGGCAGTATTGGTGGTAGCAGGCATGATCCCGGTTGACATTCTGGCCAAAGAAATGAGTGTCCTGTACATGTTTGCATGCACAGCATAGAAATGCGGCAAGGTCAGACTCGCTTGATCTCTGGCAACGCAGATGGGACGAGTCTGCGAAAGGTCGGTGGACGCACAGGCTCATTCCCAACATTAGGGTGTGGCTTGGGCGAAAACATGGGGAGACCAACTACCACATTACCCAGTTCCTCACGGGACACGGTGGTTGCTACAGGCAGTATCTGCACCGCTTTGGGTTAAATGATTCTCCGAACTATCCCAGATGCGATGGCATACCGGAGGATCCAGAGCATGTGATGTTTCACTGCCCATGATTTGCGATGGAGAGAAGGAGCTTAAACCAGGTGCTGGGCAGGAGCGGGACCCCGGAGAGCTTGGTTACTGAAATGCTGGAGTCCGAGGAGAAGTGGCTTGCGGTTGGCTCCGCAATCATCCAAATGCAGGAGGAGTTGCTGAAGGAACAAAGAAGGAGGAAAGCTGCGGCGGACGTGTGTTTCTAAGATTTTCCACCTCCTTGTACGCACAAAAAAAAAAGATGTTTCAGCTTTGCATCTGGTATTAAGTGTTCTCCCAGATGTCTCGACCTACTTTGCACAAGTGCCGGACACTGTCCCAGGACGTGCATAGAGGTTTCGTCCTCCTCCTCACAAAACCTGCAGGCAGTGTCCGTAGATATCCCTAGCTTCCCCAGGTGATAGTTCAGCTGACAATGACCAGTGAGAATTCCCACTATGATTCGGAGGTTCTTTTTGGTGAGGTTTAAGCAATCCTTTGTACGCATGGGTTCGTATCCCCCAATAAGCACTCTGGACTGCTTCATCCCTGGTAAGCCCCCCCCAATATAGTTCCCTCAACTGTTTCTTATCTTTTTGATACAGTTGATATAGAATTTACATACCCTCTGCTTATAGCAGATGCCCTTAGGTTCACTAGGGCCTACGGGATGCACGAGTAGGAAACTGTCTGGACAAACACACTAAGGAATAGTGCAAGCGACGTATTGTGGCCTAGGTGAAGCTTAGTTTCCACTAGTTACATTTGCCTATTTTCTCATAACTTGGCATAGCACATGATTTATTTAATTAACGGACAACAAGCGGAGAGAATTCCAATTAATTATTGTCCTCCGGAGGAGGCGGAGAAAGCAAAAAACTTGTCCTACGTTTAAAACTACTTAAAGTAGGGAGGTTAAAAGGACCAAGCTGATTTGCATTATAATTTCGGTAAAGCCTGGGAATCGGGGAATGAAAATAGACTTCGACCTCCGCGAAGGGCACGTTGAAAATATCTGCGTTACGTGTGTTATAAGACGCAAGACGGCAGGTGATCTCGTCAGCGGCGGAGCAGTCCATCAGACCCGAGGAAAGTTTAAAGAATGTGCATCCAGATAGGATCTACGCTATTGTAGGAAGGGAAGGTTTAGAAAGCGGAGACGGGAGGGGTAGTCTACACGAGGGAAGCTTTTCTTAAAGAAGAGGGAACGGGTGAATTTATGCTGCACATTTCCAAGGACAAGACAATCACAGTTACGGGAGGGTGACCAGATCACGGAGCAATACTCGAGGGTATTCCTTACAAGGGAATTGAAGAGAACTAAGGAGGGTTGGATGAAGTCAAAATCAGAGGAGGAGCGAGGAATAAAGCCTGACAATTTTGCTGCTCGATTGATGACATCGAGGCAATGGGTGTTAAAGCGGAGCTTATTGTCGAAAGTGACTCCGAGGTCTTGAGTGGAATTTAAGCAGGATAAAGAATGTCCGTCAAGCGAGTAGGAGAAAGAAGTGGGTGAGGATTTTAGGGAGTAGCACATAGAGTGACACTTTCTGACGTTTAGCGCTAAACCATTAGTCAAGCACCAACGAACCAGAGTGTCCAGGTTATTCTGAAGGGAAACACAGTCCATAGGCGACTATATAGCGGAAAACAGCTTAAGGTCGTCTGCATAGAGCAAACAGGGACAAGTAAGGAGGGGAGGAAGGTCGTTAATAAAAAATAAAAATAGCAAAGGACCCAGAATAGACCCCTGTGGGACGCCAGAAGAGGGGGAGAAGGAGCGGGAAGTACAGCCGTCAAAAGAGACGCGGCAGGATCGTTTGGAAAGGTAAGAGGCAAACCATAAAACAAGTGGTTTGGGAACGTTTAAAGACCAGAGTTTGGATAGAAGTATCTTATGATTTACAGTGTCGAAGGCTTTCGCGAAGTCAGTGTAAATGGTATGCACTTCTTGCCGTGAATTTATACATTTCGCGACAAAGTTGGTAAAGTCAAGCATGTTGGAGGCAGTGGACCTACGTTTAACGAAGCCGTGTTGTTCTTTCACTATGTGTTGGCCAAAGTGGGCAGACAACAACCAGTATTTTGGAACAGGAGGAGAGGAGGGAAATGGGACGGCAATTCTCGGCAAGCGAACGATCGCCACTTTTGTGAATGGGGATAATGAGAGCCTCTTTCCGCAAGCTGGGAAAATGATTTCCTTCCAGGCTTTTGTTGAAAATAAGAGATAGGGGAAGGGAGATGGACTTACCAGTTTTGAGCAAAAAGAGGTTTGGAAGACCATCGTAGCCAGGTCCGACGTTGGCATCAAGTTCGCCAATGAGGTATTCGACAAGGATAGGGGTAAGAAGGGGAGTGGTAGACGATGCGGGGCAGGCTACATCTACTATCGGGAGGGATTCGGAGGAAGGAGGAGGAACATAGACTGACGAAAAGTAGCTGCAGAGTAAATCACAAGATAGTTGGGGGGAGTTAGCTGAGAAGCCAGAGAATTTAATGGACGGAGGGGATAACTGGGCAGGGCAGCGGGAGTTGCGAATGTGGGACCAGAAAGGTTTCAAATTTCCGCGCTTTAGTGAGTCTTCCACGCTGGACAAATATTCGTGTCTGGACTTACGTATTAAGGATTTGACCGAGGAACGAAGGGATTTGAAAAAAAACTAAGCACTAAGAACTTCTTTCTCGCAGTCTGTTTTTGACGTAGTTTTTTGTGAATTTCAGTGGTGAACCAGACGGGGTAAGAGCGTAAGCACTTAGGAGAAGAGGGAACGTAACAAGGAAGAAGATCAGATAAAATGGTATAGAAAGTGTTGAGTGCTTGGTCACATGTAAATGGAGAGAGCAGGGGGACCCAGTTGATTGACGCCAGGGCAGAGTTCAGACCTTCGAAGTTCGCCTTACGAAAGTTGAACTTGGTAGGCTTGCGAGCGACAGGAGAGTGGAGTCAGGATATCTGAACATCGAACTCGAGAGCAGGATGATGGGCGTCAGGGGCAACGTAAGACGGAGCATGAAGGGATTGGGAGAGATAACGTACAGGAAGGTTAGAGAGGACAAGGTCAAGAGTGCGATCTAAGTGGTTTCTAAGAAAGGTTAAATTGGAGGGTCCCACAGGTGTACATGAAAGTGGATAGAGGAAGGGAAGGGTGGGTCGAGTTATTAGGGAAGGAGGGAAGGCCAGGGGTAACGGGCCAAGAGAGCATAGGAAGATTAAAGTCACCACAGAGGATGAAAGGAAGTGAGGGAAACAAAACGGTTAGGGCCTCTGATAATCTGTCGAAGAAATCCTCGTACAGAGAAGGTGGGTTTAGGCAGGGAAAATATACACACGATATGATGAAGGGACATACATTTGGCGGAAGGACACTTATGGTAACAGAATCGTAGGAGGAGGAGGAGGAAAAGATGATTTCGGCACGGAGAGGGGACTTAACAACTATTACGGCACCTCCGCCAGTTGTCTTGCCAAGCGCAACGCAATCTCTGTCACAACGAAAGACAGGGTAACTTTCGAGGAGCTCAGAATCTAAAATCCTGTCATCCAGCCAGGTTTCAGAAATGCAGATGACATGATATTGGAATGCTAAGGCAAACGGTTTGAAATCCGACAGCTTGGTCCTTAGACCCCTTAAATTTTGATAAAATAGCGTATAGTTATTGGAATCATTCAAGTTCGGTGAGGCAGGCGGGCGGGCCGGAAATTTTCACGAAGCTTAGACCTCTGATAAGGCTTAACGAAGACCCCCTGTGGCCAAACTGATTTGAAAATCTCCTCACTCTACCCGGAGCATGCTTATAACAGAAGAAATAGCGAACCCGTCCTACACAAAAGCGGAACAAAAGCTACGGGAAAACATCATATAAAATTGACACACCTATCTAAACCTTAGTTAGCCTATCAGACGAAACATCCCTGAATCCATCCAAGTCAGGACTTAATCTTAGGCAAAACTCTCAACCCCATAATTCGAATTACACTTCGGGATCACTTTATCGTGACATCGATGAGAGAGCAACATATTTCTGAAATGACTGGTCAACATCAGCCAGGATAATTACTATTTCTACAGAAATTACACGGAATATCTTTTCAAAACACGACAACCAAAATACCCCAAGAAGTTTTGCGGTTTCCTTCGTTTAGAATTCTCCCTTTTTTCCAAGCTTCCAATAAGGAAGAGGTTTTTTTTTCGACTTTTTTTTGAAGAAAAAATTTATCTTTTTTTCTGTGGATGTCTGGCAAAGATTCCTGCATGGTCCTTGTGGTTATGTGTGATCGTTCTAAAGGCTTTTTTCTTGTAATACACTTTCAGTTCGCATATTCCTCAAACCAACCATTCGATTGGTATAATAGGTCGGTCTCGACGGTGTCGGCTTTTTCGGGGTGGTTTTTTCTTATTCCTTGGTTCATGCTCAGAGTGTCTTACAAATTATTTAATTTCTTTCCTGTTCATTTTTTTTTTCTCTTACTTTCGATCTTAATTATTATAATTATTCGTTTCAAGTTCGTGTGGTTGTGTGTGATGCGTTAGAGTATGGCAAGCCGAACGTGTTGTTGGTTAATTGGTTGGTAGTTGTATTTCGGTTTGAATCCGAAAAGAAGATCCGTAAGACAGACACTATGATGATAATTACACCGCAAATGGATGCTTGCTCGTTTTCCTTTTTTTTTCTGGTGAAGATTGGTTCAATTTTCAGTTGTTGTAATTATACATAATCACTTCTGGTTCATTATCATCGCCAAGATGGATTTTGGAAGGGAAATGCACGGAGCTATAATTTGATTAAAGGCAGTAGGGAAAGATACTTTGGGTGAAATTCTTTTGATCGTGAAATAAACTTCGGTTTTTGAAATGTTATTGTTTCCAATATAAATTAAAAAAAAAAACAATTTACTTTTCCTTCCCTACTTCCTTGCGATTTCTCGCATTTCTAAGGTGGGGGTCTGGTAAGGTATACCTTTTAGAAAACCGGTATCATGTGACCCATGCAAGGAAGCGTTAGGTTTTCTAAAAGTGATCGTGTTGATAAAAGAGTACTCGTAGGAGAAACTGACCCTCGAGCACAACATTAAACAAACAAAGAACAATTTTGTATGAGGCGTGGACGGGCCTTTGTTCGAGAGTACCTATTTGGACAGAGGACCTAAGGCGGCTAAGGATTTATTTCATGTACTATTGTTGCCTTTCACCCTGCTCCCGGCACGACTTCCCGAGACGCTCACACTCTTCCTCTACTGGTCTGCACCAAGAGCCAATGGGACGACCCACTCGTCAGCCATCTTGGGAGAGTGGATTCCATTGCAACTCATAGCCTCCGGTGCAATTGCCTTAATGTGTGGCCTATCTACTGCCACCTCGGTCTTTCTATCACATCGCGTCAGGCCACTCCGCCGCCGTACTCGGATAATACGACGCAGACAGGTAGTGACGAAAGCTTGAAGCTTTTGAGTAACAGTGAAATTCGCTACTCCACAGAAGGGACACTAGCACAGAACAGTCTCACCTTGATCTTGGTGTTGAGATAGCTAGATTTCCAGAATTTAGCCAGAGCCGCGAAAGCGAATCTAGCGCTGTCAATTCGTCGGGCAACATCTAGTTCGTTGCCGCCGTCGGCAGAAGCCTGACAAAAAAGAGGTGGAAAAGGGGGGGGGGGGTATAGTAAGTGCCAGGACATAGCCAGCCTGAGTAAGACAATGAACTTGGAGAACAGTAGACTACTGTAATCTGAGTGCTCAGGAGGTGAGCCTTCTCCCTATTCCATACCTACACAAAGGAATCAGCCGTTTAGCTAAGCTGAGATTCAGGATATGTTAAGGATATATGCTGTGATTCTGTGTGACAAATTTTAACACCTTTGCTAGTGAATATGAGGGTAACCGATCTCTGGAACGTATAAGGTAAGATGACGTACATGGGCGACAAAGGTTTTTATTTCTAGTGACTTAGCGACATTATCTATCAGGATAGCACGGCAGGGTGTTATCTGCAACAACCTAATGGCAATCGCGTATTTTTCGTACGACCTATAGGTTTCGCTACCCACCCTCTGTACTCAAGATGGATATGTATTGCCTTGTGTTACTTCTACGCTGAATATATGTCCAGCTAGCGAGTTACAACTGCTTAGAGCACCTATAACACTTCTGCATATTGACATACTACTCTGCATAAAACCCTTCCAGAATCTGTCAACATTTATTGAGATTGCGATGATCGAAAGGCCATCCTGAGGTGCCGGAGACGGTCAAACGAGGACAGCTATCCCAAAAAGCTAAAAACTTGTGAAATTGACCCCGAAGGTCCACTGGCAAATGTTGAAACTCCATCGAGGCGCTCCGCCGACACGTGCTTTCACGCCTCTATGCTATGCAGGGTTGGGAATGCGGGGGGGGGGGTCCTTTGAGCGCTTCGATCTCTCACGTGTGCGCACCAGATACACGAACATTAGGATTCACGAACACCTATCGTAATGAACAACACTCGAGCTAAATCTAGAAATGAAATGCAAAACAAGACAGCTCGACCTCGCGCGCAGAGCCATAAAACTCTGGACCCGGATGCCCTGACCGAAAAGGAGCATGCAGGACGCATCACATCCTCGAGTGATGTTTCTCCTGCTGCAGATGTTTTGTGAGGCGCGGCCTCACAAGGGGTGTTAAAAATGGTAGAAAAGGGGGGGGGGGGGAATATTGCTTATTAGTAGATGCATTTCCTTTTTGATTGTCTCTGGGGAAGGCAAAGAAAGGACTGCAACTGTCGCACAGACGCGGGCACTAGAGGGCCATTGGGTTTCCGAGACCAGCTCAAGCAAAGACAGCTGAAGATCAATGATGTAATGAATGCTGAAAAGCGGCTGTGTATTTGAGTCCTGCACAGGAACAGTCACCCAAACATTCATATAGCGGGTTAAATTTTGAGATCATCTGCGTGAACGACACCCAGATTACGACGTCCAAGTCATCCAACTTGTATTAAACCGTTCCTACTCTACTGATGACCTTCGCTTTCACGAACTTCCGATCCAGTTTGGCATTGTACCGCTTCGCTGCACTGCTTATGCTGAAGGGCCGATTATACACGATATCTCCGACCTGAAATTCACTAACTCGAGATTGCAAGTTTTAACCGCTCTCTTATGTTTCTCCTGCCTGGAGGATGCGCCTCTGAACCTCAGCTCTTAGAATAGCAAGTTCATCCTGAGAACAGACCTCCGGGGTCGCATCATGCAAGGCGGTCAGTCGTCGTAAAAGGAAGTAGGTACGCCGGTGGGTGCAAATTGCGTTTTCCAATAGACTATCCTGAGTGGCAGGCGTGATTCCAGTCCGAGCATAGCAGAAATTTTTCTATTTTTACTGCGGCAGTTGATATTATGTTTTGCTCTATGCCACGGTGCCCAGGTGGCAAGAGAAGTTCCACCGTATTGAGTCTGAATATGGGGATCAAAGGAATTTTGCATATGCTGAACTAATTTCGTATGATCAGCAGGTTATGGTAGCCAACGAGGTACAAAGGTATCAACAGAACTGAAAGAGCGGATGAAGTTCTTGCAGATAGGGATTCCGGGCACTATTGGTTGGATTGAAGCCTATACTTGGAATCAGCAAGGATTAAAAGAACAAAACTGATAAACTCCTATCATCTGTACACTACGGAGATCTATGATGAAAAACCATCAGGCAGGGCTATGAAATGAAGGGGGTGGGAAAGTCTCCCATATCAGATCGGGCTATCGCATGCTCATGATCTGCGTCCGTCCCAACACCTTCATTCGAGCTCTGATCCGAACTGTTCAGTCCATAATCCGGAAACCTTTGGACGATAATTTGGAAGAAGCGGCTTAAATCGGACGGAGCAGAGACCTTACCGTAGCCTGAGAAGGGTCATGGCATACAAGCTACATATTCTACGGGAGAATGCTACAAGGATGTGCTATATGGAGGCGGAATGGCATCCTTTCTTGACAGTGTTCAACATCAGTGAAGTTATTGAAAAAATCAAAAATTTGACTGACGGTTTCGTCCAGGGCAGAGGCAACTCATCAGACGCTGCCTCACCTCTGCCCTGGGAGCAGCGTGACCGAAAGTGCCAACAGGTGGAAAGATGGGGACTTAAGATCCCGCAGATCCTAAACAACAACCTAGCTTTAGTCTAGCTTAGACTACAACGACTGGTGTTTTAAGTCCAATATAACTCGCAACCTTGTCGTGTTTTTGCGATGATAAAAGGGAGCGTCTTTCCACCTGTTGGCACTTTCGGTCACGCTGCTCCCAGGGCAGAGGCAACTCATCAGACGCTGCCTGACGAAACCGTCAGTCAAATTTTTGATTTTTTCAATTCTTAATGCTTGGGGTGCTACGCTCCAATACTAGGGATCAATGGACTAAAAAACGAGGGAGTAAGTTGCTCCTCATTTAGTCCGGTCCACCATCAAGTGGATGGGGACTTAGGATCCCGCAGATCCTAAACAACATCAGTGAAGTTAACTTAATTTGAAGCATAACTTGGAAGTTCCGTTGTTAGCCCCCTTTCAATGTTAGGCTGTCAGGCCACCATCTTTGATGGCATGACAGTCATCAAGTGACCTAATAAGAACTTTTAGCTTCATTGTGGAATGCGGTATAGTGTGTAGAATAGTGTTGATATGATTCCTAGCGAGGTAAGATTAATAGTAAAGCCACAGGATAGTTCCCTGTCGAATGTGTAGCGGCACTAAATAAAATATACTTGGGAATTGATTAGTTGCCTTAGTTCGACTGATGCCACGTTCCTTAACTGGTATATAATCAAACATGAGAGTATGTGATAATCAATATCTTCTGCACGTCCCTATCAGAACCGAACAATAAATGTGCCCGGCGGACACGCTGAATACAAAGAAAGAGTGCGAACGGTCCAGGCAGTCCATTTGAATAGTCAATTTTAACAGCGCTGCGTGGAACAAAGCCTGATAAGAATCCATTCAAGCTCTGTCTGTCCGTCACACCCAATTCACACGGAACGGCTATTATCATTTGGTGATAGAATATGATCTGTGAAATTTAGGCCCCAAAATATATTCCACTCCGATATCTGCTCAAATAAAATTATTAAACACTCCCCCTTGACATCAATCAGAATAAACGATGACATGATGCACAATTTTGGAAATTTTCAAGGAAATCTAACCATTATTAATAAAGTTCAAGGTCAAAGTTTTGTATTTTTGTACTTCACGTGAATTTATTGCATTCCATTCCACCACTTTAAACGGCATGGCTCCTCAAAGTGAAGCTATATTCATCTCGAAAAGTTAGCAGTGGTATGAGGAAAGACACGGGAGGTTCTCTTTCACAAATTCCGTTGAATAATCGTGGTGACTGGTGTGTACTTCGATATTATCATGGTAAAGATGGATTTGTCAACTCCACATTCGTGGAGGGAGAGAGTAATGGAGGATATGTGGAGGGAAGAAAAAAGTCCCGCCTTTCTATAGTACTTCTGCTAATAACTCATTGTGGTCATTACTTCTTAAAAAGTTCGCCCCGAAAAAGGGCTATTTTCGTATTATGAATAAGCTTATTGTTAAGGATCTTATCCTCGACTCACTTTCTTCCCACAAAGCCCTTCCACCTCATACACCTTGACAATGTAGACCCTTTGTAAGGCTTGCATGGCTAAAAGTATTGCCTCATGATCGTTGGTGAGTTTACGCGGTGGCGTGAACAGTACAGCACAGTCATGTGCTGAGGCCCTCTGTCTAGAGTGAATTTCGCACTTTAGTGGTCCAGTCCGCAGTCGAATGGTGTGGTGGCACGCCATTATGGTTCACAACGATCCGTCCTGGTCGCAGGTCCTGCCATTCATTTTGCTTGGCAAAGCCACCTGCGACGAGTTTGCTTCCAGTCTTGCTGATCTGGTATACGGGGAGAATCTCCGACTACCTTGATGTTCCACAAGAGAGGCAGTCTTAGGCAGACAAGATTGTTGCACTTTTTATGGTTTCCGGTCCTTAATTGAGGCCGTCTCAGCCATCTCGTCACGTGCACTTGAAGTCGGCCCCAACGCCCTGCGAGGCACTATGCCATCCGTACAGACCGGACATTGGGGGCAGCCCTAGACGGTTTCTATGGACTGGGGGCAGATGTGACTGGGAGGAAGAGTGAGTGCCTGGGAGGAAGAGTGAGTGACGCGAACGACCGTGAGGTCAGCCAGGGAGCGAGACTCTCTCCATTCCGTTGATAGTAACCACATAGCACGTGGAGTTTTTCATTATACTATATGGCCAATGAATACAGAATGCTTTGAGCTTTCAAAAAGCGCCTTTACAGTTTGCATAGAGCTTGGTTATTGGGTTGGATTTCTTTAAGATGAACAGAGCTCCCTCTCGCGTGGTATCTGAAAAACGCCTTTTTTTGGAGAAGGATGAATAAATTGCTGCGTACTTCAATAATGAGCGGTAATGTCGGTCTGAAAATTGTTTTTCATAGGCTCAAGATATTAATAAATAAGTGGTGAAAAAATCGCACTTTTATTTTAGTCAGTTCTTAAAAAAAAAGAGTCGCAAAAAAAGCTAACAAAAACGGGATGACCCCCTTAAAGCGCCACGTCAAGTTTTCGACGTAAAGCCAACATGTCTGGCCCTTTCAACTTCGCTTCATCTTATCCCTTCGTCTTATGCCTAGAATTTTTCACTTTTAGTGTTACTTACACACATACAGAGTTCATGCATTTAGCTCGATTTCGCTTAAACACGAAAACAATGATTTATTTCCGAATTTAATTATAGCTGCACGCACAACTAATCAATAGATTGGCTTAGGTAATATGGAAATTGCTTGTGCAGTCTCATGTATTACCTGTTCATAGACTTCATCATCAACACATCGCCCTCACGTTCGTTCCAAAGAGGAAAACAAGCTCAATTAAATGTCGAAAAATATATACCATATACACAGTGTATGTAGGTATATATGGATATTTTTACCAAGTCCTTGCACAAATTGATCATTTGGCAATTAATGGGGTTACGTTGATTAAGGCAAATACCGACCAGAAAAGCCTGAGCATGTGTATGGAATCAGGTAAACTTTCGTTGAAATTTCAACTTAAATAGGTACCAATTTAGATGTCTAGAAATAGGACGAAATCTGGAGTGAGAAGATAAGACTCATTCAATAAAATAAATAAGAAAACGCAGCCCCTTGTTTGTTTGCTTAAATAATTCAATATTTTGGTGGTAATATATTTTTATACCTTCTTATTTTAGGTTTGTAATAATTATAAATAATTATAAATAATTATAAATCTACATAATAGATTTATTTGTATTTTAGTTTCACGAATTATACTAGTTGTTTTAGTAATATTATAGTTTGGTTTAATGAGTAATTGAATTTAATGCTAATTTAGTTAGATTTGCAATATAGTTAGGCTCGGACAATCCTATCTGCTTAAAAAATGGTGCTGGTGGTAGATCTTTCAGAACATCCGCCGACCCCCCTCCCCCCCCCCCAAATGATGGGCAGCATGGACAACAATATTAGCATTAATAGTATTTATGGTATAATAGCATTACGAAATGTATATTATAGATTTAAAAAAAATGTGAGAGATTATTGTATCTTATTGGTCTCTTTTTTTATTATAATATTTTTTTATATAAATATTTTTTTTATAATTTTTTACGGGTTCTCTTCTTTTATCATTTTTTTTCGATAATTTTTTTTATTATTTTTTACTAAACCTTTTATGGTTTCTTAGTTACGAGACACCATAGTGGCCATTTAGCTCTTTGATTTTTTTCTTTTATAAAAGTAGAAAAATCGACGATCAGATGAACAGATCAAATTCATTCTAATCTAATTATTGTATTATGTATCTGTTGAAACTAAAGGAACTCATATAAATAAATTATAAATCGAAAATTCTTTCAAACCAATTGTTCGTCTTTTTCCTTTATTTGTATGCATATAATAGATACAGACATACATATAAACAATGATTAAAATTATGTTTGGTTTCATGTGAACAATCATCGGCTAAAACCCACTGATGCGTAATATTAGTAATCACCATGAAAACAACAAAACAAAACACAAAATAGAGAGAGAGGAAGAGAGAGCGAAAAAAAAAAAACTTAGAATCAACTAAACGGACGTACAGAAATACTTAATTTCACACAAAATCAGAATATAAGACAACAACAACAACGGCAACAACAATACAAAAGCAATCGAGTAATGGGTAACAAACCACTGAAATGAGCTCAATTAACAATTGAACACTTCGATTGGAGAACGGGTTCGGGGTAGGAAAAGAAGAAAAACGACTCAGAATCAATCAGAAAATGAATAGTAAATGAGAGTCAATTTTCAATGTTGCGATATAGTATCAATAAATAGGTATATACATATGGTGGTGGTGTACTGAATCTTATGTGGAGCAGTATTGAGTTTTTATTTATTTGTATGTATGTATAAATATGGATATATATTGTAAATCATTTTCCGCTTATATGGTATCATCTCATATGGTAGTGATGGAAATTGTGATGAATGCGTTGGATTCAATCCATATTAAAGTTGATTCTTGCATTGACTCAAACACAGATTTAAGTAGCAACAATGGACATCATTTTTTTTTTATTTATTCTCTTCATGGTTTAAAACCATTCAATGCTTTTATTTTAATCAGTCAATTATGATCGAAACGAATTCACTGTGGTGCAGTTTGTATTTATTTTATTATTAATTCAAATTATATTTATTTTTATTACTTTATTTCAGTTTCTATTTAAAAAAAAGGATTCTTACCATTGATTCTTTCAGATTACGTAACGTAATATAACTTTAGATGCAAATTATATTTAAAAATAAATTTATGAAAATGTTAAAAATTAGGTCCTGATGAGAATAACTAAAATAGTATTGTGATTGTAGGACTCTGTAGAAATGGAAAATGAAAAGTTTAGAAAAGCTTGTTCAAAATTAAAATCAACAACAATCGATGGAATGTAGAAATGGATTATTACGTTTATTCAAATTAAATCCACCATTCATCACAAAAACAAGGAAAAATAGTACCACGATCAATAGAATCAATAAAATGATTAAAAACCATTAAAAAAATAGCAGAGGCAGACCAAACAATATTAAACCAAATACTAACCATTTCGTCTAAATGCTATAAAACCGGTAAATTAAAGAAAGGAAAAAAAAAATTAAAAGTCACTCATGTGCGTCCATGTTTCATCATTGTTTTCTACATTCATCTTTAGCAGCACTTTATGCTACCATGGCTAACCTCGTATTTTAGGCAATGTTTTTGTCAATTGGTTTTTCTATTTTTGTTGTAATTCTTTTTTTTTAATTCAGTATGTATTCTTTTGTTGGACAATGCATTCACTAATTTGTTGATAGATTTCGAGAGTTGTATGCACCTTTTGATGAAGTAGATAGATCCTCAGATAGTTTTAATTTTATAAAACAATTTTGATGGTTGTTGGATCTGTGGTCGACTAAGAATTAGAGAACTTGCACGAAAATAGTTAGCATATAATGAGTAATTTGTATAGTATTATCTTCGATTTTTGACCAAACTATTTATTTCAATTGATATCTTTTTATATTTTTTTAAAGGTTTTTGTATAAAACAAAACCTTATTAGAATCGATTTAATGTCTGTCTGTTTGTCACATCCAATTTATTCAGAAATGGCTACAGCTATTGTCACGGAATTTGGTAAGAACATGTGGTCTGTGAATCCCTTTACACACAGCGAGTGGTGCCATTGTTTGTCCAGTTTAAGGGGGGCCTTGCCGTACATGTCAAAAGGGGGGGGAGTACACTTTTTTTTACAGAAAATGGTTAAGCGGGGTATGATCATATGAACTGATCTTAAAATTAAAATTGCTACCAGCTTGACAAATTTCCATCCATAATCCTTAAGAAGTTGTGATGTATCCATTAGTGAATTCTGATCTACAATATTTAACTATTGTTTCTGTTTTAATGAAGCTCACCTACTGAACACTCAGGCCACAGTGATTCCCCATGAACTGAAAGTGTATTCAGATTACAAATATCCCAAAGAATCCTCCGAAGAATTTTTGGCCCCCTACATGAGGATGGACGATTCCGTAGCCTACACAATGACGAAACCTATGAGCGATACCATGACCGTCCGGTTGTGGATAAAATCCGGCTCAATAGGTTACGGTGGGCGGATCACTTAATCCGTATGGATGAAGATGATCCCACCCGGAAAGTCTATAAGGGCAATATCTATGGTAGAAAAAGAAGACGAGGCAGACCCTGCCTTAGATGGAGCGATGGCGTAGGTCAGGACGCCAGACAGCTTTTAGGAATATCGAATTGGTGGACCTCGGCGCAAAACCGGGATGTTGCGCCGTTGATGATGATGAGAAAGGGGACATTTCCAAATATTAAAAATAATAACAATAACAATAAGGACACAAGCGAAAAGGAACGATGTATGTTATCTCCATCTAGGTTTCTGCTAGTTTCTTTTAAATTAAGGGCCCTTTAAAGATCTTCTCCATTATTCCGAGAATACCTTACTCGAAGGTCCCTGTGAGTTATCATGCATCCACTAAACAATACCTATTTTGCAGAGGTATGCAGAGGTATGAACATTTGTTAGGTCGACAACGGAGGCAGAGCATGACTATAAGTACCAGTATTCCAGTCCTTTCCTCGAAACGTTGGTGGAATTAGGTATGGTAATTCCACCAACGAGGAAAGGACTCCTTTACTAAGATTGGTTCGCTAAGCTTCCACAGCAAGATCCTCGCAGGAGCTCTCATAGTTACTTGCTATGCACTTGCGCTATGTGTGAAGTTTAGACTGTTTCAATTCAGAACTCCGCGATTGACCGAGACAAACGCTTCTAAATTCTACCCTAAACTTTGGTGCAGAAGTTCTGGGCTGGCTTCAATGCCTCAAAACACATACAGTGAATCGGAACTCAGCCTCCTCTGCTGCATTTTACTCTCTGTTTTGAGCAGTTCAGCATGGCCGTTGCGAGAAACATTTTACCATTGAATGGTTATATAATTCACGCTAATGAAGGCTCACCAACAAATATTGGCCTGAGAATTCCTTGATGGAGAAAGTTTCGAAAGTTCATCGATAAGGTAGATGATCATGCTGAAAAGGGAATAAGTAATAAACCACTGGAAAGACCTCAAATTGTAAGTTACTTCTGTTGGTTTCTGTGGAATGTCCTTCTTGCGTAGAGTACCCCAGGTATATTCCCTTTTAACATGGTCAAAAGTCTTCTAAGTATCGATAAGGAGCAGATGAAGGAAGGATCTAAACTCTGCACACTATTCCGGTTTAGCATGAAGACTCCTAATCTGGTCAGTAGAGGAAACCGACCCGAAACCTGTTAATCAAAATAGCAAGGCGTTATTTGGTGTATGCCAGGATTACGATAGCAGGAAACCCGCAATTTGTCGCACTCAAAACGCCTTCGGAAACCTTATTATCATCCTTTTATTTCGCTTCTTGGAAAATAACTAACATTCTCAGGATTCGTGGCTAAATCCATTGACTTGTCATATCATTCATGAGACTTGAAACTTCAACGGATATTAATACGGTTGAGATTCGTGTAGTATCTGTTAAACTGCTCAACAGCGTTGGTCTACCTATAACATTCCCGAAAAGCTTGCAACCACCCTGAAGTCCTTTCATATCGAACCATGAACTATAATCGTACCCTTCGTATAATATTAATTATACCATCTTAATTAGAAAGGTCCCACATTGCTGGCGGACAGCTCATGGAGAGCACTTCAATGCGTGACGAGAAATCCCTCCCAGTTCCTCCTCCAATGTCTCGGCGATACCAAACTTCCTGAGACGCTAATGCGTAGTCCATGGGTAAGACATCTATCGGCTATTATCCTCTTCAACCAATTATGATGACGGTTGATGACCAGCTATTACAAACCGCAGTCGACATAGCTGACAAGGTTTACGCCGCACTTCTTTCGACATCATGAGGAAACAACGTCAGGTGTATAAACACCATCGCTTTCAGCACCAAAAACACTCTCAAGGCAGCTAGCTCAGCAATTGTTAAGCCAAGAGATTCACTCCGACAACGTTCTCGGTCGAGCTCGCGTACACAGCGCAGCTTCAAACATTTTTGCCACGGGGGTATATAGTGGTGGTCAAAGGGTAGTATAGGTCCCAGGGCGAAACGTGGATTGGTACCCACGATGGAGCATAAAACCTGGGAAATGCCTGCTGAACCAACACCAACAGCTCTACTACCAAACCCTATCTCCACCTCCACGTGGTGACCGCTGGGAGCTCTTTCTTAACGAAAAGCTGCAGACGGAGAAGGATGAAGGCGAGTCTCCCGCGCCTAAAAACGAGACAAATTGTACCAACTGGTCCTCCAGGTTGGGGGTTGGGTAGGGCTGACAACCCTACACGGAAAACAACTTGTTACGAAGCCACAACAGGGCAACCGATAAAAACTACGATGATGAAATCCGCGCACGGTTGTTGTCAGCCAGCAGAGCCTATTTCAGCTTACAAAGACTGTTCCGCTCGAAACGTCTCACCATAGGATCAAAGCTCTTTCTGTACAAGACTATGATCTTGCCAGTCCTCATGTATTCCTCGGAAACTTGGGTTCTTAGCAAGAAAAATTGCGAACTCTTGGCCGCGTTCGAGAGAAGAATCCTCCGAAGAATATTTGGCCCCCTACATGAGGATGAACGATTCCGTAGCCTACACAATGACGAAATCTATGAGCGATACCATGACCGTCCGGTTGTGGATAAAATCCGGCTCAATAGGTTACGGTGGGCGGGTCACTTAATCCGTATGGATGAGGATGATCCCACCCGGAAAGTCTATAAGGGCAATATCTATGGTAGAAAAAGAAGACGAGGCAGACCCTGCCTAAGATGGAGCGATGGCGTGGGTCCGGACGCCAGACAGCTTTTACGGATATCGAATTGATGTACCTCGGCGCAAAACCGGGATGTCTGGGGTTCCTTATTAAGGCAGGCCTAGACCGGATACCGGTTGTTGCGCCGTTGATGATGATGGTATATGGTGACACGACTGGACTTCGGTGAGTGCGAATAGCCCCTTTTCATCCCCTTCACGACACCTATCTATTTCCACCCGAAAAACGGAAATGTGGTTGCCTATAGGCGCAGGCCCCGATTTAAGCTTTATATCGCAAACATATAAAAAGAGGCGTTCCAAGGTAGCAAGGCGAAGCCAACAGCATTAGCAACCGAAAATTTCTCAACGATCTCGTTACCAAGAGGTACAAGCAGGGGCGTCAATATCTCAGCAGCTGATATAATACAGCACGTCGCAAAATAAATCTGTAAACCCTGCTGCTGTCTTAAGTTTGTTAGACAGCGCTCCCATGGCAATGACCAGCGCGTCTGTTAGTAACATCGGGGGCACAACAGTTCGTAAAGGACGCGGTGCGACTTTCCCTTAGCAGAATAATAATATTACTAACATCGATAGACTCGAATCTTCTTAAGCGATGGTCAACGACATTGAAGGAAACCCCAGGAAGGACATCCCAAAAATGGATCTAACTCGGGCTCAGCAGCATGCAGTGCAAACCCAATGAAATCCAACAGAGGAGTTAGATTTATTGATTGTTACCAACAAGGACTTCATTAATTTTGTACACCACCATATTGCCTTTATAAACTTTCCAGCCTGGATCATCCTCATCCATAGAGATAAAATGACCCGCCCACCGCGTTCTATTGAGCCGGATTTTATCCATAAAAAGACGGTGGTAGTATCGCTCATAAATTTCATCGTCGTTGTAGTTGTCAATCCAGTTCGAGGCTCATTTTGTGGCTCCGTAATTTTTGTTTTCAGTGTAGGGTTATCAGCTCTACACAACCCCCAAACCTGGAGGACCAGTTGGTACAATTTATCTCGTTTTTAGGCGCAGAAAATTCACCTTTATCCATCTCCGTCTACAGTTTTTGGCCACCATGTGAAATTAGAGATAAGATTTGGGAGAAGAGCTCTTCGTGTTGCTTTAGCAGGCGTTTCCCCTGGTTTTTGCTTCGTCGTGTGTACCAATCTACATTTCGCCCAAGGACCTATATATAAGGATATATTAAAATAAATTTGGCTAATAAAAAGGCGGAAGTTGATCAAAGAAGGGACTTGTCGATTAGTAGTAGTGCTAACGCAGAAGAATGGTGTTTCCGCCGATGACCTTGTTTCACTTCGGTTTGCCGGATTCCTTCTTGAGGTGACCTCTGAAGCAAATCGTCAAATCGTCAAATCTAACTGACTCGATGGCTGGAATTATATTGGAATCTGCCTCCTGTACAAACGTAGGTCTCGAACACAGACTTGTAGCATACTGTTAGGTGATCTCTTGGTCTGGTTGTCTTCTCTTTTTTGTCATTATCAGAAATCTCCACCTTTGAAACAGTTTCTTTCCATGAGTTTGAGAGGAAGGCATGCTTTCCCGAAGAGTAGTGGGGCCCATGGTCTGCGATGATGACAAAGAAACGACATTGAATTTTGACTTTCATGTTTTCACCCCTGAATCCCTTAAGTTCCTCCTCAAATGAGGGTTGTTATGGGTTCCTGTGTGCCTCTTTTCTGTTCTTTGACTTCAAATTTACAGATTTTCAACCCCGAGTCATCTTCTTCGGTTGAGGGGTCTTCAAACGGGGGCCAGTTATTGATACCTTCATCAACTTCCTGTACTTCACAGTGGATGCAGCCCTTCTTCTAGATTTTCTTTATTGAAAACATATTTCTCATCGCAGACATAGTATTCTTTCTTCGCGAACCTGTTCGCCTTTTTCTGGACTGATTGACCTGAAATCAAATTGTTTGAGTGACGAATTTTCCGAATTGTCTTTTTTGTCATCGTTCTCCATAGCCAATGAAGGGAACCCGGAAAAAATTAGAAGAAGGGAATTTTGGAAGAAATTATACGCGCCAGAAACATTACGTGGGGTACAGTATGTCAATCATACCTACGCAGCATCGCTGTCTATTCCTGGCAAGGTGCCTCAACTTTCCCCACGATTTTCTGAGAAGCTTCCGCTCGTTCTCCACTAGTATTGCCGGAGTTCGTGCTCAAGTTTGAGAAAGTATTCGTGCGCTCAGCCACAACAATCATAAACCGTTAAAAAAGCCGAAGATCGTAGCCTGGAAGTCAGACCCTATCCGAGGCGTTATAACTCCATTTGGAATCTTTATCTCCGTGTTAAGGTATATTGCCAAGTTCTCTACAAAAGGTGGAACTTTATCGAATGTTATACACAGTTGTTGTGAGGTATTTCTTCTACCACTACAACTGCTCATTACCGCAGATGGGAAGCATATCTCCCGCTCGCAGCAATTCACAGAGGACCTGCTTTTTATGGGAGCCCAGTGTTTATCAGTATTGGGGCTTAGCAGCCTTTCAAAGCGGACTTCAGCATCTCCTCTGTTACACACATCCTGAATACAGTCTCCAAAAAAAAGGCCGATTCCATTAGAAATTCATTGCTGGTCAGTAGAAAACCAAATGACCTTATAGCAAATCCTGTGTATCACCCATGACGAGGTGGTTAAAGTTGCAGAAGTCTTAGAACTTTTCATCATAGTTGTTACGATCATCAAGACTATGCCTATTCACCACATGCCCAAGATCAGAGGCCATCTTAGAACTCATAACACCCATCACGATGATAATGACACCTTTAGGAAGCCTTTCATGGACTGCGTGTATTTGCCAAGATAAAGAATCCATTGGTGCTCCTTAACCTGAAATAAAGTTATCAAGCATTTTGGAGGCCCACTGGCACCATTTATCTCGTGCCCGCACGAATTTCTGGTAATCATAGGTGTCGTGTGGTTGATGTCCTAGGCCACATATAGGGGTTTATGGCAACTATGTATCACTGTAAGGTCTTGCGCCGAAGCACCTCATCGAAACTTGTTTGGGCTTGAAAAGTAGTTTGATTGTTTGCAATGTCAAAGTGGAAAGTGGCCCGTAGCCAACTGAGAGTAGCGCTTTTTGTCATCGTGTCATCTAGCACTAAGCCAATTTGATTTGAGCCTGATAATGACCTGGAGTAGGCCTATCTTTGTTCCTGGCACCTGGAAGAATACTTAATACCAGATGGCAGGTTGAAACACTTAGATGTTGCGAACATAATAATAGATGGCGGAAATATGCCAATTATAGGTTTAAATGACATAGTATAGCCATCATCGAGCGCGATCCAAACATTATAACGTCACCTAATATTACCACATACTGCATTATCAAGCACCAGCGCATTACAAAAGTGATGATGTAATATAACATCACCTAACATTACCGCATTACACCTCCTAATATTACCATATTACTAAGCACCACCGCATAACAAAAGTAATGTTATATTATAATATAATATATCTAACATTACCGCTCATTGTTGTACAAATTGCGGCGACAGTTGTCGATGTCGACGCCAAGAATCGGGCTGCCTTTGGACTGGGTTTTTGGCCAATTTGATTTGAGCCTGATAATGATCTGGAATATGTGGTCTACACATTGCTATAGTATTCGGACGAAATTGAATGGGCGAATGGTCAAAAACTGAGCCAGTGTTTACAAATGAAGACTTTGCTGGGACATGCGATACAATTGGTTTGGCTGAATGAAGGCCGTTTTCTTTTGTACTTGAAGTTTGAAAGTTTGGTTGCCCCCGAGGAATCTGTTCAGGTCACCTTAGTAGAGATGGGGAAGCGATGTATGTAATATTACAAAATTGATATCACCTTAAAATGTGTTATCACATTATCATCACCGAGTGCAATTCAAACATTATAACATCACCTAATATTACCGCATTACCTAACATTATTGCATCATCAAGCATCACCGTATTACGAAAATATCATCACCTAACATTACCGGATTACATCACCTAATATTACCGAACAACCAAGCATCACCGCGGTACAAAAATCTTCTATTATCTTATATCCTTGGTGGATCTTTTGTTTTTCTCTTGCACGAAAGGTTCTTTCATTCTTCATTGATACTTATTTGGCACTGGCGTATACTTTATGTTATAAATGTAGTAAACGCAGGCCAAATTATTCAAGTAATAACTAATATTTGATACTGTATATTGCCGAGTGTGACATATTTGATGTTGATGATATAGTAACATCATATTTAGGGTAATAGTAAGAAAGAGGTGACGTTTGTAATATTACATTGTTATCGGAACACAGACAATTTTTGACACTTTACTAGGCTAGAGATATTTTTTTAGACCTGTTACTCTGTTGCTAGATATTCAATTGTTATTTTGGGGTAGGAGTGATCTGGCTTGTGTTATCTTCTGAGCTGCAATTAAAACACATAGGTAGCCTTCTAGGAACGCACTTTCATCAATTCATTTTCCACTGAATCAGCATCAAAATGAATTATTTAGAACAAAGAAAGGAGCAATGTCGCTTCTTTGAAATATGTTTGACCGTTTAAAATTTAAGCAAGTTAACGCAACCTGTGTGTAAAAATGACAATTGCCAATTTCATATCTATCATCTTCCCCAATGATCATTTTTCTTCAGTGGAAATCCTTGCCGTTTATGTATGCCAGTGGTTTCTCTTCCCTTATTTCCAGAGTTCGAAAAAAAACAACAATCCAGCAATAAATATAAGGTATCCTCCGCTCCCCTTCCCAAGGATAACCAACTAGTTGAAATAAAACAAATATTCTTGCACATAATATAAGTCGTATCCTTGTCCATGTGAACAGTCCAATAAGTAGTCCTGCTGAGATGTTCAAGGTTGAACAACTAGAAGATGACCCTATGCTCTCTCCTTCACCTCGTAAGAGTGGTAAGTAACTAGCTAACGCGTTTGCCCAAATGAAGCTGGTCTAAATACCAATGATGAATCCTATTAATTAGCCATAGTATTAGCCCCATCAAACCTTTAGAAGATGTTATATAACCTTCACTGTCTTCTCCGATTTTTCGATTGATTGGGGGTGGGGGGGGGGGGATATTAGGTGATATCTAGATATAGTTCGCAATTCGTTAATCAAGTCTGTACCGAAATATACCATTCAAACAACAGACGGGTTCTTGGTATGAGATAAGCTCTGAGCATCCACCAACTTCTGATTGAATGAAGAGGGTGTGCCAGCACACAAGGATTGTATACGGTGGATGATTCTGCAATCACACTCTTAATTGCGACAGCCCACGCCAATCACCGCGCCCATGTTACTCAAACTCGTGCTAAAACCAATTACCAACCAGAATAGGAACAACAAACTCATGTCCTTTCAGCTCAGCTCCAGTAATTGCTGCTATTTCTCTTAGAGATGCTGTGCAAACGGTCCTTGTATACTGCATGAAATTCAGCTCTGTGTAAACGTACATATATATTAGACATCCATATAAAGCAAGGGTGCTTAAGAGGGTTATGAGGAGTTTCGTAATTATTGGAAGAGGGAAACAAATGAACGAATAGCGAAAAACGGAATTTGCTAAATGACAATTGGCTCCTGGTGCAGACCAAGTGGCGTAGTACAAATAATATTTCAGGGGGGGGATGGACGATCAAGGCGTGACCAGGGAACGAGAAGAAATACAATGTCAATGCCATCGTCTCTTCTCTACTATTATTTATTTGCTCCCTTTTATTTCCTCCTCAAAGGGTGGTTGTTGATACAACAGCACACGACTGGGCAGCACAAGAATTATATCAACTAAAAGCAGCAGCAGGAACAGGAGCAGGAGCAAGGACAAACGCTGTTGATTGGAGGAAACAAAACTCGACCTAGTTTAATTAGTTAATAAATAAAGCGCGTGGATATATAATCCAGGCATTTTCTGGTTTACTTGCTGAAGATGGCAAAGAAGGTGGCAAGGACACATAATAAAGATAATGTAGAGATAGTGGAAGAGAGAGTATGTAGTGGATACAAGGGTTTATATATGAAGATGGTTTATTTATACAACATGAAGTACGTACATACATTTTGATTCGTTAGTTTTATATCCTTTGAATCCTTGAGTTATATAAGTGCCGGAAAAAAAATGAAAACAGTTGTTGGTTAACGAGTTGTGACGATTGTTATTTTCACATTATTTTTACATCTAATTTTCATCACTTTTTCTCACATAAAACCACCCCTAAATTAATATAATTCGCACATTTAATTTTCACTTTTAGTTGTTTTCACGCTTTTGTATTTTATTCCATCATCCCTTTATTTTGAGGATGTTTTCATCCCAATTCCACTGAAGCTTGGTAAGGTTTTTATTATATTATAAATTACCCTTAATTTGGAGAGTATTTTAGTAATTTTTTTTTAAATAAATTCTTTTTCATTTCAGTGCTAATTCATTTATTTGTTTTATTAAGTTAGCGAGGCTTTTTTTTGAAAATAAATTATATATGGCACTCCCATGTTTTAATGTATTTTGGTTTTATCCTTTATGGATATATTACTTAGGACATTTTTCTTACAGAAAATTAGGAACTTTTTTTTTGTCTTTCTAAGTTAATTCACATATATTTGGATTTGTCCGAATATTGTAGGCATTTTATTTGGAGCTAAGTTAGCTGTCTAGGAACGATGCACCGAAGATTTGCTTGATTTAGTGGAAGAAAATTCAACGCTGGCTTCTGTGAAAATAGGAAGACTTTAATCTAATTTGGCGAATATATTTTTCTTTCTATCGGTAAAGATAGGATACGAAATCTATAAATATCAAGAATATTTATAGATTTTCTATATTTTCAGGAATTTTCAAAATATCTGAACTCAACAAGCGAAAAGTCTCCAACTACAAAGGCTCCAACGAGCCTACTCACTGGCAATGAACGGAAGAACGCTTGGGAAACCAAAGAAAACGTAGAACAAAGTAGTTAACGATAGCAATTAACCAAAATTAGGACTAAAAGAGTGGAATACGTGACCGCCGATATGCTAGTACCTTCGGTAATATTGAGAATTTGGAGGCAAGAATCGAAATTTCTGATCACTAATTTAAAGGAAAAAAGGATTTCCAAAATGGTGCATAGATCGGAGGTCCAGTAGGTGGGGAAATAGTCGAAAAATAGAAAGATCTGTTGGACAACTTTAAATGCTAATAGCTTCGTAATTGTTGATCATCTTGCTGAACATGGAAACTACTCCAAAGGACCTTTATTGTGAAAGAAATCCCCGGAAACATGCCTTGGATCTAGTAATTGTATTTTTTTCACAATCGAGGGGTCGTGTATCAGAAATAAGGGAATATTTCCTTTTACGGACTCAGAGGTTAGTCAATTCTGAAAGCAAAAACCTGGCGCTTTCTAGCCATGGACATGTGGGTGGGTTTTTCAACAGGACCAATGCCTACTCAACGCGGTTGAAGTTTCTGTAGACTCTGATTCCAGCAATAATATTTGGATGATCTACATAGCCTTATAAGTTACCTCCACCTTAGCGTACTCCTCTTTGTCAGATGTTCATCTCCGTTCGGGTGGCTTATCCATCTTTAAGCTCGACGCCGGATAATAAACGTAAAGCGAACAGCAGGACTTCTCTTAGTCAAATGCCATAGCCCGCAATTCGGAAATACTGATCAAATCCACCAATGAACCCACAAAAAAGCTAACAGAAAGGCTTCGACTGTGGTAACAAAGTTAATCCGCGACCGAAGCACACCTCTCGTTTACGGTATTAACTTAATGTTTCCTGTTCAATCCTTGGCGGAGTATAGGACGTCCACAGAGTCAGATTGTGCTTCAGTTTCACAATCATCATACTTAACGCTGTGCAAGTGATGAGCTCACAACAGCGAGACAAAACACAAAAGCAAAACAGACACCCATGATGACTGGGATTCGAATCCAGGGTAGCGAGATTTGAAGGCTGACACTCTAGCCACTCAACCATCGCGCCATTGTTCACGGTATTGAATCGCATTCGATCAGCTTGAACTTTCTTTCCTCGGTGGTAATGCAAATTGGTGATGCCCGATTTCCCTTATTATTGGAGCGCTTCAACGCACTCCTTTTTTTTTTAAAAAAAGAGAAAAAAAAATTACTTGAAAAATTGAGAGATTTGTGGGTTCTGCTCTGAGACTTCGGCTTAAACTTTTGTTGAATTCGGTGCCGAGATCAGCTTGCGTGGATTATCTCGTTTTATCAGTCGTAAGCCTTATCCTGATGAAATTGGAAGGTTCTCAGATCATTATGTATTAATTGAGATTCTTACACTACGAGGCCCGAAAGGACCCGTCAGAATGAAAATTATGAGGAAATCCTTAAAACGAAAACAATCGGAAATGTAACAGATGCTCTGGACAGGACTAACCGTGTATCAACTGGGGATCCTTACACTATATCAGGAGAAACTGTCCTGATAAAAACAAATTCACAAAGAGTGTTACTCGTGTGCAGAATTCAGTGACATATTTTAGTAATTTAATGCTCGAAAAAGGGCACCCAACATTCAGTGATAAACGATTGATAAGAAGACGTAAAGAAACTTGTTCAGCAAGGATATTGTGGCATTGATGGATCCTGGCAGAAACTTTCAGCTGGCACAAGGTACGTCAACTGCTAAATTGTACAGTCTTCTTATAATAGGAGCATTGTAGACCAGTTTTTCAGCTGATGATTGGCAAATGAAGTTGAAGGTTGATCCCAAAGGGAAGGTCAAAACACACGATCATAACATATTGAGAACTGAGACATGGGGTTCCCGCTATTATCAAAAAAGACCAAGCGATAGCAAATGCAAAGCCATACAATGGCATGCAAGGCTAGAGATGTGATGGCGATACAAGAGGCACAATTTGGAGGTGGTTTGAAGTCCTGTCCTAAATTCTTGAGAGGGGCTTTATGAAAACCCGGTACAGACGCTTGTTTCTAGCCCTAGTTGGATCATCTGTAGCGGGCGGGCTCGTGTAGACAGATCTAACCCTTGGAACGTGTTAGAGCCCTTCAGGGTTAGGAGTAAATCGTCTGTTAGTCCGAACAAAGTTGAAGTTGGTGAGAATTGGGGTTTTAGTCGAGACAGTGAGACAAAAAACTCACCACTCCCACCAGGAGGCTTCAAATTTTCTGCTGTTGATTGGCAAATGAAATTGCAAAGGGAAGGTCAAAACACATGATCATAACATATTGGAACTCAGATATAAGGCTGCCGTTAATATAAAAAAAGCAACACAATGGCATGCAAGTCAAGAGACGTGATGGCAGTACAAGGGGCACAATTTGGAGGAGTTTTGAAGTCCTGTTCCAAATTCTTTGGACTCTATAAAGCCGTAAAAGCCTTGAGAACTGAGAGGAGGGTTTATGGAAACCCGATAGAGATACCTGTTTCTAGGTCTGGTTGGAATATCTGTAGTGAGCGGCCTAGCGTGGACGGATCTAAGTCTTGAAATGTGTTAGAGTCCTTCAGGATTGGTAGTAAATCAAATGTTGGTGCGAACAAAGTTGAAGGTGATGAAAATTGGGTTTATATTAAAAGCAGTGAGATTGAAAACTCACCAGCTCACCAGGGGCGTGATGGCAGCACAAGGGGCACAATTTGGAGGAACGTTGAAGTTCTGTTCCTAATTCTCGCGATATAAGGCCATAAAGGCTTTGTGAAATGAGAGGGGATTAACAGAAACCCGGTATAGGTGCCTGTTTCTAGCTCTGGTTAGATTATCTGTACTGAATGGACTAGCGTAGATGGATCTAAGCCTTGAAATCTATTCGAGCCCTTCAGGATTGGTAGTAAATCATATATTAGTTCGAAGGAAGTTGAAGGTTATGAAAATTGCGTTTATATTAGAGACAGTGAGACTGAAAACTCACGAGATCCGTTCAAATTTGGTTTTGCAATAGGACTGCAGTTTGTTTTTCACACAGGAGCAGAATGCGAAGCTGGTGTTCACAACAGCAACGTTTATTGTTGGATTTCAGGATGTTTATTGTTGCATTGAATATGAACAAAAATTCCTGTGATTTCCAGAGGGAATTATCTCAGTGAAAGCAATTGTTTGAACGCTCGAAAGATGCGTCGACAATTCTTCTAATTTTCACCAAAAAATTAATGTAACAATTTAAGGTTGTATTTGCTTGCTCAAAGCGAGGTTTAGTTTTCACGAAAAGTTACAAAACATCGTCTTGAAATTAGACTGGGTCTTATGCCTTAAAAATAAGTGTAACAACATTTTCTTGATAGTTTGAAATTGTTTGTAAAAAAAAGGACGATAGGGCATTAACCCAGAAATATGCCTTTGATGATTTAGTCTAACAATTCTTCATTTTTATGCAAAGTGGCCGTTCCTGCATATCATTTGGGCAGCATTAAGTAATAATAAAAGTATTTGAAAAATAAGACTAACAACCAATAGACCGTGTGGATGCCTTATACTCCCCAAGGAGTGAACAGTAAACAAACTATTAGTTTTTTCAGTACCATTGTTTGTACACAATAATAATATTTTAATACTTTAATTTCACACGAATAGATTGGGAGAGTAGTGTTAAGAGATGCAAGGATTAGTTTAAAATTTCTGATGCTAATTCATTTCAAAATAACAAGCCAGGAAGAGGTCCTTGAGGGAAATTGATTCAGAGTATATTCATTTGTAATTAACAATAACAAGATAGTAGCTATGTGAGGACAAAATTTGATAGAGATTGGAATATTGGTTCAAAATTACAAAAGATAGTTTTGAATTAGCTTTATCTATTAATTATTGTTATTTCGATTTTGCTTGTTCGTTTGTTCTTTGGTGTTGTTAATGGTATTAATAATATATTTATAATTTATTCAAAATTATATTATTGAATAGAATTATCCAATCTTTTAACATTTTGTTTCCAGAAATATTTTCTTTAAAACATTAGCGTTTGTCGGTGATGGTTTATTTTGGATCGATAATGAATTGTTATTTGTAGATAATAAGTTATTCAAGTTTCGAGAATAATAATAAAAATAATCAATCTATCAACGGCCAACGGCCACCAACACCTGAAATTTTGAAAAGTCTTAAAATCCAACATCAGACAAGACAGTGATAATTGAAAAATAATGAAAATAAAATATATTTGTTCATAAATAATAACACTTTTTTTAGTTGGCCATTGGTTTCTATTTTCATTAAATCCAAATTGAACTGCTCAGAATTTAGTCTCAATAATGGGATGAAATTTCTCAAGAATAATAAATGAAAACTATCACATAATTCAGCTGATAGCGAACTATTTCCTGAATTTATTTTCGATAATTTTATTCGCTGATTATATTGTAATGTTAATACTATTATTACTAATACTATTATTATATTTTATACTATATATTTTATACTATTATCATTTCATTTAGTTTTTTTTAACATTTTATTAGATAAATTTTCAACACGCATAATTTTTATAACAATCCACATATCTTTCACACAGCACAGCTCAATGAATGTACTTAACAACAGAGAAATGTAGAAGACGAATTGAAGTTGATTTAAAATCATTTATCCAATGTATCCGGGCTAAATTCACTAGAAGTGGATCCTTTTGAAAAGGTATGTTCACAGGTTTTTGTTCCTTGAAAATTCTTATCATAGCAACCATAATCCACTTTGAAATCACTTATTTTTATCTTTTTATCCCATCTTCATCTCTTTTTGTTTGAATTATTATATTATAAAAATTGTAACATATACAGACTTTCAAATGTATGCTTAGTTTATGATTTACGTTCTTTTATTTTGTTTCAATTTTTATTTATTTTGGACACTTCGAAACTGACAACTGGAAGCACTTGTTTATTCAACAATTTTAATTATAGAATTTGCAATTTTTGTCACTTTTTTAACACTTTTTTCACTTAATATCCGATTTTCGTCAATTTTTGAACCAAACCTTGATTAAATATAATTTTCTGTTCACTTTTTCGATTTATTATTCATGTTATTTTTGGCTACTATTTTATGCACATTTGTTTATCATTTGAACAATTGTTTAGTTAATTTATGTTTTAAATAAATTTATTAATTTATTTGAATGGTTTCATTTGATTATTTTTATATCAACTAAATGCCGGGTCACTGAGAGTTTCACACATAAGAATTGTCACCACATGAAAACCACGTTTCTTAATATCCAAACACTATATGTTTATCAATTATTATATTTACTTTATAGTGATAAATCCAAGGCATTAAGATACTTCTATGTCCTTTTTTCTTCCAGGACGATAACCAGAACTTTTTCGACTATTATTTCAAAAACCATATCAGGTAGGAAATCAACTAACCTCTGAGAAACCAGTTCACTATTTTCACCTAGTTTTCCACATAATATTATGAATTATTTTACATTTATTACCAAAATAAAAAAAAAATCATGTAACATAAAAAAAATCGCGCGTTTTCACGTCGTCTAAAGTCGGATCGTCCGTTTTATAGTTGAATTCCTATTGAGGAGAAATGTTCGTTGTACGTACGCTCTCATCAACACCGCGAAAGACATTACCCTGCATGCACACAACAGACGTTAAGTAAAATAATCTTTTTTTTTGTTGATGCTTTACTGTTGTTGTTGTTGTTATTGGTGCTACATATTACTGCTACTTCACGGCTACGGCTGCTGCTGCTTATACCTCTCTTTCTCCCGTTTTGCACCTCCTTGGCGACTTCTTTTCAGCAGAAAAAAAGGGAAAAATTAAATTGAAAAAAAAAAAATGGTCCTAGTTGCGGGGGTGGGACTGGGTGATTTGAGTGGGAGATTGGCAGTTGTGGTGGGTGCTGGTGGGGTTAGAATTGGGGACGTAGTAGCGTGCATTCCGAAAACAAGGATTAGTTAATTAATGCAAAAAAGAAGCCAGGAGAGATACAGACTGCCGTTTCTCGTTTCGCGTTCCAGCGACCCTATCTTGCCGGTTTACCCCCTTTATTTTTCGACCCTTTTTCATTTTTATTCTCTTACGACAGTTGCATATACGAGTGGGAGTAATACTAACAGCAGCAGCCGCATCAGAATAAGCAGCGGCAATGAATGTCTACCATCGTGAAAGTTCTCCACTTCATCTGCTTTAGTACTTGCAAAAAACTTTTCGTTGATGATGGGTGTAAAAAAATAAGGGGAGAAAAGGAACGACTACAACTGGGGGACTCATGCATATAAAAAGGAACAGGAGGTAGTGAAAAATATACAATACCCTCGCGCTTTCCGAAAAAAAAAAGAAGCAGTTGAGAAGGACAAAAAAGGAGCAAACATGAGGAAAAAAAATCATACACCGGCCGCTGTAACACCATCATCATCAACCCGAAATCTTCTCCACCCCCTTCAAGTACGACTACGAAATTTTCCCCGATTTTCTTCCTTGAAGAGTCTCGCGTTTTCGTAGCGTTATTTCGGCTTGTTCCGTATGCTTAGTGGAATGTATTTCATTAAGAAAATATATATAGGATGAAAAGGATGCAAGAGTCCTGAAAGCCCTTTCTAGCGCTCGGTCTTGGTTTCTATGTGTGTCCCTTATGGTGTGTGCGACGATGGCGGGACAATTAGACAAAAAAGGAGTGATAATGACTATGAGCTGCAAAGATAGGGGTAAATAAGGATAGTCACTCGCTCCTTTCTCGCACCATTCTTTCCTTTTGGGATTTTTTTCTTCTTGTGTCGTTGGCGTTTGTTTCTTCGCTTCTTTATTGGAACCTGCTTAGCAATTTGACTATACCATTATGGGATGGTGGTGGTGAAATCGTCCTACTTGATTGGTCGTTCAAGGGAGGACTTGTGTGCTTCGTCTCGGAGATGCATGTAACTAGCTGATTTGCATTATATCTGGATATATGTGTGGGATACTTTTCTCTTTCTAGGGTTTTGTTTTACTTTCTCAGCTCAATTTGCTAGTCCTAGACTATAATGCTTACGCCTTTTTTACAAGATGAGATGATATTTAGCAATTAGATGATTGGACGGCCCCATGATTGGGACCAACCTGCGAATTATATTTGTATATATTTTCTATCCTTAATTCTATTGGATGAATTAGGCCTCATCTTTCTTTTCATGCGGTTTTGTTTTTGCAAAGTTTGGCAGTTTTGAAGTACCACTACTTTGCTACTGGTTCCAGGAAAGCGCATGGATATATTGAATTATTCCTTAATTGAGATACGAGATCATCTACGCTAAATGAGCTTCAATATATTATCCTTTGAATAGGATAGTCACTTTCCATTCCATTACATTTCAATCCTTTTTGGAAACCCTTCCCGCAATACAACGCTTTAACCCACCAAGAAGACATTTTTGAGTCTGGACGGTACGTATTAGCCAATCCTGTAAATGGAACCGATTAGCAGAGGGGGGGTCACATAATTTTTATCCTGGGCCCTGATTTTCTCTCTATGATCATGAGCAGCGAAATCCTTTCCGTCTTGTCTCTCTATGCATTTTTTCAAACATTGTTGTTTGCAGGGAGCATTTATTTAGTGACAGTAAGAACCAACTGTCTAGCAGCAGGGATGACTTCTTCAAATTCATCTAGAATAGTTAATGACAATGAGACCTGACTGTCTTACATGGGGGATTAAAGATAAAAAAGGTATGGTTCCGAGAACTGACCGGCCACTTAAAGTAACGAACGTCGCCTATACAATAATGGAGAAAAAGTTATTACCTTGGATGAGTGGCACAACATGCGATGATCATGTCCGAAAAAGGAACATTTGCCACCAAGATAGCATTGCACCTATCGTGGAGAAGTTGTCAGTGAGGCTTTTTCGATGGAATGGCAATATAACACGCACGCTAGCTAAGATTGGGTTGACGAAAAATCAACCAGAGATCAATCGAAATACCAGCTTAACCCGGATGAAACTTGCGAATGAGTTAAGTGGTAAACCCTATATAGACGAGCTAACCCCCGCAAAAGTCAAAGAATAGAAAGCTCACTACAAGAATCATTCGTTCAACCAAAACCAGGTCTGACTTGATTTTTGGTGAATGAAGGAGCATATCGATTGGAGAGAAACTGTCTCCAACATTTTGGCCTCTTTTTTGCGACACAGAACCCGTTTTCCGTCAATATAAAAACAGCTGGTGCAAGTTTGAAAACTTGAGTTAACTCGGATTGGAAATTAACCAGAAGAAAGCGAAGAGAAAGTATCCTGCCGACAAGAACTTCAGTTTCCATAACCAAAATCAGCCAAGAGATCACTACTGAGTTCACTTACATTGGAAATTTTGGATTATGGACACCAATAAGTGCTTCCTAACCTAAGTCTACCTTTACAGAAACCTTCGTGGGCAGACATAGGTACTTACGATATATAGGTAAACTTCTTACTTCTCTGTGGAGCTATAAACAGATGCTGGTTGATCTGCACCGAGCGATTTGCAGCTTCTCAATATGAGTTCAAGCCTAACCCTTGTAACGTACATATATAACCAACGTGGTGTCCATTGTAGCGCCAGAAGGTGTGAGATGACAAAGGTCTAGGGCAATGGGGCTGCCCTGTCTTTTCAGTTATAGACCACTCAGAGAAGGAGAAAATGGGTCATAGTCGCTAAAATTTTTGTTTTAGAGTTGGTCCTACAGACTATCCCACAGGATTGTTTTAAAAGTTTTAACTAAGTTTACCATGCGGTGCAGAGAGCTCAGTATTGACATAGGACGTATCAACGAACGTCTCAAATCTAAAATTTACCGCAATGTCGTCCGTCCAGTCGCTCTCTATGGTTCTGAGTGTTGGCCGACTATAAAAGACATTGAACGGCGTCTTGCGGTAATGAAGACGAAGATGCTACGTTGGACTAGTGGCGTCACACGTTTAGATCACATCCGAAATGAGGATATCCGCGATCGCTATGGGGTTGCACCGATCGTGGAAAAGTTGCGAGAGAGGCGTCTTCGATGGTATGGGTCACGCAATTCGTGCAAACGAGAATTCACTTGCAAAGATTGATCTGAACATCGAAGTCGATGGTAAACGACCAAAAGGCAGACCTAAGCAACGGTGGCTTGATACGCTGGATGGGGATTTGAAAGCCTCGAGATTGCACCCAGATCAGACATTCGATAGAGCCAAATGGCGAAGCCGATCACGACGAGCCGACCCCGCTTGTGAACGGGACAAAGGCTGAAGAAAAAGAAAGAAAGAAAGAAGACTGGTTCTGACTAAAAAAACTAAACTGAACTGGATCTTTTCAAAGCTTCCAAGCGTTCGAAAAGTGCCTATGAAGAACGGTTTTCACAAAATTGACCACAAATTCCACGCGGATAGGATACAGGTTGCGATCAGTTGAATATTTTGTTTACATCAAGTAATCAAAAGTCCTTTTCACTAATCAGTGACACCAACAGAAGATGAGCAATTGGCAGGAGTGAGACTGCTTATAACACGAAAACTTAGCTAAGTTGGTTGGTGCTTCTGATACGCAAAGATCGCAGTACGATCCGAACCAACACAGCCTCCTTCCTTTCCAGCAAAAGGTCCTGATTACGATTGGCCAATATCCCGAAATATCTAATCAGAACAAAATTAAATATGAACGTAGAGCCTTCCAGCAAAAATAACATATCTCAAATAAGGAGAATTGCAAATTTATATTTTCACCCCGCGCATACATCCTCGAGTCCTTACAACCCTCCTCTGATTATATATCTACAAAACAAAAAAAATTTTGCGCTTGTACAACACTCCCCACCGCCAAAAAGGACAAAACTCATCTTCCGCGCGTACACAAGGCGCACATTTTCTTTTATTTCAAGAGAGGGTTGAGTCATTAGATCCTGCAGAAATAACCTCCGAAATTCTACATAAAATCTATATATTAAATGTTGGCATTCCTCTGTCGCACGTCGGTCGAGCAATAAGCGCGAAGAGTCGTCATCTATCACGCTCATCACCATTAAAAAAAAACCCTGCCGCTAGGATGCTGACGGTACTCTGTGCTCAGTGTCCTTTTTACTCTGTCCTTATTTGATTCTTCGCTCCTTTTTCGCTCTTAGACAAAAAGGATACATAACCGAAAATGTTTAAAAAAAAAAAACAGCAGAAGAAAGGAAAAACGAATGACAACGACGTCGCGAGGAGAGAAATGATCCTTTAATGGAAAAAGGGATGCGTGGTATTGTAGGCGATTCGATTCTACCGAGAGGATTGGGTAAAGCTTAAAAAGGGCTTTCATTCTTTTTTAATTTTCCCCGTTTTTCTTTTTTTTTTGGTTCCTTTTTTTCTGTGCAGAAATATCGCATAGGCAAATGAACGGCGGAGAAATCATTTATTATCCCTGTTCGGCTGAAAGCCTGGAGATACTGGCTCAGCTTTTTGCATGTGAGCTACCAAACGGGGGTGGGGATGGGTAGCTCCGAAACAAGTGAAAGCAGGTGACCCGCGCAAGTCTCAAAAAATAAATTTCCATACACTTTTCTCATTTTCATTTGGTCTAACATGCCTGTGTCCCGTGTATCCTTTCTTATGTGCTTGAAGAAGTGTGAGTCAGCTAACAGTTGCAGTTTTGGAGTTTTTTCCTTGTTTTGTTTGTTTCCACTGGTGTTGTCAATTTATCCGTCATAAATAAAGGAGAATCAATTCCCAGGGGACGGGGAGAAGGTATCAAAAATAACCTCGTTAAGCGTTTTTGAACACATGTCCCTTCTGATGGAAATGTCAGTTAATATGCAATACACCTTTTTGGAAATTATGTGGTGCCCTTGCGCCACATATCAGGTGATTTACACCCCCCTGTATATAAATTGCCTATATAACAATCAGGACTGGTTTTTGGCAATCGAACCCAAAACCCAAAGCTCCTCCAACTCCCCGGTTTGTGCATGCAAGTACCTTTAATAATATAGTTAGGGAGAACCTCCGTCGCTCGCACTGTTGCCTTGGAAGAGGGATTTAATATCCTTGTGTTGGGCTGGGGGATGGGGTAATAGGTGCCGGTAAGGGAAACTAAACTGAAATGCTGAATGGAAAACACTATTGTTTCGAAGCACACTTGTATGGCTCAGCAATGTCCTAAAGTTAATTAGATAAAGGGAAGAGGGTCCTTTTTTAGGTGATAACGATATATTTTAAAATAGAGGAGGAAATATCGAGTCACCCATCCTCCTAAGGACATTTTAGAGCAAATCACGCCGCATACGTGTGTGCGCTTATATTATCAGTGAAGCAGGAATCACTGAACACCTTATCACGATAAAAAAGGTGGCAGTAACTCCGGATTCCGCCAGCAATAAAATATGAAGGAGATATACAACAACCAATCAGTGGCATACTTGATGATGGTTTATAAGCCAAGGCTTATTTACTCTCCCCTGGTTTTTGGCGTCGCTCATTTCATTTTATTCCGTTGTTCTCTTCATATACGTAGTTTTAATTGGGATCCAGGAGGAGTTGCTTTTGCAAACAATTTTCCTAGAAGTCATATTGTCACCCCTTCTATCGCCAACTATCTCTCATCCTTTCTCTCTTTCTCTCTTGGGTTTCCCTTTGTACTTACATCCGCTGATGACTTAGTTGTCCTGGAAAAGGGACAACCATAGATTGCCAGGACAGGAGCGAAAGTCATTAATTTCCAGATGAGGATGACGAGGGCAACGATGGGGACCTTCCACTCCCCCATCTACCCCGAATTGACAGAAGCAAAGTGGGGATAGAATTTGGGGGTGGTAAACATGTTTTTTTTTTTCAAATATTCCCAGCCTCTTGTTACTATACGCTCGGGTACATAATAAGGGACGTTCTTTATCGCACTTATGTGTAGATGTTAGGGGATGTAAATGTGTGCTGTAGGTTTCTGGGTGATACGGAAAAATTTCTAATCTGTCGGTTCACTCATTTACCAAGCACACACAGTGACAGGCACATGCACAGGTTTCTAGAGAGGGAGAGAGTGGGAGAGAGAGAGAGAGAGAGAGAGAGAGAGCGGAGCGAGGTAATTTCGTAAAAAGAGTGAATTGAATACTTATGAAGTTACACTGTCAAAGGGAAGCCAGGGGGTGGGGGCGATTAGAATCAAAATAAAAAATTCGAAGGGGAAGATTGTAATTATATATACATAGTAATAATTATATAATTTGAATTATAATTTGATAAATTATTCAAAATATCAGAAGATAGAAATAGTGCCGAACTGGAATATCTTAGCTGTCGAGGATATTGTCCTCAAGAGGGAAGACCTCCTTAATGCGGGCATATTTTAGCATACCGACTCGACTCCATATTAAATACCCTTTTTCTCACCGTTAAAATTGGAGATGCATTCCGCCATTCGATACCGTTTACGGGTCCCTTTTTCTTCTTCTTTATACAAGAGAACATACATAAGGTATGCTAAATATTCGTAAGGGGGTTGACAACCAATGATGATAATAATAACAACGATGGGGTAAGTGGAGGAGCGAGGGTGCTCAAGTAGAATTTTAGGTACTTTAGGTTTTTGTCTCATTCATCTCCACTACCTACACTAGCGATAAATGGAGCGTTGTTGGTCCTATTTCTATGATGATGATTGCAGCACATAACAGCAAAGTCAACGATTCTTAAGGGTGGGGTAATTGTGGAGCAAAAGGGATAAACACTTTTCCACATCTGTCACACACTTATGCGCGCAACACACCATCATCACACATCGTCCTCTCATCTCGGCTCGTTTTCATTTTCCCCTGGTCCCTTACCGAAAGGACTCCTTGAGACTACCATGTATAATTATAATCATTTCTGATTGGAAGCTGTTGTTTTCTTTAGTTAGGGGGTTGCAGTCGCTTTAGCTTCTCCTTTTTTTTTTGTTTTCTTTGAGGGGGGCCGAATTCATGAAAGAAGAATAACACACGTTAGGAGATGGATAAAAACGAACCAAGGACCGACAGGCGGCAGGAATGGGGTGGACCTAGGCAAGGAAGGTTGATAAGAACCTTGCTGGGATGAAGGAATCACGAAAATAACCGGGGGAGCTGAGAGACAAAGAGAGAGCAAGATGTGGTTCGTTAGTATTTGAATCTGTTGTCTATGAAGCGAGTGAAGCGAATTCAGGCTCCAAGTGGCGGGCGACAATATATTTCATTCAACTAACCGAGCTTATGTAAAAATCTAGGTATATATATATATATATGTATTTATTTATACGCCATTTGCATTACACTAGATTAACCAACCAATTTCTTTAGAAAAATCCAGAGAGCAAGAAGGTGGAGCATCGGTTTAACCATTTTTCCTTCGTCCCAAATTCTGATGGAGACTAACAGCAGAACGATTGGATTCATTTCTGTTCTGACGGTTGTTGTTTTTTTTTTGTGTCCTTTCTGGGTACAATACTAAATGTAGATGTCGCCAGAAGGAGAGAAATCCAAAAAAAATTCTAAGAAAACTGGCGTGTGTAGGTACATATATGGATATTCTAACTTCGAAATCGTTATATTTTTGGTTTGTGGTTATTTAAATCATAGCTTCGAATGGAATGCTATCCACATTGGTAAAAAGAAGGAATTTCGAACAAAAATTTAAATGATATAAAGCTGGGTCGAAATACACATCAAATTTGCCTTTTTTCAATGAATACCAAGCTCCTCTTCAATTCTGATCCATTGGTCCTTTTTCGTTTGAGTTTTACTATTTTTTAATTAGTCTGATGAGTCCGGGTTCTTATGTAAGGAGTCAAGTAGGAGGAGAGCATATGGTAGATTGCAGGGATTGATGAAAGAGGAGACGAAAGAAGGAAAGCTAACAGTTTCAGGGAGGAACAAGGCCGGTGGTAATTGGGAGGTTTTGATTCTACCCCATATAATGTAAGGATATACAACACAATTCTGTCATTGGTCGAAAGGTTTTCGGCTGTGATATGGCTTAATTGTGATGGAATTTTAGCGAAGTGAAAAGTTTTTTGTTTTAAAAAAGTCTGAATTTTTATAAAGAAAGGAGTTATGGGTGTAGTGTAAAGTGAATGTCAATGGAATGGTCTTGGTCCTAATTTTTGTCCTTATTCAAAATTCATTGCAGAACTATGAAAAGGCGTTTGATCTATCCTAAGGATAATAATAATCGTTGGCGTAACAATCCATATTAGATCAGGGCCTTGCAGAGTGTTAGAGATCCTCTGCACTGTTGGAGGCAATGTGATCCGCGTTGCGCTCGTT
This sequence comes from Hermetia illucens, assembly GCF_905115235.1. Lineage (NCBI taxonomy): Eukaryota > Metazoa > Arthropoda > Insecta > Diptera > Stratiomyidae > Hermetia > Hermetia illucens. Next base: position 6,646,751 of record NC_051855.1, on the reverse strand, counting down.
TGAGGTTATTACCCTGGTTTGACTAAGGTACTCACACCCCTCACAGCTGAGTCGACTGTCATCCGACAGTTCCGAGTGAGATTTGGACCGCGACAGACCAGCGCTCAAACCACTTCAGCCATCCAGATACAGATCAATCCTGAGGGCATCCTAAATATGGGCTTTGTAAATTGAGCAAGATAACTTTCGCTTCATAGGAAATGAGCCTATCAGGATCGATTTTCAGGTCGTAAGAACATCCAAGAAGGAGTTCTTCCAGTGCAAGTAAGAAAAGAGTAGCCTGCCTGCCTATTTCGGGAACCAAATCACGGGAGGGGGGGGGATATAAAACTCTTAAACTGAACCAAAAGAGAGTCCGAAAAGTATTGCATTTTTTGACGGTTGCTCTTCTAACAAAACAACAAACCTACAGAAGCTATTCTACAAGTATTGAGAACATACAAAAGCTGCTCCTTATAGCATTGATACCTGATACCTCCACCACTAAAACCAGGTTGCCTCAAGCTCTCTCTTCACCATCATTTTACAGCTTACATACTGATTAGTAGCATTACAAAAACTGTCGCGCGTCCGATAACAAAGAAGTCTCCTCCAGCAACGCCAACAGCACAGATAACTCCATATTCAATTTGGATCTCATCTTTACTCTTTCATCCCTTGAGCTAGGGGAGGCTGATTTATGATAACCCCAAATTAATGATCCTGAAACCACCTGACCAACCCAACAGAGTGTCTCATCTGCTTTTTATTCTCTTCCGGTCTGCCAACTCGCCAACAAAAGCAGCAGGATATAGGAGAAGTGGCCAATAATGAAGAACTGCATCACAGGCACTTTTGACACGCCCCAGGCTATAGTTCTCAGAGGTGGAATTGATATGAATAACGAGAGAATTATATATTGCATTTGTGCAGATGGAAGTGAGTACGACCTGGTCGTCTCTGCTTATTCTGGCGACATTGTAAAAGCAGTTTTTGACATCCTGCCTCTGTCACTGGCTGATAGTGCTCAAATCCGTCAACCTCGACGAGCAACTCTTGCAGATGAATTTATCTCCGTAAGTCCTTGCAATATGCGTGTTACAATGGATTCATATGCAGGCTTGGTAACCTTCTTCTCTTCAGGAGTTTAACTGCAGGATCAACACTTCGGGATGCCTTGAATTCCGAAGGAGTTAATAACTGAGATGATTGCTTGTACTGAGGACTATTCATTCAGGTCACATGATGCAGAGAGCGGGGGGGGGGGGGGGGGGTTGGAGCTGGTGAAACCCTGAAGCATTGCAGCCGTCACGTCGTGATTTGTGCAAATCTTCGAAAGCCCGACAATGAAAACATGTGGCCTCTGATCGAGTGTTTCAACGTCTGTATATTGATCTGATCGGTCCTTACCCGACATGTTGGATCTATTTCGTGGAACCAATAAAACTGTTCACCTCGAACTTCATTGTTAAGCACCTGGGGAAAAGGCTCACGGTTCAATTTTCAGCATTGGGTATGCTAAAAAGAGAGCCGTTTGAGAAGAAGAAGAGGTAAGGACACAAGGTCGGGTGAACTAAATGGATAGGGTCTCAATCTTATAATTCAACGTTGATTTTGAAAATATTATCAGTATTAGGACATGATTACGGCTGTTGAATTGCATTCTAGGTATACATTTTTGCGATGAAAAAATGGATCGAGCACGGGGGTTCGTGTTCATCTTTGTGCTTTGGTCTTGTTGTTAATCTGAACGAAACCAATATATTTACATATAACGATTGCGACTCAAAGGGCAAAGTAAACTTGAGTAGACAAATTAACGTCTTTTCAGGTGGTATTTAATGTAATCAAGAAATCGAAGATTTCTGCTACTTTCAAAAGGAGAATTCTCCAAGGAATCCTTGGCTCCAACAATCAGGATGATGAGTAATTTCGTAGCCTGCCCAGCGAAGGGATGAGCGATATTTCGACCGCTTGCTTGTGGCTAAAATGTAGCTTAACAGGATGCGATGGGAAGGTCATCTAATCCGGTTGGGTGATGATTTTCAGTCCGCAATGCCTTTATGCCCAATACCTATAGTAGAAATAAGCCGGAATACTGGAACCTGAACGCTTCGGGTATAAAAGTTTTGTTTTCATCTTGTATAAGAATTTTCCTCGCCATTTATTCAAAGCTATTATTAAATAGTTAGATTTTTTTCACACTTTCAAAAGTTATAACGGTACCAAATTTTGTACTTCTACGATGAAACCCCCCTTAAGATTTCAAGGTGAATTCCTAAAATATGAGCCTTCACTACTCTATGGTTCACCCAATATCAGCAAGAAGATCAATACTAATCGTGCCCTTTCATTTGATACCCCACATCACTATATTTGTGGCGAAAAAAAATATGCATCCCCCTTTTGCATGTTTGTTGAACCTCCTTAAATTCAGTGCAAAGTGATGCCACTCGTTGTAGGGAAAGGGATTCAAAGGCAACATGTTCTCACCAAATTTCTTGATAATCGGTTCAGCCATTCCTGAGTAAATCGGGTTTGACAGACAGACAGACTGACGGACAGATAAATATTGAATCGGTTCTAATAAGGTTTTGCTGCAGATAAAAGGCAAGAGAGAACATGGCAGACCCTGCTTTCGATTAAGTAGACCAGAACGTTAGGTAGCTGCTAAGGATATTGGCGGACCTCGAAGCAAAATCTAGGTTGTTTAGAATTTCTTACGAATACAGGCCAACATCAGACACGGATTGTCAATAATGATGATGAATTTCGATTCTCGATTTCTTGGCCCATTGACAGCGGAAAGTTTGTCATTTACTTCGCCAATGTTCGTCAATAGCACTGGCCCTAGCATACCCCTTGCAATACCCCGACCAATAGTAGAAACAGATCCGATTCGTAGTTACTTGACTTGACAGAGGATAGGCGCACAATGAGAAACAATTTCAGAAGCCTACTAAGGCTCGAATTTCTTAATTAAGCTGAATAAGCAGCACATCCTTCATCAAAAGTTTGCGCAATATCCAGAGATACTGCTAAGCATTACCTTCCTTACTTAAACGTTGATATAATCTTGGTGAACTGAATTGTATCACGTGTTTGACTTTTGGTGTTGGCGTTGGAGAATAGCCCCCTAAGTCGACACAGGGTTTCATATTTTTTCGGTATCAGGATACCTGTTATTTTGGTATGACATATCGATCATAAATATTTGAGCCCTTTTTATGACTTTGTATATCAAGCTGTGAAAAGGAGTTTCTATCTGAAATGTTTCAAAGTGTCAGGGAAGGGTTCAGGATTTTTTTCGTACCCTTTCGCCCCTTGAACCCTCTTAAAATAATGAAACTAATTGTGGTATCTTAACTGCAGCCAAAAAAAGTGACAATTTAGCAAAAATCTTGGAATCTAGTTTCCATACACTTCCAAGGAAATAAAATTTTTGAAGCCTCCGAAAAATGGGAAGACTTTCCAACGAACCGCTTCCAAAATTCATGATTCAAGTTTTAGCAGTTATTCAGCTATGGTAAGGTCACGTTCAGTTCTTACTTAGATCGGTTTTGATTCTAATTTCAATCCAATTTCGCATTACATTTGGGAAGGAGGTCCTTGGTGCTGGAACTATGCGAATTCGTCGCCGTGCTGGGCTAATATTTTCTTGGATGTTAATTATTGTAAGCGACAGAAAGGACGGCCGAAATAACAGTGGCTTGACACGCTGGATAGGGATTTGGGGGGGGAGGGGCCTTTGATAGAACCAAATGGTGAAATCAATCACGGCGAGCCCGCTTATTAATGGGACAAAGACGGAAGAAAAAGCAGGAGAAGTAGATTTTTCAAAAAACACACAAGTGTTTCATCTAAACTGCCAAGCTGACATTATTCTTAGATGTTTAAGATGAATTCCCGGGGAATTGACAAATTAGCATGTACTCATCTGATTTCCGTGGATATAAGGTCAGCTCTCGGAATAACTTCCTCGATACGGGCGATATGAGGGAAGCCAGTTATAGAGAGCAAGGACGCAATGCCGTTTAATGAATCTGAACACAATTATTGCAAAAGGGGATCACATCTCCACCCACCTCCCCCTACTCTCTCTCTACTTCATCGCGACTATCACTAACGGTAAATTCCTAGTAACTTTTCGCGGAGAATTTGTGAAAAGACGAATAGATGAGATGAGTATACAAATGGACCGATCTAATCCGTTTTTAGTTGAGAAATCGATCGATACTTTAAAATGCAATAAAACTAAAAACCTTTTCGATTAACAAAAGGTCAATTTGGTTTCTTATATAAACAAAGGGCGGAAGGCAAATGTGGTTTATGCGTATAAGTACTTATTCGTCATATTTTATAACAATATATCATTTCAATGATTCATTTTGAAAATTTAGATGCGGGAAAAACTATAAGGAATGAATAATAGTAAATGAATCTTTTTATAGTTTTAGCTCAATTAATTTACAATAGTTATACTACCATTTTATGGTAACTATCAAATGAAAAGAAAATCGAAACCAGCATAGGTTATGGGAAAACACTCTCTTGATTTTGATTGGTTATTTGCCAGAACAGAACCCCCCCGGATTTCTAGTTAACTGGAATTTGATTCGTGGAAAGAGGTATAGTGAGTTGAGAGGCGTTGCATGCGTTAATTTTTTAAATAAATTTCTCTAAATAACAACATTTTTCCGGTAATTTTCTTAAAGAAAATTATTATCTCAATGCCGACGGCACTACTGATTTATTTAATTTGATCGTAAATAAGGATATTTTTATGGTTATATCGATGATTACGTTTGTAAATGTATTGATATAGGATTAAATTAGTGCTTAATAATAAATTATATAAATAAATAATTATAAATTATTATTAGCACTTTGAATTTTTTTATTGGAAATTTAATTTTTTAATTAGCCCATTTAGACCTTTATATTACATATGACAATTGAAAGATAGATACATCGCAATAAACTACGAATAACAAAGATATTTAGAGAATTTAAATTTAGATTTTAGTATATGCTTTCTGCTCATTCCTTTATGGAGTATAGGGCCACACAGTCTGCTGATCATAAAGCTGAGCACAAATAACCATGACGGCCGGGATTCGAACCCCGGGCAATAAGATCGAGAGACGGACACACAGCCGCTGCCAAACCATTGCACTGTTTTTCTATGTTAATTTAGAAAGGTAATTTACCTTCTGATCTACATCAAAATGATAATTTCTGCATTCATCCCTCAAAAACATACAATAAACCATTTTCACAACCACCTTGATATACCTTCTTTTTGATGTGTAAACCATTTTGTTCTCGAACATCCCTAATACTGTTCAGAAACATTTCAACAAGCCCCTAAAAATCCAAGTGAAAAAGGGACAAATATTTGCTGCTTCTTTTCAAACAACAACAAAAAAAAAACCCATACTCACTGAAACTTAAATCACATCCCCGTGGAATTTCATTGAAAATATTACAAATAAATATCGATATGAATTATCACCATTAACCAAACATCTCCACTGATCATGTATTTGTATCTAGTCAGTGTTCTTTCTTCATCTTTTGCTTGTCCTTAAATGGTTTTACTATAGATGTATGGGTAAATAAATGCGGTCTCCTGCATTAAGTGAGGTCTCAGCAGATAGGGAAGGATATAAAATCTATTGTACATGATTGATACATGTATGAATGGATGGTATAGAAAAGACATACATGTTTGCATATAATAAGAGGACAAAGTTGTTTGATTAAATTTTTTTTTCTTAAAAAATTTTCAGTGGAAATTGAGGGAAATTATGGAAATTTATCCTGTCCTTTTCTCACTTGTAAGATCTTTAAGATAATATGTATAATAATAATTTGCCTAACTATGCCCGTCTAGTTAAATTTACCAATCCATGATCCATGATTTACTATTTGTAAATCAAAAATATTTTAGAAATTTACAAATGCAAATACTTGATTTGAATCTTGCAGATATTTAGATCCAATCCCCACTATGCAGTTATATGCCTATTTGATTGCTATATAACTTATTACTCTTTGCCTCGAATTCATCCATGAGAACAAATTATTATATAACCTTAGAAAAAAGCCTCTTAAGAACATTCTCAGAATAACTTCAACATATTCAATTAGTTCAAAATAAGAATTCGACTTAAAATTATATTTGTTTAATTTATAAAAAAAATCACGGAAAAGGCCCCTCACCGCCATACCGTTAGTAGATGCAAATAAATCCACTAAAGCATACTATGCAATTGTATACTATTGCAAGTTTTCATTCGCATAGCATCAAATCCAAATGTTTATATCAATTATGTATTTGAAAAGTAAACACAGGTGTCGTCCAATAGTAAGAGGGAGGAAAGGAAATTGATCATCAATTCGCCCATGACATTTATTTGATATGAAATTGAAGAAATTCATTTAGTACTAAAGAGGAAGACCTAGTTGTTTTGATAGTACTTTTTTTCTACAGATTTTTTTTTTCGCCCTTGGTTTGCTGATAATGAATGAGCTGTTTCCCTTTTTTTTTCTATATAATACATAGTTTTATCTATTTATGGATTCTAGCTTGGAATTTATTTAATTCCACGAATTCTTATTGGCAGAAAGTTGAAAACTGCATATTTTTTTTTATTATTTATTTATTTATTTATTTTTATTCGTTTGCTATTCCGGGAACATGATACGATTACTGTATAGAAGTTTCAAATGTTATATTTACTTCTGGTTTAAAAAATGATAGATCTGCTAGGGACCTAGATGAAATTAGGCACTTTGATTTATGACATTTATTTAAGTATAAAAAAAAAAACAGATGAATATTCTCATAAACTATCAAATGGACTTAGTGATTCATCTTTTAATTATTTAGATGGTTGTATATTATTACCTATTAATTCTTTAAATAGTATAGACATTATCAAAGCATAACTTCTAGCGTTCCTAGAATATAATTATGTTTATTTAAATTATAATTTATAATTTAAATCTCTCCATCCATAGTTATATTTCGAGTTCCATAAAATGAAAAAAGAAGTCCACCATCTACATAAGTAAAATGTGAATTAACATATGCAAATGACAGTCTATGGTAATATCCAATTGTTCTTTCTATTTCATATTATTAATTTAAAATTTGAATAGAAATTTTAAACTCTTCGATAACAATAAAATCACTAACCATACCTGATTTATCATTTTTCGTCCACTACATCCTACCCAAAAATTTCAATATAATTCTGTCAATAATAAAAATATTTTTCAATGGATAATAACATAAGGACCACCCTAACATCATATTATCTTTCTCTCTTTCTCTTTCACCGACTATCCCACAGTATTCCCTAAATAGATTCCGTACCTACTTAACTAAAGGAAACCTTATTGAATTGAACGAAAGGGACAGGATATTCAAAGGTAACTATGCATTTTTCCTGCTTTGCTTTAGAAACAATAGACCATAGAGACAAAAGCATAGACTCAGAGGCAGAAAATCTAAACGAACCAAGCCTGTTGGTTACTTGTTTCATTATGCTTTATTCAACTTCAATTTCAACCCCTATTTCATCTCACCTCGTATCCCTGTGCTGTCTGACTGTATTTCGCCGATCATACCTTGATTATCCATGAACCCATGAGTCCTGATTTTTGTCAAATTTCGTTACAGCGAAATCTACATGTATACGCAGTTAAGACCCGAGAAGAACAACAAAACACAACGACACACATCCTTGTAAGGTTATTAAGGACTTTTGCAGGAAAACAGAAGGAATACTCTTTTTTTTTTCTGTATCTACTCTTCTTGGTTCCTATTCAAAGTTTAAAAAGGAGACGTGTTTTTCTTGAATCGGATTGGGTCTTCCTTTCAAAAAATTTTATTCAAGGATCAGATCACTATTGTCTCTCCTTGAAGATTATGTTATACTTGGTATATGCGAGCGTTTCAGATATTTTGCACCTATTTGATTGATGGGTGCTTTGTTTAAATACATTTTTTTTTGGGTGTTTTGTACGTTATCCTGCTGCTGCTGTTGCTGAGGTTATTGTTCAGCCTAGGATAGTCATCGTAGTTGAGCAAGATGAACACCTGCGCATGAAGCATAGCAAAAAAACCAACAATCACCCTGTGGTCGTTCAGGTTTTTCAATTCGAAATAAGGTAGAACTGTAGGTACAGTATGGGAGAATGATAGTTGTAACATACCTCATCGTCCGACGGCAATTTATCCGGTTTTATTTTTTCCGGTCCTGTTGTCTCTCTTGAGAATATATCCAGACAAAAGGATACGATTACATTTGCAGACGTGCAAAATATGGAGAGCCTGTTTTAATATTTTGTTCATTGCAATTTGTATGGTTTAAGTTGCTCTAAACAATGTAGGATTTTCTTGGGATCGGTCGGAACAAGGGGCAAGCTCAAAGTGGAAATTTTCGAAAATTTGAATTCCTTTGTCGGTTTTGAGTATGAGAGATTAAGGGATGCGGAACGTTTTTGTCTATTTTGCATTTTTTGTTAATTCAGTCCTTTAAGATCCCTGGATTAATTAATATAAACATTTTTAATACCAACCCGAGAATTATTGGTAATGGAGACGAAAATATTGCCTTGAACTATTGGCGTGACACGTTTTGATCATATCGAAAGGAGGATATCTGCAATCGATATGGGGTTGCACCGATCGTGGAAAAACTGTGAGAGAGGCGTCTTCGATGGTATGATCATGTGATTTCCACTAATGAGCATTCACTCGCCAAGATTCGTCTGAACATCGGAGTCGATAGTAAGCGACCAAAAGGTCGGCTCAAACAACGGCGGCTTGATACGCTGGATGGGGATTTGAAAGCTTCGCGATCGCATCCAGATTAGTCTTTTGACAGAACCAAATGGTGAAACCGATCCCGATGAGCCGACCCCGCTTGTGAACGGGACAAAGACTGAAGAAGAAGAAGAAGAAGAATTGTTGGTAAAAAATATGAAAAGGGCAGAAACATCGTATTGCCGGGGATATCTGGACCTAAATCGGTACAATATTCTGATGGCGAAATATTGTTTAAAACGACCGTGGATATACCGATCCGGAAAACTCGGACCATCACAAAAGTCATCAAAACCCCAAGACCAGCAGAATTTTGTAGGGGACGTAACGACCCAAAATCAGAAAATATAAATATTTTGAAAATATTATGCGGGATTCAGGAAATACTACTCGAAAATTACAAGCAGTTGGCAAATATTGCGGATTTTCCAAACCTACTGCTGTAGGGGTGTTCCCTGGCCATACATCAGTTCTTTGTGTCGCTTAGAAATCCTGACTCGATCTACTTACAAAATAATTTTGACACCACTCCATATCGTTTCAAGAAATCTAACGTCTTTGGTCTTGAAGCCATTGTACCAAACACTGCAACTACACCAAAGTGTCATAGTCATTTCAATACTAATTCCTCAATGCGGGACAGAACAATGAGAATTTCAGGCTCATTTCGGTAAACTAATTTGTAAGTTCGGCCGCCCCCAAAACTAACCTTGAACCCGCAAGAAATTTCAAACCCAATTCAGACGAACTAAACCACTGTCAAACTTAACAAAGACTGAGTCCGAAAGAGGGGATGTCTAAACTTGTCGAATATTTGAACGATTTGATAAATTAGGGAATTTAGCGGAGGCAAATTTTGTTGCAGTTAAAATCCAAATACACAAAGGAACTTCATACAATCAGGTTTTGGGCCTAGTTCCGCCAATACAATATCACTAGCGGCTACATGGCATCCTGGCCTACGTCATCGTCCTATCTGAGATAGACTTTTCCCCATTTTCTTTTTCAAAGATTGACATTGACAACTGTTCAATTGGTTCCTGAAATACTGTACTGGATTTTAAGTGTAAAAATATTTGGCCAAGAAAAAGGACGAGAAATGACTGCATCCTCTATATTTGTCATGTTAACAATAAAATTAAATCAGAAACAAAAAATTCACCCGGTGCTGAAGAATGGACCAGGTTGTTCCCGAAATATCGATATATGCTGAATAAAATTTTTCTTCTAGCAACGGAGACGGTATTGAGTTTCATTGCCTAAAAACTTTTTGCTAGAAATACCGCGAATCTGCATTTGATTAAAACAAAATTTAAGAAAAAGACCATTGCAATGTGTGAAGTGTTTGGTTTCCCGTTCACTCCTTCGTGGAGTAAAGGGCATCCGCACAGTCTGTTTTTTGTTATTATCCCTCCCCCTCTCATTTTCAACTCCATTGCCTACACACTTAATGTTCTACAAATGACAATCTTTCAGCAGCACGACTTGGTTTGAAGATGCTACCCCCTCAACCATCACGCTGTCAAAATATCTGAAAGATATTTTCGAAATTTGACACTTTTTGAAAATACAAAAAATAAAATAATAAATTCTTCCGGGAAAATATTTGATTCTAACAAGCTCCCAGAAGCTGGTTTTCTGTTATATATTTCGTAGATTTAGATATAGGCATCCAAGATAGGTAAAAAGGGCTACGTTTTGCTGACTGTGGGCTAAATTTACAGTCACCATTCGTTTTATTTATCAAAAATTAGGTCAATATTGTAAAACAAAGTAAATTCGACGTTAAGCAAATACGTCAATAAGTTGCCTTATTGAGGGTTGAACCACTATCGGCAGTTCCTATTTCAGTTGACTTGGGAGTTGGATGAGCACAATAGTCCTCCTGGGCATGGTTCAAATCACCCTTGATTATTATGAGAAGCCAAATTGGCAGATTTGATTTTTTGAAGATATTTTTTTTTGTTTTTCAGATAATTTCGATTTATATTTGGTATTTTTTACTAGTCATGTATTGAGCACCATGCACCATAATTTAATATAATTAATAAAAAAAAGACAAATATTATGAAAAGGAGTCAATGCGACGAAGATTTCGAAAAAAAGGCTTCTTCTAATTGTAGTGGTCTTCCATAAATTACCACAAACTCGTGAAGCCCCTTTCAAACTGTTTAAAAAGAACGACACTAACACCTTATCGAGATAAAGGCAAAAGTTCAGAATCCTGTTTGGTTTGCTATTCTATTTGGTACTATATCGAGAAATCTAAATATAACAACAACCACAAATCAAGAAAGACCCAAAATCTATCTTGATTTTTCTCCTTGAATTTTTGTATAATCTTTACTTTCTTTTGCTATCACTTTTTAGGTGAATTTTCTGGTTTATTTGATATTTATTTTTCACGGTAAAATGATAAAAAAAAAATATGAAAGATTCTTGTTTACTTAATATTCCAAAAATTTTCCTTTCAGTGTTTTACGCATGCGGGGTTTGTTTTTTGGGAATGTTTGCGGGAGAAAAGATCAATTTTTCGGGATAGTTGAGGCTATTTATTTTTTTGTTATTTTTGTGATAAAATGGCAGAACGGCGTAATTTTTCTAATTCTTTATTCATTTTGTATGTTTTTTATTTTGTCAGACTTTTACACTTGTCAGACTTTTCTTGCAGCTCAGTTTGAAGAAAAGAGGATGATTTTTAGATTTATTTATTATTTATGGTAAAACGATTCGAATCCCCAATTTCTCTCCTTAATTGTTTTACCTTTTACTCATTGGAAGCTGATTTCAGCGAAAAAAAACCCTTCATTTGTCTTTCAGATTTATTTAATACCTATTTTACCTATAAATACTTATATATTCATTTTTAAGAACTAAATAAAAGTAACAATTAGAGAAAAGTAAAATAAAAAAAAAGTAAAAGAGATCGGTCTGATATTTAGATATTTCCTTTTTAATCCGAATCTCTTTAGCATTTTATCCAATTTTATTGGATTTTAATCATAGAAATCCTATTTACTAATAACATACAAGAAGATTGATATATATCAACAATTAATTAAACCAATTTGTTAGTTACTATTAATTAATTAATTATGCACAAAGTTTGCGATCGAGTTTCGTCATTGACCTTGTATAATGTAACCCATGTATATATGATAGACTTTCTCTATCTCACTGTTATTTACCCTTCCTATGATCCTATATGAGGTACTGGGTATACATTAAACACTTCGGCGTAATATAGTTTTAAAGTTTGATTTCCAAAAATTCACATTTCTTGTTCTTGTAAATTTGTAATTTCATATTTCATCATTGACATTTGTTAAGTTCAATGAAAACGATCCAGAACGGCCATAATTCATCTTCGGCCGGAATAATATTTAAGTATAATAATATAAATTCCATTTTGATATATAACATAAATCCCATATCAGTTCAAAATAAGCTGCGAAAATTTGAAGGTTCCGTATCTTTTCGTTGTTGATGTTTTTTGAAATAATCATTTTCTGGTAAATGTCAATTCATGCGATGACTATAAAGCACTTGACTTCTTCTGAAGGATCATACCAAAAGCGGAACGGCAAGTTGAAGGCTTTTTCTATCAAGCGCAATAGATTTGCTCCTCGACAAATCTGGACCAAACCTGCGACCGAAAAAAAGTAGCGAAGCGACCCCGTCGAAAGGAACAGAGATTAAAGAAAACGAATAAGAACGTTTACCCCCGTTCGCGGAGTTTCAGTACAATTGCACTCATTTTTGTTAAGGAATCTTTTCTTGTCCTTCGTAACTTCAGATTTCTAGTGATCCTCAAAATGCTCCCTCCACATGCTCCTTTTTCGTGCCTAGATCATCTTTTCTGGTCTGAAACAACTTCTTGGTCCAATTTACCAAATTAATGTTGCTCTAATTTCAATAGATCTTCGACGAAAAATTGGATTGATCTGAACGTGAAGAGAGAGCAAAAGTCCTTCTTGCTGTTCTTTAACTTTTGAGCCGTTCGATAGCAGCCTCTGTAAAAGTTGAAACCATTGAATTGAAGACAAAGTAAAACTTTGCAACCACAGTAGTAAAAGTCCACGTTACTCTGATATGAAAACTGGTGGTCACTCTTGATATAAAAATTGGTGAAAAAGTACTTTTTCCGGGCATGATTTTATTCGACAGCCTTCTGCCACGTGGCAGTTCTGTCTCAGTATGACAATATAGCAGCGATCAAACCCCATATAAATGGATACTGCAGGGTTCTATAGGATATATAGCCTCTACCCATATTATTTTCGGTTTATGGTTGACGCACGTCTACAAAGCGTTCAACTGATTTTGTCACTATCACTTGCATAAGCGGATTAATTAATAAAAAACCTTGCTCAATATGAGTGATATATGGATCAACAAAAGTTCAAGACAGTTTCCCCTCAATTAGTGCGTTTGAAAACCTTTAAACAACAAACTTTGTTGTATTAGTACTAATTCTGACAAAGTTCATACTTCGCGAATGAACTACTTGTCTAGTCAGAAAGGATGACGTTTTCTAGGACAAATTGTCAAAATTCATATCCACCACCAAACTACCAAAGTTTACCTGTTTGAGGAAATAAGTAAACTTCATTCTTCTACGGTAGACTGCCAATTTTCATTCTTCGGAGATAGACTGCACTAATTTCATCCTTCAGGGATATACTATCAAATTTCATTCTTCCGAGATACGCTACTACTTTGTGGTTTGCACCATTCTAAAGAGAATTTGCCTCTTTCGAGGGTAGTATAACAAATATGATCTTTCTGTGATCATTCTTCAAATTTGACAATAATGAAGTAGAAGAACCAATTCCAATAAACCAAGGAAGGCATGAGAGAAAATTGAAAGTTTGTGAATATAAGTTGTGTGACTGCCAATTTCTTGGCTAGTCCTGGGGTTAGCCAAACCACATTATTAGAAAGTGACAATGATGGCGCATAGGTGCGATTGACACGATGTTTTCTACATTGGAATCCATGCGAACCACATAAGCCGCAATTAGTTCAACCGCAGGAGAATTTTTGTTTTTACAATAAAGGAATTATTAGAATTTGGAAAACTGAGGATCCAGTTTTTAATAGGTGGAAGATTCTCATTTTCTGAAATTTTTTAGAAGATTTTTCTCTTTTTCTTCTTCTTTAGCCTCAGTCTCAAATTTTAAGGAGTATATAATAAATATTTTGTTACGACCACCCACCATAATTTGAAATATACCGACAAATTTTTCGTAAATTTTCCAGAAGCCGAAATAAATATTTTCTTGGAATTCGCCGAAACCGAAAAGGAAATATTTTTTCTGAAATATTCTGGAATCAAAACAGAATATTCTCCTCAAGTTTTCATTAAATGAAATGGAATATTTTCTTAAAATTTTCTAAAAAGGAAAGCTAGACATTTACTCTAAATTTTCCCCGTAATGGAATCTTTTAAGTTTTCTTGATAATTGTAGTATCCAAATCAAAAATATGTTTTGGGAGAAAAACTAAGCATTTTCCTCGAATTTTCTGTAATTAATAACATAATTTTCGGCTATTAACATTCTAAAAATATGTCCTAGTATAGTTATCATTATATTTTTCTGAAATTATTCAGAAACAATTGGGAAACCATCTTTTGAAAATGTCTAGGGATTGATATGGAATATTTTCTTTTTCTGGAATTGGAATAAAATTTTACCCTGAAATTCTTGAGAATCTGAATATCGATCGATGTCGAAATCGAGACGAACTAAACGCTAAAATATTCCGGAAGTAAAATGGAATATTTTTCGGATCAGAAAAGAAATATTTTCTGCAAGTTAAAAGAGTTTCTTGAACTTTGCCAGAATTAGATTTGGAAATATTTTCCCAAAATATCTTTGAATCAGAAAGAATATTTTCTTGTAATTCATCGGAATCTAAAAGCAAATATATCCATTAAATTTTCCGGGTTCGAAGTATACTTTTTCGAATCTGAATTTTCCGGTCTTAAAACCGAAATGTTGCCGGAAAATACTTTGGAAATCGAAGCCAAATATTTCCCTGAAGATCATTGAAATTTGAACTAATTGTAAATTGCTTATGATAAGTGCATCCATGGAGATGGTATTTTGATTTATAGACGATCTGTCTAACTTACAGATATATTATATATATGGATCAGGATCTTGAACATCAAACTATCAACCTTGATGGTGGTTAATTGGAAGTCAATTAAATTATAAAGGCCCTAAAATACAAGCTAGCTATGAGTATATTATTTATACTATTTATCTACCAACTATAGTATCGTATAGTACTAATCACAATAAATATAAAAAAAACACTCACTTTTTCTCCGCCAATCCACGAAATCAGCTACCACCTTAAATATGTTGAATTTATATGATTCATTTGATATCAGATACGTCGTACAGGATCGCCTTATCAATTCTCGATTATGGTGAAAAGAAAATAAAATCTTTTTCTTTTTCACCTTAGTCAAATCACTTCATTTTCTTAAATATTTCATTTATTTCACTTTCAATTTTTCTGATTTTTTGATATTTTTTTTTTTCTTTTGGCTTCTCTGCATTTATTCCTTTTGCGTAACATACACAGAACACATACACACACAATAAATAAATTTTATATGGAAAATGCATGGAATAAATTCAACTGAATATTATTATCATTATCATCACTTGAATTTCATATTTTTTTAGATTTTATTTAACAGATGGAAATCCTTTTATATTTCTCGGTGATGTTGTTGTTAAATTTTATTCTGTTGTTGGAAATTTTTCACATATAAGAAGAGGGGAACCAAAAAAAAAAACGAAGTAAATCACTAAGAAAACATAAGAAATATTTTTCCTTTCATTATTGTTTTTTTCTTTTTATCTATTTTACAATTTTATAGAACACTTTTTTTTGTTTTCTCTTTGTTGTTTATACTGCTGCTGTTGTAAATCCTGTTGTTTTTTTGCTGTTTTTATTTTTCCGATTATTTAGGGAGAATAATATTTAAGCACATCACACACACACGGACAAGAAATAAGCAACCTATCAACATTTTTCGACGGCATTTTATAATTATAATTATTCACGTCGCAGCAAGAAAACTATAATAGTGTCGGGAACAAAATATAATATCATCCACGATACAAAGAGTGAAAAATTAACTAAATTCTGAATGAAAAATTTACCCAAAAATTTCGAATCGGGAATTTATATTTTTTTTTATTTCCGAGAATTTGAGATGTTATTTATGATGTGATCGATTTTATGATTTACTTTTCAAACTCTTCAAATTTATTAGAATAAAAATGAATTTGAATTCCAAAGGATAAAGTAGATACGCTTCCTTTTATTATAAAGACTTTGTTGTTATTTAAAAAAGATATTTACTCTTATATTGATTCATATAAATTTATTTATTTAATTTTTAATATTTACTTTTTTTTAGAGATGTTTTAGGAACTACACATTGCATTTTTCTTAATAGCAGATATCTGTATATGTATACATTTTAAAAATATATATGTATATATATTTTTTGTTAAATTTATTTGTCTGAAAATGGAAAAAGAAAAACAACATGTTACTCGAACGATATTCACGATATAACGTTTATACTCGTGTCTATTAAAAAATTAAGAGAATACTAAAAAAAACTAAATTGAAAATTAGGAAATGGTGAAAATATTATCGTAAAATACTATTGGGACGTGTCATAAAGGCGGGTATAATTCAATTCTATTCGAATTATTAGTTATATTCTATCATATACAAAGTATCTAAATAGTCTGTAATCCACTTTCTAGAAAAGGACGTGGCGTATTTGACAGATATCAGTTTAGTAATTCATTTCAGTCTTTAGTTTCCCTACTATCTATCTGAATCTTTAGTTAATTTAGTTATTATTTTGCCCTACTGTCTATTTGTTTCTTTTACAATTCTTGAGTAACATTTTAACTTGTTCTTGTTATATTATTGAGATTTCTATGAATTTCTTGTCCAAAATTCCAGGTTTATTGAAATCTTTAATCACAATCAGGGATGCTGAATAAATCACGACGTTTTTTACAAATACGTTGTAGAATCCTTGAAGTCATCACGTCACTGGTGAAAAGCTAAATCTAACAATAAACCAAATTCACTTTACACTATCTCCGATGACCCTACTGCATTTTTTTTGCAATATATGCATAAATTGACACATAAGGCTATATCACCATTTATATATCTATATTTGTTTCATCGAAGTCACATCCACGTGCAGTATATGATGAACCTTATATGATATATAGATCAGAAAACAACACGCACTTTCAACAAATCATCCAATTTTTATATTGGAAAGCAGAGTTTTTGCGCCAAAATCAAGAAATCCTATGTCTGGTAAAAAAATCCTTTTTTCGGCGGTTACTTTTGTTCAAATCAGCTTCACGATTTGTTTTGTATTAACACAAAATTCCATTAGGAATTTAGGGATGAAAAACACATTTTTTTGGAGGTGTTAATTAATCTTAAGGATACTTTTAAGGCCACTTTAACTGATAACAAAACTTTATCAGGTGTCATTTGATATTTTCTCAGGGATACCACAAGTTTATTGAATATCATTTTTTAAGTCACATATTTCCTGTTTTGAAAAAGTGTTATTTCGTAGTTCAAATTTTATATTTTTATTGGTTTTAGGTTTTTGACAGCACGGTGATTACCACATTATTGTTTGACAACTATTTATAAATTTATAAATATCTTTATAAGATTTGGGCGCGCAAAGTGAGGATCTTGGGTCCGGCACAGGGAGTTACGATGTTCTTGTTAAAATTTTATATAGCACTTTGTCCTTACTTCGCGATAATAGCAATTGTTTTGCAACTTGAATGCCGCCCTTATGACAGGGTTCTTTTCGGGGTAATAAAACTCGGTTTTCTTTTAAAATAACTCTTTCATCCGAAATATATATTCATGAAGAACGTCCCGCGATAGTATTGTCAACAGGGAAGTAATAATTTTTTAATTGAGACAATAAAAATTAAAAATAATTATATGTCAGTATAAAATAATTAAAATTATTATAAAAATAATAAAAACTAAAAAAAACTAATATACAAGTTAACAAAAAAAGGTTACATGCGCTCATGCCGAGCGATGACCGAAGACTGTTATACTCGTTTACATATGACCATAACTCGCTGGAGAAGGGATATTGGTAGAGTGGTTATAATCACACGGCAAAAATATAACTAAACAACAACAATAACAACAACAACAACACTACAACATCAAAAAATACATATGAACATTTTATACTGAAAGTAGTCCCCTACACGATTCAACACAAAACTCTAAATCGTACACATGGTATGGTATCTTTGACTGCTAAAACCGCGACGGACTTCAACTACACCGCGGCAACAAAGTCTTCCCATCGAACACCACACCATATACCTTACCACCATCAAGTTCGTCTACTGGTTTCAGAGTAAAAGAGACATGCATGAAATTATACCAGCGAAAATCTGAGCATACACAAATTTAATTCAGATACTCTGGGAGTTGTTTTAGTTTATTTTTCAGTGCTGACAAAATGAGATGGTAGATACCTAGCTTGAAAAGATACAAGATACACGTTGAATATGAAGCGAGATGAGATGATTTTTCAAGGATGTATAGGTGTACCAGAACGCAAGAGTTTTATGTGTTTGCGTGTGGTATAGTGGGCCTCTCCGTCAAAACGCGACGAGACTTATTCTTAAAGGTGTCAAATGGCAGAATGGTGGGTCCTTTTTCACCAGTGGCATCAAGGACTCGCGACTGTATATGAAGAAGGATGAAATTTATGCTAAATATCATGAATTTATGTCCTTTCTTTTGAACACTCGCCAAGCAAGCTTACCGGGCATGAACCAAGGAGAGGTCCTTGCAGGAGTATCATCCATCGCGCCTTGGTCTTTTAATATGATTTCAATATAATGTAAGCAACCCACGGAGTCCTTGCGCCGGTCTTTTCTCCTGCGACGGACCGACGGATCAACTGGTCGTAATACAACGCATTGCGACGCATTTCAGCGCTATGCAGTGATTTGAGGAGTAGTTATACACGGCGCAGGTACAGGTAAAGAACCGGAGCAATTCGTACCCGCACTGGTCGTTCCCATTTAGCACAAGATATATGAGAGTGCGGGTGTAAGGTAAAAGGCCGCTGTATGCGAGAGGAGCCGTAAGACCCGCGGAGGCTAATCAGACTGGTTGGCCGGCTCCTTGTCTAAGCGGACTCAGATTCAAATTCGCGACAGTCCCTCTCTTTTGCAACCACTATGCTTTATTAAAGGCTCCCACTTAACACTTGCACTGCCCTTGGGCCAGGCGTGTGTATCCTGTGAGTGTACCGATTTGTATGGTTATTTCAACAGATTCCCCGGTCCATTGAGAGTGAGATAGGCTGCAACGAGGAATGCCATGTGAATCTTATCTAGTTCAGTGCTCATTCAATGGCATGTTTTTCAGATTCTTCAGAACAGTCATCCGAGTATCATACCAACATAGTCCCATTGAGAGACTAGTGACTGACTGGGTCCATAGTACTACTAACGAATTGATGCTGGCTGGGCATAGTATATCCACTATTCCCGTTGCTGTTGCCACTGCTGCTGCTGCTACTGCTGGAATTCCCACACTAGTGTGCGCTTCAATTATGTGTGTACGCTACCGCGGTGGCTGAATGGGATCTCTCCGATTGTAGAAGCACCACCTATATTCGGGGCGGTGATTAGAGAACGAAGCAGAAGCGACGCATATGTATATACGCTCGTATATCTAAAGGGGGCCTAATACTTTAGACAGGAGCAGAAAGCGACGGTTTGGTGGAATATATTGGGGCATTTGTATCACTTTATGTTTGCGAAATAGCAATTGAGTGTTAACGACATGATAGTGCAAATATGATTAAGATTTTCAAAGTTGGTTGAGTTGCAGCGCTCGAAATGAAGGGGCCGAAAAATATCCTACAACTCCTTGGTTTAAAGGTGGACAAGAAGTCGACCTCTATCCCTCAACATCTAGCATATCCCTTCGATTATTCATCAAGTAATTGACTAGGCTTTACAATTCATTTCATGCCTTTTTGGACTCCTTGGAATATCATAAAGTGCAGTATCATTACTATCATCAATAGGAACCAAGTCTATCCTACAGAGCCCTAGAATCCATAGTGTACGAACGAGAAGAAAAATAACGATTTCCCATGAGCAATGATGGTGGTGGTGGTCGTAATGGTGCTAATGCTCCTCTGTATCTGATATGGGTCGTCTAATACGTGTAGAGATAAAGAAGCTCCTCCGTAGCTGATAATGAGAGCAAGTCCATTTCTGTTGTTTCTTCTTCCTCTGCTGATTGGACAATTTAGGGTGGTAGGTGGTTGGTTGAATGGATATGATGCTGTTGTTGATTGGACCAGGAAAAAAATTCATACATTTATACTAGGAACAACAAGAAGATCCATTCCGTACTTCACGACGTACATATGCGGTGATGATTTTTTTCTATGATTTTCCTCCGAAGCGTTGGCGTTTTTTGTTAAAATCTTCCAAATATTATTTGGTTTATAATTCATAAAAAATTGTAATATTCAGTTGGTGAAAGGTTGCAGAGGGAGAGACAATTAATACTAATTGCAGAAGCCTTGGGGAGATAAAAAGGACATTTAAACAGTTGGCTGTCAATAGGGTCGCTCAAAACTGAGTATCTTCTACGTTCATGCAGATGGTCTAAGTCTTACCTGGAATCTTGGATTGAATATTGTTAACACCATGCCAAAACGTCAGTGCAGTGCCAGCTAATTATGAACCCCGCCGATTTTAATGCAGCTATGAAATTTAGTCAGGACGCCGTAGGCAATTAATTCGGACCCAGGGTGGAAATCTTTCCGGTGTGAGAAGGAAAATTTCACGGGGCCGCCTATTATCCCTTTTTTTTTTCGTTTAAATTTTAAAAATTTTTTCTGGGCCACCGAAAAAACTCTGGGCCCGGGGGAAAGTACCGAAAACCCAAACATGAACCTTGACGGGGTGTTTAACAGTCCGTTGAAGCATCCTACTGGTGACGGTTGTCCAGGCGTGTTTGATGCTCGGAAATGCCCAAAAGGAGGATTCATCAGAAAAAATTACGTTGCTCCAATCGCGATCCAAGTTTTCCTTCGCCCATTCCACTCGTTTTTCAACGTGTTTTGCACTCAACATTGGTTTTTCCAAAGTACTGCGATATTTCAGTTTATTGGCAAGCAAGTGCCTGCGAATCGTTCCGTAAAATGTCAACACCTTTTGCTTTCAATTTCACAGCAGCTCCACGTAAAGTCAAAGTTGGATCTTTCGAGAACAATGCGAGAATCTTTTTTTTTCGTCTTTTTTTGACACTCCCGCGATCAGGAAAATCATCAACGTTACCGACCTTTTTATAGCGATCTATCCACTTGCTAACGAATTGCTTCGACTTTCCCATATATTTCGCAGCAGCAGTTTGCGTTAATTTGGGTCCTTTTTCATGCAAACATTGAAAAATTGTCTCAAAGCGAGAGGCGTAAACAGCACTCATTTCGAAAAACCACTCAATTGAAGACTAAATTTGACAGACAGCTGACTTTTTACAAAAAGCATGAAGGACTGAGGTGCCCTCTATGTCATAAAAAAAGAAACAGTACGCTCTGATTTTTGATCTACGTGTAACAGTGACCAAGCTCTTATGTAACAGACTGTAGCTTAAAAAATGTGCGATTTCTTAAAGGTGTACCAATGTCTTAAAATTGACAGTATGGGTAGAAAAATTGATATTCCAGCAACAAAAAAGGGGTCACTCTGGCTCTCATTCATAGTAAACGGCATTGTTACCGTGAATTTGCCCAGTTAGAAGGGGCAAGCGTGAGTAGAGTTTTATATATATTAAAAATATCCATAAAGGAAGGAGCGACTGACCAAGTCTACGGTGTTGGAAAGAATATCAACCCTTCACTGTAAACCAATTTAGGTTTTATTTTTCAACAGTGACTTATATCTTACATCTTAGAACTCTCGGCCGCGTTCGAGAGAAGAATCCTCCGAAGAATTTTTGGCCCCCTACATGAAGATGGACGATTCCGTAGCCTACATAACGACGAAATCTATGAGCGATACAATGACCGTCCGGTTGTGGATAAAATCCGGTTCAATAGGTTGCGGTGGGCGGGTCACTTAATCGGTATGGATGAGGATAATCCAGCCCAGGGAAATATCTATGGTAGAAAAAGAAGACGAGGCGGACCCTGCCTAAAATGGAGCGATGGAGTAGGTCAGGACGCCAGCCAGCTTTTAGGGATATCGAATTGGTGGACCTCGGCGCAAAACCGGGATGTCTGGAGTTCCTTATTAAGGCAGGCCTAGACCGAATACCGGTTGTTGCACCGTTGATGATGATAATAATGACTTATGTCCTAACATTGATAGATTATTTCAAGCTAAAGTTGAACGTTCTGTTTCAATAGGTATAGGTGTCTTTCGTACATAAATCTTGACATTTTCTTAGTTACCAAACATTAACCTTATTTGCTCACCCTAAAAGCACCAGAAGGTTTTCATTTTACTTACTAAAAATAAAGTAATACTTACATTAAAAAAGGGACCAAGACGGTTGCGGTTTCGTACCAAAGCAGAAGCAACTCATCAGACGCTGTCATACCTCTACCCTGAGAAGAGCGGAGGGTTTTTGGTTATTGCTCACAATTTGGCGGGGCCTGAGAAATATGGCCAATGGGGATGTGCAACCTTCTTGGTAGAGTTGCCGAATTAATGGATTTGGGTGGTCTTTTGTTTTCTCGCAAAAACCTTTCCATTAAATTGAGAACATATTCTCTTTTCGAGCAGGTGATCCACGTAGGTGCTCCATGACAGGTGATAAGTTTTATCAGGATCTTGTCCAGAATCGGTTTGGCTTTAACACTAAGACCTATTTTCTTGCAAATTAAATAGTAGATGTGTTACTAACTACGCTGCGGAAGTATTTGCAGAGTATTTTTCTATTGCTTTGCCGGTCTTGTTGTGACGGAGGTTCGACGCGAGGATAAGTGTGTCATTGGCATTATCCTATAATGTCAGGGCCTGTGTTCGGTATGGGAACGTCAGTCATGAAAATTTTATTTAAGGTAGGCCCTAAAATGGAATCCTATGGTACTCCTGATATTACTGGCAAGAGTTCGGAAAATTAGTTACGGACGTTGACATAGAATAGCCTATCTGACAATGACAATTCTGATAATCGAAATTGGAAAGTTGTTTAAGATTAGTTTGTATATGGGTCCGGTTCCGGTCCATAAGAAGTCAAAGGTCTTCTCTAGATCCAATGCGGAGGCTACGGTTGGTCTATTGTTAAGTCTAGGAACAACAGTATCGTGAAGGTTCCTCAGGGCATTTTGGGTTCTGTGTCTATGATGGAGGCCGCACTGGTGACTGGGAATGATATTTTTGAGATTACAATGCTCGACAAGTTCAATTGTCTAGGCTCTCTCGAACTACTTTGGAAAGCAAGCAAATGAGTCTGAAATTTTTGGCTCCCTTCTTTCGGATTGTAAAGATTTTTGACAGTTTCCAAATAGAACGATGAAATTGGTAATCTCGTCAAGTCCGGCTGATTTTTTACTATTTAGATTTTGAGTTAAGCTGGTGAGTTGTAGAAGACTCAGAAAATGCTGCGAATCGACTGGTTTGACTGCGGTCTTCGTAGCCGAAAAGTTACTAACTTATGGGAATGTTTGAAGAGGAATTTTCTAATTGTGTCAACAATCACAGTTAAGGCCGGATCGTTTCGCGGTGGAGTGGTATTAGCTGAGCCTCAACTGATTCCGCACGAACTTGCGCTTTTCTAACGTCACTGCAGACAGGTTCCCTGCTCTTAGTAAGAACGAAATTTCAGGACTTGTGTTTACCCATCGACCTGTTTATATTCTGAAACATATTAGGCCCGGGTTTTATGTCTGCTAATTCTTTATTACTGAAATTCGCCCCCATTTACCGAATAATTGTACTCAGGCAATTGATCCCGGAAAGCTTTGTATTCTGCATTGACTTGACATTGACCTTTGTGAAAAGTCCACTTGATTTTCCTGCGTCATATTTGTCTGACTTTCAGGGGGTAGAGCCTTATATTCGAACTCATCGACTTTCCTTAGCTTGGTATTTCTGGGTCTAGCTTGTGGTGGTGACTACAATTATTGCTTTGTCGATTTCTTTATCGGACGAGTTTCGGGTTATAACGAGTTTTTTCAAGTTCAAATTAGGCGCTAACTCTGAAATGAATTGCCAATCCCAGTCTGTGTCAGCGAAGGATCGGGTAGTCGTTATGACTCGCTTTTGGAGTTGAGAAGACGAGGGAAGTTGGAGCTCAACCGCAAAAACGTCAGACATGCCCAGTGATGTTTTGCAGGATTTTACCTAAAAAGGATATACTGACCGCTCGGTCTTACCCAGATACACCGGTAAGACTGGTTACACTATCTCAATATCGGTGAGCGAAAAAGGGTCATGGATCCATTTTAGCAGGGTTTCTACGTATATATTAACTGCCTCAGCAAGTATGCCCCGAGTTGAAATCCCCCCCGAGAAGAAGGTATTTTGACTTTAACTGGAGATTGCCCAAGACTTGCAAGCCATGGCCCAGTTGCTCAGTTTTAGAATTATATTTGATGTAGACGGAGACTACCAGGATCCGTTTACCATAGGTAGTTTTAAATCTTGCCCCGCAGCGGAAGAAGTTTGCAGGTTCTCGATGACGACTTCTTCAAAACCATAGTCTTATCCGACTAGGAGGGCAATGCCTGAATTGTTATCGTTCCGAATAAGGTGAGGTGATTTTAAGGTGAGCTTCTAAAATGCAGTAGAAGTCTACCTCCAGAGTGTAGATTAACAATTGCACGGTGGCACGTTGGACGTGTGAGATCAGGGACGCGGAGTTTAATGTGATAACACTTAATTCCATAAGTCAAGGATAAGGTTACCCACAGCAATTTGACGCTGCTGGTTGTTGGACGCAGAAGCGAGAGTTTGAACCAATTCTCGGAAACCCTTGTTTGGTTGCTTGGCGTTTGCTTGATTCCCTGCTTTCGGAAAAAAGGTTGGTTCAACTCTATGGAGTTGAGTCACTGTTTCCTTGACTGGGGTTGATCGGGTTTTAATCGCTTTCCGTCTGGCTACCATCTCTTTATAAGCTGGACACACACGATGGGTGGGCTCAAAATTGGCTATAGAAAGACCAGATTAAGATTTGATAGGGAGCGGGAAATTCTCCCCGCGGAGGACTTTTTTTTGTTTGATCACAAAATGTACAACCGTGCAAACTTTCAGAAGTGGGTCAGTTCGACCATAATTTCTTCAGGGTCAGTTTCCCTCTGGAGACCGCGGATAACTAGGGATGGAGGAGTTCTTGGTCGCGTTCGAAAGAAGAATCCGTTGAAGAAAGTTTGACCCTCTACATGAGGATGGACGATTCCGTAGGCTACATAACGACGAGATCTATGAACAATACAATGGCTGTCAGGTTGTGGATAAAATCCGGTTCAATAGGGAGCGATGGGCGGGTGACTTAACCCCAAAAGTCTATAGGGTAGGTCTATGGTAGGAAAAGAAGACGAAGTAGACCCTGCTTGGGATGGAACAATTTCTTATGCGAAAGCAGGCTTTATTACGTGAATATTATTTGAAATATTCTTTTTGCTAATAATGATCAAAGGGACAGCGATGGGTAATCCATTACCTCCGCTATTAAGTGGAATTTTGGTAGCAGGCCTAACAAGGAAAATGTAAGGACAGATGTGGATTACGTAAAAGAGGGGAATAAGCTAGATATACTTGACCAAATCACTTGTTGATGAGCATCCCAATAAAAAATCCCTTCCTCGATATGAAAATACTAAAGAAGCTATTACAACTTCGAATTCGACATATATAGGAAGCCATTGAGTACATAATGTACCATCATCACGACGTTTAACCATATACATCAGCATAAAGTGACCGCCTACCGAGCCCTGAGATCATCGTGGACCGAATCAATCGCCGCCTGGTCTGCCAGGGTCGTCAATTGACAAAAGAAAATCAACACCCACACTTGTGTATAGGCGGCCCATCGGAGTATTTTGGCCTTAGAGGAAAAGAACGACGTTGACGCTTGACCGAGATCCTCATGAATATGTTGACTAAAACGCGGATGTAACGGTGAAAGGTCGCTCATAAAGAAAGCGCGACCATTAGATTCATGACCAGTGCCTTACGGTGGCCAAAGAATGGATTATTTTAGAACTAGGCAGCACAGGAAAGTCGGCCACAAGTGAACTCTTTTCGGGAAGTTTAGGTCGTTGTTAGAGTTCCGCCAGCATTTCAGCCACTCGAGGAAGGTAGAAACTGAGAAGGCTTCCCCCCCCCCCCTTTTAATGTACTTGGTCTCAGCTTGGAGCTTTCAAATTCCGAAGGTTGAGCCGTCGAAAAAACTCCTGCTCGAGGGAATCTCCCTGTTTAATTCTACTTCGTCTACTTTAACGAGCGTATCCTTAGCCTTGGATTATTTTTCAACCTCCGGAAAATGACCTAGTGCCAGAAGATCATTTCGCCATTTTTGGCTTATTTCCTCCTTCTTACTCTCAAATCTCATTGCTGCCAAACGGCCAAAAGGCCAAAATGCTTTCTGCCTCATTCAGAGATGCTCGCTTGGTTGTTAAAACTGGTTAAATTCGTCGATCTTCGGAGAATTTGTGTCGAAAATTGAGCGACTTATGCTCCAAGATCGGCCAATCACGATCCGGCAATTAGCGGCTGAAATTCTCTTAGTTCACAGGATTTTGGAAGAAGCTACGCTTGTGTGCGTGCTGCGTGTTTTTGGACCAGCGTAGTGTGTATGGAGTTTAAGCCTAGATGGGCCACGATAAACTCGACAAGTTATTGAGAGACCTTTCCTGGTCCATGAAAAAATATGTGAACCTTATTTTTGAAACAACCCTTATATATGGTTCAAACAGAGTGCGAACCCCAGGAACAAGTTATGATCAAGGAGAGGAAACCAATGCAGGACTTCTAAAAGTTAGCTTGTCTCAAAACAGATTGTGGTAGCGCTGAAAGCGTCGAAAATTTCCCCATTTTCACAATGAGTGACCTCGACAAAGCAGTTTTCACCATGAAAAACAAGAATGCGCCAGGTCCTGATGGTATCGAGGCGGGACTTTACAAACTGGTGTTCCGCCAATGGCCAGACTTGCTGCTTCAGGCGTTCAACGCTTGTCTGAAGCAAAGTATTTTCGCTTGTCGCTGGGAGGTAGCGTACTGATCAGCAAAAGAAAAGGAGACCCGGAGCTGCCGTCTGTATACCGACAGCTGTGTATGCGTGACATGACGAAAAGCTCATCAGGAGTAGACTTGCTGAAGCCATCGACGCTGTCGGGGACTTATCCCCGAGGCAATTCGGGCTCAGAACGGGGAGATCCACGATGGATGCTGTTATGAAGGTCGTGGTCAATCGTGGGTTAATTAAGTGGAAGCACACAGCAGCGAATCTCGACGGATAGTGCTCCTCATAACGCTTGATGTCAAAAATGCCTTCAATGAGTAAGATGGACAGATATGCTAAGCACATTTGGAAATTCATTCCACGCGCCAAGCTATCCCTTGCGGATATTGAGGGATGAGATGCTGGAGAACCAGAGGAGGATGGAGATAAAGTTAGGACTAGCGTAGGGATCCATCCGAAGGCCGGACCTCTGGAATGTTTTCTACGATAGTCTGCTAAGACTAGACATGCCAGAAGAGTTGCGCCTGATAGATGAGAACGACGTTGCGGCACTTATTGCCGGAAGCAAAGTGGAACAGGCGCAAAGCAGATTTGGCATATTGAAGGGACGGGTGAACGGATAGACGACTGCTCATGGTTTCAGCCTTGTGCTGGAAAAAACCAGGGCCATAGAGCCAAAACCAGCTGTTAAATTAGTTCGTTTAATGCTCAACACGAAGATGAGCTTCTTCGAGCAAATCAAAACAGCAGCGGACAAGGCTGCAACTAGAGTTTCGGCCTTGAGTCGGTTAATGGCGAATATTGGGGGCCCCATATCTACTTGGAGAAGTCTTCTTATGGGAGCAACGCAAGCCATTCCGCTATATGGTGCGGAGGTATGGGCTGATGTCCTTGACAACGTAGTGAATCCTAAGCACCTTGCTCAAGTGCTGCGATTGGGAGCTTTGCGAGTGCCGTCTGCTTACCGCACTGCCTTCGAACCGGCTGTGGTGGTGATCGCGGGAGTGATCTTCGTTGTCCTCCTTGCAAAGGAGCGTAAACCTATCGAAAGTCACAAGGGCGAAAGACTGGGTGGCAACTCTCTTAGAAAAATGAGCCAAGAGACAGATAGACTGCGCGGCTCATCCAGTTTAGATCCATGGCTGAACCGAACGCATGGTGAGATTGATTATTTCACTCTTACATGCACAAAATTGGGAAGGCGCGATCTTCTGATTGTGTAGTCTGTAATGGAGTGGCGGATGACGCTAAATACCCCTTATTCTCTTGTGAAAGTTGGGACTGCTTTCGTCAGCAGACACAGAGGAGCAACGTTGTGAGGGAGCTGCTGAAGAGTGCTGGGTTCTGGAGTCATGGGCTGTTCTTATTACGAAGAAGATTGAACTCGACCGGCGGAGGGACTGGATGGCAAGGGATTCTCTGAAAAACAGCTCCCTTCCTCCTCTCCCCTGCCATTGGCGAAAGGGATTCCCAGACTTGAAGGGCCCCAAGGCCGGGCGACGACTAGCACGAAGTAATGTGTCAATCAGTTCCAGGCTAGTTCTGTGAAGGGAGGTGCTTAGTTGGCAGTTCGACGGCGTATTATTGCGGGAGTTTATCACTCTGTGTGTAAGCGCATTCGCCTATTTTACTCCTAAAAAAAGCGAGCCTAAAAACAAAAGTTTCCATCAGTGTAAACTGAAAAAGGTTTCTTTTCTTTGATATCATTTTGTTATGACTCGATTTCATAGATTCATAGAAATTGCAGCCTTCATCAAAATCGGTTCTGAAAAAGTTTGGCCTTGGGTATTCACTCTTCCTTGTTCCTTATTGCAGCTTGGACTGATCGATTACCAAGGCCCTTTATATGGTCAAGGGTGATCAGTGCTGAAAAAGTCTGTTCTTGGGTGTTCAGATATCTCGTTGCGTTATTCCAGCCTGGGCTAATAGGTTACCACGACGATCGTCCTTTTATGTCATCAGGGGTGATACGATGATTCATGAACAACAATTTCTACACCCTCGCCCCTGATTCATTATCCGCTTATGCGTCCTAACTAACAAATCAAAATAACGTTTTTGTATGGAATTAACCTTAATGATGGATGGTTCGACAAAATTTGTTTCTTTTTGGATCCAATAAAGATCCTTCCCTACCATGATCGCACCAAATAAAGGGCATGATAGCCTTTCCTATTCAGATTTTCCACCACCACAAAATTATCGATTTCCAATCAAATATAATCAAATTTATTTATTATTTTCTTTCTTTTCATTCCTATTATCTTTTCTCGGTTTCTTTTCTGTCTTTTTTTTATATCTTTCTCGACTCTCAACATCGAAAATTACGGATACAATACTTTTCTGTTGTATGCTTGTATTTTGAAAATTGGTTTTCTACAAAAATCCCAAGTGCCTTGGACTGGTATAAGATCTAGAGACTGATTGATATACTTACATACATATCAAATCGTCGCCACAAGAATAAGTGCAAATTTAAAATTGCAAAGCGTGGTAGTAATCGAAGATTGAGAATGTCTCGTGGTGGATGTTAGGCTTCAGATTTGATATAATTTCAATTGCAACATTCTCCGTGGATCGGACAATATTACTGGCACCGCAATTTAAACAGCGCTAGAAACAAATACTCAAAGACAATGTTGATGCTACTGTGGGCTTTAAGGGGGGGCCTGTCAATGTGGAAAAAACTTGGGAAGGGGAAGGGGTAGGTGAAGATACAAGATGCCCAAATTTTACAGATTCCATGCAATATAAGAGGGCTTTTGATTTAATTGTAGTGTGGAATATCAGTTTTGTTCGTTGAATTAGCACCCACCCTTAAAATATATGGTTGAGGTCTATAAGCATTTGTATAATATATCATTTATAACCTTTTCGCTCATTCAGCCTCAATCAATTGACCGTATTGTTTTCATATAAGTAGAAACCTTACAAATTTTTCCTATTTTTTTTCACGTTTTACGATTCCGGTTTCGAGGATGAGCCATAAAGGGGGTGGGGACTGAAAAAAAAGCAAAAAAATACAGGCAAAATACCGAAAACTCATCAGGCCGCAAGAGTCGGCGCTACCACTTTCTTTTTAACAAATATTATAGGTCCGTTTTCCGTCTCCTCCGTTCTTTCATTTCTTTCGTTCTCGAGCTATCCTCATTCCACTTCCGCGTTTTCTCTCTTGGATTGTTCGTTTCCGCTAACCATGACCTTAGTAACTACCGTGGCCGTACGGGTTCTCCGGTTTTGTTGAAAGAGCCGAGTAACATGGTTCCTCCAACTCGAAGACCAATTCACTTTGGTTGGCGTCACAGCGGATGGTGTTCATTTTAATTACGCGCTGGTGGGTCTAGGCAAGCAGGCAGTTGAACTTGTCTCTGACGCTTTCGGGGACTGCTCCTATAGACAATTAAAAGAGCAGTTCGAAAAATGCCTGTCAGTAAGTGAGACAGCTAGATTTAGCCAATTACTGACAAAGGGTAGTATAGGTCTCAGGGCGAAACGTGGATTGGTACCCACGATGGAGCATAAAACCTGGGAAATGCCTGCTGAACCAACACCAACAGCTCTACTACCAGACCCTACCTCCACCTCCACGTGGTGACCGCTGCGAGCTCTTTCTTAACGAAAAGCTGCAGACGGAGAAGGATGAAGGCGAGTCTCCCGCACCTAAAAACGGGACAAATTGTACCAACTGGTCCTCCAGGTTGGGGGTTGGGTAGGGCTGATAACCCTACATGGAAAACAACTTGTTACGAAGCCACAACAGGAGCCTCGGACAGGACGGATTTTAAAACGACGGACCCGGCAACGAACACGGAATAACGATTTGCGCATTTTCTCATGGAACGTGCGCTCCCTGTACAGAGATGAAGCTGATGAGCAGCTAGCCGATACCCTGTCCCAATATAGGGCTGATATAACAGCGTTGCAAGAGATGCGATGGACAGGGACCGGATTCCTGGAGAAGAGCCGCTACACCATATATTATAGCGGTCATCCAGTAAACCATGTGCTCGGAGTAGGTTTCTTAGTCAGCCAAAAAATGAAACCTGCTGTTATCGGCTTTGAAAACATAAGCGAACGGCTATGCCCCCTATAGAAATATTAGCCTCATAAACGTTCACGCCCCTACAGAGCAGACTGCAGAGTCGGAGAAGGATACCTTCTACGAGGCAGTAGAACGAACCCTCGAAGCCTGTCCCAGATATGATATCAAAATCATACTTGGGGACTTTAATAGTCAAGTAGGGAAGGAGCCCGTATTCAGGCGACACGTTGGCTCCCATAGCTTACACGAAAAAATAAATGATAACGGATTGCGGACTATTCAATTAGCAGGATCACACGAAATGGTTGTTGGAAGTACCTGGTTTGCGCGGAAAGCGGTCCACAAACATACGTGGGCCTCTCCAGATGGGACCACTTTCAACTAAATAGACCACGTGTTGATTGAACGCCGGCACCTCTCAGCCTTGATGAATGTCAGAACACATAGGGGGGCCAATATAGACTCGGATCACAATCTCGTTGGCATGGTGCCCCGAGCTCGAATAACAATACTACCTAGAATCCCCTCTGACAATCAGGTGAGAATGAACACTGAAGCCATCCACAACACAGCCCTCCGCGACACCTATAAGAGGGAAATGGATGCCGCAATAACCGCAGTCAACAGAGGACCTGGAGATGAAACATCAACAAATGATCTTCACAATCACCTGAAGAACGTTATCATGGATACGGCCACAAACATACTTGGCCCCAGCCACAAAAGGAGCCGGAACGATGAATGTAAGCTGGCAACGGAACGGAAGAATGCCGCATACCAAGTAATGTTGCATTCTCAAAGAACGCGGGCACGCGCAGAGACTTATCACGAACTCCGTCGAGCGGAAAAGCGACTTCACAGACGGAAAAGGAAGCCTGGGAGAACCAACAAGTCTGTGAACTAGAAAAGTACAGGGAGAAACCGCACCAGGCGCGCAAGTTTTACCAACAAGTCAGCAGGATGAAGCCTTATACACCTCGATGGTCATCCTGCCGAGACAAAGAGGGAAATCTGATTTCCGACCTACTTTGATGAGCTACTGAACAACCGGAACATCGGCGAGTTGGAGGTCCCGCCAACTGAAGAGGACGGACAAATACTGCCACCACCAAGTTTAGGAGAAACAGTCCGTGCAATTCATCGGCTAAAAAAATCACAAGTCGCCAGGAGCCGATGGAATTACAGCCGAATTGGTTAAATATGGAGGCGACCAGTTACACCAAGTGGTTCATCAACTTGTGCTCAAGGTATGGGACAGCGAATCAATGCCTGACGATTGGCAAAGAGGCATTATCTGTCTCATACATAAAAAGGGAGATATCACACAGTGCAGCAATTATAGAGGTATCACGTTGTTGAGTACCATCTATAAGATATTCTCCACTATCTTGCTAGACCGGATAGCCCCATACGCCCAGAACATCATCGGCCCATACCAAAGAGGCTTCACTCCAGGCAAATCAGCAACAGATCAGATTTTCTATGTGCGGCAAGCGATGGAAAAACTGTTGGAATATGGACAACAGTTGCACCATCTATTCATCGACTTTAAAGCCGCCTATGATAGCTTAGCTTCGGTATCCCGACGAAATTAATAAGACTGACTAGGCTGACCCTGACCAATGTGCGAGGCCAGATAAAAGCAGCAGGATCACTCTCAAGACCATTCGACATCAACAACGGTCTACGACAAGGGGATGCCCTATCATGCGTCCTCTTTAACCTGGCCCTCGACAAAGTGATCCGTGATGCTGAGGTAAATGCAAGAGGTACGATCCTCTTCAAGTCCACCCAATTACTGGCCTATGCTGACGATATCGACATCATGGGAAGAACCACCCGAGATGTACAAACTGCCTTCATCCAGATCGAGCAGGCGGCGATTGGCGCGAGATCTTGGGCTGCACATCAATGAAGGCAAGACAAAATATATGGTGGCAACGTCAGCACCGAAGACGAATCAACCAACAACATCAAACCGCACTGGTCAAACACAAACACGAAGAAGAATAAGGATAGGAGAATACAACTTTGAGACCGTTGACAATTTCTCCTATCTAGGGTCGAAAATCACAATCGATAACAACTACGATGATGAAATCCGCGCACGGTTGTTGTCAGCCAACAGAGCCTATTTCAGCTTACAAAGACTGTTCCGCTCCAAACGTCTCACCATAGGGTCAAAGCTCTTACTGTACTGGACTATGATCTTGCCA
Organism: Hermetia illucens; assembly: GCF_905115235.1. Taxonomy (NCBI): domain Eukaryota; kingdom Metazoa; phylum Arthropoda; class Insecta; order Diptera; family Stratiomyidae; genus Hermetia; species Hermetia illucens. The sequence continues at coordinate 6,613,387 of NC_051855.1, read as the reverse complement.
GTCCTCATGTATTCCTCGGAAACTTGGGTTCTTAGCAAGAAAAACTGCGAACTCTTGGCCGCGTTCGAGAGAAGAATCCTCCGAAGAATTTTTGGCCCCCTACATGAGGGTGGACGATTCCGTAGCCTAAACAATGACGAAATCTATGAGCGATACCATGACCGCCCGGTTGTGGATAAAATCCGGCTCAATAGGTTACGGTGGGCGGGTCACTTAATCCGTACGGATGAGGATGATCCCACCCGGTAAGTCTATAAGGGCAATATCTATGGTAGAAAAAGAAGACGAGGCAGACCCTGCCTAAGATGGAGCGATGGCGTGGGTCAGGACGCCAGACAGCTTTTAGGGATATTGATGGACCTCGGCGCAAAACCGGAATGTCTGGAGTTCCTTATTAAGGCAGGCCTAGACCGGATACCGGTTGTTGCGCCGTTGATGATGATGATGATGATGACTAACAAAGCTAATGCTAAATGACATGCGCCATGTAAAATACCTCGCTAAAAACCAGGCAACAGCAAACACGAAATCACCAGCGAATCCTGACAGATGAGTACAAAACGAAAACCACCGCTCTCAAATGTAATCGATCTCAGGACGAGGTAGAAAAAGATCATAAGTGATGCAGAGTCGGCAACAACCCGGATGCTAAGAAACATCGAGCAAAAAGTACGCAGGAATAGTCAGCCGACGAAACACGAGCTGCTAAACCTTTCAGCGATGTGGCCAGGAGCCACTTATGTGTGACGCTAACGGATGGTAATTCTACTAACGGCAAACTAATGTCGCAGATGTGGAGTAGTGTTGAGTCCAGGCTGTCGGAAATGGTCACTGAGCATCTCCTGGACCCCAAAGGCAAACACACAGGATCCATCCTCCGCTTTGATTCCTCTCAGGTGGTCCCTGGGTTATAGCATACGAGGACCAATTTTCCGTGGATTCATCTCCTACGACGATATTCCCAGGAGACTGGCAGCTCGCATGTTGATGCCAAAGATCCGCATGGATTAGAAAAAGCTCGTCTAATTCCTGCCCCCTCCAAAACTCCAGGATTCCCATGGACGACTGGGTTGTTTTCAAGGAGGAAGAATCCCAGTAAAACGGCCAACCTTTTCTACGCGGTATAAACGGAGAGTGCCTGGAGGCACTGGAAAAGGTCGGAGTCAAAAGTGTTCCGCTCTGCAAAACCGGACGATAACATGGATCCAATCGACGCCGCCAACGAGATAAGGATCAACGGTTCGGTGGGGACTGACGGAAGGAAGAAGCGGGGTGAAGCAGGAAAAATGATTACTAAACGAAATCGTGAAGAAGTGCTGGTAATAACAGCAAAAGAGGGTATGTCATAAGCGGATCTTTTACGAAGGGTTAAGGCTGATCCTACGCTGAAGGAGCGTAGCGACAATGTAACACGAATTAAGCGAACACAAAAAGGACGATTACTGTTCGAACTATTGAAGGAAAAGAAGGATCACGTTGACCTGCAAAGGAATATAGAGGCTTCACTCGGCGAGCAAGCGACCGTCCGCGTAAGTTGACCAATGGTCATGATGGAGTGTAAAGATCTTGACGAGTTCACTACCAAGGAGAAAATTTGTGTAGGGTTTAAACAACAATTGAAATTGGAGGATGGGCAGGAACCGGACATGAAGAGCTTAAGGAGAGCATACAGTGGAACGCAGACAGCGACCCTAATTATGTCTATGATCTCAACTTACAGGATACGTCCAGCTTACAGGATAGCTTTAATTACCCTACGTAAATGAGAGTCATCCAGCTGAATCTAGATCACTGTCATATAGTCCAAGACCTGCTAGCACAGAAAGTGTATGAAGAGGAAATCGATGTTGCTATTGTCTGCGGTGTGGGCTTGCGGTAATCAAGCCTTACAGCAAGCAATTAAGAACCGCGAATACGATTTTGGAAGGGTTAAGATCGAGAGCCCAGGCAAAATATAGTGGCAGCCTCCTGATTTTTTTTCAGATTTTTCGGTTTGGTAGTTTCTGAGAATGGCCCTCTTAAAGACGTGATCACTTTCAACCCGCCCTCAAATTCGAAATAAAAGGATGTAATTCACTGTATGCGTGAGCGTTCACAGTTCCCACCTTTCTACAAAATTTGGTGTCAATCGCTATAACCGTCTCCGAGAAAAATGCGTGTGACGGACAGACAGACAGACAGACGGACAGACCTGTGAGGAGTGGCCAGATCTCCCATCAGGCGCGACCCCAGCTGGCGGATTGCGGCATACCTATTGATGTATAAATATGTGTTCATGCACTTTCCTTTTCTGACTGTGCATGGGCTAGTGTTTGCTCATCTCTGGTGCGTGGACCAAAATGGCTATGGGAAGGATACCCAGAACATAAAACCACCATGGAAGACGAGAGAAGGAGGAAACTTACGATGCAGGGGCTCGGAACCCCAGTACCGGCGGCTTTTGGGAGTGAGGAAGCGGGCTCCCGGCCGTCGATATCCCTCGACCGCAGTGCCTCGGTGGTGGACAACTTGGCCACCTTGGCATATAATGCTACAAGTGGTTTGGATCTGGAGAAGGAGGTATTCAAGCGAAGTACAACTTTACCGAGAACACCAATAACCAGACCAAACAAAGATGAACTAAAAGCAGCTTTTTGGACAACAAAAACCGTGACAACACCCACCGCACAAGTTCAAGATGCTCGACAGCAGGATGTGCTCCAGGAGCAAGGAAGAGATCCATTCAAAAGAAGCTCATCAACTTTGAGATCTCCACCAATGCCAAAGACGATGAAGAATAAAGTACAGGCCAAAAATGAAGGACCATGTAAAAGGAGTAACCCTGCCGGGACTTATAGGGAGCAAAGTCCCGATCCAGAGGAATTTACCCTTCACCCAGTTTGGGGCAAAAATAGTTGAGCTGGCCGAGTTTATCAAGGACAAGCACAACGTGCACCAAGCCATAAAGAATATGGTGAGGGCTATTAGAGTCTTCTATAATAGATCACAGATGGAGGAAAATAATAATAAGAACACGCCGAACCCCGCTGTGCCAATAGTATCACAAGCGACCCAAGTGACGCCTAACCGTACCACCATCGAATCCCAGCGAAATAAGCGAGTACGTGAAAAAGACGGGGATCCTTTAAATAATCAACAGGCGCCTAAGAGAAAAAAAGGCGGACAGGACATCCTGAAAATCAACACCAACAGCTCAGAAGGAGGAAAGCATACAGCGAATCTAGGAAACTCGACCAGCATTGCGAAGCCCAAAATGAACGAAAACGATGGATGGACTAAAGTTACCAACAAAAAAGCGAAACGAAAAGCAAAAGTCCGAACTCGTCCTGATCCGATTGTTATCTCCAGTAAGGGCAATCTGTCCTACGCGGAGATACTTACAAAGGTCAAAGCTGAAATCCCGACCTAAAAGATCTGAGCGGAAATGTAAACCGAATCCGAAGAACCCAGAAAGGGGATCTCATGTTCGAGCTGAAAAGATCCAGCGGTGGCAAAACTGATGACTTTCGAACTCAAGTGAAAAACTAACTTGGGAAAAATGCTGCAGTGCGTGCCCAAAAACATGAGGTCTGTATACAATGTAAGGATCTCGATGAAGTTACATCGAAAGGAGAAATTTGCACTGCTCGGAAGGAGCAATTCAAGTTGAAAGAACTTACCGAGGAGTCTGTTGTCGGTCTACGGAAAGCCTCAAACGGCCACCATACGAGTGCCACCGGAGGCAGCGCAGATGTTGTTAGCTACCGGAAGGGTTCGGATTGGATGGCTTGTTTGCCGGTTAAGGGAGCAAACTTCACTAAAGAGGTGCTTTAAATGCCTCATGTTTGGGCACTTCGCGAAGGCATGCACCAGCAACATTGATCGGTCCGATCGATGCAGAAGGTGTGGGGAGAAAGGCCATATTGCCAGAGAGTGCAATAGGGACCCCAAATGCCCATTGTGCGAACCAAAAGAGGGACAGGATAACCGGCACGTTGCCGGAAGTGGTAAATGTCCGGAATTTAGGAAGGCGCTCACTGCAATGAATTTAGGAAGGCAATCACTGCAGAGTCGCTCAGGATTTACTTGACCAGACCACGTTCGAATCTAAGATGGAAGTTGCCATCATAAGTGAACCATATAGAAACCGTCACGGTGGCGTATGGGTCATAGATTCGACCGGTGGAGCGGCGATATGGGCTTGTGGTCGACAGGCCATACAATATACTGCAAGTCAGGCAGCCAGTGGCTTTGTGTAGGCGAAAATAAGTGGTGTATATGTATACAGCTGCTACGCCCCACCAAGTTTGACACTGCCTGAATTCGAGCAAATGCTTGATAATCTTGTTCTCGAGGCAAGGGGACGAAGCCCAAAGGTGATTGCTGGTGATTTCAATGCTTGGGCCCTAAAGTGGGGTAGCAGAGAATCAAATGCTAAGGGGCGCACTCTATTAGAGGCTTTTGCGCAGATGGACATGGTTTTGGTCAACGAAGGTGCTGTAAACACCTTTCAGAAAGGGGGGTCAGGCTCCGTCCCTTCCCTGGCGCGTCGTATGTCCCGGTGCGTCAGCGAACGCTACACCCACAGCGATCACCAGGCAATCTTCTTTGAGACATGTGTCGAGCCACAGGGCAAAGAGCCATCATGCCCGAAACCGAAAAAGATTTCAGGCTGGTCTGCAAAATCTTTGGATGAGCAGACCTTCGTAGAGGTGTGGTTAGATCAACCTGATAAAGCAGGCGCGTCTACGGAAAGAGCCGTCCATCTGGCTCAATGCATCGCCAAAGCATGTGACGCGTCTATGCCTAGGAGGTGCTCATTCCCCAATAGAAGACCAAACTACTGGTGGAATGACGAACTGGCCGGCCTTCGATTAGCCTGCCACTAAACCAGAAGAGCGGCTCAGAGGGCGGTAGGTAGAGTCGATCAGGGGCAGAAAGAGTGCGCCTATAAGGCAGCCCGCAAAACCCTCAAGCTCGTCATCCAGCGTAGCAAGGCGAAATGCTTTAAGGAGCTCTGCTCAGAAGCGGACATAAACCCGTGGGGGAGTGCTTATAGAACAGTGATGGGACGATTCAGAGGCCGCTCCTCTCCGCAGACCACGTGTCCCACCCTCTTGCTGAAAATCATCCAGGGGTTATTCCCCCAGCAAGAGGAGAGCACCGGCATATTTCAACCACCTCTGAATGTGACGGCAATTCCTCCAGTCACCAGAGACGAACTGCTGGAGATCTGCGGCAGAATAGGAGACAATAAAGCGCCGACCCTGGACGGAGTACCGAATAAGGCCCTTAAGCTTGCCGTGAAATCCAGGCCGGACATGTTCGCTGAGTTGTTCGAAGCGTGCATGTCCGAAGGAATATTTCCAGCGGCTTGGAAGGGACAGAAGTTGGTACTTCTACTTAAGCCTGGTAAGCCTCCAGGTGAACCATCGTCATACCGACCCATATGTCCTTTGGACACGGTGGGAAAAATGTTGGAGCGGGTAATCTATAATAGATTACTCCCGGTTGTTGAGAGCCAAGGCGGCCTTTGAGATTGGCAGTATGGGTTCCGAAAAGCCAGATCAACCATTCATGCCATCAAATTGGTTACTGGCTTGGCTGAAGATGCGATTCACGGAAAGGGTAATACCAGCAAATATTGCGTGGTAGTCACCTTGGATGTGAAAAATGCATTCAATTCGGCCAATTGGAATCTAATACGCAAATCCCTAGCGAAGGTTGGTATTCCCGCCTATCTCGCTGCAATCGTCGACTTAACTGAAAGGAGGCTCTGGTATGACACTGATGACGGACTCCAGGAGTATGTTGTTTCCGCGGGTGTCCCACAGGGCTCCGTATTGGGCCCACTACTGTGGAATATCATGTACAACGATGTTCTTAATCTTCCCCTTCCGGAGAAAGCCACAGTGGTGGGTTACGTTGACGACATAGCACTGGTTGTTGTCGCAAAGCATCTCGAAGATGCTGAATTATACTCAAGTGAGGCAATCAGTGCTGTCAAATGCTGGTTGGAGAGCTCTGGTTTGACGCTTCCGGAGGAAAAAACAGAAGCGGTCCTCATCACGAAGTGCCGGAAGAGAAATTACGCCTGTGTTAGAATCGGGAATCATATCACCACTTCCAAACCGACCATCAAATACTTGGGGGTGGTGATAGACAGGAAGCTCAGCTATAAGCAACACGTACAGTATGTTTGTGATAAATCATCCACTGCTAGTATGGCCCTGGCGAGGATGATGCCGAACGTGGGAGGGCCACGGAATACCTCTAGGTTGCTTATAAACAATCATGCTCTATGCGAGCCCAGTTTGGAGCGAGGCATTGCGGATGTCAGTTAACACTAGCAAACTGAATGCAGTCTATAGGAGGACAGCTCTGAGGGTATGCTCTGCCTTCAGGACTGTCTCAGATTATGCAGCATTCGTCATCTCTGGAATGATGCCGATTGACATCTTGGCAGATGAGATGGCGAATATATACCATGCGAAGCCAATCTCTCCCTTATCGCAGACGAAGAACGCTGAGAGGGAGAGATCCATAAATAGATGGCAAGAGCGGTGGGAACGGTCGGGAAAGGGTCGGTGGACTCACAGGCTCATTCCTGCCATCAAGGAGTGGAGATTAATTATAATCTCACCCAGTTTCTCACGGGACATGGAGGATATCTCCAATACCTTCACAGGTTTAAATTGGAGACCTCATCCGACTGTCCAAATTGTGATGGAGTCCCAGAGGACCCAGTGCATGTATTCTTCCACTGTCCGAGATTTGCGGAAGAAAGGAGGAATCTAGAGGAGACTCTAGGAGAGGTGCTGGTACCAGAAAATCTGGTGCCGAAAATCCTAGCACATCAAGAGAATTGGGATGCGGTCAACTCCATGGTCGCATCTATTCAAGATAAATTGCGAAAGGCAGAGGAAAGATGAAAAGTGCGGTCACGTGCGCCGCGTATAGTAGAAATGGGATTAAGCTAGATTGAGCTGACTCCGCCCCGTGATGTAATACCTTATGGTGGTTCCGCGGGGGGAGGGAGGGAGTCGGGGGTTGGTTTTAGTGGGTAAAAATCCCACACGCTGGTGTGTCCAGACCAGTGTCTTTTGAAGATTTTTACCTCCTCAAAAAAAAAAAAAAAGACACAAAACCTTAAAAATAAACGTCATCTTTACTGCTAATTTATCTCATTTGGAATTTGTAGATTCGTGTTTCAATACGTGTACATTTACATAAGTCAAACTCAATTCTAAGTACTTCTAATCAATTCGTAATTAACTACTCACGGTCAGTTAGCAGTTAGTTTTCGGTCTACGATTTTTTGATATACTCAAGATATTTCAACAAAAGATACTTCCATTATAAAGTGGTTAGAGAGTTGTAGATAGTATAAAGTTGAAGATACAAATGTCTTCCAAAACAAAGCTAATTACACATGTGGTAAGGGTAGACCATTCAACTCTCTCGGATCCGAGTTTGCCCGTTCAGAATAGAGATTCAGATTGAGATTGAGATTGTTTGTGCAATTCAAAAAGAAAGATTTCACCAAAAAAGGAGAAGAAGACTAACCCTCGTAAGGTAGGAGCAATTAATATATTTGGATATCTTTCGCCTCAATCAAAAATCAATGTCGATTTGTAGATATAATCCTTAGAAGTGGTTTCCCTTGCCTCCCCCTACTCCCGCCGCGCTACCTTTTTTTCGGCGTTTTCCAGGTGTTTTGTTGCTTTCTTTCCTTTGTCGAAACAACCCCTCCCCTTCCTCTTGCATTGTATATCTCCGTATGTAGCGCTCATTAACATAAAAGATAATTGTCCTTGTTAGCGTTGTACTTGTGGTATATCAGGAAAATCTACGACATATTCTTGTTTCCAGGGTGCTTCCGGTTGACTCCACGATGACTCCCGTGTGGATAAATGTTGTCCTTTAATTGGAACTTGCTTCACACTTAACACCCCCACCCCAACCACCATTTCCTATTTCCAGTTGACCAGAAAACATTGAATATAACAAATTTCGTACAAAATAAATAACGATTTCAATTCACATGCTACACTCACTTAAGTTCAGATTTCCCAATCTTCTAAATCTTTTTCCGGCGCTCTTTTAACTTGAATCTCGAACAAATTGGATCATTCAATATCTACTCGCTAATTAGCTAATTTCTTTTACAATCTAGATCGAATACGGCTGATTTCTTCGTTCCCTCGTCTGGGAGTATTATTCCTTTTTTTTGTTTAAATCATCGCATTTTGTATCTTTATCTTTTTTGTGTTCTGTCGTGTTTTCTTGTCAGATCCTCGCGACCAAGGGTTTTCGACCTGTTTCTCTTTTTTTATTATCATTCTGTTAGCAATTGGTACTGAAGGAAGGAAGGATTCTCGTTTCATCGGATTGCAGTGCGGTAGTCATCAGATATGTTAAATTATAGATATATATACATTGGTAGATTTAAATTTTTGAATCTTTTAGAAGAAGGTAAACCTAAAAATGTGCAGGACGAAAACATAAAGAAAAGATACAGGTAATAGATATTCAACAGAACACGAACAGTTTGTATCGGAAAAAAATACAGGCAAAATCGCTAGACTTAGCGTGAAAAACGGGTTGGTGAAACTGGAGGAATTACTAGATCGCATTTTCTTCTACAGGTGAAGATGGACAGCAGCGGAAGACGGGCGAAAAGCAGAAACAGGACCCCTCTCCGCTGAGAACACTGTAAGCGCCAAGCGGATCGCAGACAGCGAAAGCGAACTCGGGAAAAAGCAGAAAGAGGAAGTGGTATCTGAAGGGGACCTTATCCAAGAAGTCTTCAGGGTCCAAAAACAAAAAAGCAAACAAGGACAAACGGGAACTAACAGAAGAGAGAAGAAAACGAAGATGGACTAGGCCGGCTCTGCTCATTAAACCGACGGAAGGCAAGACATTTGCTCAGTTCTCAGTGGAATCCGTTACAGGATGAAGCCCAAGATGAAGACAGACGAAAAGACGGAAAACGAAGAGTGGTGGAGTTCCGGAGACACGTTCTGCGAAACGATCAAAGGGCTACTGGGGGTAAGACTCCCGATTCTAGCCAAGCGAATATATGCTCTCTAGAAATCCGAGATTTTGACTACCTCACAGAAAAGGTCGAAATTGACGAGAGCGTGAATGTCCAAAGGTAACCAATGCTCGGATAGATACCAATGTTCGAGGCCAAAAACACGCTGACCTGGAAGTCATCGAACAACACGCAGAAAATCAAAATTGGATGGGTTACTACCCAGGATACATGACGATAACCCGCATCAAGTGTTATAGGTGTCCGGACTATGGACACAAATCTGGAACTTGCCAGGGAACCGACAGAAGGACACCCTGACCAAGTGAAGACTTGCAACGAAAAAGAGAACTGGCTTTTCTACAAGGATGGTGGCGCGCCCGTTAAAGGCGTTGCACATACTGTGGGTTCGGGACGACGAAGCGTCTTTGGCGAACACAGTGATGAATAGACACAAATCAGGCTTGGCGTGGATGGTTGACTCCTGATCGTTTCAGCTCTGCGATGGAAAAAATTGGAGTAGATTTAGAGATTTTCCTTACAAAAGATTGCGAAAGCACAATCTTCTGACTCTTGTGAAAGTTGGGATGAGTTTCGTTAGCAGCTTTATGCAACCACAGAGGAGACAATTTTGTCTGGAGAGGGCAATTGACTGGTGTTGTATATTACGTTCGAATTCGTATTTTTAGAGAGAAAATTGAGCTCGGCCGCTGAACAGACCGAATTGCAAGGAGTTTACACTAACAACTCCCCTGCTCCAAACTCCTTACCGATAGTGAAAGGAATTCCAAGACTTGAAAGCATCCTGAGCTGGGAGAGGGGATGGGCTAGCCCGAACTAATATGTCAACTGTTTGCACGCTAGTTCTCTGATAACGGGAGGTGTTACTTAGTAGTCGAAGTACCGTTATGTGAGTCCAACACTCTGTGCCTAAAGGCATTCACCTACCCTACTCCACAAAAAAGGACATGAATAAGAACTGGTTCTCCAAACAGAAACGAAATTATGTCTTCCATTGACGACCTGAAACATAGTAAATACATTGGTCTTAACGGTCTTCATGCGGCACGTTTCGTCTCTGCCGAATTGCAGTTTCCACACATTTGTAAAAAGGGGTGATTGTCGAAATTCTGATAACTGGAGCGATTGTAGTGACCGCGGCTGCGTGACGGGAGCGGAATCTCATTCGGCTCTTTCTTAATTAATTTGCTGAAACAATGCATTTTATAGTGTGCAATTGCCTTAATGTTCGCCGCAGATTGCACATTATTGAATGCATTCGAGCGAATTGATCTTGACAAGAGGCGAATGATTTCCCGCATCCGCAGGCGCATGCGCATATTGCCGCAACATTGCTTAGCGAGTGAGAAAGGCTATGTAGCGGGAATAGAAGCGGTGCACGAACAAAGAACGCAGAGAGTGTTGCCTGATGAAGAAGCGGTGCGGAAGAAAACAACGAGGAGTTTGGCTGAATGAGGAGAACGTTGCTAGAAGTTCATTATGGTCATGAACATTCCTGAGATTCATTTATAATGTGGATTGGAAAGCCTTGCACGGAAAAATAACCGGGGGTTGGATTTTTGGCGGAGTGGAGAGGACAAAGAAGTTTTTGGGATCGAAGGAAGGAAATAGGAAGTTTTGGGATCGAAGACAAAGGAAGTGACGTTTTGCAGAAGAAAGGGTTGAACGCCGGCTTCAAAGAGTGCATGAAGGGTCGTGAGCGTAGTGGAGTGATTTGCCAGTTGCGTTGTGATTCCGTAAGATACTTAAAACTTCACCTCGCCTACTTATAGCGGAACCGCCAGAACAGTTTGTGGGAATAACTGGTTCGATACGTTATTTTATGGATGAGCGGAACTTTCGCTGAGTGAATTCAGTGATTTTGCAAATGTTTGACGGGGTCCATTCCAGGACTATTCGTGGACTTGCTAGCACTTCCTCCTTAAAGTGAACGGGGTGCAAGTTGAACACTCCCAGAAAACAAACGAAAATCTTGTGTAAATTGAGTTTTCCCACCTACATTTTGACCAGGACGGAATTCCAAACTCAACTTACAAAATCTCTCGCCCTGTCCTGTTGGAGTCGGGCGTAGGTTGGTAATTCACTTCTTTTTGCACAATAAGTTCGAGCTTTCAATTAAAGGACGCACGCAGATCTGATTTTTGCAGTACTGTCCTCCCCAGTCATTTCAGTTCCCTGTACTGAGGCTTGGAATTTTGATATCTGGATGAATATTCAGTAAAAGTGTTTCGTATACTTCCTGGCGTCAGGACGACTTCAGTGTGCTGCTGTTCATCTGCATCACATAAAACTAAAGTTACTAGAATAAGAACATAATGTAGAAAGGCGTCCAAGCAATTACTTAAAAATAGAGAGTAAGCAACTTTGAACAAAGTAAACCAGCATCAATCCGAGCTCTGAGTGACACCTGGGTAAGTCATTGTTTTTTATTTTCTTTTCTATTTTCTTTTTTTTCTATGATTTTATTTCTTTAAATTTTACATTTTGTTTATTTTTATTTCCATTTTTTTTTTTTTGTAATAATTTTTGTAATAATTAATGAATGCTTGAACAACGAACAATGGTGATTGACTAATCTTATCGTAGTTTGAGGACTTCCTCCCTTTCGTTCCTCCTTACTCCCGCGGCATTTCTATAAAGGGACATCCTCAAAGTGAATAACTGGCCGGAGGATGTCGAGGAAGGGTGGGAACCTCAGAGGCCGCGCCTCATACAAGATTTGAGGCGGAAGAGACAGCAATTGAGACGGTGATCCGTCGTGGATCTTCCCCTCCTTGATCGCGGCACTCGGGTCCGGAGACTTACGGCTCCACGCGCGCGGTCGAACCGGTTTTTAAGGTTTTGTTTTTTTCTATTTTCCAATTTACTTCGCGTTCTGTTTTTCATTCGATAGGCCGTCGCGAAATCCTAATTAGTGTCGAGTTTAGAATCCGTTGCGGACCCACGCATCGGAATAGACACGTTGGTTTTTAGTAATGAAGCGTGAGGGATCAAAACGCTCAAAGAACCTCCCCCCCCCCCCAAATTCCCGAGCCTGGCTAGCACAGAGGCGTGCAAGAACGTGTCGACCGAGCACTTTGATGGAGCTTCAATCTTTGTGGGCGAACCTTCACGGTCAATTTAGTCAATTTGTTTAGATTTTTGGGATAGCTTTGCCCTCTAGGTCGTTATCGGTCACTAAGGATGATCGACCTGATCTCCTATTCCACTATCATCATTACACGATATTTCCATATTTTCTATCGCCACAAAGATAATGTTTGAAAGAATCCTGGACACGCATCAGAGAACACATAAAAGCTTGGTCGATAAAGTGTAGATATCACAGTAAACACACTTCAAACAATTCTGGGATAGTCTGCCAAGTTTCGGGCAACATTCAATCTGGTTTTCTTCGATTTTGGGGGATTTCTGACTGTGTGAATAAGGAATGTATCTGTAGGATCACGTAGGAGCCTGTTCTTTTATTGCCCCAATTTTCGGGTCTCTCTGGGTGTATATATTTTTCATATACCAAGGTGGACCGGTGATCATTCGTAGTACCTTTGGCTAGGATTTCTGCCGCAACTTGGATGAATGTGCACGCTGAACCCCAGAGCTGAATTTCGTTTCTTTAGCTTTGTAGAAAAGGTATCTTTTGAAGGATCATTATACCATTAGCTGAGATCTTAACGCATTTTTGTCGCTTCACCACCAAGCAAAGCAAAAGAACTTAGATCAGAATCCAATGTAAGGTAGAATGAATATGACATTCAGGTACAAAATCGGCTTACTCCAAGGCTGAAGAAGGAAAAGAGGAACATAACAATACATATCAGAAACCGGAAATTTTAAAAACAAATATGGTAAAGATTCTGAAGCTCTCATGAGCCGGCTTTCGAGGAACCGACAACTTGAGGCCACTTGAAATGGTATCCAAAGTATTCCCAAGGATGCCGAGTCAACATTGAGAGCATCGTATCCGTGAAGTCAATACCCGAAATAGACAACAATATCACGGATGAAGTGGCGTTCCACAACTGGTGTCCTTTGTGATCGACGTATCAACGAACGTCTCAAATCCAAAATTTACCGCAATGTCGTCCGTCCAGTCGTTCTCTATGGTTCTGAGTGTTGGCCGACCATAAAAGACAATGAACGGCGTCTTGCGGTAATGGAGACGAAGATGCTACGTTGGACTAGTGGCGTCACACGTTTAGATCACATCCGAAATGAGGATATCCGCGATCGTTATGGGGTTGCACCGATCGTGGAAAAGTTGCGAGAGAGGCGTCTTCGATGATATGGTCACGCAATTCGTGCAAACGAGAATTCACTTGCAAAGATTGGTCTGAACATCGAAGTCGATGGTAAACGACCAAAAGCCAGACCTAAGCAACGGTGGCTTGATACGCTGGATGGGGATTTGAAAACCTCGAGATTGCACCCAGATCAGGCATTCGATAGAGCCAAATGGCGAAGCCGATCACGACGAGCCGACCCCGCTTGTGAACGGGACAAAGGCTGAAGAAAAAGAAGAAGATCACGGAAAAGAAGGAGTAATTGAAGGGATCATGGTGTGTACATAAATAGGAGTGCTTTGGGTGAGATTGGGTTATATTGTCCCATACTGAAATCTGCCGTGTTATTGTATGCACTGCCAAAGTTCATTTATGCGAAAAACCTATCCTACTCGCAAGGTTCAGGAGCTATTTCGCCAGGTACTAATCGCGCCTCAATCCTTCAGAGTTTGTTATTCTGCAGGTGGTATATTAATCTTGTAAGAGGGTGGTGGAAGTCAATTGACCTGGTAGGTCGTTTGATCCTTTTCACTGCAAAGTCTGCATATTAAATTTTCATTTTATTTTGTTTCTAAGAAGGACGATGACGAGTTATTACTCTCATTTTTAGATTGCTTAGTTTCAGGGTTTCAGTTGTTTTAATTTCAAGTTTGTCCTGTAGTACTAATTTGCAACCCCTAAAGCGCAATGATGTCTCCCATCGATGGGATGTTTTCCAAAACTCTAGTCTCGGCAGTCACACCTGCGCCCTGCTGTGTTATGTTTACCCAGCTTTCTCTTTTCTGCTTGCAAGTAGAATGCAATACCACTGACTTATGTTGACGTAAATTCCAGTGGAATCCCATTGTATTGGCCAACAAACCTTTAAACAAGCCGGGAAACCGGGAGCTGGACAATGCAATATGGGCCAAACAACATGGGAAAGAATAAAAGTGGGACCCGAAAACTATTTTTTTTTTTTTTTTTTGGGGTAGGGTAGGTGAATGCATTTACGTACACAGAGTTGGACTCCCGATTCGGCACGTCGTCGGACTACCAACTAAACACCTCGCCATCGTCAGAGAGCTAGCCTGGAACCGTTTGTCACATTACTTTGGGCCAGCCCCCGAACTCTCCCACCTTGAGGAGCCTTTAAATCAGAAATTCCTTTCACCAACGGGAGGGGAGAGGAGGAAGGGAACTGTCAGTTCAAGGAGCCCCCTGCCATCCGGCTCCTTCACCGGTCGAGTTCTACCTTCTTAGCAACGAGAAGGGCCCGAACGTAATGGGCAACACGGTTCCACCTGTCAGCAGTCCTCAGCATCTCTTCCACAATGTTGTCTGGAGATAGATCCCCTGTGTTTAAATAGAGCTGCTGACGAACCCCATCCCACCTTCCACAAGAAAAAAAAGTGTGGTGGGCAACGTCCACAACTCCATTGCAAAACACACCATCCGGAGAACGCGCTTTTCCAATCTTGTGCAGGTAAGACTGAAAACTTCCATGCCCACTTAAAAATTGGGTAAGGAAATAGTCAGTCTCACCATGCTTCCGATTCAGCCACGCACCTAAGTTGCCGATGAACCGTGCAGTCCATCTGCCTCTAGTTTCATTTTGTCAAGAGAGCTGCCACTCGTCTAGAGTGTGTTGCCGTTCTTCGCGGGCAACCACCTCCCTTGGCTCATCTCCCTTGCGCTTGTATATGGCCTGACGCTCCCTAGCAAGAAGGGCAACGGGGATAACTCCCGCGATCACCATCACGGCCGGTTCAGAGACTGTGCGGTACGCAGACGCCACCCGTAAAGCTTCCCGTCTCTGTACTTGCGCGAGGCGTCTACGATATACCTCCTTGTTAAGAGCGCCAGCCCATACCTTTGCGCCGTAGAGCAGGGCAGACTGCGTTGAGCTCATCAGGAGACGTCGCCTACTAGACGTAGGACCCCCAATGTTTGCCATTAGCCTACTTAACGCCGAAACTCCAGCCGCAGCCTTGTTCGCTGCTGCTTGGATTTGCTCAGAAAAGCTCATCTTTGAGTCAAGAGTCAACCCGAGGTACTTTACCGCTGATTTTGACTCGATTATCGACTTGCCGAACGATATGGGACGCAGGGTCGGAATTCTCTTTTTAGTCAGGATGACTACTTCGGTTTTTTCCAGTGCAAGGTTGAAACCATGAGTAGTCATCCATCCGCTTACCCGTCGCATCAATATGCCGAGCCTGCTTTGCGCCTGTTCGACAGTGCGTCCAGCAACAAGCGCTGCGACATCATCTGCGTAGCCGACCAGGCGCGACTCTTCTGGCATGTCGAGTTTAAGCAGACTGTCATAAGTAGCGTTCCAGTGGTCCGGCCCTAGGATGGATCCCTGTGCTACCCCCGACGTGACCTCCATCCACTTTTGACCCTCTAGTGTTTCATAGAGCAGGGAGCGGTTCCTCAGATAGTCCCTCAAAATCCGTAAGAGACAGTTCGGCACGTTGAAGGTATTGTCTAGTGTGCCTAGAATGTCTTTCCATCTTACGGAATTGAAGGCGTTTCTGACGTCAAGTGTTACGAGGAGCACCACCTGTCGAGTTCGGCGGCTATGTGCCTCTGCTCGTCGAACGGCGTCCACGACTTGCATGACAGCATCGATTGTTGATCTCCCTGCCCTAAACCCAAACTGCCGGGGAGATAAATCAGTAGGCCTGGCCGGTGTTGGAATACCAGTTTGTATACCTCTGCTGGAATACCATCGGGTCCTGGCGCCTTCTTGTTTTTCATGGAGAGGACTGCCTGTTCCAACTCTTTTATAGAGAAAAGTGGACAGTCCTCTGCGCTCTCCGCGCCGACGTCACCATCCCATACGGGGTGTGCAGGGAAGAGTGCCCTCACAATGCGGTCCCGAAAACTATAACCTTACTATATATGGATGCATAGTTTTTAGATTGATCTAATTCATCAATCAATCTTTTGATATCTTTTGGACATAATTTCATAATTTTCAAAATTATTAATATTCCAGGAGAGCCTGTCACTTCAACCTTCAGTTCAATTAACATTCTAATTCGTCGTAAAACTATTCGAATCAATTGTATTTATTTAGTTTTTAATTAATTTCTTATCTTCAACTCCTACATAAAAATTCCAATATTCTTCGCCTGATGGTGATCATTTTCAATCACAAGTCAATACTTCACATTTTAAATTGATCAATTAACAAACATTTTCTCTATGGCACGAAGCCCAAAAAACCAGAGCCAAAACAGTAAAATAAAAAGATAAAAATAATAATCGAATGATATTGAGAGCATCATCTGCATGATCTTGAATCAAAGAAAATAATATTAATTTGCTGCAAGTTTTCTATAGAGCAAAAAAAAAAGATTGTTTTGTATCTTTGTATTTGTAGGGAGGGTATTGGATACTTTGGTTGGTTCAAATGAGCTAATTTATGCAGTGCCGTTCCGATAAATTATGAATTGATCGATCTTTGCTTTATCACTGTGTGTGGAGAATTGTATTCTTCATTTTTTTTTTCTTTTTCAGATAAATTAAGAAAGGGAAATTGAGACTATGGATTGGAACTCATGATTGGTGCTTCGTTTCTCTTAATTTATTTCTGAGGACTAGAATAGAAATTAATGCAATTATTGTCAATCAATTTAGTGATATTTAATTACCAATTTATTACCAATAAAAAAATTGTAGAGGAAAGTGGTATTTCTATAAGTTTATGGATAAATTTCTCATAAACAATTAATAGTATATTAGATAAAAAGATAACATGTAAGGTAAAAATTGAACCTTGAACCCCATCCTCGAAGGAAATGAGAAAACTATGAAGCTGGAAGAACTCTTTTTAACCTAGATGAAAACTTATGACTGTCACTTCCCCTCTTAAACAGTAATGACCCCTGAAAATGGTATTGTTTTATAACTTCATGCTTAAGGAAAAATGTATAAAAAGATATGGTCCCTTGAAACGAGGCAGAACTGTTAGGGCTTAATTTTGGATTTGAAGAAGATAAGAAGGGAACGGATAAAGTGATACATCCTCCCCTTCAACCTCTTTAAAAAATTGCCGTGGGCAAGCAGAATTTATGACATTTTGATGTCATCATGGTAAAGTTTGATTTTCCAACCATACTCCGCAAGGTGATGAGGTAGCAAAGGTACGTGCAAGGACAAAAAAGATCCTTCGGAAACGGTCTTACAAATATATTTTTTTGAGAATTCTGGGGTCCTAAGTCCGCATCAACTTGATGCCGGACCGGACCAAATGGGGAGCAACTTACTACCTCTTTTTTGGTCCACGGACCCTTCGTTTAGGGGTTAGCACTGAAACTTACAAAAATGTTAGGCGATGACAGCTTCACGGTTTCTTACTAAGGCAGAGGCAAATCGTCACACGCTGCCTCACTTCTGCCCTGGGAGCAGCGTGACCGAAGTGGCTCGCAGATGTTGAGTGCTGCTTTATTTAATTCGCAGAACACAACATGACTACGAATTATATTGAGCGCAAATCCGCCAATTCTATTGATCAAAGCTTGACCAGAGCTGAAAATATTTTTTTTTAAATTGTGGGGTCCTAAGTTCGCAACAACTTGATGCCGAACCGACCTCCATAACGCCATTGCAAAACCCACAATCCGGAAATCGTGCCTTTCCAATCGTGTGCAGGTATGACTGGAAACCTCCATGCCCCCACTGGTTAAGGAAATAGTCAGTCTCACCATGCTTCTGATTCAGCCACGCATCTTAATTGCCAATGAGCCGCGCAATCCATCTGCCTCTAGTTGCATTTTGCTAAGAGAGTTGCCACTCATCTAAGGTGTGTTGCGGTTGTTCACGAGCAACCACCTCCCACGATTCTTCTCACTTACGCTTGTATATGGCTTGACGCTCCTTACCAAGAAGGGCAACGTGGATCACACCCGCGATTGTCATCCCGGCCGATTCAGAGACAGTGCGGTATGCAGGTATCACCCGCAAAGCTTCCCGTCTCTGTACTTGTGCGAGACGTTTACGATATACCTCCTTGCCTAAAGCCTTGTCAGAAGACGTAGGACCTCCTCCACCGAAAGTCCAGCTGCGACTTTGTTCACTATTGGCTTCATTTGCTCAAAAAAGCTCATATTTGAATCAAGAGTCAGTTCAAGTTACTTTACTGTTGGCTTTGACTCGATTATCGACTCGTTGAACGATATGGCACGTAGGGTCGAAATTCTCTCTTTAGTCATGTACAAGGTTGAAACCACAAGCAGTCACCCATCCGCTTCCCTGTCGCATAAATATACCAAGTCTGCTTTTGGCCTGTTCGACAGTGCGTAGAGCAACGAGCGCCGCGACATCGACTGCATAACCGAACAGGCGCGATTCTTCAGGCATGTCGAGTTTAAGCAGATTATCATAAGTAGCCTTCCAGAGGTCCGACCTTAGGATGGATCCCTGTGCTACCCCCGACGTGACCTCCATCCCATCTCTCTAACGTTTCATAGAGCAGGGAGCGGTTCCTTAGATAATCCCTCAATATCCTTAAGATATAGTTCGGCATGTGCAAAGTATTGTCTAGTACGCAATTAAACCATTTCTGACGTCAAGCGTTACCAGGAGCACCACCTGTCGAGCTCGGTGGCTATGTATTTTCGCTCGTCGAGCGGCATTCACGACTTGCATGACAGCATCAACTGTGCTCTAAAACCGAACTGCTCTAGAGATTTGCCCACGGCAGCGCGTATTGCTTCAGCGAGTCTACTTCTGATGAGTTTTTCGAACACTTTTCCAGAAGTGTCAAGCATACAAAGTGGGTGGTATGAAGATGGCAACTCAGGGTCGCCTTCCCTTTGCTGATCAGCGTAAGCCTTGCCGCTTCCAATGAGCAGGAAATACGCCAAGCAGTAGGTCTGGCCGATGTTGGAATACCAGTTCGTATACCTCTGCTGGAAAACCATCGGGTCCTGGCGCCCTCTTGTTTTTCATAGAGAGGACTGCCCGTTCCAACTCTTTAATTGAAAAATGTGGACAGTTCTCATCCCATACGGGATGTGCAGGGAATAGTGCCGTTACAATGTGCTCCATCTGCTCGGCTTTAAGTGATCAGGGTTTCCCCAGAGCCTCGATTTTTCTGGTTACCAGTTTGTAACTGAGTCCCTACGGGCCCCCATTCACTTAGTCGACCAGATCCTGCCAGCAGCGAGTTTTGCTCTTGTTTATTGCGCTGCGGAGTCTCCTTTTCGCTAATCTGTACTCTGTCATAGAGAGACCGCCGGGGTGGTGTACCACTTTGAAGGCAATATATTGATAGTCGCACGTCGAGTCTTCCAGAACTCGCCACCGGTCTACCAGCGGCATCAGCGATTTCGACGCGAAGGTTATGTGTGGAATGTTTGCCTGGTAACTTGGGCTCCGGAACCTTGCGGTGGATCCGATGTTTAAAACTATTGCCTCTCTGTGCCCAAGATAGCGTCATCCAGAGCATCGAAAAATAGACACTGAAAAACGTTATTTCTAAAAACCGAATCCAGACATCCCGAAGGAGGGTACCATCTCGGACCCAGATGGCAGCGGCACTTGATATGTCAAGGTGCCATGGAGCTGGGTCCTTGTTTCGATACTGCTCACTGATGAGTACTAAATCGGCTTTGGTCTCCGCAGCGAACTGCGCTAACAACTTGAAAGTAGTTGCACTCCGGTGCATATTAATTTGTAGGTTGCCAATCATGTTAACCAAGAATGTTAAAAAAGAAGACGAGGCAGACCCTGCTTAAGATGGAGCGATGGCGTAGGTCAGGACGCCAGACAGCATTTAGGGATATCGAATTGGTGGACCTCGGCGCAAAACCGGGATGTCTGGAGTTCCTTATTAAGGCAGGCCTAGACCAGATACCGGTTGTTGCGCGGTTGATGATGATGAATCATGTTAACCGCGTCCTAGATCTTTCCAGTTCTGCTCATCAGACGCACCACGGTTCCCGCATTGGACGCAGCTCTCATTTTCGTTGCAGGTGTTCGTCATATGGCCTGCTGACCGTATTTGGGGCATGTTCTTCTTCTGTCAGGTCCCCGACAGCTTGCAGACCTATGCCCATAACCCAAACATTTTGTTGGGGTGGCCCGGATTCGTATCCTCTACACTGCCCAACCAATTCTGATGTTTCCGCTGTTTAGAAGCATCGGTTTAATAAGCAGAGTTGGCGGTCTAGTCCTTCTTCATTTCCATGCCTTTTCCTTTGGTGCTCCGTCCTTCATGTTTGTCTTAATTTTAAACAGATTTTTTTCTGATTATGTAACGTGTTGTTGTCTCTTGTCCCTTTTTGCCTTCGTCTATTAAGGCCTGGAGAGTGCCTGAGTGAATTCTCCTTCAGATCTCTCTTCCTCCTTTTGTTTTTCTACCGTTCGCTCTGAAATTTTTTAATAAGCCTTTCCTCTTCAGTTTTCGCCAGAGTAGTCGATAGCGCTCCCGCTCGACTTATAGGTTAGTTTCGGCAGTTCTAATTGTGCCAGTAGAACACAACTATAGTACTGCGTGGTACTACCAGATTTGCCTTCCCCGTTGCAGGTGCCACATCACTTTGCGAGTCTTTTTCGACGTATTTTCATGTTACGCGGCTAGCTCATTCGCCGTTCGCACTATCTCCTCGTTCATATTGTTTTTGTTCGCCATTTAAGTTTTTTCGTAGCGCATCGCAAGGGAGCGGGCCGTAATAGTCAGGCACGGGTATGCCCTCGGGGATAAAGACCCTACCCTAGTTCCCTCAGACTTGACCTACGATTAGCTGATCTGGATCATCCAGTGTATCAAGCTATCGTTGTTTCGGTCAAATTTTCGGTTGTATACCATCGACTTCGATCATCATCATCATCAACGGCGCAACAACCGGTATCCGGTCTAGGTCTGCCTTAATAAGGAACTCCAGGCATACCAGTTTTGATCTGAGGTCCACCAATTCGATATCCCTAAAAGTTGCCTGGCGTCCTGGCCTAGGCCATAGTTCCATCTCAGGCAGCTTATTTTTCGTGAGAGACTTATAAATTGCTTTGTTTCTTATCGCAATTCTTCAAAATTAGGGTGGGGTTTACCAATATCGAGAAGATTCAACCGATTTTAATTCAATGTCTCTCTCGGATAAATATATCCGAGTTGTCGCAATCACGGCAGATGCCGGATGTTACCTAATACTAGCAGTTAGTGTCAAGCTTTTAGGCTCGGACGATCCTAACTACTTGAAAGATAAAGGTGCTCTGGTGGTGGGGATAGGTAGGTTAATTAGAGAATCTGTCGAGAACTCCCCGTAACATCGGGCACGTTTGCAGAATGCATGATTTGAATCAGACATTCGAGTGTCCCAGGACATCGAGGGAAGCCGTGGGGGGTTTAGGTATAATGCCTGAAGGTGAAAACACTTTGGGGACTACAGTTCTTTTCTCGAGACGCCAAATTTTTGCGATTTCCAGAGTCAGTGGCTCATAGTTCACCTTCTTCTCATCATTCAGTCAGTAGCTTTTCATCAAAGACAAGGGTGGTGCGCCATGGACAGATGGATTTGCGAGGGGGATTCCTCATGTAGCAGATATTGGTGGTGGGGGGTGGTATCATTCCACTTAGGAGGATGGAAGGTTTTTTGTGACTCCACTCAGTCGCCAACATAGGGTGGTCTGTCAACAGCGCACGTTTTGTGTGGGAATCTATTTTGAAAACGCAGTTTCAATTGTCCGCGTACAGCGTGCTCTTCGTTTGAGGTAGAATACTGTCCCTGCGGTCGTGTTCCCGATCGAAGTCGAATTGTTGCGTGGGTGAGACTACTGGAGATAATTTGTCAATCAGAAGGATGCATCAGAACACCGTCTCTACCCCAGAAAACATTGAGAAGGTCTGGGCTGCCATTGAATAGTCTCCCCATTTCGAGGCATTCCATTCATCGAATAGTTAAAGGATATCCACATACGCATCCTTACAAACTGGTAGTCGTCCATAAATTGCTGTCACGTGATTATGAGGCCAGGCAACTTACTTATGAAAACATGGTTGTTGCGCGAGACGCCGTCATTTTCTTTGCACTAAACAAAGCATGCCCTATTGGAGTTAAGTTCTTGAGGGTTTAACGTGAGCACCTGTCTGGATGATTTGATCCCACGGTCTTCTTAAGACACGGATTGATTTTGTGACCACAATCAGAGCCCCGTTGAGACAAGCAACAACGGTACTAGTCTATACCAAGTGCATGGCTTAGCATTCATACTGGTGGATGCAAGACATACCCAAATTTCTACCGAACTAAGGAGTGCGGCACCCGTGTTTAAACGCAACACCACGCCGAGGCCCGAAGGTCTCTTCTCGCTTGAGCACAACCAACAACCCCCATGAAGCTCTCACTAGGGGGCCAACCGCAAATAACCGAGCTGTACTCACATACAACAGGAGTTCACCCGAAGTATGAAAGTCCAAGGGCTATCTCGGTTCCCATGGTACCAGTATACCCCTGGGGACTGGGGTCTGATCGCCCTGATTAGGCCTTTGGAGCATTCGTTTACTGCATCACAGCCGGCGAGCCAAAGTGAGCGCAGCGTTTCTCGGTGCCCTCGGTTCTCCTCGACCACTTGGCTTTGGTTTGGCCGACAGGGTTGCCGCCTCGTCTTCCTCACCGCGACCTCTGAGTACCTGCCCTATTGGAGTGTGACACTTCAACAGAGTTACTGTATGGTATGCCCTTTCGAGAAATGGGACCATCGGCCTTTGAAGGAAACGAAGGAAGGAACGTACCGGCCAATTCAGCTTATTAGATGACCATGATCTTGGATTTTTTCTTGCCTGAATTCGATGAGTTTTAACTGGAAGACGTCCATAGACCATAGCCTACACAGCAAAGATTGTGATGGATTTTTTGAGAACAAGGTTTCCGAGACGCTTTATCTCTTTAATAGGAGCCAGCGCGTTCTCCTAATTTGGCCCCTTGCGATTTTCTTTCCTGTGTACATACCCAAAATACAAAGTTAACAATGACCGCCCTAGGATTCTGGAGGCCTAAAGTCTAAGAAAAGTCTTCCCCCTTCCACTTCCCTGGTTGATGTACTAGCTAACTCCATTGGCATATATTCCTTCAAACAAGGCCCAAAAATGAAGTGCATGCCACCCTTCTTCCGTACTAGGCTTACGGCCACCATCGCTGACTACATTTCAATTAAATCCCCACCGTTTCGAATCTGATGGATAAATAAGATATTAATATTTCATTGCTACCGTTTCCAGACCTCGCGTATGTTATTTTGGCACCTTGCGTTCAGATTCTAAGCGTTTCGTATACTTCTCATATCCACAAAACATAACGAATTTGAAGAACAACGATGAGATTTTATGAAGTGTTGTAGCACGGGGGGTCCGTCGGTCCGTTCGCCTACCAGAAAAAAAAAAACGCAAGAAACAATCTTGACCTAGGCTTAATATTAATTCGAATTGGAACTTTTGAAATATGCTTCTAACAACCTCTAATCTACACCATCTTCTATACTTTTCTCTTGAGTTCAATCTACTTTTCTAGCCAAGATATTACATTTGAATCAAAAGATACTTAAAAGAATGGATCCGAAAAGGCTCCCCGATCTCCAATGATCCAAAGACCACAGCGGCAATTGGGTACAAGTAGTAGCAATAACTTGGATCTTTTTTTCTCCTTCAAGACTCCGCGAGTACTGATACAAATACACCACGCATGGTGATGATGTACTTCAGTATCTTTTTTTGGGGGTTTTAAAACATTTCCAGATCATCGTGTTAATGCCGAAATTTAAAGCGGAAATTCTTTCAGTAATTCTTTTTTGGACCTTAGCTACTTTAAAGTCAATCAGCAGTTACTGAATAGATGTGGAGGCTTTGTGGCTTGAGTATTTAACTACAAGGGGAAACGTAGACGGAGTACATTAGGTGCTGCAGATACTAACCATCTTCATGAGAGTTGTACGATTTTTTCGTCTATCTTTTTAATAATATCGGGCGGATTTTTATACCTCGCCGGGACTGCTGTTGTCATGGAGTACAATTAACACCTAATTACGAAATATAGAATTTATAATTTGGAAGATTTACTTATTGTACCGGCCTCGAATTGGCATCAGCGTATCCGCATAGATTGTGCATAGATGAAAGGAGCCTGTCTTGTATCTTTTCTGTTGTAAATAAGCGGTTGAAATACTGTTGCGAGCGATGATATGATTTTCTTGGGTTCTCATCTAAGTGGTTATCTTTACCGTCCAAAAGGGCAGACGGTGAGATAGCGGATACGTGCATATTTCTTTATCTCATTGAAAGCTCCGGATTGGTTGAAGGGGGGGGGGGAGGGTTATTCCTCCGGGGTTTTCTTGAGGGGCCTACAAATTCAAACGATGGATTTAAACTCTCCAAGTGGTAGGAAGTCACAGACTTCGAATCCACCCGCGACATGAGCAATCATGTCGCGGCTGAGCCGCGGATTTTGGAGGCCTCACCACATTCATATTCGCCTACAGATCAATCTGTAGAAGGCATGCTTTCCGACTCAGTGGAAAGTTTGCACTTGGTACCTACGGCGAAGTTAGCCAGAAAAGAAAGTACGGAAACTCTTAAATTGGGAGAGACTGGAAATCTACCCGCAAGCGGAAGAGGAAGACCCGGCGGAAGGGAACTTCGGCCACTAAGGAGGGGGGACTGCAGGCTGAATCCTGCCTGTCAGAACCTTCTCCTTCATCCTTACCGGGAAGAGCGGAAGAACGGGAAGCTGGTGACGTGGACGCTACTGATTTAACGCCGGTGTGTGGAAATGGATCCAAGCGGTCCGGACACCGTGAACCTGGAAAGGCCCTAAGCCGACGGCAGAAGAGAGCACTGCGAAGGAAGATGAAGCACCTTGGGAATGAGGACATGGACGTGGTTGTACCACTAGGCGCGGTAACGCCCAGAGAAATCGGACGCAAGGAAACGGAATCTCCGGCGGAAGGTGGGGATAAACTGGAAACCCCGGTAGGATCCACACTGGACGCACCAGACTCTTCTGTCAGCGGTAATGCGCGCAAGAAGCGCAAGACCAACACATCTGCTGTGGCCAACGCTTTATTGTGCTCCGCACCAGGGCTTATATCCATGCGCGTCTCGCGGGGATTAGGACCGGTGTGCCTCCCGTATGGGGGCTCGCACTGAGGAAGGGACTACAGAGTGAATCCTACCTGCTAGTAACTTCTCCTACACCTTCCAAGGAACAGGCGGAAGGAAGGGAAGTCAGAGACGTGAACGGAACTGACTTGATGCCTGTTCGAGTGATCGAATCTATGCAACCCGGATACCGCCAACCAATTAAGGTGCTAAGTGAAAAACAGACGAATACTCTGCGGGATGAGATGAGATCTTTCGTGGATGAGAACATGGGAATTGCGGTACTCCCAGGTACGGCTTTTCTCAGAGAAATCAATCACCAGGGGATCGAGTCTCTGGCGGTATGGTGTGGGGGAAACCCCGTCATACGCGGACTGCCGCATACGCTTCTAACTGTTTTCCATAAGACAATAGACTAAGTTTCTGTCGAAAAACATAAAGATTGGTCAAATCAACCTGCAGCATGCCAAAGCCCCCTCCTACCTGTTGGCAGCGAGAATGACAAAGCTACAGGATTTCCCCTATATCTTTCTGGTGCAAGAACCGTGGGTTCGATTTAACAGAATCTGTGGCATTAGATCAGTAAAGGGGGCTAGGATCTTCTACGACGAAAGATCCATAAGACCGAGAGCTTGCGTCCTGATGTCAAGACGGTTAGAGGTAACTATGCTGAGACAATATTGTTCCCAGGACTTAGCTACGGTCATCATACAATACCAGATAAATGGCGAGAGGAAAAACATCATAGTTGCCTCCGCTTATTTACCCTATGATTCTTTGTATCCTCCGCCGACGCAAGAACTTAGGGATCTGGTGGCGTATGCAGAATCAAGTGGTCTCGAACTCTTAATAGGTTGCGATGCGAATGCTCAACATATTTGTTGGGGCAGTACCCAATGCAATCCAAGAGGAGAGAAGCTATTTGATTTCATCACTTCACCTGGTCTTATGACTGCAAACGTAGGGTGCGCCCCTACATTCGTGGGACCGAGAAGAAGCGAAGTAATTGACCTAACAATCTGTACCCCAAAATTGTTAGAATTGATTACACACTGGCGAGTGCTAGACGAGGTCTCACTGTCAGATCACCGATATCTAGAATTCAATCTGACTATTGCGGGCGAACAGTCTGCAGTACAAAGACGGAACCCTAGGAAAACGGATTGGGCAAAGTTCAATGAACTTCTTGGCAATAAAGTACAGTTCCCTAGGCGACTAAGGACTCCTTTGGTGCTGAAAGATGAATTGAAAACTCTGAACTACACACTTTTAGAGTGTAATGAAGAGGCTTGTCCTATTTCCCGAGGCCAAAGCGGTAAAACGGTTCCTTGGTGAAAACGAGAACTGCAAAAACTCAGGAAATCAACCAGGCGACTTCTAAACCGGGCTTGCAAAAGTAACAAGGACGAAGACTGGTTAAATTTCAGGAACTCATAACGTGAATATAAGAGGCTCGTGAGGTGCTCGAAACGAGACTACTTTAGAGCGTACTGTGAGGAACTGGAAGGCAAAAGGGAGACTTCAAGGCTGTGCAGAGTCCTCAAAAGGGATGAGTCGCCCAAGTTGGATTCTCTTAGAAAACCCGACGCTACTTTCACGAGCTCCAGACTGGACTCAGTACAGGCCCTCCTGGAAGTACACCACCCGGGACAACAGGTGAGAGAAGTGGTAGGGGGAGAGTTGACGGTTTTTGCAACCCCTTCAACGCGCAAGTGTTGCAAGGGGAACTGGAACACTGCGAAAGCGGTTGTCACCCATGAAAAGGTGAGAGCTGCCATACTGTCCTTGGACATTTCAAAGCACCTGGCATGGATGGCATCTATCCGGCAATGCTAAAGGAGGGTATGGAGCATTTAGAGCGACCTCTAAGAAATATTTTTCGAGGCTGTCTTGCTCTGGGCTACGTGCCTTCCTCTTGGCAACAGGTTAAAGTAGTTTTTATACCGAAACCTGGGACTGACTATTCTAATCCAAAGAACATCAGACAGATCAGCTTGACTCCATTCTTGCTGAAAGGTTTGGAGAGACTGGTGGAGCGTCACATTCCTGGAAACTCACTTAGGTCACACCCACTTAGTGAAAACCAACATGCTTACCAACGTGGAAAGTCCTGTGAGTCTGCTCTTCATTCTTTGGTCACAAAGATATAGGATGCAACTTTGAATGGTGAGTACGTGATGGGGGTGTTCGTGGACATTGAAGGGGCTTTTGACTGTCCGCCTTTTCAAAAACTTTGTGTGTGCTTTAATTAAGTGGATCCATGCTATGCTAACGCAAAAATTGCTGTGCGCTGAGGTAGGGGTCGATCGCTACCTGAATACGTGGCGGGATATACGGATGGCTCAAAAACAGAAGAGGGTTCTGGAGCCGGAGTCTACCTCTCGAATAGAAACGAGAAGTGGGCTTTTCCTTTGGGACAATATGCCACGGTTTTTCAAGCCGAAGTTTATGCGATCCTAAGGGTGGCAAACTGGGTGATTGACGAGCGGTTGAAGGGCAGGCGCATAGCAATCTGCAGTGACAGTCAAGCTGCACTGAGGGCATTGAGCAGTTCTTTGATCACCTCGAAAATGGTTCAGGAAACCGTTTGAACTCTATGTCTAGATTCAACACGCTGGAACTACTCTGGGTACCTGGTCACTGTGGCATAGAGGGGAATGAAATCTCGGACGCTTTAGCGAAAGAGGGGTCAATCTCCCCTTTGCCGGGACCGGAGCCAGCAATTCGGGTATCAGTAGCATTGGCTAAATCTGTTTTCAAAAACTGGGAACAAGTTTCCCATAATGACAGGTGGCAGAGCCTAAATGCTGCTCGACACACCAAACTTTTCCTGCCAGAACCCAACATACGTACCGCAAAGTTTATCCTGTCGAAAAGCAGGAGGACTTGCAGGTGTATTGTGGGCATTCTGACAGGCCTTAATTCACTAGCTGGGCATATGTGCAGAATAGGAATTACCGAAGATGATACGTGTCCCTCCTGTAATGAGGAAGCGGAATCCACGGAGCATTTCCTATGTGAATGCCCCGCCTATGGACGCATCAGGCATCAGATCTTTGGTGCCGATGTCCTCCAATTGCGACTGGTAGCATCACATCCACTAACGGAAATCCTACGATACGTTAACGAATCCGGAATATTCCGTTAGACGGGGGAGGCGAGTACAATGGGCCAACACGGCCTGAGTGCTCAGAAGCTGTAGCTTCTCCCCCACCATACACACACACACACACTGAGCGATTTGTACATCTCTGATCAATACTATCAGACAATGGAGAACTGCGTTATGAAATTGTTTCACGGATTAGCGCAACCTGGATGAAGTGGCGTTCCACAACTGGCGATTTTTGTGAACGACGTATCAACGAACGCTTGAGATCTAAAATTTACCGCATCGTCATCCGCCCTGTCGCCTTCTATGGTTCTGAGTGTTGGCCGACTATAAAAGACAATGAACGGCGTCTTGCAGTAACGGAAACGAAGATGTTGCGGTGAACTAGTGCCGCGACACGTTTTAATCACATCCCAAATGAGGATCCATGATCTATATGGGGCTGCACCGACCGTGAAAAGTGCGAGAGAGGTGTTTTCGATGGTATGGTCACGTAATTCGCGCGAACGGGAATTCACTCGTCAAGATTGGTATGAACATCGAAGTCGATGGTAGGTGACCAAAAAACACCGGCCGAAACAACTGTGGCTTGATATGCTAGACGAGGATTTGAAAGGCTCGCGATTGCATCCAGATCGGAGCTTTTGGTGACACAAAATGGCAAAACCGATTACGACGAGCCAACTCCGCTTGTGAACGGGACAAAGGCTGAAGGAAAAGAAGATTTCCGAAACCATTTGATCTTGATCGTCGTTCTTAGATCTTCCACTACCTTTTATTTGAAATTATAATTCTTTCCGTTTAACATTATATTGATTTTTCAAAATAGAAAGGGGCGGGGCACATAATATTCATCTCGGGCCAGTATATTCTCCCTACCTTCCTACGTATGCCAAAATACCAGTTGATCTAAAACGCTCGCTAATCTCAACCAACGACGAGCAGCACCAACGGAAGAATAATTTTGAAAAAGTTTACTTCAGGAGGTACTCCAATTTCTCTGGTGACAGATTAAAGTCTATCAGGTAAATCCCTTACGTATCCCCTTTGCTGACAATTCACTAGATATGCGTGGTGTCGTGGTATCAATTTGATCATCAGTCCAATTTCTGTTTGTAGGCATTTGTAAACCCTTTGATTCCAGAAGCTCGACAGTATCTCTGATTGATTTGCTGTTCTAAGCAACTCATGTTCTTCAGGGACTTGCTCCTCTTGTACATTTGCTGAGCGTTCTTGTAGGTGTTGTATTACAGTTCTGGGAAAACACATCTCCTAAGATCCTTGAGTTTTCATACATTTCCTGAGTTTACTTGCCTTGGAGTTCTGTAAAAAGGTGGCCCGTATTGCCAAATGGATAGACTCTCGCTCCCATCCATTTGACTAGAGTACCGAACTGGAGCTCTTCCATGAAAGGCGGCTGAAGCGATCAATAAGGGAGATCATGATCTTGTCACCGATTGGTGACCGGATAGCAGCTGCCAAGATTTTGGGGATTAAGTCCTCCTTCTCCAGTTGAGCTTGGTCCATCTTCCGAAGATTCTTTTATCACTGTCTAGACGGGCATTTTTGAAAGGGTGAGACAAACCTGACCTTTCAGGTAATAAAGATAGTTTAAAACCCCCACGGATCCTCATTCGCCTCGTCGACCAGATTCCGCCAGCAGCGAGCTTTGCTCCTGTTTATTCCACTGCGGAGTGTCCTTTTGACTAATCTATACTCAGTCGTTATGTGCATGCCTACTCCCTGTCGTTTAGACGTTGTGTCAAGCGGCGGAGTCTGTGACCCTCCTTCTGGAATTCTGAAATTTTCACCATCTACCAATAAAAAGAAGGATTGCCACGTCTCGATGCTCCGCTTTCCTTTTCGTTGCAAGTTTTTGTTTTATGGCCTGACTGATCGCATTTGCGGCATGTTGCCCTTCTGTCAAGTCCCTGACAGGTTGCAGATGTGTGCCCATAATCTAACCATTCATAACATTTAGTTGGGCAGTCCGGATTCGTATCCTACACACTATCCAACCAATTCTGATTTTCTCGCTATTTAGAGGCTTCCTCGCGTATTGCTCTGCAGCTTCCAACTTAACGAATTTGTGGTGTTAGGAGGCTGCAGAGGTGATACCAATCCGAACATTGGTTACTTCCGAACATTCTCGTTTGATGGCCTTTTCTGCCGCGTTATTGTCTGTAAGGTAGTCAAGGTCTCAGATATCCAGAAAGCACGCATGTTCCAGGCTGGAAACTAAAGCCTTCTCTCCCAGAAGCCCCTTGACTGCTTTACAAAACGTAATTTTATTTGTTGTCCTCGTTCCACGAATGGAAGAGACTTCGGCTCCGCTATCTTCGTGTTTGATTTGATTTCACTGAGGACTTCCTCAAAAATCTTGTCTTCTGTCGGCTTAAGAAGCAGAGCCGGCGGTCTAGTCGTCCTTCGTCTTCCCACCTTTTCTTTTGGTGCTCCGTCCTTCATGTCCGCCTTAATGTTAAGCAGAGGGCTTTGCTCTTAATGTGTGGCCTATTCACTGCCGCCTCCGTCATCTGATCACAGGGCGTACGAGTGGCAGGTCTGTGCGTCGACCAAGTTCTTCGTTTGGGATGATGCCAGGTTCGCGTACTCCCACGATACGACGCAGACAGGTGTTAACGAAAACTTGTATCTATTGGGTAACAACCGAGATCACTTTTCATGAAGTACTCTCGTATAACAGCACAGAGAGAATATAAGCCCAGACCAGTCTCAACTTGATTTTGTTGTTGCGATAACTACATTTTCAGATTTTAGAAAGGGCAACGAAAGCGGATCTAGCGCCGTTAATGGGTCGGGATCAGTTCGGTGCCACCATCTGCAGAAACCACGCTGCCTAGATATACAAATTGATCGACTCTTTCGATGTTTTGACCATTAATGCAGATAGGGAGAGTGCGATGACCCATCAGACTGAGGAGCCTTAGTTTTGTTGGTGTTTATCTTCAGCTCAACTCTACTTGCCCCTCTTTCCAAATTCAGAGCCATTTGACCAATGTCCATGACCCGGTAAGAGAGTAAACAGATGTCCAAAGATATCCAAAGCTTTCTCGAAATTGCAGAAGAGCCGGCGTAGCAAAGATCTACATTACGTGCACTATCCCAAAATGGTCAGTGTGTTGTTGTGGTCAATGCAGGAGGATCGGGAGCGGAAACGAGCCTGCTCTTTGTTCAGGAGGTTTTGCAGATATTTTTCGGTGCGTCCCAGAATTATTTTAGGTATTATCTTTGCGACGGTAGGGAACACGCAGATACCCGTCCAATTGTCAAGCTCAAAACAAGCGCCCTTGTTTGGGATATTGAGGATCATCCCCTTCTTCCACTCTATGGGAAAGTTCTCGGATTTCCAAGACTTTTGTAAGAGTGGAAGCAGTAGATCTGTAGTAACTGCAGGTGCAGGGATAAATCACTCCGCTGGAAGACCGTCCAGCCCAACGGCTTTGCTTCGTTTGAATGCATTCATAACCGAAATTACCAATGTAGCACTCGAGAAAAGAGCATCACTATTTTCAGGCGAGGTACACAGTATATCTGCTGTCCGATCATCAAGATAACTTTCCAACTGTCGAGCGACACCTGGATCATACAAGCGGTCGATGTTGGACATAGAGGGTTGCAGCTCCTTAACCCTGCGGGAAGTGGGTGACGCAACATACAAACGAGCGTAAGTGACCATTAGATAGTGATCCCTCTAGAGGCCGACGTCAGCGCCTCTCTTATTATGCACATCCAGGAGTCAGCTCCCAAATCTATTGCTGGTCGCGAAATAGTCGCCTGATTAGAATGAATCCTTTGGGCTTGGAGAAACATATTACCCATAAAGGTATCTCCATACTATGCCGCTTTTTGGGTTTGGGTTCGTAAGACACTTACGTCTTGATCTTGCTATAGGCCAGAACTTCAAAGAAGATACTTCTAACGGGGGTCCTTTCTTCTTTGTTCGGTTGTTGAGGTAGGAATTCATCATCCAGTCGAGTCCTTTTCTTACTGTCCTTTCCAAATTTGGATGAAGAAAAAAGTTTGATGCTGCAATAAGGACCAAAAGGAACAGAGTGATTGCCTCCAGTAGTAATGTTTGGTTAGGTAGATGAATTTAAATGTATTAAGGAAGGAAGGAGTCCTATTCAGGATAACGACGACCTTTTGCGAGAACTATGCCTAGCAGCCAATTGTATCATGTCATAATTGACTGGAGCCAACTATTCTATTCTAAACAGCGTAGAGACCATTACAAGCCGTCCCTTGTGTAGAGACCTCATCCGGATTAAGACGAAGAACAGATATAATAAGGATGTGCTTAGAAGAAGAAACAACATTTGCTTCGAGGCTCAAAGTAGTGAAGCAATTCCTCAAAAATTTCGCCAGCATACCGGACGATTGGTCTAAAGGACAACAGACAAGCTAGCAAGCAGCACTAACCTAAACTCAATTCTGCTGAGTCCTCTTCTCCTTCCCGCCATCTTCTCCATCACATAAGGACCCGACAACGACGACTCTAAAGTGAAAGAAAGAAATTTAAATATATGGAGATGCTGTAGACCTGAGGATGACTAAATTGGATTTCTTTCACTCATTCCTTCTGATCCCCTTTCTCTTATACGCTATGTTTCCTATACTCGTCCTTTCATTTCATTTTTTTTTCCTCTGTACCTTTCATCTTGCTCCTCTGAGTTTGTTTCCTTGTTCATTTCTTGGCACGTCCTATAGCTTTCCCGCTATCGAGCGCAAATTCACAGGACATAAGATCCAGGATAAAAGACAGAGAACGTATAGAAAACGCGCGGAAGTTTAGAATAAAAATGTGCATAGGGGCAGAGTACTACACGAAGGGAAATATATATAAAAAGTGTACATCCCGATGGACTTAAGAGCAAGGATGTACACTGGGTGGAAATACGATGGGCATAGACAAGGACGCGGACGGGGAGCGAGAGTTAACGTTGGCGTTGACTGTATTTGACTTACATACAGTACGTGGAAGCGCGGAAGACTGATAGAAAACTTAGTCAATAGGATTCAAGGGAAATTTTTTTTTGTAGAGGAGGAATAGTGCATATTAATAAGAATATGTAACACGAGGATGTGTGCATATGTAAAGCAAAATGAGATTGAAGGATTATTTAGAGGGGGAGGTAGTTGAAGGGTGAATTGCATGCTATTGCTTCACAGTGGAAAATTTTCGACATTTACCTTGAGTCTTGAATTTTTTGTATTAGATCTTAGAGTCCAGGAAGCGATGATGTCTCTGTTGTTAAGGACTTTTTTCGGTTCTTAATATATCAAGCAAAAAATTCGTAGAGAATCAATTGGCAATGGCAAACTTAGGCCCTCCTCTCTTCAGTCTCCCTGGTAAGATATTAAAACCGAATTTCATTGTCCAAGGACAATGCGAATCCTCCCCGTTGGACGCCACCTTGTCGTGGTGGGGGAGCTTGTGGTAGTTTACTAAGAGTGTCCAAGGAAACAAAGGATTATAACTCTCCAAGTGGTTAGAAGTCACAGACTTCGAATCCACCCGCGACTCTAAGAAATCAAGTTGTGGCCGAGGCACGGATTTTGGAGGCCTCGCCTAATTCATGTTCCCCCACGGGAACACTCTCCACTTCAGTGGAAAACCTTCACCCGGTGCCTACGGCACAGCCAGCCAAAAAGGATAGTACAGCAATTCCTTTAATGAGAGGAACTGGAAATCTGACTACGGCCGGTCGGTCGGTGACACTGTTACCTAACTCCTCTAACATACGGGAAGGAAGGCTCGGCAGAAGAAAACTTCAGCCGCAAAGGAGAAGGAACTACAGGCTTGCCTATCAGAACATTCTCCTCTGCCTGTACCCGGGAAAACGGAAGAAAGAGAAGCTGGTAATGTGGACGCAACTGGTCTAACGTCGGTATATGAAAATAAATCTCTGCAGCCCGGACTCCGTGAACCTGGGAGGTATTCTAGCCGACGACAACGGAACGCACTGCGAAAGAAGGCGAAGTTTCTTGGGAATGAGGACATGGACGTTGCTACACCACCAAGTGTGGCGATATCCAGAGAAATCGGACGCAAGAAAAGGAACTTTCGATAGAAGGTGGGGACAAGCTGGTAACCCTGGTGAGATCCACACTGAATGCAGCAGACTTTTCAATTAGCGGCGGTTTTCATATTAGACTGAATTTATGGCTACAAACATAAGAGTCAGCCAAATCAACCTGCAGCATGCCAAAGCTTCTTCCTATCTACTGGCAGCAAAACTGGCAAAGTTGCAGGACTGTCCTTATATATTTCTGGTTCAAGAGTCATGGGGAATGTGTGGTATTGGGTCAGTCAAAGGGAGCAGGATCTTCTTCTATGAAAGATGCTCAAGACCGAGGGCCTGCGTTCTGATGTCAAAATTGTTAGAGGCAACAATGCTGGGACAATTCTGTTCACAGAACCTTGTTGCGGTCAACTCACTTAATGGTAAGAGGAGAAACGTTATAGTTGCCTCTGCCTACTTGCCCTATGATTCTTTCTGCCCTCCGTCGACGCAAGAACTAAGGGATCTGGTGGTATATGCAGTATCAAGTGGCCTTGAACTTTTAATAGGTTGTGATGCTCAGCATATTTGTTGAGGGAGTAGCAAATGCAATCCTAGAAGAAAAAAGGTCTTTGATTTTATTAACTCAGTTGGTCTGATGACCGCGAACGTAGGATGCATTCCTAAGTTCGTGGAGCCAAGAAAGTAAAGTAATTGACCTAACGATCTGCACTTCAAAGTTGTTAGAGTTGATTACACAAGTGCTAGAAGAGGTCTCACTTTCAGGTCACCGATATCCAGAATTCAATCTGACTGTTGCGGGCGAACAGTCAGCAATACAAAGACGGAACCCTAGGAAAACAGATTGGACAAAGTTCAATGAACTTCTTGGCAATAAAGTACAATCCCCTAGGCGACTAAGGACTCCTTTGTCGCTGGAAGATGAATTGAAAATTCTGAAATGCACACTTTTAGAGTGCTATGAAGAGGCTTGTGCTATTTCCCAAGACCAAAGCGGTAAAACGGTTCTTTGGTGGAATCGGGAACTACAAAAACTCAGGAAATCAACCAGGCGACTTCAGAACCGTAATAAGAACGAAGACTGGTCAAAATTCAGAAACTCACAGCGTGAATATAAGAGGCTCGTTATGTGTTCGAAACGAAACTCCTTTAGAGCATACAGTGAGGTACTGGAAGGCGAAAGGGAGACTTCAAGGCTGTGCAGAGTCCTCAAAAGGGGTGAATCGGCCAAGTTGGACTCTCTTAGAAAACCCGACGGTAGTTTCGCGAGCTCTAAACTGGATTCGGTACAGACCCTCCTGGAAGTACACCACCCGGGAGAACGGGTGAGAGAAGTGGTAGGGGGAGAGTTGACGGTTTTTGCACGCTGCAAGGGGAACTGGAACACTGCGGAAGCGATTGTTACCCATGAAAAGGTGAGAGCTGTCACACTGTCCTTTGAGCATTTCAAAGCACCTGGCATGGATGGCATCTATACGGCAATGCTAAAGGAGGGTATGGAGCACTTACAGCGACCTTTAAGAAATATTTTTCAAGGATGGCTTGCTCTGAACTACTTCCTCTTACCAATAGGTTAAGGTAGCCTTCATACCGAAACCTGGAACTTCAGACAAATCAGCTTGACTTCATTCTTGCTGAAAGATTTGGAGAGACTGGTGGAACGTCACATTCGTGGAAACGCACTTATGTCACACCGACTTAGTGAAAACCAACATGCTTACCAACATGGAAAGTCCTGTGAGTCTGCTCTCCATTCTTTGGTTACAAAGATAGAGGATGCAACTTTGAATGGTGAGTACACGATGGGGGTGTTCGTGGACATTGAAGAGGCATTTGACTGTGCGCCTTTTCAAAAACTTTGTGATGCCCCCAGAGTGCATGGTGTTAATGATGCTTTAATTAAGTGGATCCACGCTATGCTAACGCAGAGATTGCTGTGCGCTGAGGTGGGTGTCGATGGCAGGGCTAAATATCTGGGAGTAACTCTAGATAAAAAAATTCTTTGGAACAAAGATGTAGAGATAATGATGAAACGAGCTCTCACAGCTTATGGGCTGTGCAGACGGACCTTTGCCTCGACATTGGGACCCAGGCCTCATGTGGTAATGTGGACATACGTTGCCATCATTAGGCCGATGTTCGTATATGCATCCGTAGTGTGGTGGGTTAAGGTGAGACAAAAAGGTTTTCACCGTAAACTAGACGCACTGCAAGGAACTGTTTGTCTGGGTATCACTGGTACCATGAGCACGTCAGCCGGCGCAGCTCTGAATGCACTACTCAATTTGCAGCCCCTGCAATGAGAGCAGCTCATAGGCTAATTCGATTAGATCTATGGGAAAACAACGGATGTGGGGGGCACAGAGCATTGGAAGAGTTACTGAGAGGACTGAATCCAGTTCTTACAATGCCTTCCGATTCTCATATCCCCATACATCTGTTTGGTAGAAGATATGAAGTTACTCTGAAGCGTAGAGAGGACTGGGAAGACCCGTGGGCGGGATATACGGAAGTCTTGTACACCGATGGCTCAAAAACAGAAGGGGGTTCTGGAGCCGGAGTCTATCTCTCGAATAAAAACGAGAAGTGGACTTTTCCTTTGGGACAATATGCAACGGTTTTTCAAGCCGAAGTTTATGCGATCCTAAGGGCGGCAAACTGGGTGATTGACGAGCGGTTGAAGGGCAGGCGCATCACAAATTGCATTGAGGGCGTTGAGTAATCCTCTGATTACATCGAAAATCGTTCAGGAATGCAGAAACCGTTTGAACTCTATGTCTAGATTCAATACGGTGGAACTACTCTGGGTACCTGGTCACTGTGGCATAGAGGGAAATGAAATCTCGGATGCTTTAGCTAAAGAGGGGGTCAATCTCCCTATGCGGGACTGGAACCAGCAATTGGAGTATCAGTAGCGTTGGCTAAGTCTGATTTCAAAAACAATGACAGGTGGCAGAGCCTAAATGCTGCTCGACGCACCAAACTTTTCCTGCCAGAACCGAACATGCGTACCGCAAAGTTTATCCTGCCGAAAAGCAGGAGGACTTGCAGGTGTATTGTGGGCATTCTGACAGGCCATAATTCACTAGCTGGGCATATGTTCAGAATAGGAATTACTCAAGATGATACGTGTCTCTCCTGTAATGAGGAAGCGGAACCGACAAAGCAGTTCCTATGTGATGTGATGTGATGTGATGGCATCAGATCTTTGGTGCAGATGTTCTTCAGTTACGACGGGTAGCATCACATCTACTAACGGAATTTCTGCGATACGTTAACGAATCAGGAGTATTCCATTAGACGGGGGAGGCGAGTATAATGGGCTAACACAGCCGCCACATAGAGAGGCACTGCGAATCTTTCATGTCCTTTTTAGGTTTCTCGTGGCAATTCGATCAACCCTTCCAAATCCAAAACGCATTCAGCCTTAAGGTCAATATTACCAAAATAGTCTCATATTTACTTGATTGAAGTCTCTAATCTAATCCTCCGAGGAAACTCCCGGATTCGGAGCAAATTATCCTTTTTCCTCCGCCTTTCGTCAGGTCCGCCAAAAAGACTCTAAAATTAGGAATTAAACTGCCTTCAAAACTTACAAAACCTACAGTCATTCGGCGTTCTTCTTTTTTTTTTTGTTACCTTCACACTTTCCAACTTTTTCTTTCAGCTACCTATCGGCATCATTAAATTAGAGTCATAATTTTCCCCTCTAAAAAAAAAGTAGATTTGAAGTGGTTTCATTCATAACACAAAAGCCCAAGATTTTCATTGATAGTTTCTTGAACCGTACTACAACAACTACTACTATTACGATAGCGATGATGATGATGATGATGATAAAGCTCGTATACACGATAGACATGAAGATACACATATGACGGAGGATGGAGGTTACAGAGAACGAGAAGATCAGCCCGGAAAAATATGTGCTGAACTAACTCTGAACTGATCACAGATCACAATTTTGAATTGATCATGCAAGTGGATACTCGAACATTTGGATGGCCAGTTGATGCGTTGTTGCTCGTTTACTGTTGATTATGATACTTTAGAGGCCGGTCTAGTAGAAGACCACGTTCTAATCCTATCCTGACTGGAGGTAGTATTTTTAGCCTTGGAATGTGGGGGGATCTTTTCTTCTTTTTGATTGATGATGGTAGACCATCTAGAAAATAGACTTATCAAGAATCGATGATCACTTTTCCCACTACAGGTTTTTTTTTTGGGGTAGGGTAGGTGAATGCATTTACGCACACAGGGTTGGACTCCCGATTCGGTACGTCGTCGGACTACCAACTAAACACCTCCCCATCGTCAGAGAGCTAGCCTGGAACCGTTTGTCACATTACTTCGGGCCAACCCCCGAACTCTCCCGCCTTGCGGAGCCTTCAAATCAGGGAATTCCTTTCACCAACGGGAGGGGAGAGGAGGAAGGGAACTGTCAGTTCAAGGAGCCCCCTGCCATTCGGCCCCTCCACCGGTCGAGTTCTATCTTCTTAGCAACGAGAAGAAGGCAACACGGTTCCACCTGTCAGCAGCCCTCAGCATCTCTTCCACAATGTTGTCTGGAGAGAGATCCCCTGTGTTTAATTAGAGCTGCTGACGAACCCCATCTCACCTTCCACAAGAAAAAAAAGTCTGGTAAGCATCGTCCACAACTCCATTGCAAAACACACAATCCGGAGAACGCGCCTTTCCAACCTTGTGCAGGTAAGACTGAAAACTTCCATGCCCACTTAAAAATTGGGTAAGGAAATAGTCAGTCTCACCATACTTCCGATTCAGCCACGCACCTAAGTTGCCGATGAGCCGCGCAGCTCATCTGCCTCTAGTTTCATTTTGCCAAGAGAGCTGCCACTCGTGTAGAGTGTGTTGCCCTCACCTCCCTTGGCTCATCTCCCTTGCGCTTGTATATGGCCTGACGCTCCCTAGGAAGAAGGGCAACGGGGATAATTCCCGCGATCACCATCACAGCCGGTTCAGAGACTGTGCGGTACGCAGACGTCACCCGTAAAGCTCCCCGTCTCTGTACTTGCGCGAGGCGTCTACGATATACCTCCTTGTTAAGAGCGCCAGCCCATACCCCCACTACAGGGCTAAAATTGATGCAATTGACTATCTTTGCGATATCTGCAGTGCCAGAATATAAGATCGTCATTATATCAAAACCTTATCTAAAATACACTGAGTTGTAAGTACAAAGTATCTCGATGTATCACCGATAATTCATTTGGTGTCATTGCTAGTTCAGAGGTTTGAAGTCCTTCTTTACCCCCGCGAAAATTATCACCCTTTGCCTGTGATCAAATTTGTCAATTGCCAGCATGTCTAGGTTCACTATCGACCAAATCAACCTGAATAAGATCTCTTTCTTTTTCGGCGTTAAAGATCAGAGATCAACATCTATAAAGGTCTATAACGATCACCTGAACCAAATCTACCTATGTAGAATGATAATATCTGTGTGTATATACATATGTCCAATCTCTACATATCTGGATACATAAAAAAGATATGATGAAATGATCCAACACTTTATAGGCAATTGCACAAAGAACTTGACCATGGCGGGATGTTTAGACGATCAAGTGGATCTATGTCAAGTGTTTTGATAGTTTTTGAACTGTGTTCAGAAAAAAAGGTTTGAAAATTAAATAGTGATGAGAGTTTTCAATGAAAAATCCATCTATTTCGTTTTTTTATCATATATTAAGAGCGATTATAATATCATTTTAATGATATTCAATTTAAAGCATAATCCAAGCCTTTGAGAGGCTATAAAGACGCTCTGAAAGTGTGACCATAATTATTGAGCAAACTTTCCTTAGTTTTATAACACAAACATATTAGTTGATAAGTCTTATAATAAGGACCATAAAATTAAATAACGCACAGCGTAATGAAGATACGAAGGTGAAATCTTTAAAAAACAACAGGCCCCCGAAGGGCGTCAAGAGGTTCCAAAAATGTCCATTATACTCAGTGGTTCATGTGTTAGGGGCAAGTGGATCTGGCGGGGGATGAGCCGAAGCAACAGACCGGGGTCGTACTTCCTGCACTGGAGAAGGTGCTAATAGGATCCGAAAACAAGGTGGAAAAGCAAACGCCGAGGGTTGCGGGGGGTCTTGGGAGCTTGGTCTTAAGTATACCAACTCTGAATACCTTGGGCACCTTCAGTTTCAAATAAGACCCTTGCCCTGGTGGCCGGGCTAGCCTGGGTGGACATTCTTCCCCGACTACTCGTGGAAACAAGATGTGGACTCAATTAACAAAAAACAAAATAAACCGAAGGAGGTGATGTCAGGCGCATCATCTGAGGACGAGCTGTGGGAATCCAGACAGTAGCCGTCGAGAGCAGTACAGTCGGTGCCAGCCGTAGTACCGCTGTGCTGAAACCAACAGCAGGGAACTCCCGGAGCGTATAATGCTTTCCAGCCTAGAATTCACTACCGTCAAGCTGGGTGTAGCGAGTACCAAACATAGTATTCCTAACTCGAAACCATCGACGCCGGGGAATCCCTCAAAAGTAAAGACCGACAAAAACGTCGGTCACCGGAAACCGGCTAAAAAGCGAAAGGTCCACTTGATTCAGGAGTCAAGAGACCATGCATATTCAGGTCAGTATTGTCGACGAGCGGGACGAAAAAGACCTCGCTAAATACCAAGCGATTGTTGAGGAATATACCAGCAAACCCGTGTCAGATAAGCAGAAGGCGAAGCCCACCGCTCTCAAACACAATCGATCTTAAGAACAGGTCAAACAAAAACACGGTGGAGTATTGTGGACAAAATCTTGGCGCTAAGTAACCTCTTGAGAAAAGTAAGCCAAAATCATGGGAATCATAAAAACCATGTAAATCAGGATGAACATCTTTTAAATAGTTATCAGAATGTCTAGCGTTCCATAGAATATATGACTAGAGACGGTTAAACTCCTAAATTCCTGATTAACACAGGAGCTAATAAAGATTTTATCTCAGCCAAAATTTCCCCAAATTCAGAAACAATCGCAAATCCATCCATAAAAAACAAATAGCAGAAATGATAAGGGAATTATAAGGACCTCGAAAAGCCCTTATAATTCGCTACCGTGGGTTGTCCCTAAAAAATAGCCCCACAGATGAAAAATAATACAGACTTGTGGTTAACTTTAACAGATTGAATGCAGTAACAGATACAAATCCGATCCTGGACATCAAATAAC
Organism: Hermetia illucens; assembly: GCF_905115235.1. Lineage (NCBI taxonomy): Eukaryota > Metazoa > Arthropoda > Insecta > Diptera > Stratiomyidae > Hermetia > Hermetia illucens. The sequence continues at coordinate 6,571,631 of NC_051855.1, read as the reverse complement.
TCCAAATACTTCACAACTATCGTGAGGATTCTATCAAATTCGGTTGAAAGACGGCGACATACTGAAAACGGCCTTTTCGACAGCTAACGGAAAATATGAGTTCACGCGACCTTCGATTCGATCGTCTCCACAACTCCCGCAACCTCATCTCTTTCCCCAATGATATCACGATATTAAATTCAAAAAGACACTTCGGCAGAGGTTATTTAGAAGTAGATATTCGCCGCAGTCCCCTCACCTTAGTGAAGAAATCCCTAACCTTACACGGTCAATTCGAATTTTAATCTTATATACCAACTACCTACAAAAACGCCTCTTGAACATCGAATTGAACGCTGGCATGTTCAAGGAAATCAGAAAACCTCGTCCTCACCTGGGCAAAATAACCCAACAAACTCCAATCCGACCCCAGACCATCTCTCTACCTTCTTCTTTTTCTTCAGCCTTTGTCCCGTTCACAAGCGGGGTCGGCTCGTCGTGATCGGCTTCGCCATTTGGCTCTATCGAATGCCTGATCTGGGTGCAATCTCGAGGCTCTCAAGCCCCCATCCAGAGTATCAAGCCACCGTTGCTTAGGTCTGCCTTTTGGTCGTTTACCATCGACTTCGATGTTCAGACCAATCTTGGCAAGTGAACCCTCCATACCATCGAAGACGCCTCTCTCGCAACTTTTCCGCGATCGGTGCAACCCCATAACGATCGCGGATATCCTCATTTCGGATGTGATCTAAACGTGTGACGCGACTAGTCCAACGTAGCATCTTCGTCTCCATTACCGCAAGACGCCGTTCATTGTCTTTTATGGTCGGCCAACACTCAGAACCATAGAGAGCCACTGGACGGACGACATTGCGGTAAATTTTAGATTTGAGACGTTCGTTGATACGTCGATCACAAAGGACACCAGTTGTGGAACGCCACTTCATCTCTCTGCCTGAAAAGGCTAAACCTCTTAGCGAAGCATTTTCTGCAAGCAGACTATTTCACATCGCACATCCCCCACCAGGGTTTCGTAACCGAGGTCAACGAATAAATTTCCCAACTTCAATCGATCTGATCTTTCGATCGCACCCAAACTATACAAAAACTCTTCAGCTGGATCGCCGAGAGGACATCCTGTCGATCCATTTTGCCACATCGAACATGGTCAGCGCGTTGATCGTTGCATTGGAAGACAAGAAATTGGTGTTCCAAGAATTTCCACCTTTCTTGCCTCAATTATCAACCACTGCCCCTTAACGCCCATTTTTCCACTAATTGGAAGTGTTACAGGCCTATTTCCATCCTTTCGTCCTCCGCCTAGAAATTCGAGCGGGCTATTAAGTCCGTTATCGATGATCCCGACCTAACCACTCGGTCCGAAGAGAAACGGTTGAGGGAACTATATTGGGCGGGCCTACCAGGGATGGAGCAGTCCAAGGTGCTTATTGGGGGATACGAACCCATGCGTACAAAGGATTGCTTAAACCTCACCAAAAAGAACCTCCGAATCATATTGGGAATTCTCACTGGTCATTGTCGGTTGAACTATCACCTAGGGAAGCTAGGGATATCTACGGACACTGCCTGCAGGTTCTGTGAGGAGGAGGACGAAACCTCTATTCACGTCCCGGGACAGTGTCCGGCACTTGTGCAAAGTAGGTCGATACATCTGGGAGAACAATTAATTCCAGATGCAAAGCTGAAACTTCTGGAAGTGGGGAACATACTAAAGTTCCTAACGGTTACAGGCCTGCTTGAGATACTATGATCAACAGGGGCACAATAGTTCTTCGAGGACGCGGTGCGACTTTCCCTTAACAGAATAATAAATAACCACTCGGTCGCACACGTGCTTCTTGTTTTTAAACGGATATTCTTCTTGGTATTGATCAGAAGGACCCAACCATAGCCTGCCTCCTAGACCTAAGAAAAGTTTTCGACTTCGTATGGCAATACGGTCGCTTTATGAAGTTCTTAAATGCCGTCCGCGCCACTGTAGGCAAATCCTTAGCTTTCTAGATGGGCAGAAATCCCGAATCAACATGGAGCAACATCTTTCATCCCCTTACATATACCCACCAGTCATTCCCCAAGGTTCAGTCCTTTCAGCTACCTTGTTTTCCCTGTTCATCACTGACCTATCTGAACCGAGTCCTCATCCTAATCCCATCAAAATCCTATAATACGCGGACGATCTGATCCTTTACACATCCATTAAACATATTTTTTTCGGCCAAGCTAGACTCAATTTTTATTTGGACGAGCTATTTAGATACTTTATATGTTGTAAATTATCCCTTCATCCCCAAAAGTGTGAAACAATTGTGTTTCGCGGCAACATGAGGATCACGCTAAAAATAAGGAGAGAACTTGCCGTCCCTCCCCCCGCCCATTCCCACTGTATATGAAATCTTATAGTGACCATGAACTCCTGTCTTTCTCAAGTATTCCGTATTTTGAAGGCAATGAACCATGCAAATGGTGCCTGAAAATCCATGAAACCCGCCCTAAAATGCAGCGCCCGAGCTCTCTCAAAAATTAAGCTGTTCTGTGATAAACAGCTTGTCAGGCCTATCTTCACTTTTGGTTTCTTCTTCTGGTCCGGTAGTCCACCGTTCCATATAGAGAAAAGAAGATCCTCCGCCTGTGCTCCGAGATCTACAAGAACGAAGTCCATTCCAAATATATTTCTTAGGTCCAACCAGGTGAACTCTAAACTGGTATGGGAATGCCTTGAGAGACTGAATACACTCGGCTCGTCCAACAAGGTCTGGATACTTTGGGTTCCAGGCCATGCTGGGTTGGAAGGCAATGAGGCAGCGGATGAACTAGCCAAGAAGGGAGCAGGGATGGCTTTACACGGGCCAGAACCCTTCTGTGGAATCGGAAACGGTTTCATGGCTATGAATCTAAGAAACGAAGAGAAACGATTGAGGGAACTATATCGGGCGGGCCTACCAGGGATGGAGCAGTCCAAGGTGCTTATTGGGGGATACGAACCCATGCGTACAAAGGATTGCTTAAACCTCACCAAAAAGAACCTCCGAATCATATTGGGAATTCTCACTGGTCATTGTCGGTTGAACTATCACCTAGGGTAGCTAGGGATATCGACGGACACTGCCTGCAGGTTCTGTGAGGAGGAGGACGAAACCTCTATTCACGTCCCGGGACAGTGTCCGGCACTTGTGCAAAGTAGGTCGATACATCTGGGAGAACACTTAATTCCAGATGCAAAGCTGAAACTTCTGAAAGTGGGGAACATACTAAAGTTCCTAACGGTTACAGGCCTGCTTGAGATACTATGATCAACAGGTACACTGTAACCAGTAAAAGGGGCACAATAGTTCTTCAAGGACGCGGTGCGACTTTCCCTTAACAGAATAATAATAAATATATTTCCAATCAAATGCTCGTCCGTCAAGCCATTCATTTCCAACCCAAATGTTAGACACACCCCAATCTCCTTATCGTCCAGGTGATGCAGATTAAGAACGCTGAAAATAACCCTATGACTGGCATAATTCCTGCGTGCTAGGTAGTAGCCTCGAGAAAGTTTTTGGTCAAAAGCGATCCGGGACACACTGGGATGGGGAGCAAGTTGTTTTGGTGTTTATCAGAAGCTAGTCCCTTCGGGACCTTGGTTAGGTAATGTGCATTGAACCGGTAGACTGCGTTGCCCCGAGTGAGCTCTGTCTCCTCCCTGACTTCCCGGATCAGCTAAGCGAAGGTCAGGCCTCAGGGCAATAGGGTAGGGACTTTGTATCCGATGGTATATCCGTTCCTGGCTATTGGGGAGATCACTTCGAATATAACTGAGAAAAAACGAAAGAAGGAAAGGGCATCTGAAGGAGACAGGAGGTAGTCTAGGGGAATTAAAAGAAGAATGCAACAACACACCGTGTCTTCACAAAAACCTCCGCCTAAAACTAAGGCGGACATGAAGGATGGAGGACCAGACCGCCAGTTCTGCTTATTAAGCCGACGGAAGGCAAGACCTTTGCGGAAGTCCTCATCGAAATCCGTTATAGGATCAAGCGAAGATAGCGAAGCGAAAGTGCCTTCCACCCGGAAAACAAAGGGTGGCGGAGTCCTCGTCGGACAACAAATAGAGATACGTTCTGAAAGCAGTCAAGTGGCTACTAGCAGAGAAAGCTCTGGTTTCTAGCCTGAAACCCGCGTGCTCTCTGAAAATCCGAAACCCTGACTGCGTCACAGAAAAGAACGACGTAGAAGACGCCATCAAGTGCAAATGTCCGGGGGTAACCAATGTCCGGATTAGTAAAACGAACACCTACAACAAAACATAGAGTTGCCTATTCTAGGCAGGGATCGTCGTATGTCTAAGGAGACGGGACGACTTTGTCTGGATTCGTTGGTTAGGATTAACATTTTTCATAGTCTATCTAATACCGAATGAGACGATGTCGGACTTGGAGGACGCTATTTTGGGCACAGAGGGGCGGATCCTGGTCGCGGTGACTTCAATGCCAGAGAACTGCCAGTGGCATGCCTCACCTACACTGTAGAGGGAAACGAATTCTCGAAACGGCGGTGAGAACAGGAGTTATAGCCTTAAACACCAGATCCACCCCAACGTTCCGGCGCATAGGCTGCGAGGGAAACATTCTCGGCGTAACCTTCGCGTCGGAGTCACTGGTATCGCCGGTGGACGGGTAGCGAGTTCGGGAAGACTACTTGGCAAGCCACCATCAATGCATTACCTTCGAAGTGTTTTGACACAAACTTTCAGTGTGCGCCATTCCGACGCTCTTTCTGTGCGTAGAACGTCGTGAAGGGGAGCACCGGGAGGTTTGTCGCAGCTCTTGGAGCAGGTACCGCGCTCGAGGGAGAAGGAGCCGTCCTCTCTATGAAAACCAAGAACGCGTCGGTACCCGATGATATCCCTATGCAGAGGTATACAAATTGGTGCTCCAACATAGGCCAGACCTACTCCTCGGTGCATACAAAACTTGCCTGAAAGGGGGCATTTTTCAATTTCGTTGGAAGGTGTCAAGGCTTGTGCCGATTAGCAAAGGGAAAGGCGGCCCTGAGTTGCCGTCTTCATACCGACCGTTTTGTATGGTTGACATTCCCGGTAAAACGGTGGAAAATCTTACCAAAGGCAGACCTATTGAAGCAATACGTGCGGCCGGAAACTCATCCCCAATGCAGTTCGGCTTAAGAGCAGGGAGATCCATAGTTGATGATACCATGCAAGCCGCGGAGGCTGTTCATCGAGCGGAGGCACACAGCTGCCGAGCTCGATGGGTGGTGCTTTTAGGCACATTTGACAATATTTTCCACGTGCCGTGCTATCTGTTGCGGATATTGAAGGATTATCTGAGAAACCGCTCCCTGCTTTATGAGACGTTAAGTGTCTGTAGAGAATGGAGGTCACGCAAGGGGTAGCATAGGGACCTCTGGAACGTATCTTATGATAACTTGCTTATCCTCGACATGCCAGAAGAGTTGCGCCTGTTCGGTTATGCAAATGATGTCGCGGGCGCAAAACAGACTTGGCATATTGATGATTGCACTGGGAAAACCGAAGTAGTTATCTTGACTAAAAAGAGGATTCCGACCGTTAAATACCTTGGTTTAATGCTCGACTCAAAGCAACATCGGACAGGGCTGCAGCTGAGTCGGCTAATGGCGAACGTTGGGGGATCTGGATCTACTAGAAGGCGCCTTCTTATGGGAGCAACGCAGTCCATTCTGCTCTATGACGCGGAGGTATGGGCTGGTGCCTTTGACAAGGAGGTGCATCGTAAGCGCCTTGCTCAAGATAGGAGACGGGGAGTTTTGTGAGCGGCGACTGCTTATCGCACACTCTCAGAATTGGCCGTGATGACGATCGCCGGAGTGATTCCTGTTGCTTCTTGCTGTTCCTTACCCAACTTCAAAGTGGGTATACAGGTTATCAGTCTTACCTGCACAAGACTAGGAAGGAGCAATAAAAAAAAAACGACGAAACAACAGACAAGGAGGAAGAGCTGGGTGCGTTTGGGCGGAGCACAAAAATGCGTCGTTCACCGCAGCGATCAGTGAAAGAGGCAACGAGGGCTGATATACCCGATGAGACACCGGGGCGCCCAAATAAATAGGAAGCCTCATCAAGTGGCGCGACTGACCGTGAGGAGATGGCAACTCCATTACCTTGCAGTGCCCCTGTTTTGGAAGTAAGCTCAGTGAGAAACGCTAGTCCTGAGCAGATGGATTTTGACACAAATCGAGTGGAAGTGCATTCGACCGTCCTCGCTGGAGCTGAAGAGGAAAGGCTCATCAGAAAGTGCGCAGCAGTGGTGAAACGTATGCGGTCGGCAACGTTCCTTCAGAGGAACGTCAGCAAAGGCGTCAAAAACGGGCTGATGGAACTGGAGGAACTACTGGACCGCTTTTCCTTTTATAGACGAATGTGGAGAGCAGCGGAAGATGATTGTAGAGCAGAAACAGTCGCATTCCCCGCTGAGAATGCTTCTTGCGTCAAACGGACCGCAGATAGCCCTCTGCAAAGTGAACTGGGGAAAGGGGACGATGTGCCTGAAGGAGACTTTATCGAAGTAGTCTCCAAGGCGAAAAAGGATTAAAAAAAACAATGGACTCCGTCACTGGAGACACGTCTGTCCAAAAACAAGGAGGTTGCCAACTCAAAGACAGTAGTGGAAAAAACGAGGAAACGAAGAAGGACTAGACCGTCGGCTCTGCTCATTAAGCCGACGGAAGGCAAGAAATTTGCGGAAGTCCTTAGTGAAATCCGCTACAGGATGAAATCCGAGGAGAACGGAGCAGAGGTGTCTTCAATACGGAAAATGAGGAGTGGTGGAGTTCTCGTCGAACTGGGCCCAAAGACGGCCAACAAGACCACGTTCTGCAAAGCGGTCAAGGGGCTATTGGGGGAGAAGGCTCTTGTTTCCAGCCTAGAACTCATGTGCTCTCTAGAAATACGGGATCTTGTCTGCCTCACAGAAAAGGCCGAAGTAGAGGAGGCGCTAAAGCGTGAATGTCCAGAGGTGACCAATGCCCGGGTAGGTATTACCTCTGTAAATGCTCGAGGCCAAAAGCTCGCCGTGGTGGAAGTCCCCGAGCAATATGCGAGGAAACTCCTTAACAGCGGGAGAATCAAAATCGGATGGGTAGTATGCAGGGTACGAATGCGGATAGTCTCCACCCCACCGCTACAGGTGTCTGGACTATGGACACACGTCAGCAGCTTGCAAGGGTCCGGACAGGAGGACAGCATGCCGGAGATGCGGCCAAGCGGGTCATCAAGCGAAAACTTGCAAGGAAAGCGAGAGTAGTGTTATCTGCAGGGATCGTCGCGGGTCTGGCGAAAGCGTCGCACACACTGCGGGCTCGGGACGTTGTCCGATCTTCAGGGCGGAATTGGAGAGGGCTAGGGTGCGAACGCCATGATCCGCATTTTGCAAATTAACGTGCACCGGAGTGCAACCGCTCACCAGTTGCTAGCACAGTTCGCTGCGGAAGTAAATGCTGATCTAGTGCTGATTAGCGAGCAATACCGAAACAAGGACCCGTCCTCATGGTATCTCGACTTATCGGGCACCGCTGCCATCTGGGTTCGGGACGACGTTGGACTTCGTGTTCTTGCCGAAGGCCGCGCGGACGGATTTGTCTGGATCCGGTGTTTAGGTATAACGTTTTTCAGCGTTTACCTGACGCCGAATGAGTCGATTCCGGACTTTCGGCGCCAGCTTGATGCTCTGGAGAACGCCGTTTCGAGCACGGAGGGACGAATCCTGGTTGGCGGTGATTTTAATACCAGGGCTCTTGACTGGGGCATGCCTCAACCAGACTCCAGAGGGAAACGGATTCTGGAAATGGCGGCGAGAACCGGGGTTGTCATTTTAAACACCGGATCCACGCCAACGTTTCGGCGCCCAGGTTGTGAAGGAAGCATTCCTGACATCACTTTTGCGTCGGAATCTCTGGCATCATCGGTGGACGGGTGGCGAGTCCTAGAAGACTTCTCGGCAAGTGAACATCAGTACATTGCGTTCGAAGTGTTTGACGTTACTTGCCGGCGAGCACCAACACGACGTTCCCTCTGCGTGTGGAATGTCGTGAGGGTGAACATCGGAAGGTTCGTCGAAGCTCTTGAAGCAGGAAGAGCCGCGCTGGGGGGCACTCCGGGGGGTGGTGGTGTCGCAGCTGACACCGTCGTAAATTCAGTGATGAATCAGATAACGACGGCGTGTGAGGCTACCATGCCCCGGAGAGGCCCCAGGCTGGCAAAATCTTGTTAATGAGGTGAATGATGACCCGTGGGGACTTGGCTATAGGCTTGTCACTTGGAAAATTGGGGCTCTGCGGAAGCCCTGCATATTGAGCACCGACCAAATGGACCCCATTGTGCGGGCATTGTTCCCCAGACACCCTGTACGGGTTGATGTAAATAGCGCGGAAAGCGTCGTGGATTGCCCCCTTTTCACAATGGGAGAACTCGAAGAAGCGGTTCTCACTATAAAAAACAGGAAGGCGCCAGGTCCTGATGGCATTCCGGCGGAAGTTTACAAACTGGTGTTCCGCCAATGGCCAGAATTGCTGCTCGAAGCGTTCAATGCGTGCTTGAAGGAGGGCATTTTCCTTGTCGCTGGAAAGCGGTCAGACTCGCATTGATCAGTAAGGGTAAAGGAGACCCGGAGCTCCCGTCTGCATACCGGCCGCTGCGTATGCTAGACACGGCCGGAAAAGTGCTCGAGAAGCTCATCAGGGGTAGACTCGCTGAAGCGATCTGTGCTGCCGGGGACTTATCCGCAAGGCAGTTCGGGTTTAGAACAGGGAAACCTACAGTGGATGCTGTTATGGAGGTCGTAGATGCGTTTAATCGAGCCGGGGCACACAGCCGCCGATCTCGACGGATAGTGCTCCTCATAACGCTTGATGTCAGAAATGCCTTCAATTCCGTAAGATGGACAGATATGCTAGGCACACTAGAGAACTCCTTTCACGTGCCAAGCTATCTCTTGCGGATATTGAGGGATTATCTGAAAGACCGCTCCCTGTTCTATGAGACGCTAGAGAGGAGGATGGAAATCACGTCGGGAGTAGCGCAAGCATCCATCCTAGGGCCGGACCTCTGGAACGCTTCCTACGATAGTCTGCTGAGACTCGATATGCCCGAAGAGTCGCGCTTGGTCGGTGATGCAGACGACGTTGCGGCACTTGTTGCCGGACGCACTGTTGAGCAGGCGCAAAGCAGACTTGGCATATTGATGCGACGGGTAAGCGGATGGATGACTGCTCACGGTTTCAACCTTGCGCTGGAAAAAACCGAAGTAGTCATCCTGACCAGAAGGAGAATCCCGACCTTGCGTCCCATATCGATCGGCGAGTTGACTATAGAGCCAAAACCAGCGATTAAATACCTTGGTTTAATGTTCGACTCGAAGATGAGCTTCTTCGAGCAAATAAAAGCAGCCGCGAACAGGGCTGCAGCAGGAGTCGCGGCCTTGAGTCGGCTAATGGCGAATGTTGATGGCCCCCCTCTACTAGCAGACGTTATCTTATGAGACCAACGCAGTCCGTTCTGCTTTATAGCGCGGAGGTATGGGCTAATGCCCTTTACAAGGAGGTGCATCGTAAGCGCAATGACGTCTGCTTATCAGGCTGTTTTAAAATCGGCCGTAATGGTGATCGCGGGAGTGATCCCTTTTGCCCGCCTTGCTAAGGAGATGCAAGGGCGAAAACTTAAGAGATGTAGTTTCCTGTGAAGAACGTCAACGCACCATTACCGATTGGCAACACAAAATGAATCAAATGAGAGGCAAATGGACTGCGCCGTTCATCTACAATTTGGCTAAATCGGAAGCATGGTGCGATTGATTGCTTCCTTACCAAACGTCTTACCTGGACAGGATTGGAAGGACGCGATTCTCAGATTTTGTGTTCTGCAATCGAGTGGCGGACGACGCTGAACATACCATTTTCTTTTGTGAAAGGTGAGCAGCTTCCGTCAGCAGCTTTATGCAGACACAGGGGAGCTCTCTATAGACAACATTGTCAGAGAGGTACTGAGGAGCGCCGGCAGATGGAATCGTTTTGCACATTATGTTCGGGCTCTTCTTATTGTAAAGAAGATTTAGTTCAACTGGTGGAGGGACCGGATGGTAAGGGACAAGCAATTTGCTCCCTCCCATTGGTGAAAGGAATTCCCTGACTTGAAGGCTCCCAAAGCCGGAAGAGCGGGAAGGTTAGCCCGAAGTAATGGTTCCAGGCTTGTTCTCTGATGACAGGGAGGTGTTTAGTTGGTAGTCCGACGGCTTACTGTTGCGGGAGTCCAATACTCTGTGCGTAAACGCATTCATCCACCCTACTCATAAAAAAAATTCACTCGAATCTAAGACGTATCCGCCGAGGTATCCGAAAATTCATTGAATGGTGTAGGTCCTTTTAATCATAATGTAGAAAGGTTTGCTTTTGATTTGCCTGGAGGAAACCTTGGATCCCCTAAGGTCGCTTAATCGACTATGGAAATTATCGAATTTAGATTGCCACTAACCATACAAACTGATATACATGCATCATAAACATACTCGTCAGTAGTACGCGCGCCCGTCGCGGTTTCATAATTAACCCCTAGCAAAGCTCTAATTTTCAAGCATAGCGCAATAACCGATACATCGTCAATATTATCATCATAAAGATTGTGAACTGCAAGCCTGCATTATTCAGACTTTGTTGCAGAAAAGAAGTAAGCGCAAGACCAGATACAGTCGAGAGTCAATCCAATCTGCTTATCTACCATTTCTTATTTTGTTTCTTCGCCACTTTATAACATTGTCCCGAGTAAAAAAAAAAAGATAAAACATTATCACCTCAAAATGGATGATACTTCCAAGCAGACATAAAGTATATTTATTTTTGTTAAAACTTTTATATGAAAAATAATGATGTGGTTTTAGCACGAGTCAATAGCTGCCACTATTACTGGCATCGGTAATGTCTGCATTGACGAGGAAGCTATCGGAGGATGGCTACCATGATTGTGGGTTGGTAACAGTAACACATAGTCATCTCAGATTTTACATTCTTTTGCTCATTGTATAGAGTGAACTATGTTCCAATCAATCTTGTGTTTAATTTCAAAAAAGTCCAAGGCTCCACGGAGACAAGATCCTGGCGTTGCCGCTTTTAAGTCAGGAAGTAAGTAGTTTAGTAAGGGACATTGTTGGCTCCTTGAATATTAGGTTTTATGAGGACTATATAGGCCTCGGTAGGATTCAGATGCAGGTATTCAAAGTATCTATCTGATTTGCAAAAATTAGATTCAAATGCTTAACTTACCTACCACTGCTCTGAGATGAGTCCGATGTATGTCATCCAGTAACCTGCAAGAAGGAAGAACACTTATCAAACCCTCGTTTGCCATTTCAGGTCCTAGAAATATGCCAGAGGATTCAATTCTCTGGCAACGCCTGATTTCCATCCATCAATACCAGAATATATAGTATTGGAATACTATCTATAGACGACTTTAATTTTAGATACAGATAGTAGCCACACAGTTCCATTGCTGTTGTTGCTATTGAATGTAATCATATTTATTAAGGTTCATAAGTAATTTTTGAATGTTTTGTTTGGCTGTGGAGAGCACTTTTTTGTTTTCTGTAGTGGTTTCTGATGGTGAATATCTTCTTTTTTTTTGTGAGTAATTTGAATAAGCCACAACAAACAAAATCAGCATCGGTAGCACGAAATCGATCATCATTATGCGAATTATAGAATCACAAAATTCAGATGAGGATCGATGGATAATTCTGAAGGAATTTATATTAAACTTTTTTTTTCTTTTGGCATCTTTTTTTTCGTATCTTTCTCTATATTGGATTATGGTAATTATGACTAGCAATTACCAGATTTGGGGCAGGTATTTCTACTCGAACAGACTCTCGTGTACCAAGACTGCTAGTGAGTGGTGATAGCCACACCCTGTACGAGGTGACCCTACTATTAATAAAACGCCACAGGTCTAGACTCGCGAGTCGAAAAACACCTCCCCCAACCCAGGGTGTCATGCGAATCATGTCCATTGGATAGTTTGCAGTCGGGGGTGACTGATTGTATTCGAACGGAGCTTCACTAATACCTTTTTTTCAGAAGGTGGAAATCTTCAAAAGACACTGGTCTGGACGCACCAGCGTGTGGGATTTTTACCCACTAAAACCAACCCCGTGTGTATATTTTCCCTGCCTAAGTCCGCCTTCTCTGTACGAGGATTTCTTCGACAGATTATCAGAGGCCCTAACCGTTTTGTTTTCCTCACTTCCTTTCATCCTCTGTGGTGACTTTAATCTTCCTATGCTCTCCTGGCCCGTTACTCCTGGCCTTCCCTCCCTCCCTAATAACTCGACCCACCCTTCCCTTCCTCTATCCACTTTCATGTACACCTGTGGGGCTCTCCAATTTAACCTTTCTAGAAACCACTTAGATCGCACTCTTGACCTTGTCCTCTCTAACCTTCCTGTACGTTATCTTTCCCAATCCCTTCATGCTCCGTCTTACGTTGCCCCTCACGCCCATCATCCTGCTCTCGAGTTCGATGTTCAGATATCCCGACTCCACTCTCCTGTCGCTCGCAAGCCTACCAAGTTCAACTTTCGTAAGGCGAACTTCGAAGGTCTGAACTCAGCCCTGGCGTCAATCAACTAGGTCCCCCTGCTCTCTCCATTTACATATGACCAAGCACTCAACACTTTCTATACCATTTTATCTGATCTTCTTCCTTGTTACGTTCCCTCCTCTCCTAAGAGCTTACGCTCTTACCCCGTCTGGTTCACCACGGAAATTCACAAAAAACTACGTCAAAAACAGACTGCGAGAAAGAAGTTCTTGTCTTCTAGAAACGTTGCTGACTTAGTTTTTTTCAAATCGCTTCGTTCCTCGGTGAAATCCTTAACACGTAAGTCCAGACACGAATATTTGTCCAGCGTGGAAGACTCACTAAAGCGCGGAAATCTGAAACCTTTCTGGTCCCACTTCCCTTTCGCAACTCCCGCTGCCCTGTCCAGTTATCCCCTCCGTCCATTAAATTCTCTGGCTTCTCAGCTAACTCCCCCCAATTATCTTGTGATTTACTCTGCCGCTACTTTTCGTCAGTCTATGTTCCTCCCCCTTTCTACGAATCCCTCCCGATAGTAGATGTAGCCTGCCCCGCATCGCCTACCATTCCCCTTCTTACCCCTATCCTTGTCGAATACTTCATTGGCAGGTCGGACGTGGCTACGATGGTCTTCTAAACCTCTTTTTGCTCAAAACTGGTAAGTCCATACTCCTTCCCCTATCCCTTATTTTCAACAAAAGCCTTGAAGAGAATCATTTTCCCAGCTTGTGGAAAGAGGCTCTCATTATCCTCATTCACAAAAGTGGCGATCGTTCGCTTGCCGAGAATTACCGTCCCATTTCCCTTCTCTCCTCCTGTTCCAAAATCCTGGAAAGATATGTCAGCGACTGGTTGTCCGCCCACTTTGGCCATCACATAGTGAAAGAACAACACGGCTTCGTTAAACGTAGGTCCACTGCCTCCAACCTGCTTGACTTTACCAACTTTGTCGCTAAATGTCTAAATTCACGGCAAGAAGTGCATACCATTTACACTGACTTCGCGAAAGGCTTCGACACTGTAAATCACAAGATACTTCTATCCAAACTCTCGTCCTTAAACGTTCCCATACCACTTGTTTTATGGCTTGCCTCTTACCTTTCCAACCGATCCTGCCGCGTCTTTTTGACGGCTGTACTTCCCGCTCCTTCTCCCCCTCTTCTGGCGTCCCACAGGGGTCTATTCTGGGTCCTTTGCTATTTTTATTTTTTATTAACGACCTTCCTCCCCTCCTTACTTGTCCCTGTTTGCTCTGTTTTCCGCTATATCGTCGCCTATGGACTGTGTTTCCCTTCAGAATGACCTGGACACTCTGGTTCGTTGGTGCTCGACTAATGGTTTAGCGCTAAACGTCAGAAAGTGTCACTCTATGTGCTACTCCCTAAAATCTTCACCCACTTCTTTCTCCTACTCGCTTGACGGACATTCCTTATCCTGTTTAAATTCCACTCAAGACCTCGGAGTCACTTTCGACAATAAGCTCCGGTTTGACACCCATTGCCTCGATGTCATCAATCGAGCAGCAAAATTGTCAGGCTTTATTCTTCGCTCCTCCTCTGATTTTGACTCCATCCAACCCTCCTTAGCTCTCTTCAATTCCCTTGTGAGGTATACCCTCGAGTATTGCTCCGTGATCTGGTCACCCACTCGTAACTGTGATTGTCTTGCCCTTGAAAATGTGCAACGTAAATTCACCCGTTCTCTCTTCTTTGAGAAAAGCTTCCCTCGTGTGGATTACCCCTCCCGCCTCCGCTTTCTAAATCTTCCCTTCCTACAACAGCATAGACCCTATCTGGATCTATGCACATTCTTCAAACTTTCCTCGGGCCTGATGGACTGCTCCGCCGCTGACGAGATCACCTGCCGTCCTGCGTCTTATGACACACGTAACGCAGATATTTTCAACGTGCCCTTCATGGAGCTCGAAATCTATTTTCATTCCCCGATTCCCAGGCTTTGCCGAAATTATAATGCAAAACAGCTTGGTCCTTTTAACTTCCCTACTTTAAGTAGTTTTAAACGTAGGATAATTTCTGGTACCAGCACCTCTCCTAGAGTCTCCTCTAGATTCCTCCTCTCTTCCACAAATTTCGGACAGTGGAAGAATACATGCTCCGAGTCCTCTGGGACTCCATCGAAATTTGGACAGCCGGTGAGGTGTCCAATTTAAACCTGTGCAAGTATTGACGATATCCTCCATGCCCCGTGGGAAACTGGGTGAGATTATAATTATTCTCACCGTGTCGCCTCTCCAGCCAATCTTTGATGGCAGGAATGAGCCTGCGAGTCCACCGACCCTTTCCCGAGCATTCCCACCGCTCTTGCCATCTATTTATGGATCTCTCCTCCTCAGCGTTCTTCGTCTGTAATAAGGAAGAGGTTGGCTTCGCATTGTATATATTCGCCATCTCATCTGCCAAGATGTCAATTGGCATCATTCCAGAGATGACGAATGCTGCATCATCTGAGACAGTCCTGAAGGCAGAGCATACCCTCAAGGCTGTCCTCCCGTAAACTGCACTCAGTTTATTAGTGTTAACTGACATCCGCAACGCCTCCCTCCAAACTGGGGTCGTATAGAGTATGATTGACGTCACCACCCTGGCCATACGCAACATTGAGGTATGCCGTGGCCCTCCCACGTTTGGCATTATCCTTGCCAGGACCATACTAGCAGTGGATGATTTATCGCAAAGATACTGCACCGGTTGCTTATAGCTTAGCTTCCTGTCTACCACTACCCCTAAGTATTTGATGGTCTCTTCGGGCGCTTAGTGATGAGGACCGCTTCTGTTTTTTCCTCTGCCAGTGTCAAATCAGAGCTCCCTAACCAACTTTTAATAGCACTGATTGCCTCACTTGGGTACAACTCAGCATCTTCGAGATGCTTTGCGACAACAACCAGTGCAACCAGTCAGCGTAACCCACCATTGTGGCTTCCTCCGGAAGGGGAAGATTAAGAACATCGTTGCACATGATGTTCCACAGTGGTGGGCCCAATACGGAGCCCTGCGGGACACCCGCGGAAACAACATACTCCTGGGGTCCGTCATCGGTGTCATACCAGAGTCTCCTTTCAGTTAAATAACTATCGACAATAGCACCGAGATAGTCGGGAATACCAACCTTCGCTAGGCATTTGCGTATTAGATTTCAGTTCGCCGAATTGAATGCATTTTTCACATCCAGGGTTACTACCACGCAATATTTGCTGGTACTATGCTTTCCGTGGATTGTATCTTTGGCCACCCACCAATTTGAAGGCATCAATGGTTGATCTGGCTTTACGGAACCCTTATTGTCGATCTGAAAGGCCTTGACTCTCAACAACCGGGAGTAATCAATTATAGATTACCCGCTCCAACATTTTCCCCACAGTGTTCAAAAGACATATGGGTCGGTACGAGGATCATTCACCTGAAGGTTTACCAGGCTTAGGCAGAAGCACCAATTTCTGCCGCTTCCATTCCGCTGGAAATATTCCTTCGGACATGCACGCTTCGAATAAGTCAGCCAACATGTCCGGCCTGGATTTCACGGCAAGTTTAAGGGCCTTATTCGGTACTCCGTCCAGGCCCGGTGCTTTATTGTCTCCTATTCTACCGCAGATCCCAAACAGCTCGTCTCTGGTGATTTGGGAAATTGCCGTCATATTCAGAGGTGGTCGAAATATGTCGGTGCTCTCCTCTTGCTGCAGGAATAACCCCTGGATTTTCAGCAAGAGGGAGGGACACGTGATCGCGGAGATGAATGAGATGTTCTATAAGCACTCCCCCACGGGTTTACGTCCGCTTCTGAGCAGAGCTCTTTAAAGCATTTCCTCTTGCTTCGCTGGATGGCGAGCTTGAGAGTTTTGCGGGCTGCTTTATATGCGAACTCTTTTTGCCCCCGATCGACTCTACCTACCGCTCTCTGAGCCGCTCTTCTGGCTCGGTGGCAGGCTGACCGAAGGCCGGTTAGTTCATCATTCCACCAGTAATTTGGTCTTCTACTGGGGAATGAGCACCTCCTAGGCATGGACGTGTCACATCCTTTGGCGATGCATTGAGCCAGATGGACGGTTCTTTCCGTAGCGGCGCCTGTTTTATCAGGTTGGCCACCTCACTGATACATGATCACCTCAGTGTGTAAGTCAGACTATACCATGCTACGGGGGGCTATGGCATGGCGGACCTCCTATCCCCCATACTCGTAGGAATCAAATGAGTATCCGTATTAAAATTAAAGAAACGACAGCCAAACAATAGGGAGCCAGTACCGCATACAAATTGGTTAAGCAGGCGGAGGCACTCTCTGAAATACTGAGAGCCAGGTGATTACACCCAAGAAAGCAGAAGTTGGGACGTCAAGCAGTGAATTGGAATTGGTATACTGAGAGGACAACAACCAACAAAGACCACTGCTCAAAAAGCAGGGACAAGTAAAATCACGTCCGAGATAAATATATCAGACGTGAGCAAGGATACAGGTCTCAGTGGCGCAGGTGTTAATGGTACCTGCATTACCTAAAGCAAGGCCTGAAACCAGAAAAGGCCCTTAAGAAAGCTCAGGATAGACATAACCCATCCTTACCGGGCCCAAGAAAACGGAGAGCAGCAGAGATTAGCCCGCATGAGTGGAAACTCTTCACGATTCAGGTAGATGACCGATCCCTGGAGGCAATCAAACGTCAGAGTTGCCTCTATCGATTTAGCAACATACCTGTGCACGTGTATAAGGAAAGCCCAGGAAAGATACTTCGGAGGAGACACGGGGTGAAAAGCATACTCAGACTCCCGAAGAAGTCTCGAAAGCCATAGAAGCTGGACGACCTAGACCAAGGTCTTATAGGGCTCAGGGTGGACAGCGACGCGCAGGAAAGCACCCAATCGGAGGAGGAGGGCGATACTCCAACAGTGTAGAAGAGTTCCAAACAATTACGGAGTCCAATGGCCAGCACTAAGACAGCCCAGATAAACCTAAAGCTGCATCTGCGGTAATTTTAAGGGCAAGTTCGAAGGAGAACATTGGAATAGTGCTGGCTCATGAGCCCTGGGTGTACCGAGGGCAGCTTCACGGTCTACAAGGAGGAAGCATGTAGGTAATTTGGAACTCCTCTTGTAAAAAACCAAGAACTTGCATAATTCTTAAACGTAATTTAAAATATATATGTCTTTCGGAGTTCCCGACCAGGGACCTTGTGGCTATCCAAGTGTCACTGGAAGCCGGGAGGAGCACTTGAGAGGCAGTCGTGGTCTCGATGCCACGACGATTCCCAGGAAACGACATCCGGGTTCCACTGAAATAAGTCGCTAAACTGGTGAAGTACTGCGAGAAGAGGGCGTGACCATTTCTCCTCGGCTGCAATGCCAACGCCCATCACGAAGTCTGGGGAAGCAGCGACACCAATCGAGGGGGTGAGTGCCTTCTTGAGTTTATTCTTAACAATAAGTTAGAAATATATAACTTAGGGAACACTCCAGCATTTGTGGCCAGTACTAGACAGGAGGTACTAGACATAACTGTAGGAAATACTCTAAGGAACGAGCTGGTCAGGCATTGGAGGGTGTTGGATGAGCCCTCTATGTCTAATCAACGAATCATTAATTCGACATTGAAGGTAATAATAATAATAAGGAATCCCAGGGAAACGGTTTGGGAATCCTATGTAAGGCACCGGAGTGAGAATATGGCTCACCTTCAAGGGGCGGAGACACCTGGAGCGAACTGCAACTAGAAATAGTGGTGAAAAACCTCAGCACAATCGTAATAAACACATATGAGGCCAGCTGTCCGGCTTAGACAATTAAGTCATCGAGGGATGTACCATTGTGGAACAGGAACTTCGCCAGAATGAGAACAGGTCTTGGAAAACTCTTCAACTGGGCGAAACAAACCGGGGACTGGCCGAAGTACAAAAATACATTGACTGCGTATAGCAATGCGATCGGGGAAAGAAAACGGAACAGCTTCAGAGAATTCTGTGAACAGATCACAGAAGCAACCAGGCTTTACTAAACTGCAGCCAAAGACGGGTATGTCTGAAGAAGGAGCATGGGACATTTACCGAGAATGAGGATAACAAAGTACATCTGTTTCTCGGAACTCATTTCCCGGGATCCTACATTCTGCCTGACAACCCAACAACGAATAAAAGCGGAAGAAAGGAGAACTGGAAACTAGGAAGAGTGGTATGCTCAGACGCTAGGGTAAGGTAGGCAGTCGGAATTTTTAAAGCACTGAAATCACCCCGAATAGATGGAATTTAAACAGCACTAATCCAGAGATACCAAGGAATCATCTTAGTCTCTTCTGGATTGCAAGGGGCAGCATAGCCCTGGGGTATACAGACGGGCAAAAGAAGTCTTTGATCCGAAAGAGGGATTTTTCACCCTAAATCTTTCAGACCTATTTGCCTAACATCATTCGTACTCAAAACGGTGGAGAAGGTCTTAAACAAATACGCTCGAACCAACGTTCTACAGGGTAATCTCCTACATCAGTGTCAACGGGCTTACCAGGCAGGACGGTCAACTGAAACTGCTCTATATCAGCTGACAGAGGTACTACGGGACGCCATAGAAACAAAAGAATTTGCACTGTGCGCGTTTTTGGATATCGAAGGAGCATTCGACAACATATCGCATACAAAGATACAAGATGCCCTGAGCCGTAAGGGAGTGGGAAACACCCTGGCATTCTGGATGGGTAAAGGATTAGGCAAATGGAAGTATCGAAAGGTACAAATTCTGTTACCATGAATACTACTCAAGGTTGTCCACAGAACGGGGTACTATCATCGCTTTTGTGGGGTATGGTAGTGGACGAACTCCTGCACGTGCTAATAAATACTGGAATGCAGGTTCAGGGTTACGCGGACGACATTGTTGTAATCGGTAGGGGCAAATATGAGGATACCCTATGTGATAGAACCCAAACTGGATTAAGGGTTACTAATGGCTGGGGCAGGAAAGTGGGACTGCGGATCAATCCAGCCAAAACCACTATAGTGCCATTCACTAGGAGATGTAAGCTTGATCACTTGAGAGCCATAAGGTTACATGACATGGAGGTGAAATGAGGGACAGAGGTACAATGTTTGGAAATTATGCTAGACCAAAAATTACTCTGGAGGACACATGTCGGAAACATTTGCTGGAAAGCCACGAGGGCTCAGAGCCCTTGCAGGTCCATAGCAGGAAATAACCGGGTGATGATGATATGCCCAAGGACATCCCTGGAGACCCTGCTGGGATTAACCCCTCTCCATCTGCATATACCGATGCAGCCAAGGAAGGCAATATGCAGGATGGCCGGGAGTATCAGTGAGGCGGGGAGCTGCCTAAATCGAATGAAGATTGACATTCGTTCTAGGCGGTATCCCGAATTATTGATACCAAGGGATAACATGACAACGAGGTTTCACTTCGATAAGAAGTTTGAAACACGTTGGAATAACAAGTCAAACTGGGAGGGCGTGGCTGTGACATATGGCTTAAACCAGCAGCTGATTACTTGGTACACTGACGGATCACTCACAGTAGAGGGAGCGGGTACCGATGTCTGGATACTCTGGGTTCCAGGCCATGTTGGGTTGGAAGGCAATGAGACACCGGACCAACTAGTCAAGAAGGAAGCAGGAACCCCTTTACACGGGCTAGAATCTTTCTGTGGAATCGGAAACGGGTTCATGGCTATGTCATTAAAAAATGAAGGGGAACGGTTGAGGGAACTATACTAAGCGGTGTTTATTGGGGGATATGAAGCCAAGGACGCGGGGCGACTTCCCCTTACCAGAATAATAATAATAACCGCAAAATTAGGACTACCTAAGATACAGTTTTACTTAATCTAATTACAGCCGTTCTATATAAACGAAATAACTATAAATTACATCTTCACAATCGATTAAATCCGTATTTGCTTCATATCTATCTTGCACAATTCCAAAACCATCTACCGTATCATGCCCGATGACTTGACTATTGTCCATACGAACGTATGCTGAAAAGGATATCCATCGAATGGTAAAGGAAATGTACTACTGATTTTATTATCGTAATGTTCTTACTAACAAGAATTTTCCTGCTATTTTCCTACCATTTTCGTTGATTTTTATCGATTTCCTTCTGGATTTTCTTCTTCTCTCCCCTTTGAATTGTTTTTATCACAACACTTTAATTTATTGCTTGTTCACTACCTTTTATAATCTATTATATATCCTTCACTAGAGCCGAAATACCAGAAGTGGATATTCGAATGAATGTTTTGTGTTGAGAGGGCGTGATGACAGGGGGTGGAAGGCAGAGAGTGTGACTACACTATGGCGGTTGAGGAGAAAAACTAGGAGATGTTTCCGTACTCTCGAAACTGTCATTAGTAGTAAATCTCCTAAAGGGACGATTTTACTAGTTGATAAGCCCCAATTAGTTCAAGAGACTAAGATAAAATCATAAAAAAATATTAATTTAACAAATGAATAATTATTAACTCCGCCGAAGCCGGTCCCAAGCCCGGTTGTGAAACGAGGAGGGATGGATAGCTTTAGTCTGAATGGCTGTACGCCACCGCAGCGTCTCAGGGGGTAGGTGAGGAAAGTGCAGGAACAGATTACTCACTAAGGAAGCTATCTCAACACCTGGCAGCTAGGGATAAAATGCACCACCAAAAATGAGAAGAAGAAGAAATTTAAGGTCTGGTACGGATAACCGACGGGAGTCGTCTGACTTGGTGACTGGGTCGGGCTCTCGTAATGGACAGCACGGCGTCGAAACCGCTAGTCGTGGGGCGGTTCGACGTCTAGGCGCCACGACGACCAGGAGCACAGCTCCGGCTGCTGCAGCTGTTTCGCCACAATCTGTGGCGACCACTTCAGCAGGTTCGCTTAGGAAGCGGATGAAATGGACTGAAGAAATGAACCTCTTCATCATCCGCTCCTACTACGAAATAACGGCGGGGGCAGGTACAACATCTTACCGCCCCTTGTTGCACCAGAGATTCGTCGAGCGTTTCCCGCAGCGAGTCGCAGACCAGTACCGCTTTATTACTCGCAGCGACACAATCCCGGCCACCATCAGGGGACCTGTTCGACTTGAAGTCATCGGGGAAACTGGTGACCGAGAGCCGATGGGGGCAGAGGCGGCGGCATCAACAACACCACGCCGCACTTCAGGCAACAGGTTTAGTGCTCGCCGAAGCACTCTTCTCCACCGTCCAGCTGAGGTTTCCGCTGAGGTTCGGTACGAATTCCAAAGAGCGTGCATAGAATTCTCGGATATGGATCCTTTGCATAGACCAGGTATTCCCAGGCTCTATGCATCTCCAGCAACTCCGGGAATTCTATCTCAATGATGAGATTGCATCTCGACTGTGTGCTGATATGTCGCTGCTGCAACTACAATCACTTGTGTATTGTGGTGCAGTTGCGGCTATCAGATTGCACGGTCAGAAGATTCGCTTTCGTGTTATTGGTTTGAGTGACAAAAAAGGTCCACCATGGAAAATTCGTCTGGAACGTCGGCGGGACTCACTAAGGCACTTAGGCAGGACATTGCTAGACTGATTCAGATCAGCACTGGCAATGTCAGCCGACGGGTAAGAAATAAAGTGCAGAGAGTTTACCGGAACTATGCCATCCCCTGTGAGACACCCGTTGTTGAAATTCTGGACACACTAAAACAGAAACTTTCTGTCATATACAGTCGGTTACGATGGTATGACGAAAGTTATTCCAGACGTGTCCAGAATGCAACATACGCGAGGAACCAGCGGAGCCTTTTCAGATCTCTCAACGAATCCCAACAGAGCGCACAGACAATACAGTTCTTGGTGACGGAAGCGAAAGAGTATTGGGGTGGACTTTGGGGGTTACCCGCCCAGCATGCTGAGTGGATCACCGCCGAAGGCTCCCGCCATGCCAATAAACCTGGCATGAATTTTGTGGATGTTACCGAAGAGGAAGTTCGACAAGCCATAAACATCTCGAAGAACTGGAGGGGCCCAGGTCTGGATCGGGTGCAAAATTTCTGGTATAAGAAATTTACCAGCACGCAGTATAAATGAGGTCATGAGTCGGCCGGAGGAATTTCTACCTTTTCTCACTGCGGGGATTACCTACCTTATCCCTAAGAAGGACACGGTGCAGGACCCCGCAAACACAAGAACGATCACTTGCTTACCAACCCTCTACAAATTCATCACGGCCATTATTAGTGGAAGGATCAATGCGCACCTCGAGACCAAAAACATTCTGTCCGGGGAGCAGAAGGGCTGCCAAGTTGGGTCAAGGGGTTGCAAAGAGCAACTCATTATCGACTCGATAGTTGTAGGACAAGTAATTAGAGGCCAAAGAAACCTCTTCAGTTGCTATATCGATTATGCAGGGGCTTTTGATAGCGTTCCACATACCTGGCTAATCGACTTCCTACATTTGTATCGCATTGATCCGAAACTAATAAAGTTTTTGGCGACAGTCATGGAAGGGTGGCATACCACCTTATCGGTGCGTACATCTGAGGGTGTTAATACCTCAGAGCCCATCCATATACGGAGGGGCATCTTCCAGGGGGATTCGTTGAATCCCCTTTAGTTTTGTATGGCACTCAACCCCCTTTCATGGCTACTAAATGATGCTAGAGGGCATAGTTTCGCAATAAAATTAGGCCTACATGCTAAGTGCGAACTGACACACTTGATGTACCTAGATGACATCAAGCTGTATGCTGGTACTGACAACCATCTTAGAAGTCTGTTGCGAATAATAGACATGTTCAGCTGTGATATTCGGATGGAGTTTGGATTAGACAAATGTCGAATCCAAGCCATCCGCAAAGGTCGTCACGAGCCGCATGCCGGACATAGCATTGGTGACCTCCACATCGAAGCTATGACTGAGACAGACTTCTACAAGTACCTAGGAATTCTGCAAGGAACCCATGCTCGAGTTGGTGATCTGAAGGAAGCTCTGCTGTCCGAATTCCTGCGACGTGTAAAGCTGGTGCTGAAATCGCATCTCT
Organism: Hermetia illucens; assembly: GCF_905115235.1. NCBI lineage: Eukaryota > Metazoa > Arthropoda > Insecta > Diptera > Stratiomyidae > Hermetia > Hermetia illucens. The sequence goes on along the minus strand of NC_051855.1, from coordinate 6,548,033 downwards.
CGGGGAAGAATAAAATGAGCGCGTTGAATGTATTCGCTATCCCTTCACTGGCTTATTCATTCGGAATATTGCCGTGGACGAAGACCGACCTGGAACACGTCCAGCGGCGGATACGGACAACTATGTCCAAATTCTGAATGCATCTTCCAAAGTCTGACGTGGAGCGGATGAACCCGCCTCGTGACATCGGAGGTAGGGGCGTGGTTGACGTGGCGGCACAACATCATCGCCAAGTCGACTCGCTTCGCGCTTATTTTTACAGCAAAGAGCAGGCGAGTCCCTTGCATGTGGCTGTCTGTAAGGCAGACTGTGGACTGACTCCACTTAACTTGAAGGATCGATCCTTCAATCCGCTGAGTGGGGTGAAGTCGGACCAGGAGCGGATCGATGAATGGAAGTCGAAGGCAATGCACGGTAAACACTTGAATTATCTTTGGCAGCCATTTGTCGATTTGCATCTGTCGAACAGATGGCTGTGTGCTGGGAAGCTCTTTGCTGAGACGGATGGGTTCATGTGTGCCATTCAGGATGGCGTGGTCGCCACCCGAGCTTATAAAAAGCTCATCATGAAAGAACGGGTGGAGAACGACCAGTGCAGAATATGTGTGGGCGTTGGCTCGGGAAATCAGAGAAATTTGGCGTCTCGAGCGGATGGTTGTAGTTCCCATAACATTGTCAGCTACAGGTATTGTACCTAAATCCCTGACGGCTTGCCTTGACGTCCTGGGACTTTCGCACAGTCTGGTTCAAACCATGAAGAAGTACACCATTCTGCATACGTGCTCGATGTTGCGGGGAGTACTCGACGGATTCTCCCACTGGCCTACCACCGACCACCACCACCAGTGCCCCTTTAGTTTTTAAGTAGGTAGGATCGTGATTGCGATAACTCGGAAATTAATAAAAAATTGTAGAAAACATTCATATGAAAGTCAATTTTCGCATAGGTTTTGGAAAACGTGTCTTGAGCAATATACTAAGGCTACCGAAGTATCGATGTGAAGTTAGGGTGTGGTGGAGCAATACCGAGCGCACTGGAAGAGGGCCCAACCTGCCGCACCTGTTATTGCGTCGGCAACAGCTAGTTCGGTCCCGCCACGCTCCCTTGATATACAAATTGATCGACGCTTTTGATGCTCTGCCCATTAATGCAGATAGGGAGAGGTCGATGACTCGCCAGACTGAGAATCTTGGTTTTGTTGGTGTTTATCTTCAGTCCAACTCTACTTGCCCCTCTCTCCAAATTCAGAGTCATTTGGTCAAGGCCGATGACCCAGTGAAAAATCAAATAGATGTCATTAGCTTGATCGGGATGCTTGAGGAAGGATATCATCGTCCATTGAATTCCTCCACGTCCTCCGGATAAGGCAGCATGAAGAACGTCCCCGATAACCAGAAGAGACAATATCGCTGAAAAGATACTATCCTGATGGTCTCCGCTTTCCACCTCCAATTCCTCTGGGAATTTACCTCGGTGGAGGAAGTGACATTTTACGTCATCATATGCAGCTCTGACAATAACTATAAGTTTTTTCGGAATGTTCCAACTGCTTAGAGCCAGAGACACTCCTTGTTCATCCCGTCGAAAGCTTTCCCGAAATCGATGAAGGGAAGGTCAAGTGAAGATCTAAAATCCGCACTCTGCTCCAAGATGATCAATAGGGGCTTGATGTGGTCAATCCAGGAGGGTCCAGAACGGAAACCAGCCTGCTCTCTGTCGATCAAGCTTTTGAAATGATCTTTGATGCATACCAAGATTATTTTATCTTTGCGACGATGGGAAGCACGCTTTTACCTCTCCAACTGATACGCTCAAAACGGTTGCTTTTCTTTGGAATCTTAAAGATATCATCCTCTCGTTTAGTCTCAGGAAAAGGTCTTGGACTCTCAAGATTCCCATACTAATGAAAGTGGCAGTTTTGCCGTAACTGCAAGCGTGTGATAAGGAGGAGACTACGATTTCCTGTAGGGCAGAAACAACTTATCAGACGCTGCCTTGTTCTCAGCCCTGGGAGCAGCGTGACCGAAATGGTTAGCAGATGTAGTTCCCTCCCTTTTATTAATTCGCAAACACATCATGGCTACGAATTATATCCAGAGGAAAACCACTTAGTATTTCGGGTCAAAAATCGGCCGAAGCTAAAATATTTCTTGTTTGGAATGGAGGAAACTCTGAATCCTTCATCCACTTGATGGCAGACCGAACTGTCGAGGAGCCCATTGACCAGAATTCGAGCGTGTTACGCCCACCATCACTCGCAGCAGAGTATGCATTGATTCCCGCCTCTATGTCCGTGATAAGAAGTGTAATATCTGCTCTACCTTGGACTCCAAAATTTAGCTTATTGTTTAGAAGTTTCATCTGTTGCTCAGTGAAGGTCTGCGAGGTTTCGTTTACTGCGAAATTATTAATTCGGACATAGGGTCCTGCCACCCTCCTTGGCTTCCGTTCCTTCAGCTGAGATGTTAACTAACTAAATTTTACTTGAACAATTTCCTCGTCCTTGCAATTTTCCATCCTTCCGCTATTTTCACTTTGGTGATGGAGGTGACATGCTTCCAGAGTTTTATTGTCCAGTTTGGATATAAGGCCTGTGATGTTATGGGATAACACTCCGTTCTCCACTGTTCTTATTTTAACCCAATCGGACGGCGTCTTGAACTTGATGCTTTCCATCTTTATCATTACGGCCGCTAAAACCTTGTTTCCGCATCATATGGCGAGCTAAATATTGGTAGTCCCCACCTTGGTATTCAGATCACCCATCACAATCACAATGTCACTTTAGGAAGCCCCTCCTAACGGCTCATAGAAAGCATCCTTCTCCACTATATTGCAAATCTTTGTTCGTGCATAGTATGGTACAGGTGCGATGGTGTTTAAACTGGACTAGGATATTACAGTCAGTTAGAAACCGGTTTCCAGATCAAAGGAGTGTCACTTACTACAAAAGTCAGTAACAATTTGACACCGGATTCGCCCCTCCTACAACTTGATCTTCTAGAGTACAAAAGCTCATTATCTGAAAAGGAAGAGAAGTACCCTTCAAAGTCGGAAACAAATCAGTCGTCTTAGTAGTCACAGGTCTTCGGCGTGAGACGAGTCCTTATCCGAGGCGTTGTTCACGTTTCAGTAGCAGTAAAGTTTCGAAATTGGTAGGTTAACTTTTCAATATAAAAAAATACGGAGAGTATTGGTAGGCCCAAATACCAAGTGCATGAACTACCATGACTTTTTTTCAGATTTTGCAGTTGGGTAGTTTCTGAGAACAGGTCCTTCAAGTAATTGACCCTTTCGGACCTCCGCACCCTTCGCCTTTGTAACTACACTGCTCCCATGGCAAAAGTAGGCCAGCGTCTGGTAAGTTGCCTCCGCCCTGGATGAAAGCATCTTCGTAAAGCAAACATGGGCCGGAAAGGAATAGTAAGGGGCCAAGTATAGAGCCTTGTAGAACACCAGAGGGAGGAGAGAACCACGAAAAGAAACACTGCGGGAGTAGTTTAAAAGGCTGGCACGACAGACGAACTGGAGTCAAAGGTCGGGGCTCTGGAGAAGGCATTTGATACTGCCTTCAAAGTCTCGTGCCCTGCTAAGTACAGCAAAAAGACCCTGCCACCGTGGTGGAACGAAGATCTCTCTAGTCTCAGGAAGTTGACCAGAGAAATCTTCAACATCTGCTACAGGCAAAAATACTGGCAGCCATACAAGGACTGCCTAAAGAAGTACAAGTCGGCCATCAGGACCGCTAAGAGGCGGTCTTGGCTAGACTACTGTCAGAACATTGAAAGCACTAGTGAATCCGCGAGGCTCAGCAAGATTCTGTCCAAGGAACATAAGAGTCCATCCTTCCTTAAAAAGTCGGAAGGCTCCTGGACGGAATCTTCTAGCGAAACCTTGGAGCTGCTAGTGCAAATGCACTTTCCCTCCAGCGAGGAGGACTGTGAGTCAGAACCTCGCTTGGAGGGTTTGCGGCAACCCCAGCTGTGCGAGACTATCAAATCGGTAATTACCGGGGATAGGATCGGCTGGGCTATAAACAGCTTCTCCGCATACAAGTCTCCAGGCCCAGATGGCATAATGCCAGTCATGCTGCAGAAGCAGCAGGAAAGGGTTGTGCAGTGGCTTGTTGAGATTTACCGGAGCTGCATCACTTTAGGATACGTACCGCAGTCCTGGAGGCGCGCACGGGTGGTTTTCATACCGAAAGCGGGCAGGCGCGGTCATGAGTTCGCGAAGAACTTTCGGCCAATCAACCTGACCTCTTTCGTGCTGAAGACCCTAGAACGCGTCCTGGACATTCACTTATGGACGATTATGAAGAGAACGCCTTTCTCTAAGTCCCAGCAAGCATACCTCAAAGGAAAATTCACAGAAACCGCCCTCCACGAGGTAATTGGCACGGTTGAGCGGTCGCTGCAGTACAAGCAGTATACCCTTGCTGCTTTTTTGGATATAGAAGGAGCTTTCAACAACGTCAGTACCAACGCCATCAAGGAAGCCTTGAACGGTATTGGATTGGAGGGGTATCTCACACATTGGATTATATCCATGCTGAGTATCAGGATAATCCAGTCCGATCTGGGAGGCAACCACTTGACCAGAGCTGTGAACAGAGGCACGCCCCAGGGTGGTGCCATCTCACCGGTGCTCTGGTTAATAGTAATGGACAAAATTTTACGTACATTGGACAGCAGCGGGGTGAAGGTGGTGGCGTATGCCGACGACTTGGTGATATTAGTATCAGGGATGTTTCTATCCACTATGAGCGACATCATGGAAGGAGCGTTGCGAAAGGTGTGCCTGTGGGCCGCAAGATGCGGACTCAGCATAAACCCAACCAAAGCGCAACTGATGCTATTCACCACCAAGACAAGGATACCTGAATTCCATCTACCACGGCTGAATGAACAAAGATTGGTTCTTTCCTCTAATGTGAAGTATCTGGGTGTAATCCTGGATCCTAAGCTAAATTGGAGGTTGAACATAGAACTGAGGGTTAAGAAGGCCTGTAAAGCCTTCTATGCCTGTAAGAGAACCTTTGGGGTCCGATCCTGAGGAACGGCTCTATTGTATGGTGGCAGGCTTTGACATACAATAGAACGAAGCTTAATAGGATTAAAAGAACCGCGTGTACAGGTGCTACGGGGGCTCTGCAGTCCTGCCCGGCAGATGCTCTCAATGTACTCCTGCATCTCCTCCCCCTAGACCTCCACACCAAATATGTTGCAGCGTGCAGTGCCGTCAGACTACGTGAGTCCGGATGGTGGGCAGCGAAGTCCTACGGCCACAGCAATATCCTAGATGAAATACCTCGAGAAATCTGGGCATCCCCCACGGACTATGTCACACGCAAGCTGAACTTCACGAGAAACTTTGCTGTGGACCTTCCAACCAGGGTAAAGTGGAAGACCGGCGGCGTGTTACAAGACTATGACACGGTATTCTTTACGGACGGATCAAAGATGGCCTATGGAGTCGGCGCGGGGGTTTTCTCGAATACACACGGTGTATCCAAGTCGTATGGTCTCCCAGGTTTCACCAGTGTATTACTGGCGATATTGGAAATCTGTCGATGGCTGGAGCGTGATTCAAGCCCCAAGTGTAACATAGCCATTCTAACAGGCAGCCAAGCGGCTATCAAGACCTTGTACTCAACGATGACATCTTCCCGGTTGGTGGGGCAGTGCAGAGACGCGCTCAACCATCTGGGCGGCACGCTTAAGATCACTCTCCTCTGGGTTCCCGGGCATAGGAACATAGAGGGGAATAAGCGGGCTGACGGATTGGCCAGGCAAGGCTCTGCTCTTGGCAGTCCCTCGGGGAATACAGTCGGTGTTCCGCTGGCGACTGTCGGGGGCCGAGTCTACTCGCACTACCTAGCAGCCGCGGGTCTGAGATGGCGAAGGCTTACAAGCTGTGCCAAATCAAGGAGAATTTTGCCCACTTATAACATAGCCCGATCACGAGAGCTCCTGTGCCAGACGTGTGCAAATGCATTCAAGATTACGGCGGTCTGCACGAGGCACTGGCCCATAGGGGACCATGTCGCTAGGCTCGGCTTACCCTACAACTCGCATTGCCGAAGCTGCGGAGAAAGAAGGGAAACCCTCATGCACTTTCTCTGCGATTGCCCAGCTCTGGCTCGAGTCAGGCTGCGGACACTGGGTAAACCATTCTTTGGGGACTTCTAGCTGCAGGGTCGGAGAGCTGCTTTCCTTCGTGAATGCTACGGGCTGGCTCTAAAAATCTGAGGAAGCTGGACTCTGCTTCCCTGTTGCTATAACAACAGTCACGGTCTTAGGAGTTTGTGGCATCAAAACGGCGCACCAAAGCGCTAATTGGGCTCCTCGCAGCGACCACTGATACCTACCTACCTACGCATAGTTAACGGCATTAAAGGGTTTAGAGAAACCGATGTATAGTAAATAAACCTTAATGGGTCGCTAGTGATACGAGAGGTGGCATCCCCGTAGCGCCCGTGCAACTAGCTTTGACACCCTAGCTGGCAGAATACCTGCGTCCTAGGTAGTAATCTCGAGAAAATTTTTCAGTGAAGAGCGAACTGCGAATGACTGATACAGCGGAGTCCCTCCCCCCCCCCCCCCAGTCTTGACAATGCATCGGCAACGATATTTGATTTTCCCGGCTTATATATGATCTCACGATGGTACTCTTCGAGTATAGTTTTACACCTTTTCATTTTTACATTGGAATTCTTACTGTTGAGCGCGTAAGTCAAGGGTTGGTGGTCAGTATGGACCCTCACCTTTCGGGCACCGTACTAGAAATTCCCTAAAGATTTAAGAGCCCATATAATTGCCAGTAATTCCTTCTCATTAGCAGCATAGTTGGCTTCGGCTTTGTTGAGGGTCCTCGAGAGGAACATTATTGGCCTTCTATCCTGTACTGAAACCGCTCCTAATGGATATTGGGACGCGTCTGTGGTCAGTTCGAAACCTTTGTCGAATTTCGGGATTGCTAATATTACATCTGTGATACTAGGGAGCTCTTGATCTTGTCAAAGGCATCTAGTGCTTCTTCGTTCAGCCGAATTTTGGTCCTGGTCAACATGTTTTTGGTTACTTTGTCCCCATCCCCTCTTAGAAGCGAAGTAAGAGGCATAATCGAGCACGAACCGTCGGTAATATCCTTATAGGTCAAAAAACGACCGAAGTTTCCTTAGAGCTGTTGAGCTGTTGATAGTTCAATATAGCCCGGACCTTCAGCGGATTCGTTCTAATTTCTACTGAACTTTTTAAGAAGTCACATTTGTCCGATAGTGCTGAAGACAAGATCGAGATTCTTCAAGTTGGTTTCTTCGTCTGATATAGACTAAGCATCTTATATCGACGTGGTCTCTCAGAATATCATCGAATGGATGTTGGAATGTGGCGGGAGCATTCTTCTTCTTCTTCTTTTTCTTCAGCCTTTGTCCCGTTCATAAGCGGGGTCGGCTCGTCGTGATTGGCTTCGCCATTGGCTCTATCGAATGCCTGATCTGGGTGCAATCTCGAGGCTTTCAAATCCCCATCGAGCGTATCAAGCCACCGTTGCTTAGGTCTGCCTTTTGGTCGTTTATCATCGACTTCGATGTTCAGACCAATTTTGACAAGTGAATTCTCGTTTGCACGAATTGCGTGACCATACCATCGAAGACGCCTCTCTCGCAACTTTTCCACGATCGATGCAATCCCATAACGATCGCGGATATCCTCATTTCGGATGTGATCTAAACGTGTGACGCGACTAGTCCAACGTAGCATCTTCGTTTCCATTACCGCAGGACGCCGTTCATTGTCTTTTATAGTCGGCCAACACTCAGAACCATAGAGAGCGACTGGACGAACGACATTGCGGCAAATTTTAGATTTGACACGTTCGTTGATACGTCGATCACAAAGGACACCAGTTGTGGAACGCCATTTCATCCAGGTTGCGTTAATGCGTAAAGCAATTTCATAACGCAGTTCTCCATTGGCTGATGGCGTTGACCCGAGGTATTTAAATTGCTCAGTTCTGGGCAGATCACTGCCGCTGACAGTGATTGTGCCTGTTTCATAAGTCCGAAAGGGATTGTTCACGGAGAATGTCGTTTTCTTCATATCCGATTGTTGGAGTCGAATCTGATAGAATCCGCTTTTAAGATCTAAGGCCGTGAAGAAATTATTCTGGCCGTGATTAGCTAGGATTTCGTTGATTCCCAGAATCAGGTAAAAACCCGGGATGCTGTTTAGTTTTCCGTAATCGATTCCAAATCTCTACTTTTTCTCCCCTGATGCATTCATCTTCTTGGGAACCACCCAAACAGGTGCGTTTTATGGTGATCTAGATGGTCTTATCATGCTATCATCAAGAGGTTTCCCTATTTCCTGATCGACGAATGGTTTGAGGGACATAGGATATGGATAGGAATTTTGAATATACGGCGGAGTCTTTGGTTGTACGGATCTCTCCCTGGACCACTGTTGTGAATGTCAACTTTTCGTCTGGGTCCCAAAATACACTAGTATGCCTTGTCAATACTGACAGCAGTTGTTGGGTGTGTCGATCAGACAAATAGTCGGTCAAAATTCAAATAATTTTCGACAGTGTAAATCGTTGCGCCTAATTTTGGAATTTGGCAAACCCATGGAATGATTTTCGGTTAGGTAATACGAAAAACTTCAGGCTAGATGCGGAGGGCCCAGAGAGGCTGACGATTACATACATGGTGGGTTATTTTTATGTTACGGAATTCGCGAAAAAATTGACTATTATTAGGGATCAGGGTTTCTACGCATCCTGTAAGGGTGTTGTCCTTGTGTTTAAAGGCGGTGGCCTGGTGCGGTCTATTTCGACAGTTAATATTTTGTGACTTGATGGAATGATCTACACTCCCGGTTTTGGTTGTGGTTTGGGTGGCAGCTGATTTCGAGGAGGTTGGAACGGATACGGTTGCGATTGGAGGGGATAAGGTTGAGGCTGGAAAGTGAAATTTTGTCTCGATTCAGGTTGAAGTGATGGGCGTTGACTTTGCATTAGCTCCGGGAAGAATATTCACCGTGGCGCGGGGATGTGTGTCTGCTGAAATAGGGTCTGTCTTGGTAATAATGGGAGTGGATTTTGGATAAGAGTTCAGCGCATGTTCTGACTGTTGGCGTATTGGGTGCGGTAGTTCATGTTTTTCAGTTTGAGACATAAATACAGTGTTTGGGGTAGATCGACTGGTTTCCTTATGCTCAACAACTGTGGCAGGTCGTCCCATGATGACTAAATCAAGAGCCTTTTCCTTATGTTGAAGGAGAATATTGATCGCTTCTAGACTCATGCCCACACAGGAAATTTTGTTAAGGATGAGAGAAAGATAGTAAACCGAAACCCAATTTAGGGGGGTATGGTACGATTCTAACGGTATATTTCATTGACCTATAATATTATTTCGTATTACACTTAAGAGACCAAAATATTTCGGTGTTCTCTTGAGGTGGTTATAAAATTTCAGAATTCACTCCACACTTTTCTTCCAAGCTGAAAAAATCCCCTGGATTCCCAGAAGAGTCTGGAAATCACTGCTTCTAATTTCTCTGCACGAAGGAGACCTTCGTCATAGTCAAGACATGGGATTATTTTTTAGCTGGTGTCTAAAAGTTCAGAATGGATGAAGCTAACACATTCCGCTTTTGAGTAAAATGTTCCTAAGACCGTATTTCGGGAACCAGTTGTTCATTTCTTCAGTAATTTTTATTGTCCAGAAGAGATGCATTTTTTTTCAGGATGACTTCGTATTTTGGGAACCCAATGTTCGCTTGTCCAGTTTGTCTTTTGTTTATAAGTGACATTGATGGGGAGAAAAATACACAATAAAGTAAGGAAAGATTGGTTTCCGCAAATTAAAATATATAAAAAATTATATCAGATAAAAATGGAAATTACTTCGTTTGTAGTAAACATTTTGTAGGTTCAGGTTTTTTATAACGTAAGGCTCTAAACAGGATTTGTGCGAACAAGGATCTACACAAGTAATATATTTTCAGCCCCAAGACTATATTCTTTTGAAGTAGTGCCTTTTTATTATTCAAAAGCTGCATAATGCTTGGTAATTAGTTTCCTAGGTCAGAAAAGTTATTTTCATAACCACATCCAACCTCCTTTTATTGTGTCCTGCCCCTTTTTGGATAAAAATCAACAGTGTTTTAGGTAAAACTATTTGAAATGTCTACTATAAGCATGCCACCCTAATTGGCAGGAAAATCCTTTTTTTTATTACAAAAATTAGTCTGGAACCATACCGCATCCTGGCCTATACAAATATCCATCAGTCGAGGCTATAGATGAAACCAGTAGCATAGGGACGAACTAAACTCAGGTAATAAGTATCTCCTCTGAAGACGAAAAGTAATCCTGAGTGAGCAAGAAGAACCTGTCCATCTGCCAGAAAACACTGCACCACTAAACTCATATAAAAAATAGGATATCCATCATCAGAGCACACGTGGCTACAGGGAAATTCGTCAAAATTTCATTCAATGGACCATAATTGAGTAGTAGAGTCAGATTTTTCCTGGAACACTCAAAATTTTTTAGATACTTGTTGGTATCTTAGTTTCTCCATAGCTCAATCTCATCAGCAAAGTCTATACATTCAGGTGAAATATCCTGTGGCAACGATCCTCACAGGTAGAGAGACCTAATTCGTCCTGTCAGAAATTTAGTTCCTTGAACATTTGTCTCAGTAATTTTGCGGAAACCTCAGGGAGTCGAAAATTTTAGGCAGGTACATTTTGGCAGGTTGTGGTAAAACAGGTATCCTGTTTATGTGTGAAATATTTATATGAGGATATTTTTCCTTTTACCTTTTTTTTTGTGTGTTGGATGTAGTGTGGCTTTTCAATTTAATGAGATGCCTTATGAATGACCTGAGTTCACCTCACCTGATGGTGGACGATTTGAGTACGGTTTTCTGGCGTTTTGAAGATCGCCGGCAAGGCGAAGGATACAAGGTTCATATTCGTTTTTGTTACATGGATGAGAAAACCTGTTTTGCTAGGAAGGATGTTTTTGTTCTGGTGTTGGGTTTTGTTTTTTTTTTTTGGCTGAGTACCTTTCAAATAAAATCTGCATATTGTCCAGGGAGAAGACAAATTAAATATTCCTTCAAAAATTTTTAGTTTGAAAAAAAAAACAATATTCAGGATTTAATTTAAGTTACCCATTTTCTATCCTCATATATTTGTTCATCCCTCACGAATTTCACGTGGAGCACCCTTCAATTTCATTGAAATCCACGTCATTTCTAGAAAATATCTTAGTTAGTTTAGTTAACTGGGGGAAGCCGCAGCTCCGAGCACTCAGGCCATTAGTAGGCCCATTGTACTATCCCCGTAAGTTGCCTATTCAATGGCTTCCCGCCTACGTTGTTCGCAGGCTTTAGCGAATCTGAGAACATCCTCAAGAGGCATAGAGTGTGCAGATTCTTCATTGAAGAAAACCTTGCCAAGGTATCTTCGTCTAAGATCTCAGGATGCCGGGCAGCTGCGTAAAAAGTGCAGGGCTGTCTCCTCCTCCTCACATTGGCTGCACACAGCCGAAACCACTACCCCAATCTTTTCCATATGGTAGTTTAAGGGGCAGTGTCCCGTCAAAAGCCCTACTAGGGTTTTCACCTCCCACTTTTTAAGGGACAACAAAAATGCCGATCTAGTGTCCCTAGGCTCCTTCACAAGGATTTTCGCTTGCCGGCAAGAGTCCAAATTTCTCCACTCGGTTGCGTGAATCCTTGCAATTTCACCCTTCAGAGTAGACTTGACAGTAGATGGTCGGATTCCAAGAGCTGGTTCTGGCCCCACCATTGTGGATCCGGACCCTCGGCGAGCCAGTCCTCATTACAGGCGATGTTAGAGTGCCCCGGCACCCACATCAGGAATGTTTCGTTCAGTCGGCCAAGTTTCAGCAGCACCTGATGACAACTCCACACCAACTGGCTTGATATGTTGTTGCCATTTAGTGCTGATAATGCCGCCCGACTGTCGGAACAGATTCGAATGGTGCGACCCCTCCATTTTGTCGCAGACATTCTTCTGCTGCCAATGAAATGGCATATATCTCCGCTTGGAATATGGTCGTCATTTTTCCGAGGGGCGGACCAGTTCTATAATTGGATTCCCCGAGAACACCCCTGCACCCGATCCATCCTCCATGACTGACCCGTCGGTGAAAATTATTAGGTCTGTAATCTGAAAAGGCTCATGGCCACTTGTCGACCATTCTTCTCTTTCGGTGATTACGACAGTGTATGACTTTTCAAAGACGAATCTGGAAACCATATGATCGGTCGGCATCAGGGCTAGCGGATGTTTTTCAAGGAATTTCCAGATAGACGCATGCCCGTTGGATTGGCCCCCTTTCCACGCCCCAATGGTATCGAGCCGTTTCACTTCCAAGTGAAGGGGGGGTAAATTTAGGATAGCTTCAAGTGTCGCAGTCGGCGTAGTACTCATTGCTCCAGCAATACTTAGGCAACCAAGTCTCTGAATCTCGTTAGCAGCTTCCTGCTGTTAGCAAAGTTCAGTCTTGGCCACCAGACGATGCATGCATACATCAAAATGGGTTTTATTATGGATGTATACATACAAGGTATCCATTTAGGTGAAAGTCCCCAGGTCTTACCAATCGCATTCCTTTCATCACCAGAGCAATCTGCAGGATTTCTGATATTGTTCCTGGATATGATACTTCCACGTTAACTTGGAGTCGAAATGTACTCCTAAGTGCTTGACTGTTTGTGCCAGCTGGATTTCCGCCCCTGCTAAGGTAGGTAGCGTATAGCTGCCCCACCTGACGTTCCTAATGAACATAACTAGTCCAGTCTTCCCAGCGTTCAGCGTGAGTCCATTGCGGAGCCACCAGCTGTGGATTACATGCAGAGTTGCATTCAAGCGGTCACATACTGTGTCCGCAAACTTGCCGGTAATTATTAGGGCTAGGTCGTCCGCAAATGCTTGCGCGAAGATTTTTTTTGTCCTCCAGGAGCCACAGCACGGTATCCATCACCAAGAGCCATAACAGTGGAGAGGCAACTCCTCCCTGTGGGCAGCCCCTGAGGCATCCTGCTTCAATAGACTTCTGGCCGACCGATATGTGGATTTTTCTTCAGTCTAGCATGTGAAGGATCCAACTGATTAGCAGCGGTTCGATTCCATGCTGTCTTGCCGCATCACAAATTGCCACAAATGAGGCATAATTGAAGGCACCTTCGATGTCCATGAATGCGCCTAAGGCGTATTCTTTTTCGGACATCTCCTTTTCAATTTTTGCCTTAAGTTCATGGAGTGCTGTCTCCGTGGATTTGCCTTTCTGGTAGGCGTGTTACCTATGGTGAAGTGGCCATTTAGGAATGTGTGTATCCCTAATGAACCGATCTACTAGTCTTTCTAGTCCTTTTAGCAGAAAGGACGTTAGGCTGATCGGTCGAAAGCTTTTTGCGTCTGTGTAGGTGGGTTTTCCTGGTTTGGGAATGAACAACACCTTCACATCCTGCTATTTAATTGGAATATAAGCGTGTGCTAGGCATGCACGATATATATTCCGAATATGTAGACCCATGGTATCCATTCCTTCTATTACTAGCGCAGGGATAATGCCATCCGGACCTGCAGACTTTTATCTATGGAACGAGTCACTTGCTCCAGTGATACTACTTTGCATGCCAGATTCCAGTCTCTCGGTTGAGGGCTGTATGCACCTGTTGGCCCCGAGATTAGATTTTGGATGCTGCCAAGGAAGTGTACTTCAAGCGAATGATTTGCTGTTTCTTCATCGCTTTCTGTGTACTTCCCAATCTGTAAACGTAAATAACCCAGTTTCTGGCTACGTTCTTTGACGAGAATCCGCTTCAGCTTTGAGGTTGCCTCAGGAGAGTTAGTCTCTTCGCAAAAGCGTCTCCAAGATGATCGTTTAGCCGATCTTATGCTCTTCTTTAGAGCCTTCTGTGCCTCTTTATAGCGATTCTAACTAGTGCTTGATTGACCCTTCAGAGTGTCGTCGTTCTCCTCTGTTTTGCCAAATCCGAGTTCCACCATGGTGTTTTACCCTTCTTTGGCATCTTGAGTGGACAGCTTTCTTCGAAAGCTTCTCTCATGCTAGTTGTGATCATCTGGGTTGTCTTCCCAATTCCAGCAATGGATTTGATGCGCTTCCCAGGAATCGTGACTCGGGCGCTCAATTCTGTTTGATACATTACCCAATCTGTCTTTCTCGGATTCCGAAATGGAGTGGGTGGAGGTGGATCCATGCCCATAACGAAATCAATGCGTCTGTGATCCGAGAGTATGATATCATTTGATACTCTCCACTCTCCGATCAGAGCCACGATGTCAGGAGATACCACCGTGATGTCGATGACCTCTCGCCTGACCACGTTGAAGAAAGTGGGTTCATTACCCACATTTAGGATCTGCAAATCGGTTCCTACTAGATACTCCAGTAGTCTCGATCCTCTTGCATTGATGTTCGAACTTCCCCAGCATATGTGGTGAGCGTTGACATCACATCCTGCTATTACCCCCATGCCTGTACTTTTGGCATATTGGATAGCTCTGATGAATGTTCCACTGGGAACGTCTTCTGCGTCGTAGGGGAAATATGCAGAGCATCATAGTATCTCTTTATCTCCCTGTTGACTTTTTGTGGTTAGCTTAGTCGATGTAGTGTCGCCATCACATAAGTCATTAACCAGGTTAGCCTGGAAGTCTTTGGAGACTACCATGCAGGTACGGGATCGGTCGCTTCCATTGGCATACAATAGGTCAGCAGGCCCCTGACTGCCCCACCAACAACCCACGGTTCTTGTATGAGGTATATAAATGCCTTGCAGCTATTGATCCGACGACTGATAAGTGCAGTCGCCGCACAATTTAGTTGGGAAATGTGGCACCTCATCTACGTTTCAGATGTAGATGCCGGGGGGCTGCATGTCCCCTTCAATGGTTTTAGGAGCCGACACTTGTAACGTGACGGTCCCCAGCCCATAGTAGAGCCGGCAACCCGATTTTTTCCGAACCTTGTTAACATCAGGTTCGGGAACGCCGATAGTGAGAAAAATTCCCGGCCTATAGGTTCTCTCTCCTGTTTTGCTGCCTAGCAGTAACCAGGTGGAAGTGTTAAGGTTGTTCTGTACACCAAGTTGTTCCAGAACCGCGACACCATTTCGCTCTTTTTCTGGAAGCCAGAGAAAGTACTTTTTGATCGATGGAAGCTCAGAGACCCTTTTCAAGGTTAGTCGCGCAGCCTCCCACACATCGTTTAGGGAGGAGCAGTACTGCCTGAGCCACTCGTTCGTGTCTTCGTCGGCAAAGTTCAGCCGTAACATTTTACGGTATACACCTACCGACTCAAAGCAAAGCTTAATGCCTTGCGCGGACGCAGTCCTTACAGCTAGGAGGAGTTTCCTGCTAAGCTGTTCGCACTGCTCAGTATCGTAGCCGGATGGATTAGAGTCGTCATACAGGACCCATCCTTCGGCTTCGATAGCCTTGACTGCAAATGAAGGCCTAGCCGTTGCCGGCCGAGCCCTCTTTGCTGCCTTTTGTGTCGAAGAGTTAGGATCGTCCGAGGACCGCTGCCGCTTCGGTTTCCCCTTAGCCGCAGGTGCCCCGAACGCTCATTTCCACAGCTCTTTGGTTGTGCGTTGCCTGGAGGCGGTTTGCCCGAAGGCGGTTTGCCCGAAGGCAGTTTGCTGTCCGTGGACAAGTGCTTACCCATGGGCAAGACTTTAGCCTCAGCAACTGGCGCCGATTGGAGCCTGGGGTCAGGAGTACTGACAGAAGGGGCCTGCTTCGGCTCGTCCGTTAAGGACTGGGTCCCAATGGTTCTCACTTGAATAAGTGGGGAATCTGAGTCTAGACTCAGGTTCTCCATCGATTAGCTCAGGGTTGCCCCTTCACTCGGGGTTGCATCGTCACGATCGAAATTTACCTGTGTTTGCTTAATAGGTTTATGTTTTTGTATTTTTGTTTTTTCATAGTTGGCTACCATGGCCTCAATTTTTTCGGGGAAAGTAAGTCGATCTCGGCAGAGCCCCTTTTTACCGAGACAAGGCTAGTTGAAACTGGGGGTCGCCTGGTCCCCAAAGTTCACCGTTTACGGCCACATCTTAACCCCTGTGACCATTCAGCCCTCGGCACGATAGTCACACCTTGGCTTGGGGTTTTGATTACCGCTTGGCTTCACGTGTCACCTCCCGTTTCCTGGAGGATTTTCCTTACTGAGCTCCCTCACCACGACAAGGTAGGTAATCGTCGAGGGAAATAGAAATAGAAAATATCTTACATCTCACCCTTCCGGTTTTATATCTTTTTGAATTTTGAAGAAGGAGTAAAAATTCTTTACAAATTTCCAACCCTCTAACCAATGGTATCAAAAATTTCCATTAAATCTGCTTCCTTTTAATATGATTTGACTAAATTTATAGAATTAATTAATTTTACGGTCATAAAATCAAGTTCAACACTTTTCCTCTGTCTTTAGAGCGGAGAATAACCACAAAAAAAAAATATTCACAATAAATTGAAATTAGGTCCTTTTCATGAGAAAATAAACCCAGAAAAGGGGCAGTGGGTGAATTAAAAACAACAAAATGAAAGATAATTAAATGACCCGAATCACATTGCACCTTCGTCTGCTTCCAAAAACGTCCGCATTTTCTTAGTAATTTCCTAAATTCTCTCCTTCCAGTTCCTTCTTAACAGAAAGATGAGGAAACCTTAAGCGAAATCGTCACTGCAACTAAATAATTCTTTCTGCCGCACGACTGGAATTTAATGATTATACTCTAAATGGTTTAAGAGAATAAGGGATTCCACCCTTATGAAAAAAAAGTTTAGCACACCAGGAGCACTCTATCGATGACCGGGTATCAAGCAAGCATTGAACTTAATCATCCCCTAAATTTGTGCACGAATGAATAATTTCTTTTAATTTTCTTGATGATAGCCATTCGCGCCTTTCTTTCCCTCCAGATTGAAAAGATAGAAATGGAAACAGGACTAGAGGGGAGCAGAGATTTGAAGATGGTCCGTAGCTTTGCAATTTATTTTTTAGGGTTTTGAAGAAAATTAAAAATCCTGTTCAAACCCACTTGACGAATATCTCTTCATATATCCCTGATACCTACCTACCCACCCCCAGATCATGGGACATATATCTATACAACATGGCGATTTTATGGCAGCAAAGGAAGGACGTTTAGGGTAGCTCTATCTCAATGTCCGATCTAATTCGGGGTAGATTGTCCAAAAACTAAAGTCTCTCTTCTAGGGTGATATATGGCTTTTCAGGAGCCAAGCCTCTCGTCTACAAAGATCGTTAGTTAGTGGTGATAGCCACACCCTGTACGAGATGGCCCTAACAAAACACTACGGATCTAGACTGCGGAGTCGAAAAACACCCACTCACTCCCCCCGATCCAGGGTGTCGTGCCAACCGTGCCCATTGGATGGCTTGCAGTGGCTGAATTCGAACGGAGCCTCAATGATACCTGGTCGCCTTAGTGAGTATGTTTGACCTTACCGTGCTATGGGGGGGGGGGGGTGTATGACACGGAGGACCCCCTAACCCCCACACTTTTTTTTTTGGGAGTAGGGTAAGTGAATGCGTTTACGCACATAGTGTTGGACTCCCGCAATAGCACGCTGGCGGACTACCAACTAAACACCTCCCTGTCATCACAGAACTAGCCTGGAACCGTTTGATACATTACTTCGGGCTAGCCCTCCCGCCCTCCCGGCTTTGGGAGCCTTCAAGTCAGGGAATTCCTTTCACCAACGGGAGGGGAGAGGAGGAAAGGAGTTGTTGTTAGTTTAGGGAACCCTTTACCGTCCCATCCCTCTGCCGGTCGAGTTCAATCTTCTTCGTAGTAAGAAGAGCCCGAACATAATGCGCAATACGATTCCAGCTGCCAGCGCTCTTCAGCATCTCTCTGACAATGTTGTCTGGAGAGAGCTCCCCTGTGTCTGCATAAAGCTGCTGGCGGAGGCCATCCCACCTCTCGCAAGAGAAAAGGTGTGTTCAGCGTCATCCGCCACTCTATTGCAGAACACACAATCAAGAGATCGCGCCTTCCCAATCCTGTGCAAGTAAGACTGAAAACCGCCATGCCCACTTAGAAGTTGGGTAAGGAAGTAATCAATCTCACCGTCCTTTCTGTTCAACCATGGGTCTAATTTGTCGATGAGCCGCGCAATCCACTTGCCCCTTGGCTCATTTTGCCAAGAAAGTTGCCACTCGCTTAGGGTGCGTTGACGTTCTTCACGGGCAACCACTTCTTTTAAGTTTTCGCCCTGACAACGATAGATAGCTTTGCGCTCCTTGGCAAGGAGGGCAACG
This sequence comes from Hermetia illucens, assembly GCF_905115235.1. Classification (NCBI taxonomy): domain Eukaryota; kingdom Metazoa; phylum Arthropoda; class Insecta; order Diptera; family Stratiomyidae; genus Hermetia; species Hermetia illucens. The sequence continues at coordinate 6,529,672 of NC_051855.1, read as the reverse complement.
GGGATCACTCCCGCAATCACCATCACAGCCGGTTTGGAGTCGGTGCGATAAGCAGACGCCACTCGCAAAGCTCCCGCCTCTGCACTTAAGCGAGGCGTTTACGATGCACCTCCTTGCCAAGGGTATCAGCCCATACCTCAGCACCATAGAGAAGGACGGACTGCGTTGCTCCCATGAGGAGACGCCTCCTAGTTGATATAGGGCCGCCGACATTCGCCATCAGCCGACTCAGGGCTGCGACTCCTACTGCAGCCCTGTACGCGGCCGCTTTGATTTGCTCGAAGAAACGAAGAACCCCCACACTCGTGGGAATCAAGTGAGTGCACATGTAAAAACAAAAGGGACTACGGAAAACCATGCGGGACACCGTACTGCACACTAAGTAACCAACCAAACACAGGCACTTTTCCGAAATACTGGTGATAAGCCAGGTGATTACACGGCGGGGTAATGGGCTCAAGATCAACATCGGCATACTGCGAGGGCAATAGTCAACAAAGAACACTGTTCAAAAGCAAGGACAACAAAAGGAATATATCAGACGTCATCAAGGAGACAGACCTCAGTGGCGCAAATGCTAAATGGTACCTGTTCTATCTGAAGGAAGGCCTGGAAGCAGAAGAGGCCCTTACGAAGGTTCAGGACAGACATAAGCTATCTTTATCCGAGCAAAGAAAGCGGGAATTGGTCCTCATGAGGAAAATGCTCCCAAAAAACGTAAACCTGAACCCGAGGGGGGTGGAGGGTAGGCCAGGGGTGAAGGCGGGAATCTGAAAGCGTGCCATTAGCTATGCTAGTACGGTCAAAAACATTCGACTGGCTATACTGTGAAAATCGTTTCCCGAGCAAATACTCACTCGTGAGAAGCAGGAAACCATCGAAAACCTTGTCGTCTGACAAATGTGCAAGGGATGGACTGCGAAGTTTGCGTACACCGGGATACGGTGTCAGATGACACTACAGAGTGGCTTAGGAGTATAGTTCCTAAATTGGAAGTCTCGGAAGGAGCAGAACTGCCAAGCAGTGCTTCCCCCTAAAGCCGCAGTAATAGAGACGGAATCGTTCAGAATTATTATCTCCATATGCGATTATAGAGAGTCTTCAGAAGCAAGGTGGTGGGCAAAGGTAGACTCCCCACAATCGGGGTGGATAACCGATCCCTGGAGGTAATCAAACGTCGGAGTTGCATTAATCAACTTTAGGTTTGGCAACTTAGCTGTGCACATGCACAGGGAAAAGCCGCGGAAAGACACTTCGGAGGAAACATTGGCTGGAAAACTTACCGAGGTCCTCGAAGAAATCTCACAGGCCATTAAGGCGAAAAGGACTCAATCAATTAGGGAAGTAGACTTGCTGTCCAGGGAAGAGCAAAAGCTGGACGACCTAGACCTAGATTTAGATCTTCTAGGGCTTAGAACGGAGAGCAATGTGCAAGAAAGCGCCATATCGGAGGAGGAGGGTGATACTCGTATAGTGGAGAAGAGCTCCAAACAATAATGGAGCCAATCGCCAACACTAAGATAGCCCAGATAAACGTCCACCACACGAAAGCTACATCTGCGGTAATTGCAAGGGCAAGTTCCAAGGAGAACGTTGTCTCAGGAGCCCTGGATGTACCGGGGGCAGATTCACGGTCTGCGAGGGGGTAGCATGCAGTTAATTTGGGTCTCTTCTTGCGGAAAACCAAGAACTAGCATCATTCTTAAACGTAATTTTAAATAAGAGTTTTTAAGAGATCCTTACCGGGGATCTCGTGGTTATCCAGGTTACACTGAAAGCCGAGGGGAACACTCGAGAGGCAGTCGTGGCATCGGGCTACTTACTGGGAGAGGACATCCGGATCCCACCGGAGCTAGTCGCTAGACTGGTGAAGTTCTACCAGAAGAGCCCTACCACTTATCTTCGGCTGTGATGCCAACACAAATCACGAAGTCTGAGAAAGCAGCGAGACCAATCGAAGAGGTGCAACAACCTTTGAGCAAGAACATGGTTCACCTTTAGCATTCTGTCTGACACCCCACCAGCTGGAAACTAGCAAAAAATGGTACGCTCGGAAACGAGGGTAGTGGCAGCTTTGAAACTAATAAAATCACCCGAAGTAGATGGCATCTTCCCAGCACTAATACAGAGAGGCCTAGAAATCAATTTAGAGTCTCTTCCAAGCGTAGTAAGGGGCGGCATAGTCCTGGGATATATACCTAGGGCGGGGAGTGGACAAAAATGACCTCTATTCCGAAAGTGGGTAAGAAGGATACTTTTCACGTCAAATGTTTCAGACCCCTTTGTATAACTACTCCAGGCGTACTCCAGGCATCTAAAAGACATAACAGGAGACACTTTCTTCGGATCTTGTATACGACCCATCCAATCTTTGTAGCTTCCAGCGATTCGCAAGCTGTATTTGTCTAGAATTTGGGCATCAATAACATCTATGGCCTCTCCTTCGATATAATCTCGTTAAGGTCTTTGCAGTCTGTAGCTATGTCAAGGGTCAATTGTCTCATCAAGACCTCCTTTCCGGGAAATCCACCTGCCAGATTCTGGTAGTTGAGCATCCTTTCGTATTGCGTTTTCTGAGACTTCAGGAGAAATTCTCTCTTCCCTGTTTCGGCGGGTATATATTTTGTTCTCTTCTTCAATCTCACATTAAAGAGGTACAAAATACAAGTAGGGAAGACTATCGTCAAGACGTTCTCTTGGTTCCTTCTGTTTTTTTCCCCGAAAGCACATTTTTAATTCCCCCAGGATGCATAAGGATATGTTTAGAGAGAGTTAATAAACCTCGGCAATTTCAGTCAAGATGATCTCTCCCCTGATCCGGCAGACAGAACTTAACTTGAACCTGGGTATCCTTTTTATGGCCTTGCAATTTAAACAGTCATTAGTCCCTTTTTTTTTGATGGATGGAGGTGGAAATCTTAGAAAGACGCTGCTGCGCCAGGTTGCAGCAGTGTTTGGGATTCACACCCACTAAAACCACCACCACTCTTCCGCCCCTCCCCGCGGGACCACCGTGAAGTGTTACTTCGCGGGGGAGGTTCTGGTTCGCTATACCAGCTCGTCCGTGTCACGTCTCCGTCGCGCCGCCTTCCGAGCTCGATCCAACTCGAGGAGTTTTGTCTGCACCACGGCTACTGCCTCATTTACCGCCATCCAGTTTTCCTCCGACTTCAGCATCTCTTCCACCAGGTTGGAGGGCTCGCTGTCCACCCCTAAGATACTGTTCAACCTCCTTTTCTGCTGCAGAAATCTGGGACAATGGGACATAACGTGCTCCGGGTCCTCGAGTGTAGCACCGCATTCAGGACAGTTGGGAGACTCGTCCAACTCGAATCGATGCAAGTACTTCCTATAGCCACCGTGTCCCGTAAGGAACTGTGTCAGGTGGTAATTCAATTCTCCGTGCTTTCGGTTCACCCATTTCTCGATACACGGGATCAATGTATGGGTCCACCGGCCCTTGTCGGATTTATCCCATCGTTGTTGCCACTTGCCACACAACTCTCTCCTGATGTCTTTTCGGAAATCCGCATTCACCTCGGCTGGATTTGCCTTCCGTTTTTCGTAGAGCCAGTGTACCTCGCTCGCTAGAAGATCTATAGGGATAATTCCTGCGATGACATACACTGCCTCCGTCGAAGCCGTCCTAAATGCGCTACACACCCTTAGTGCAATTGGCCGGTATGCCGAACATATCTTCCTGCGGTTGCAGCGTGGTTCAACGCTCCCGCCCAGGCAGGGCCCGCGTATAGCAGGATCGACCTCACCACTCCCGCGATGAGTAGCCTGCGACTATACTTCGGCCCTCCCACGTTATGCATCATCCTTGCAAGGGATGAGCTGGCATTTGCTGCCTTCTCTCGCGCATAATCCAAGTGTCCCTTGAAACTCAGCTTGGCATCGATCATCACCCCCAGGTATTTGACAACCGATTTTGAGACGACCTCACGATTATCAACCCGGATGGTAACCGTGTTGTTCTTCCTACGGTTGGTAATGAGGACCGCCTCCGTCTTTTCGTCTGCCAGGTCCAGCTTGAACATTCGTAACCATGACTTGATGGTATGAATGGCTTCCTTTGCATAAAGCTACACGTCCTCGTGATGTTTTGCAATTGCAACTACCGCCAAGTCGTCCGCAAAACCAATCAGCGTTGTCTCCTCCGGCACGCGAAGGCCAAGCACTCCGTCGTACATTATGTTCCACAGCAGCGGTCCCAATACAGAACCTTGAGGCACACCTGCTGTTACAATGTACTTCTTCGGCCCGTCGTCTGTCTCGTACCAGAGAAGTCTGTCCGAAAATTAACTCTCGATGAGCCGAGCCAAGTAGCTAGGAACACCCAGTTTGGCTAAAGCGCCCTTAATCCAGCCCCAGTTGCCTGAGTTAAAAGCATTTTTGACGTCCAGCGTCACCAGAGCACAGCATTTGCCCATGGCCATTGCATTTCGAGCCAATTCCACGACCTTTGCTACTGCATCGACCGTTGAACGGGCTCGCCGAAACCCATATTGCCGCTCTGAAAGACCACCCGCAAGCTCGATGAACGGGAGCAGCCTGTTGTATATTACCCTCCCCAACATCTTCCTCATGGTGTCTAAGAGACAAATTGGGCGATATGAAGAGGGCATGCCGGGTGGTTTTCGGGGCTTCGGTAGCAACACCAACTTCTGCTTCTTCCACTGGGCGGGAAACACTCCTTCCGCCATGCACGATTCGAATGTGCTTGCGAACCACCTTGGTCTGGCCTTGACCGCCACCTTCAGAGCCCTGTTCGGAATTCCGTCCAATCCCGGAGCCTTGCTGTCCCCAATACGTCTGCAGATTTCCCAAAGTTCCTCTTCGGTAACTTCAGGGATCGAGAAAACGTCCTGCTGAGCTGCCAGTTGGGGTTCTCTTTCGTCCTGGTCCTGCCGCGGGAAAAGAGTTGTAATTATTTGCAACAAGAGCCGTGGGCATGTCACTTGAGGTTATTTTCGCCAGCGGATCTTCTTCATTACAACTTGGTAGGCTGTACCCCACGGATTCGTATTAGCCTTCATGCAGAGCTTCAGGTAGCATTCCCGCGTGCTTCTCCGAATGGCCTTCTTAAGGTTGCTTCGCAGATCCCTGTATTCCTCCTCACGCTCCTGGTGCTCCGGCCTTCCCCTTGTCCTGTGGGAAAGTCTCCTCGCTCGGAGACAAGAGGATCTCAAGGCAGTGATCTCCGTGTTCCACCAGCAGTTTGGCCTCTTGCCGTGGTGCAAACGTCGTCGTGGCATCGTAGGGTCGCATGCTTCGGTTAAACGCTGAGACAGCTGTGTGACCCTTTCCACCGCTGTTCCATCCGGATCATGGGCTCCCTCCAATGCGGCCAGGAATGTCTTCTCGTCGAAAGCTACGATAGACCAGCCAACCGCCTTAGCCTTTCCACCTCCAGAGCAAGGAGGCCTGGTGATCACTGTGGGTGTAGTGCTCACTCACTTGTCAAGCCATCTCCCTCACCAGTGAAGTGGTAACAAATGTCAGGTCAACGATCGAACCCGACCCTCTTCCTCGAAAGGTGGGCACGCATCCAACGTTGGCCAGCACGATGTCCAGCTCCGCAAATGACTCCAACAGAATTTGACCTCTGGTGTTCGTCGATCGGCTTCCCCACTCCAGGGCCCACGCGTTGAAATCGCCCGCAATGATTTTAGGGCTGCGGTCTCTAGCGTCCAACATCAGACTGTCTAACATCTCCTCATATTGTGCTAAGGTTGCACTAGGAGCTGTAGCAGCTGTAAATATGGACACCGTTGACCTTCGCCCTTATAAAACCGGCTGCCGGGGGGGGGGGGTCATTAGTCCCTTGGAATCCAGCGTAGTCTATGAGGCTTCCGGCTATCGAACTTCTTTTCATACAGCATTACTAAGTCCGAAGTAGAGAGCGATTCGTTCTTGGGGTAGAGAGCCAATTAATTAGAAGATTTCTTTGGTATCTTTTAGCTTTATTTTGGTTTCGTGTTTCGGCAACCAATCGATCCCTACTCTAGTGTAGGAAACCACTTGATCCATTCTTTAGTTCAGTTTCAAAATGTTAGAGTGATATCAATGAGGAATGAATAAAATGGTTCCCGAAATATGGTTAGCGAAGAAACCTTAGTGACAGTCCAAAGGGATCCAGTTTTACTTAAAATCTGTTTACTCAGAACAGCTACAAAACTATTTCTATCTATGTAAGCCTCGACCGTTGCAGTTATCTATTTGCTTCTTAGTGTGGACTGGCTTCCACGTTCAGATTTCTAATGCCATTTCGCCTCGCGGTGCCATCTTCGCAACCATTTATTTGTATCCATCCCAGTAATAATGACAGCCAAATATCTAAACTTTCATTGTAGAATCGCAAATCCCCTTTCGGCTTGCCTGCATCCATTTGCTATAGATTATTTTTTTTCTAATTACTTAAAATGTTTTTGCTATTGAAGGAGGAGTTACATTTATCCCATTTAAGGGTGAAATGAATTTCGCATTTCGTGAAAGAATTGGATGAAAATTGTGGATGCATAGCAAAAGATAGTCCCTTCATTTTCCAATTTTCCAACGATGCAAACGGGCTTTTTTCTTGGGGATTTCCAATCAATTAATTTCCTTAATGAAATTGTATTATTTATTATTCCAAATATTTTTTTAAAAATGTATCTCGAGTTGATTTTTATCTGGAATATACACACATTCTAAGCAGTCTGGGGGTAGGCTCATGATCGTTTCAATGACTAGCAACTATGCGCAAACGAAGATGCGCAGAGAATCTCCCTCCGTTGCCAAAACGGGACACATGTATATACGTATTATTGCCAGCAAACCATTGGCTAAAATCCTGCCTGAATATTCCTCCCCTCTTGATTGCGAATACCAGAGAGTATTCCTCCCACTTCCAACACAAAGTCTTTCCGTTTTTAAGTACAAAGTTGTTCTCATGTCAAATTGTGAGGTAAGGATTCCTCGGACAGGAACACATTCAGAGTACTCATATGCAACCTGACCTTTGCTACTACCGGTCCATCTAATCTGCTATCCCAGCAACCTGTTTACCGTATATGTTCCTAATCGCTCCACCTGAGAATGAATCGAGCAGGCCTTTCGCTGAGACCCTTCATATCTCACTTCTTATCACTCACCTCAAGATATATAATCTTGCTTTTGTCGAGAATTTCCGCTCCATTTCGCTCCCCTCCTCCTGTTCTAAAATCTCGGAAAGATATGTCAGCGACTGGTTGTCCGCCCACTTTGGTTACCATAGAGTGATTGAGCAACACGGTTTCGTTAAGCGTAGGTTCACTGTCTCCAACCTGCTCGACTTTACCAACTTTGTCACACTTTTCACTGACTTTCCTAAACCCTTTCGACGATGCAAATCAGAAGATATTTCTGTCCAAACACTTTTCGTCACTTTGCGTCTCTTTTGGTGGCTGAACATTCCGCTCCTTCCCCCCCCCGTCCCCGCCCCCTTCCTCTGGCATCCCGCAGGGCTCTATTCTGGGTCCTTTATTATTTCTATTTTTAAACTTTCAACGACCTTCGTCTCCTCCTTACGTGTTCATGTTTGCGTTATGCCGACGACCTTCAAGCTGTTTTCCGGTATATCGCTTTTAGACTTTGCTTCCCTTCAATCTAACCTAAGCACCCTTTCTCGTTGGTGCTCTGCTAATGGTTTAGCACTAAACGTCAGAAAGTTTCGCTCTATGTGCTAGTCGCTTAAATCCCACCTTCTTCCACTTCCTATTCTCTTAACTGTCATTCCTTATCATATCCAAATTCCACTCAAGATCTCGGAGTTACTTTCGAAAATCGGCTCCGCCCATTACCAGGGTTTTTACTTCGCTGCTCTTCGAATTTTGACTCCATCCAACTCTCCTTAGCTCTCTTCAGTTCCCTCGAGTATTGCTCCGTGGTTTGGTCACATTGCATCCCGTAACTGTGATTGTCTTGCTCTGGATAATACGCAACGTAAATTCAACCGTTCCCTCTTCATTCATCCCTCCCGGTTCCGCTTTCCGAATCTCCCCTTCCTGCAACAGCGTAGAGCCTATCTGGATTCATGCACATTTATCAAACTTTCCTCGGATCAGATGGACTGTTCTGCCTCTAACGACGTTACCTACCGTTCTGCGTCTTATAATACACGTAACGATTATTAAGATTATCGTTTTCTCCTCGACCTGGGGACAATAAGTAACTGGAGTTTACTCTGTTTATTCTCCGTTAAACAAATAAATATCAGTTTCATCAAACGCGCCTTATTCGCATCGCGTCCTTGAAGAACTATTGTGCCCCTTTTACTATTGATCATAGTATCTCAAGCAGGCCTGTAACCGTTAGGAACTTTATTATGTTCCCCACTTCCAGATGTTTCAGCTTTGCATCTGGTATTAAGTGTTCTCCCAGATGTATCGACCTACTTTGCACAAGTGCCGGACACTGTTCCAGTGCGTGCATAGAGGTTTCGTCCTCCTCCTCACAAAACCTGCAGGCAGTGTCCGTAGATATCCCTAGCTTCCCTAGGTGGTAGTTCAGCCGACAACGACCAGTGAGAATTCCCACTATGATTCGGAGGATCTTTTTGGTGAGGTTTAAGCAGTTCTTTGTACGCATGGGTTCGTATCCCCAATAAGCATCCTGGACTGCTCCATCGCTAGTACGCCCGCCCACTATAGTTCCCTCAACCGTTTCTCTTCGTTTCTTAGATTCATAGCTATGAAACCGTTTCCGATTCCACAGAAGGTTCTGGCCCGTGTAAAGGCATCCCTGCTCCCTTCTTGGCTAGTTCATCCGCTGCCTCGTTGCCTTCCAACCCAGCATCGCCTGGAACCCAAAGTATCCAGACCTTGTTGGACGAGCCGAGTGTATTAAGTCTCTCAAGGCATTCCCATACCAGTTTGGAGTTCACCTGGTTGGACCTAAGTGCCTTGATCGCTGCTTGGCTATCGGTGAGAATAGCTATGTTCTGCCCCCGTTGTTCCTTTGCAGATTAAAGGAGGCACATTTGTCTATGGCGTAAATTTCCGCCTGGAATATGCTAGTGTACCTGTCCATTGGCTCAAAGTACATTTTCCTTGGACCAATGACACCGGCACCCGCTCCCTCTGCCGTGAGGGATCCGTCAGTGTACCAAGTAATCAGTTGCTGGTTTAAGCCGTATGTCGCAGTCACGCTCTCCCAGTTTGCCTTGTTACTCCAACGTGTTTCAAACTTCTTATCGAAGTGAAACCTCGTTGTCATGTTGTCCCTCGGTATCAGTAATTCGGTATACCGCCTAGAAAGGACATCAATCTTCCTTCGATTTAGGCAGCTCCCCGCCTCACTCATACTACCGGCCATCCTGAATATTGATCTCCTTGCCTGCATCTGTATGTGCAGATGGAGAGGGGTTAATCCCAGAAGGACCTCCAGGGATGCCGTTGGGCATGTCCTCATTGCCCCACTGATACACACGCAAGCCAGCCTTTGGAGCTTATGTAATTCCCTGGCTTGTGTGCTGAGTTCGGTTCTTTCTGCCCAGATTACCACTCCATAGGTAATCATTGGCCTTACTATTGCAGTATATATGCAAAGTAGTATCTTCGGGCTGTAACCCCCTTAAGGTGCAGATCAAGTCTTTAGACAGTAATCATATCCAGGACCTTACTAAATCCCAGGAGAAGAGGCATGCTCTTTTATAACCAGAGAATAAAAGCGAACCCGCTACGAAAAAAGGTTGGAAAACTATAAAATAATTTCATAGCCGGGGGCACAACTAGTAGGACGATTAGGCCTTATTCTCCAGAGTGTCACGAAAAAGCCCACAGATAACACCTGGTATGACCCAAAACGCGCTACCAAAGCAACAGCGAAATAAATGGTTGGATGTAGCGCCGGAGAAATGATGAAAAGAAAGCGCTTGACAACAAGAACGAGACATACAAACAACATACTGAGCGAAACACAAGGACGAAAATCTCTGCCGAGGAGCTAATATTAAGGCAACATTTTGACGAAGTGGCTCTATCCGGAATGGAACTGGTAGTCATTCGTTCTACTTTTTGAATACTTGACTGATATGCCCAAAACGAGGGGTCCGTGGACCAAAAAAGTGAGAGCAAGTTGCTCTTAATCTGGTCCGGTCCAACATCGAGTATATGTGGACTTAGGATCCTTCATATCCTAAACAAAGATTTAGCTTTAGCCTGCCTTAGGCTTGAAGTACTGGCGGTTTTAAGTTAGATATAATTCGCATCCTTATCATGTTTGCGATTATATAAAAAGGAGCGATTCCCATCTATTGCCACCTTCGGTCAGGGCGGAGTTTAGGTTGCGTCTGAGGAGTTGCCTCTGCCTTGGACGACACTGAAAGTCATTCTTTATACTATGAGGGAATAAAAGAAAATTGACGATAACATTGCGAGCAACAATACAAGACAGGCTTGGGGCCTTTTTCAAAAAGCAAAAACAGAGAAATCATTGTCAGAGCACTCCACCTCAACTCAATCACTAGAACCTAGACGGATTATGGTCAAGCATAATGGAAATATTGAACGGCAAACATTGGAAAAAATAGAGTTAGCCATCAAAAGTAAAAGAAAAAACTCCGCCGTAGCCTGCCCAAGCTATGGTTGAGAATGGAGGCAGGAGGGATAGCTGTAGCCTGAATAGCTGAGTTACACCTAAGCTTCTCTGGTGAGTAGGGTGTCACGAACTACGTAGCCAGACCTGCAACATAGTTGTGTGAACTCAGGCACGTTTCAAACCATCTGGAGCAGCTACCACCGAGGCCACCCTAGGGGTTTGGGATGAGTCGACAACCCCTCCATGGAATTGTTTTGGTACCGAAATAAGCGATATGAATTCGTACACAATTTTCAAAAGTGGCAAGCCATGGGATCACAAGCAGTTTAGAGTTGCATCTATAATCAGACAGTTCAAGGCGCATGATTTCAAACCTATAAACGAAAGGTTTTGTGCGATTCACATCAGGATTCATTTTCTTCAGCCTCTGGATCATCAACGTGCATGCCCCGACGGAAGTCAAGGAAGATGCAGTGAAAGACGAGCTTTAAACAAACCTGGATACTCTATTTGACTCACTCCTCACAAACGATGTCGAAATACTGTTGGGGGATTTTAATGCGAAAATTAGGGAATCACTGGAGGAGGATGACTCCATGAGGAGTGCAATTATAACGGTCAACGATTAATTGACTTCGCCAGCAGTAGAAATCTTGTCGTAAGCTCCACATCATTCCTGCATCGGCGCATTCACAAACAGACCTGGGAATCACCAGACGCATATACGGTCAACCAAATTGACCACGTCCTCATTGGTAAAAGATGGGTCTCACGTGTTGGATGTACGGTCTTATCGAGGAGCAAACTGGAATTCAGACCACCACATGCTGAAGGCAACATATCGGTGCAAAACCACCTCAGTGAATCAATCGAGAATCAGCCCTACCAAAATCTCCCTCGCTGATAAACTCCTGAGCGATGCCACGCGCAGGCATATACAGCCGGCCTTGAGGAAAAACCATCATCTATGCTACACAACATCAGCATTATAGAGGTACACTGGTTCTGGGGAGAAGTTAAAGGCTGGGCATCCTATTTTGACGAGCTTCTAAATCCGACACCTGGCGCCCCCATACAAGTAGCCCAAATCGATGGTGTTATGCGTGATCCTGGCCCCACTACACATCCTCTGACAGCAGAAGAAGTTTATTTCGCCCTTCGTTCACTAAAGTCAAACAAAGCGCCGGGCATGGACAAGATTCCAGCGAAGCTGTTAAAATCCGGTGGAACGGGTCTACCAACTGTGATATACTAACTACTACTGCGAACCTCGGAGTTCGGAGGAACAAGATAACTGGCGGGACCGCGAGAATTGCGAATGTGAGACCAGAAAGGTTTATGGTTTCCGCGCTCCAGTCCAGTCTTCGACACTCACCAGATATTCCGTACCGGACTTAGATTTTAACCGAGGAACCCAGAGTTTTGGAGAAAATGAAGTCAGCTCAGGATAAGATCTTCTTCCTCGCAGTGCGTTTTTGACGAAGTTTTCTGTGGACTTCAGTAGTGAAACAGACAGGGTAAGAGCACAGGGAAGGGAGGGAAGGGCGTAACAGGGAAGAAACTCTGATAAAATGGAACAGAAGGTGTTCATTGCTTGGTCAGACGTTAATGGAGAGAGGAAGGTAACCTAGGTGATTGTTGCCAGGGCTGAGTTCAGAGCTTCGACGTTTGCCCTACGAAAGTTAAACTTTTCAGGCTTGTGCATGGAAGCCCAGACAACTGGCGCAGGACATCTGTTCCATCTACAAAAAGCGAGATAGAATGCTATGTTAAAACTACAAAGGCATTTCGCTAGTTCGTTCGTCCTATAAAGCATTGATGAAAATTTTGGAGAATAGAATAAAACCATACACCGAACTACTCATCAGCCTTTCAGGAAGGATGCTCCACGACCGACCAGCTTTTTATCGTTAAACTAACACTGATGGTATTATAACGTCGACATATACCAAATATTTGTCGCAGCACTTGAATGTGCTATTCGAGCGAGGGATACCAACACAAGCGGGACGCTACTCCTTAAGTCAACGTAATTGTTAGCGCAGCCAGATGGCATCAATTCAAATCAAAACTGGACGACGCAGAGGAACTTCTGCATACTCTTGACACTTTTTTTTTTTTGGGAGTAGGGTAGGTGAATGCGTTTACGGACAGAGTGTTGGACTCCCGCAACAGCACGCTGGCGGATTACCAACTAAACACCTCCCTGTCATCACAGAACTAGCCTGGAACCGTTTGACACATTACTTCGGGCTAGCCCTCCTGCTCTCCCGGCTTCGGGAGCCTTCAAGTCAGGGAATTCCTTTCATCAACGGGAGGGGAGGAAGGGAGTTGTTAGTTCAGGGAACCCCTTACCGTCCGATCCCTCTGCCAGTCGAGTTCAATCTTCTTCGTAGTAAGAAGAGCCCGAACATAATGCGCAATACGATTCCAACTGCCAGCGCCCTTCAGCATCTCTCTGACAATGTTGTCTGGAGAGAGCTCCCCTGTGTCTGCATAAAGCTGCTGGCGGAGGCCGTCCCACCTCTCGCAAGAGAAAAAGGTGTGTTCAGCGTCATCCGCCACTCTAGTGCAGAACACACAGTCAGGAGATCGCGCCTTCCCAACCCTGTGCAGGTAAGACTGAAAACCTCCATGCCCACTTAGAATTTGGGTAAGGAAGTAATCAATATGACCGTGCTTTCTGTTCAACCATGGGTCTAATTTGTCGATGAGCCGCGCAGTCCACTTGCCCCTTGGCTCATTTTGCCAAGAAAGTTGCCACTCGTTAAGGGTGCGTTGACGTTCTTCACGGGCAACCACTTCTCTTAAGTTTTCGCCCTTACGGCGATAGACAGCTTTGCGCTCCTTGGCAAGGAGGGCAACAGGGATCACTGCCGCAATCGCCATCACAGCCGGTTCGGAGACAGTGCGATAAGCAGACGCCACTCGCAAAGCTCCCCGCCTCTGCACTTGAGCGAGGCGTTTACGATGCACCTCCTTGTCAAGGGTATCAGCCCATACCTCCGCACCATAGAGAAGGACGGACTGCGTTGCTCCCATGAGGAGACGTCTCCTAGTTGATATAGGGCCGTCGACATTCGCCAATAGTCGACTCAAGGCCGCGACTCCTGCTGCAGCCATGTCCGCGGCTGCTTTGATTTGCTCGAAGAAGCTCATCTTCGAGTCGAGCATTAAACCAAGGTATTTAATCGCTGGTTTTGACTCTATAGTCAACTCACCGATCGATATGGGACGCAAGGTCGGGATTCTCCTTCTGGTCAGGATGACTACTTCGGTTTTTTCCAGCGCAAGGTTGAAACCGTGAGCAGTCATCCATCCGCTTACCCCTCGCATCAATATGCCAAGTCTGCTTTGCGCCTGTTCAACAGTGCGTCCGGCAACAAGTGGCGCAACGTCGTCTGCATAACCGACCAGGCGCGACTCTTCGGGCATATCGAGTCTCAGCAGACTATCGTAGGAAGCGTTCTAGAGGTCCGGGCCTAGGATGGATCCCAGCGCTACTCCCGACGTGATTTCCATCCCCCTCTGGCTCTCTAGCGTCTCATAGAACAGGGAGCGGTCTTTCACATAATCCCTCAATATCCGCTAGAGATAGCTTGGCACGTGAAAGGAGTTCTCTAGTGTGCCTAGCATATCTGTCCATCTTACGGAATTGAAGGCATTTCTGACATCAAGCGTTATGAGGAGCACTATCCGTCGAGATCGGCGGCTGTGTGCCCCGGCTCGATTAAACGCATCTACGACCTCCATAACAGCATCCACTGTAGATTTCCCTGTTCTAAACCCGAACTGCCTTGCGGATAAGTCCCCGGCAGCACGGATCGCTTCAGCGAGTCTACCCCTGATGAGCTTCTCGAGCACTTTTCCGGCCGTGTCAAGCATACACAGCGGTCGGTATGCAGACGGGAGCTCCGGGTCTCCTTTACCCTTACTGATCAACGCGAATCTGGCCACTTTCCAGCGACAAGGAAAAATGCCCTCCTTCAAGCACGCGTTGAACGCTTCGAGCAGCAATTCTGGCCGTTGGCGGAACACCAGTTTTTAAACTTCCGCCGGGATGCCATCAGGACCTGGTGCCTTCCTGTTTTTCGTAGTGAGAACCGCTTCTTCGAGTTCTCCCATTGTGAAAAGGGGGCAATCCACGACGCTTTCCGCGCTGTTTACATCAACCCGTACAGGGTGTCTGGGGAACAATGCCCGCACAATGCGGTCCATCTGGTCGGTGCTCAATATGCAGGGCTTCCGCAGAGCCCCGATTTTCCGAGTGACAAGCTTATAGCCAAGTCCCCACGGGTCATCATTCACCTCATTAACAAGATTTTGCCAGCCGCGAACTTTGCTTTTATTTATAGCGCTGCGGAGTCTCCTTTTTGCTGATCTATATTGTGCCTTTATAGCACATGCCTCCTCGTTGGCGTACAAACGTTGTGCCAAACGGCGGAGCTTATGACACTCCTTCCGCAGGTCGGCAACTTCGGCCGTCCACCAGTACATAGAAGGCTTGTCGCGCCTGGAGCCTCTCCGGGGCATTGAAGCCTCACACGCCGTCGTTATCAGATTCATCACTCAATTTACGACGGTGTCAGCTGCGACACCACCACCCCCCGGAGTGCCCCCCAGCGCGGCCCTACCTGCTCCAAGAGCTTCGACGAACCTTCCGATGTTCACCTTCGCGACATTCCACACGCAGGGGGAACGTCGTGTTTGTGCGCGCCGGCAAGTAGCATCAAACACTCCGAACGCAATGTACTGATGATCACTTGCCGAGAAGTCTTCTAGGACTCGCCACCCGTCCACCGATGATGCCAGAGATTCCGACGCAAAAGTGATGTCAGGAATGCTTCCTTCACAACCTGGGCACCGAAACGTTGGCGTGGATCCGGTGTTTAAAATTACGAGTCCGGTTCTCGCCGCCATTTCCAGAGTCCGTTTCCCTCTGGAGTCTGATTGAGGCATGCCCCATTCAGGAGCCCTGGCATTAAAATACCGCCAACCAGGATTCGTCCCTCCGTGCTCGAAACGGCGTCCTCCAGAGCATCAAGCCGGCGCTGAAAGTCCGGAATCGACTCATTCGGCGTCAGGTAAACGCTAAAAAACGTTATCCCTAAACACCGGATCCAGACAAATCCGTCCCCCCGGCCTTCGGCAAGAACACGAAGTCGAACGTCGTCCCGAACCCAGATGGCAGCGGTGCCCGATAAGTCGAGATACCATGAGGACGGGTCCTTGTTTCGGTATTGCTCGCTAATCAGCACTAGATCAGCATTTACTTCCGCAGCGAACTGTGCTAGCAACTGGTAAGCGGTTGCACTCCGGTGCATGTTAATTTGCAAAATGCGGATCATGGCGTTCGCACCCTAGCCCTCTCCAATTCCGCCCTGAAGATCGGACACCGTCCCGAGCCCGCAGTGTGTGCGACGCTTTCGCCAGACGCGCCACGATCCCTGCAGAGAACACAACTCTCGCTATCCTTGCAAGTCTTCGCTTGACTTACGCTTACTCTTGACACTGATGCAAAAGAAGTTGCACAATGCATTAATCAAAAAGTAGGATGCCAGCTCAACCTATACAGGGAAACAAAGCTCCGAACATACAAAGCGATAATGAGATCTGAGACACAAACTTCCGAAAAACTGGTCAATACTTTCGGCTTGCGGAGAATAGGAGGACCTAAACGAATGGACCACCAATGGTGTGTCAGATATAACCATCAGACAATCCTGAATCCTTAAAGATAATCAAACTTCGGAAGCTGCAATGTGCTGACCACGATCAACGTATGGACGACACTGGGATACCTAAAATGGTATTTGAGGAGAGAACAGAAAGAGGATGATCGATGGGAAAGACTCGAAACCGCTTGATAGATTCTGTAGACGAAGACAGCGCACCGCTGCTTGGATTTCGAAATAAGAGAGCGCGATCGATTGATCGAGGCGGTTGGAGGAAGGACATCCTGAAGGTCAGGGATTGAAATGGGCTATAAAACCTCGACGACGACGGATTTGACCCCCACACCTCCCTGGAGACACCAAGAGCCCAAAAACCAGATTGGTGATAAATGGTTCTCTCATTAACATTTAATTAGACGCCGCATATAAGGTCCTGTCAACCTTGCCGGTCATCCTATCATAGCCAGGTGACACAGATTTATTTGACGGCCAGAGCGCCGCAACGGTGCTGGTTTATGCTGAGGGTAGGCTCAACATTCAAAAGTCTACCAGAGGGCCAACTGGAAATAACGCCAAAAAGCACATCTTCCAGGAATTCTCTTGGAGCATACGGTCTCAGAGGGTCATCCCGGTTCCCATGGTACCAGGTAACCACCGGGAAGGCTACCTGACAAAAGTTACTTCAGATGAATTCCTTGTACGTGGATATGACACTACAGGAGCAGGACTGATACATAGTTCTTCAAGTGAACCAGGGGCGAGTAGTCTACTTACTTGGCTACGGGTTATGTAAACCAATTTAGGATGGGTGATTTCTAAGAATGGCTCTTAGTCAAAAACAATCCTTCCCATTGTGGTCGTTAATAAAATGAAGTGTGTACTCAATATTTTCATCTTTACCATGGCAGCTAAGTCTCCTACGCCCACGCCGGTATCTTATGGATTCTGCTGAGTTTGATTTGATCGGAAAGAACCTGTTACCCATATTAGCGACACACAGACTATCAACACACATTAGCTAGATATCTATTACTTTCAGAGCAAATCGCGGCCAAATCAACTTTCTTTCTGCCGAACATAGTTGCGTCTGTGTCCCTTGCCCCCCATCTAACAATATTGTACGCTCCAAATGCGTTTTTTTTGTTCTTGCGTCTTCCGTACCTGCCAACCTAACCATCTCCCGTTAAAACGTATCTTTAAAGACCAGAAGCCGAATACCTGCCATACTATTTCTACACAATTTACTAACTACATTATACCCAAAAAGTTTGCCATTAAGTTTGTTATTTTTTCTTGTTTCGATTAAGAAAAATGAAATGATGACACAAAAAGGTGGGCCACAATTTGGCTGCTTGACGTATGACTGATGGGGGGGCCTTGAATTGCGCTCGCTAAGAAACATGGAGCAGCAGCGGCATCACCAGCAAAACGCTTACTTTGATGGAAATCAATCATTTCAAATTGGGCGACCTCACAGACTACGAAGAAAGTTCAGAAAGCGAACAGCTAGCCCGGGATTATGGTACGAGGTGCCAAGAGAGCCCCCTAAGAATCACGCACAAAACATATCAACATAATAATTGGGGACGGCCCAGTAGCAATATTTAAAAATGAGAAAATGGGCTGAAAGAAGAGATACATACTTGACAAATGTGTACAGACTATCTAAACTAATTCCCTTAGCTCCATGACTTAACCATCATCACGGCTACCATTAGCGGCCACTTTTTTCAGCCTCCTCGTTTTGGCTGAAGATTCCCTCAACACCGACTTCAACGCCTCAGTCCAGCAGCCATAGAATTTAGAGGCGGACAGTTTGAACAGTTTGATCTAAATTATTACGAGAAGAGTTAGGGTAGATACAACAAGGTGTGCTTCAGATAGAATCTGAATCTGGTGTACGATCGTACGCTCTCTCATATTTAATTGTCGAAGATCGCGCGGTCTTTAAAACTGATCTTCACCTCTTCATCGCCATCATCTTCATCATTATCAAATATATTTTTATTTTTTGTTTATCGCTTTGTTCTGGAGGGAATTGCTCATATCTCCAGTCCGTTGAAGGTAGAAAAAAGATAGGTGTTCCCTCCAAAGTGGTCTCAATGTCAGTGGGTAAAGCAACATCATTAAATTACCATTCTTTTCGGTTTCAACAACACGCCATGGAGGTGCTTCTCGAGATTGGCGCGATCATGATCAGTAAAGATAGGCGTAAATTGAATATTTTCCAAAGTATCTGAGAGGGATTTTAAATGACAGGAAAACGGAGGACTACATCGTCAGATGTCATGTTGGCATGTCATGGCAGGAATCGGGTTCGTTTTAATTATTGATTGTGGATGGTCTAGTTTCGAAAAAGTCCGCAGTCCATATTTCCGAAATAACAAAAGAATCTATGCGAATTTTTAACACAATCTCTTACCTTAATTTTTTTGGTACCGGGTTTGCCAAAAAGTATCTTAGAAACAAAATAACTTCCCTCCGTACCGAATGAGCGTAACCAGTGCTTTACGCAGTCCTTACGGACTCTCAATAAGACGTCTCTGAGAACCCTCTCCATATAGGCCGGGGAATATAGGCAGGGGACGTGTTTACCGCGGATTTTCCATTGTTTGCGAGGGGACCTCCATTTGAAACCAACTGCGTTCCTTATTTTTTCTTCTTCAGCAGTAGCAGCAGCCATCGTTGTTTCGACCGATCTTTTGGTCGTTTTTCATTGATTTCAATGGTCAGAGCAGTCTTGGTAACTGAGTTTTCATCAGCGCGAATTACATGTCCATACCATCAAAGACGACTCTATTCCAATTCTTCCAACCCCATATTGATCGCGGATTTCCTCATTACCATTATCGCTAGACGCAGTGCATTGTCTTTTTTAGTCGACCAGCCCTCAGAACCATAGAGAACAAACGACACTCCGGTAAATTACCGATTTGAGACCAATTCTACATAGGATCACTTTTGAAAATTCAGTCTTAATCACGGGTAAGTTTAATCTCCGCCTTCGGTGCTTTGTAGCAATGCACTGCACTTCAATAAACGATTTATTCGAGATATATTCTACAGAATACAGATGAATCAAAGTCCATAAAAACGGCCCTGAGGTTTATGTTTCTGAAAAAACAACATCAGCTGAAATTCTTGAAAAAAACTACAGCAAGTATGTAGAAGCCTGAACCAAAGATTGGTCAAAAGACGAGGGCAGACCTTACATTCTGTATTCTCCATCGAAGATTGCCTACCTTCTCATAGAGAGGGAGTTCAGTAAGAAGGATTCTACGGGAAACCAGAAGTGACAATTGAAGCTAATCGGTAATCAAAAAACGCCAAAGCACAGTGTGACTACCGTTCCGAGGGCTGGATGACCATAAGAGTTAAGATGAACTCTGGGTACCCAGTTTCAACAAGAGTTGTTTCGGCATTTATTTTATTCGGCAAAACAAAGGCTATGACAGTCAGCTCTGAAAAAATTAAAAATCTAAAATAGAAAAGAAAACAACAGCACTTCGATCATGACGATCTAATCCTGAGCTCATTGAGGGAAAACCTGAGTCTAGACTCAGATTCTCCACTTATTTATGTGGGAACCAACCCAATTGGGACCCAGTCCTTAACGGACGAGCCCTTCTATCAGCGCTACTGAACCCGGGCTCCAGTCGGCGTTACCTACTAAGACGAAAATATTTTCTACGGGTTAGCATCTGCTTTCGGGCAGACATCCTCTGCGTAAAACAGCATTTGGGCAAAATATCGCCTGTGGTCAAAAAGCATTCGAGAAAACCAGTTCTGGCCAAACTGACTTCGGGTAAACCGCCTCCGGGCAATACAGATTGTGCCAAGGGAAAGCATCTGTGGCTAAGGGCAAGCCAAAGTGGTAGCGGTTTTCTGACGATCCCAACTCTTCTACATAAATAGCTGCAAATGGGGCTCGGGCAGCAACGGCCAAGTCTTCATTTGCAGCCAAGGCTATCGGAGACGATGGATGCGTCTTCTATGACGGCACCAATCCATCCGGTTACGAAACCGAGCAGTGTGAGAAGCTTAGGGGGAACTCCTCCTAGCTGTAAGAACTCGGATTATACTACGCTTTGAGTTGGTAGATGTATACCGCAAAATGTCACGGATCGACTTTGCCGACGAAAGTACGAATGAGTGGCTCAGAGAGTACTGATCCTCCTTCAATGATGTGTGAAAGGGCTCGCAGCTGATCTTGAAGAGGGTTTTCGAGTTACCATCGTTTAAAATTGCTTTCTCTGGCTTCCAGAAATCCTGAAAAAAGTTCGATTCCAGAATAACCCCAATACCCTCCACCTGGATGCTGTTAGGTTGCAAAGCAGGGCCGATAGGCCGGGAACTACCCTCACTATCGGCGTTCCTGAACTGGATGTTAACAAGGTTCAGCAACAAACGGGCTGTCGCGTCTATTATGGGCGTCGGCTCCTAAAACCATCGAAGGGGACGCGCAACCCACGGCATCTTTACCTGCATCGAAGATGAGGTGCTATAACAGTCAAATAAATTTTCCGCATTGTAAAATGACGACTGCATTTATCAGTCATCGAATCAATAACTACAAGGCATGTTTATACCTCAAATAAGAACCAGGAGAGTCAAAAAGGTTGTCGACGGAAAGTAGCATTTACCTTCAATGGACTCTTCAAGGGGAGGAGGGTCTCGTTATCCATTTTTCGCATGACGATTCGGGCTACCATTGAGCCCCAATAGGATGTCTTATAGCGCAGGTTAGCTGATCCGGCTAAGCCATTTCGCAGTGTTTTCTGGACGGCGATGATGTCACTGGCAGACTTGTCACACACTGGCAAATTTGTCACTCCTGCTTTCCTCAAGTATGAGAAGCGCATGCTTGTAGTTATTGCTAGATAGCTGTAGGTACATTACGGCCTATTTTGCCTCTCCCTGGAAGTATCCCAACAAATACCATAGCTTCCGTATATCTCCTATCGACTGATTGTTGACTATCGCGACTTTAAAGAGGTCTATGAATTGATCTCTTTCCTTACTAAGGCCAGTAAAAAAAGGAATATGGGTCGGCTACAGTTTCGACAACTCGTCAGGAAAAGTGGATACCGTTCAATCTACAATATTAGCAGCAGACATGCCTAATGGATGGCCAGCTAACTCTCTTTCTGACGCCTTTTCATAGATTTTGGCCTGATTCCTCCCGATAAGGGCCCTCAATGCTCCAACCTGCGCTTCTATATCCTCCTGCCTCTGGCCGTCGATATCCAACGACCGCAGTGCCTCAGTAGTGGGAACCTTGGCTACTGTGGCATCTAATGTTACAAGCGTACGGGAGGAACTTGAACTGGCTCCGTGATCCGTTCAGAAGGAGCTTGATTTTTCGCAGATCCCCTCCCACACGGGCACAAGCCCCCACGATCGCTACCCCCAGTGGGAAGCGTATAGCGGGAGTCTTCGATGAGGAAGAACCACTGACGCCGATTCATCCGAGCGATGTTTTGGGCAATGATCAGTCTGGAGCTGCCTTTACTGCCCTCGGTAAAAAGATCATGGAGCTGTGTGAGTTTATAAAGGAGCGCAGGAACATTCACCAAAATATAAGGGCCATGATAAGAGGCATCCGTTTGACGTACGGCAAGGCCCAGGATGAACGGGTAGGGAAGTCGCCGATTGGAAAAGTGAACCAGGCAACTCAAGTAACGCCGGTTCAAAACACAAAAGGGGAGAAACCGGGGAAGAGGTTGCGCGAGAAGCTGAATGACTCAACAGGCCAACAAACCCCGAAAAGAAAAAAATGACTCAACTCCCAAAAAGGCGGAGTTCATGAAAAGTACGTCTGAAGCTACCAGTGAAAATACTGTAGTGGCTATCTCGGGAAAAGGGATCGAACCTTCAAAGGCGGATGCGGAAGCTTGGAGGAAGGTAGAACCGCGGAAAAGAAATTATCGGAGGAAGATTAGACCGGAGGTGATTTTCATTTCCAAACGAAGCGAAGGGTCATACGCCGACATTCTCAGGAAAGTGAAGGCAGACCCCGAACTCACCAGTTTGGGAGACAGCGTCAGCCGTATTAGACGGTCGCAGAAGGGAGATCTTATGTTGGAACTTAAGAAATCCAAGGATGTAACCGCGGACAAATTCTTAAGCCAAATCGGGAAGACTTTAGGGCAGGAAGCCGACATAAGAGCTACTAGGCCGGAGATCACTATAACCTGCAAAGATATAGATGAAATCACGACGAAGGAAGAGGTTCGCGAAGCGTTGGAGAAACAGTTCGATCTTGCCGGACTACAAGAGTCAGTGGTGAAAACGCTAAGGAAAGCCTATGGGGGAACACAAACCACCATCATCAGCCTACCAGTGGAGAACGCACTCAAACTGTTAGCACCAGGGAGAGTGAGAATAGGCTGGTTTATGTGTCGCCTTAGGGAACAGGTGGCGTTAAAACGGTGCTTTAGATGCCTTGGCTTTGGTCACATTGTCAAGGCATGCACTAACCTAAATGACAGGTCAAAGCAATACAGGAGATGCGGAGTGGAAGGCCATATCAGCAAAGACTGCGGAGCTGATCCAAATTGTCTACTGTGCAAAGGAAAGGAGGGTGTGGACCATCGGCACATTGCGGGCAGCAGCAGGTGCCCGGAATACAGAAGAGCCCATAGCACAAATCGATACAAATCAACCTCAACCACTGCGATGCGGCGCAGGATCTACTCGCGCAAACCATCCGCGAGAAAAACATCATCAGAGCGAAGGTGAAGGGCATCCACATCTACAGCTGCTATGCTCAACCCAGCGCTACACTCGTCGAGTATGAGCGGATGCTTCCTGCTCTTGTTTTGGATGCAAGAGGACGTTGGCCGATCAAAATAGGGGGCGATTTCAATGCGTGGGCTCTTGAATGGGGCAGCCGGATAACTAATGTCAGGGGACGTGTTCTCCTCGAAGCATTCGTAGAGCTGGACGTGGTACTGGCGAATGTTGGGTCTTCGTACACTTTCCGGGGAAGGTGCCTGGGGTCTATAGTGGACCTGACATACGTGAGTGCCACTTTAGCCAGTAGAATCGCTTGGCATGTCAGTGAGGACTATACTCACAGCGACCACCAGGCAATCTGCACAGAGATCAAGGGCGGATCGAGCTCGAAAAAGAGTTTTCGCAGAATGCCGGGTGGTATGCTTGGCTGGACAGTGAAAGCTTTCGAGGGGGACACGTTTTCCCCGGTGCTCAAATTCGACATATCCCTGAATGGTACGGCTGGAGAGAAAGTCACCCAGATCACTCGATGGGTGACGGAAGCATGCGATGCTACTATGCCCAGAAGGCGATTGCTCCCCAGTAGGCAACCCAGCTACTGGTGGAACAACGAAATCGCAAGTTTGCGAGCCGCATGTTTTCGGGCAAGGAGGCTTTGCCAGAGGCTCAGGGGAAAACCCGGTGGCGACGGTCGAGAGGAGGCACACAAGCAATCGCGTGGCCACCTAAAGGAAGCCATTCGGAGGAGCAAAAAGAACTGCTTCAAACAGCTGTGCGACCATGCCGACATAAACCCTTGGGGCGAGGCTTACAGAGTGGTGATGAAAAGGCTGCGGAAATTACCCCAGGTGACCTGTTCGCGCCTCCTGAAACGCATTGTTACCACTCTGTTCCCTCACCACGAAAATAGGGGAAGGCAAAATTGGTCCAGCTAAATGACGGCATAATACCGCCTGTAACTGTGGAGGAGCTGCGGGAAATACGTGGTAGGTTCGGTGACAACAAGGCCCCAGGTTTGGATGGCATCCCCAACCGAGCTTTGAAACTGGCAGTGAAGACTAGGCCCGACCTTTTCGCCAACACCTTCGAGGCGTGCCTAAAAGAAGGAATATTCCCTACCCAGTGGAAAAAGCAAAAGTTGGTGTTGCTTCCGAAGCCTGGCAAGCCACCTGGAAACCCAGCGTCTTATCGTCCTATCTGCCTGTTGGATACAATGGGGAAGATGATGGAGAGAGTCATCTACAACAGATTCCTGCCCATCGTCGAAGGCAGCAATGGTTTGTCGGAACGCCAGTTTGGTTTTCGACGCGCCCACTCTACGGTGGACGCAATTGGTATGGTGGTAAACCTGGCAAAAGGTGCACTGATTTCTGGCGGCTGCTGTGCCGTGGTGGCGTTGGATGTCAAAAACGCATTCAACTCGGCCAACTGGAATAGAATTACACGGGCGTTGGCTGACATAGGTGTCCCCGGATATTTAGCGAATTTGGTGGAAAACTACCTCTCAGAGAGGACTCTTTGGTACGGGACGGATGAGGGCCCCAAAGAGTACATTGTCACAGCCGGGGTACCACAGGGATCGGTACTTGGTCCCCTGTTGTGGAATATCATATATAATGGGGTGCTTGCTCTTCCCGTCCCAGAGGGGACTACGATTGTCGGCTTTGCTTATGACCTAGCTGTGGTTGTTGCAGCAAACCACCCAGAAGATGTGGAGGTTTGCGCAACAGAAACAGTGAGAGCGGTAAAGTCCTGGCTAGAAAAGGCCGGGCTGATCTTGGCGGACGCGAAAACGGAAGCGGTCTTAATAACGAAACGCAGGAAAAATAACACTGTAAAAGTGGAGGTCGGTGGACATACGGTCGTATCAAAGCCGGCTATCAAATACCTGGGGGTAATAATTGACACCAAATTGAGTTTTAGGGAACACCTAGAGTATGCTTGCCAAAAGGCAGCCAGTGCCACCACGGCACTTGCAAAAATGTTGCCAAATATTGGTGGGCCGAAACATTGCCGGAGGTTGGTGCTAGCCGGAGTGGTGCGCTCCATCCTGCTCTACTCGTCGCCTGTGTTGGCAGAGGCGCTTGCAAACTCTCAGGGACGGAAGCAGGTAAACTCGGTTTACCGGCGGATGGCTTTGAGGGTTTGCAGTGCTTTTAGAACCACATCAGATGAGGCAGTATTGGTGGTGGCAGGCATGATCCCGGTTGACATTCTGGCCAAAGAAATGAGTGTCCTGTAAAATGCAAGACATATGGAGGGGCATGCACAACGTAGAAATGCGGCAAGGTCAGAGTCGCTTGATCTCTGGCAACGCAGATGGGACGAGTCTGCGAAAGGTCAGTGGACGCACAGGCTCATTCCCAACAATGGGGTGTGGCTTGAGCGAAAACATGGGGAGACCAACTACTACATTGCCCAGCTCCTCACGGGGCACGGTGGTTGCTACAGGCAGTATCTGCACCGCTTTGGGTTGGATGATTTTCCGAACTATCCCAGATGCGATGGCATACCGGAGGATCCAGAGCATATGATGTTTCACTGCCCACGATTTGCGATGGAGAGAAGGAGCTTAAACCAAGTGCTGGGCAGGAGCGGGGCCCCGGAGAGCTTGGTTACTGAGATGCTGGAGTCCGAGGAGAAGAGGCTTGCGGTTGGCCCCGCAATTATGCAAATGCAGGAAGAGTTGCTGAAGGAACAAAGAAGGAGGAAAGCTGCAAATAGGAGAAGGATGAGTGCCTAAGAGCAAACCTACCCCGCGAAGTAATACCTCAATGGTGGTCCCGCGGAGCTGGGGCTGGGGCTGGAGAGACCGGGGGTGGTTTTTAGTGGGTGTGAATCCCACACGCGCCCGCTGTAGTTCCGCCGTTCGGGCGACGGAGCTGCGGCGGACGTGTCTTTCGAAGATTTTCCACCTCCGTGTACGCATAAAAAAAAAAAAAAAATATCCTCCTGTATACTATGGTATGGAACATCCGCTTTTAGCATGCCTAATAGCTTCCGATGATTTGCCTGAAAATTGGCCACCAATTCTTGAAGCCTTTTCGCTAGGCACTTAGACTTCCGAGCAACTTTCTTTATGATATTCTTCTGCTCCTTGAATATGTATTGAGTCATCTTCCTTTCAGCTGCTTACAGGTGACTACGAATCCTATTGAAGTTTTGGCTCGATGTACAATACACAGAGGATATTAGATGTAGGGGTCAAGAAAGCTCATCCCTTTTAGGGGTTACTGATTGCTTCAGAAGGGTCCCTCAACCTGAATTTGACCATAAAAAAAAAGACAAAAATGCTCTAAGTATCTATCTCTCCTTAAGTAGCGACAATTCAGATATAGACAAGTTCAGCAGTTCAGTTTTGGTATTTACTTCCCTTAAACGATTCAACAACCCTGCAGAGGATAAAAAGTTCTTTTCTGCTCTTCATTTTTCATTTGCCATCACGAAAAACGACGCTGACAGAATGCTGTTTGCCTGTTATTAAAATCAAACCCAAACGAGCTTAGTATCTTAAATACAAGATTCACTTTTTATTGCTTAATTCTTCACTTCATTTACATATGAAGAAATAGATACATTTACGCTGATAGATATATCCATAAAATACCAAACCACGATTATATTTACCATTGAATGCCATAGATACAATGGCAGGGCGTTATATTAATTACAAGGCAGGTTTCTTGCTGGAAAGACTTTTAGATTGCAAACGCGGTCGCGTAAGCAATTGAGTCCACACGTTTTAGTGCCTAAAATTAAATCTTCCACAGAGTACCGAGTTAATACCCAGACAAAAAGTAACACACAAATTTAAACCTAGCAGAAAAAAAAAATGAGGAAAAAGTGTGAGCGGATTATTAATTAGATATTAATCTATTATTGTACAGTTGGATATCTTCAACACTAGTAAGAAAATTTTGATGTATATGTTAAATAGATTGACTGCAGGGAGTGAGGTGAGTCAGGAAAACTAAACTCAAAAGAGATAGAAATAAATAGGATCAATATCTTAAATGTTATAATAGATCATGAATGGTGTACAACAAAAAATGTAATTGTCATCAATCAGTGGTTTAGCACTTTTGCATGGCTCCCGGAACCAGTGAAATCAGCACTCTCACAACACAGATTTTCAAAGCGTCTTGTTAAACGGTTCTATTCCTAAAAATTTGCAGCTATTCATCCTTATTCTCATTATTATCAAAAAAAATAAAAATTCATTCAATTTAAAATAATTAAATTAAATAATGAGTAAAATATCAATGAATCTTCATCGTATCTTGTATCTCCCTCCGTGCGCTAGCCCTTCCCACCTGTACGACGAATTGTTTGACGGCCTGTCACAACTCCTTACTGCCAAATTCCCTTATCTCCCTTTCTTCTTCTGCGGAGATTTTGACCTCTCCATGCTCAATCGGTCTAATCGTCCTAGCCTTCTTAATCCTTCTAACAACCTCTTCCATTATTCCCATCTACTGTCTTCCTTTATGAGCACTTGTTCTGCCCTGAATTTCAACACCTCCAAAAACTTTTTGGGCCGCACTTTCGATCTCTTCCTATTCAACCTCCCGGAGCGCCACTTGTCTCTATTTCCTCGCACATCCTCCTATGTCGAAATTGACACTCACCAGCCCCCCCCCCCTCCGCACTTGAATTCAATCCAGAGCTAAAAAGCCATCTTTGACGGTCTTACCTCGGGCTTAGTATTAGTCATCAGTCAGTTATCAACCTCTACGTGTGACCAAGCTCTTGGCACCTTTTATAATCTCCTGTTCGATCTTCTCTCCTGTTGTGTTTCTTCTTGTCCTACTAGTTTTCGTTCTAACCCAAATGATTCACAACGGAGATCCTTAATAACATCCACCTGAAACGTGGTTTCCGGAGGAAGGTTCTGACTTCAAAGAATGACGCCGACCTTGCCCAGTTCAACGCTATACGCTCCACTGTGAAGTCTGCGATTAAAATAGTGCATACGAGATACTTTTTGAGCGTCAAGGCTGCTGTTGCCAACGGTAGGTAATTTGAAACCGTTTTAGGCCCACACTCGCCCCAGTCTCGATACCAATGCCGGACCTGTGTCCCGATAGGCTTCCTAACTTCTTTCTTGTTAACTGTAAAGAACCCATTTTCCCCTTCTGTGTATTACCTTCAACGAAAGTTTAGAAAAACACTACTTTCTTGAATTTTACTGTTCCTGTACTCTTTTGATAGACAACCCCTTTCACTATTGACCCTTTTTGAAAATCTGGCTATGATCTTCGGTGATAAACTGCGTTTCAGTTCCCACTTCATTGACATCATCAATCGAGCTTCTAAAATACTCCTTCTTCGGCTTTATCTCAATTCAGCCCTCCCTAACACTTTTCAGCTCTCTCGTCAAAAATATCCTTGAATATTGCTGTGTGGTTTGTTTCCCCCTCCGTAATCGTGATTGTCGCACTCTTAAAGCTGTACAAAGTAAATGCACTCGGAGCCTCTTCTTCAAAAAAACTTTTCCGGGTGGACTATGCATCACGGCTCCGCATCCTCAATCTACCCTCTCTGCAGCAACGCCGTATCTTCCTTTATATGTGCAGCCTTTTCAAACACTGTGATTGCCCGATGGACTGATCTGCCGATATTATTTGCCGCATCGTCTCTCGTATTAGATGTAATGCCTGCATTTTTGAGGAACCATTCGCGGAGCTCGCCATCTACTTTTACTCCACGATCCTCTGGGTATGCTGATCCTACGACGGCCTACTTGGCATCTACTTGTTCAGTACATTTCCTTCAGTTAAATGAGGGTACCAACACTTCAGAACCCATCCGTATCAGGAGAGGCATTTTCTAAGGAAATTCGTTGAGTCCTTTTTGGTTTTCTAAGGCGCTGTACCCTGTTTCAAAGCTTCTGAATGATGCTAGAGAGCATGGCTACGGAATCAAATACGGCCTACCTACTAACCGCGAGCTGACATACCTGATGTAGTTAGATGACATCAAGACGTATGTTGTTTAGGATCTGTGGGATCCTAAGTCCCCATCCACTTGATGGTGGAGCGGACTAAATGAGGAGCAACTTACTCCCTCGTTTTTTAGTTCATGGATCCCTAGTATTGGAGCGTAGCACCCCAAGCATTAAGAATTGAAAAAATCAAAAATTTTGACTGACGGTTTCGTAAAAGGGAGCGTCCTTCCACCTGTTGGCACTTTCGATCACGCTGCTCCCAGGGCAAAGGTGAGGCAGCGTCTGATGAGTTGCCTCTGCCCTGGACGAAACCGTCAGTCAAAATTTTTGATTTTTTCAATCAAGACGTATGCTGGGACTAATGACAAACTTAGAAGTCTATTGCAGATAGTAGGCATATTCAACCGTGGCTGGATGGAACTTGGTCTAAAGAAATGTCATCACGGGTAGCATGCTTGACATAGCATTGAAGGCCTCCACACCTAAGATATGACCGAGAAAGACTTCTACATGCACTAAAGAATTCTGCAAGAAACCCATGATCGAGTTGGTGATTTGAAGAATGTTTTGCCATTCGTGAGTGGACAAAGGCCGATCTAGAAAACGTCCAGCGCCGTTTAACTGGGAGAATCGATTTTCCAATCCTCTGAGTGGGGTGAAGTCAAACCAAGAGTGAATCGATGGACAGAAATCTAAGACAATGGACGGTAAACAGATGAATTGTCTCTGACAGGCTTTTATCGATTTGAATTCGTCCAACAGATGGCGGACGGAGGGATTTAGGTGCGTCATTCAGGATGGTGTGGCCGTCATCCGAGATTATAAAATGTTCACAATGAGAGAGCGAGCGATCAGTATAGAATGTGTGGTTCGGCTTTAGAGAAGCTTGACTGTAAGATTTTTGACTGCACTGTTATAGCGAGACGCATTGTGCCTTATGTAAGGACCATCAACACCACAGGCAGTTCTCAAGCGTTTCTAGCAGGGTCCCGACCTGAATAACTCCCAACCGCCGACGGAGGCCATGATAAATCGGTATACCAACGTCAAAATCACGTAACGAATCAGTGCAACTAATCCCACTGCAAGCAAGTCAACAGCATCCACTAGAAACAAGGAAGTTCATCAAAGTATACCGGTTCACGTTGTGATAGAAATTAAAGTCAATATAGCCCGTGCCCTCCCAAACAAATACTTAATCAAAAAGAGCAGTAAAGCTCATCAGATTTTAACCAAGTGTCCTGAAAATTACACCACGGCCCAAAATGCCTTAGAAGAAACCAAAAACAGGTTGTTCACTTACACCCTCCCCTAGCAAAAGCAAGCAGCTTTATTTTCAGTGGCGTGGATGCAACCTTCTCCTCGCAAGAGATCCTCGAAGAACTGAAGGCTTAAGGAGCTTCCACTGTAGTTGCTGTCAAGCCCACCACTCTCGACCTGTGGCTGATCACATCAATGCAATCCAGAATATAATTGTTCATTTCGAGCAAATGAGAAATAAACAGATCCTACAATTCGAATGGGCTGCGCGACAATAAACTGCCACCTGTTCTGGTGCTACAATGCGAGCAGTTACATAATCCGGGCGAGTGTGCCAAAATATTAAAGCAACCATGTGCGTTAATTACGGAGCCCTGACCAACCCGAAAATTGCCGCAACTGCCCGAACTTCGTCCAAGTTGTGGCGAGAAGGAACACACTGAAACATGCACCTCCCTCCCGTCCTGTTCCCACGCAAACCAAACGACCCATGGACCACCCTATCATCAATCCTGGGTTCGTCCGTCCATCCGTGTTCTTCGCAGGTGAAATCACAAAAATTCCTGTAAATGTTCAATTTACCGCCCGCACCGCAGGTGTGATGGCCTTCTTCATCTTCAACAAACTTCTTCTCACGCAGCTGTTCCCACCTCCCAAGACCTTTAAATCTATTGAATTCCCCTCCCTGCCTACGTTCTTTCCCAACTTGGTTCACAACGGAACTTCATATTAACATGCGCTTGAAACATACACTGAGGAAGAAGTTTCGGGCTTCTAAAAATGACGCCGACCTTGCTCACTTTCAAGCTATACGATCTACTGTGAAGTCAATGGTCAGAAAGGCGCGTAAAAGGTACCTATTGAGCGTTGAAGCCGATCTTGCCCGCGGTAACTTAAAACTCTTTTGGTCTCACGCTCGCAACTCTCGTAATCCAACTCATTCTGTCCCTTCTTCTATCAGCTTCGCTGACTCCACTGCCAACTCCCCACAACAATCCTGCGACCTTCTCTGCACCTACTTCTCTTCAGTGTTTTCTCCCTCGAGCCCTTCACCCTCTACACCTTTCATAACCACAGACTCCTCCGAATCACCAGCCATTCCTCTCCTTACGCCTTCCTTGGTTGAGTTGCTCATTGGTAACCTTGACCCCAATGTCGGACCTGGCACCGATGGGGTTCCTAATCTCTTCCTCCTTAACTGTAGAAAACACATTTTCCTCCCCCTGTGTATAATCTACAACAAAAGTCTAGACGAATGCTACTTTCCCCGTCTCTGGAAAGAGGCCCTTATCATTCCTATCCTCAAGAGCGGAGACCCTTCCCTTGCTGTGAACTACCGCCCCATTTCCCTTCTCTCCTCTTGCTCCAAAATCCTAGAAAGATACGTCAACGACTGGTTGACCGCGCACTTCGGTCACCTCATTGTCAAAGAGCAGCATGGTTTCGTGAAACATAGATCAACGGCTTCAAATCTTCTGGTCTTTACCAACTTTGTTGCTAAACGCTTGAATTCACGACAGGAGGTACATGCTGTTTATAGTGATTTCTCCAAAGCCTTTGACACCGTTGACCATAACATTCTCCTCTCTAAACTTTCTTCGCTAGACTTCCTTCCCTCAGTCATCTCCTGGCTTTCCTCCTATCTCTCATACCGTTCCTGCAAAGTTTCTTTTCATGGTCACTCATCTCGTTCCTTCTCTCCTTCCTCTGGTGTTCCCCAAGGCTCTATACTTGGCCCGCTACTCTTCCTGTTTTTTATCAATGACCTCACCTCCATCCTCACCTGTCCGTATTTGCTATACGCAGACGACCTTAAATTGTTTGCCTCTGTTTCGTCTCCATTGGACTGTGCTCTCTTACAATCCAACCTTGATAATTTAGACCATTGGTGTTCGGTCAACAAGCTAACACTGAATGTCAACAAATGCCACTGGATGCGCTATTCCCTGAAACCCTCCCCATCATCCTTTTCCTATTCTCTCAGTGGTCAACCCCTTTCACTACTGACCTCCTTCAAAGACCTGGGTGTAATATTCGACGATAAACTTCGTTTCAATTCCCACTTCGTTGACATCATCAATAGAGCTTCCAAAATGTCTGGTTTTATCCTACGTTCCTCGTCCGACTTTACCTCAATCCAGCCCTCCTTAACACTCTTCAATTCCCTTGTCAAAAACATCCTTGAATATTGCTGTGTAGTCTGGTCCCCCTACCGCATCCGTGACGGCCCCGCTCTTGAAGCTGTACAACGCAAATTCACCCGGACCCTCTTTTACAAAAAGAACCTTCCACGGGTTGATTATCCGTCACGACTCCGCACCCTCAATCTCCCCTTCCTACAGCAACACCGTATCTTCCTTGATATATGTACTCTTTTCAAACTCTGCAATGGTCTGATGAACTGCTCCGCCAACTCGGATATTACTCTCCGTATCGCCTCGTCTCAAGACACACGTAATGCGGACATTTTTGATGTGCCCTTCGCCGAGCTCGAGATTTACTTTCACTCTCCGATCCCGAGGTTTTGCCGGTCGTACAATGCCCTACAGCTTGGTTCATTTGACTCTATGTCCCTCTCTAGCTTTAAGCGCAAAATATGGCATTTACTTGCTCCTCCCTCTGAGGACAATATGTAATAAGAAATTTGCTTTCTGTGTATTGTCCTCATTAAATAAATAAATAAATAAATAAATCATCTCCTTCGTGACCCAATCGTCTACAGTCTTCATTGCTTCCATGCACTGTCTCAAGCAATCGTTCGACTCCTTTAACTTCGTCCCGATTCAGTCCTTCTGCGCATCACAACCCCGCTCGCCT
Source organism: Hermetia illucens (assembly GCF_905115235.1). Taxonomy (NCBI): domain Eukaryota; kingdom Metazoa; phylum Arthropoda; class Insecta; order Diptera; family Stratiomyidae; genus Hermetia; species Hermetia illucens. The sequence continues at coordinate 6,496,672 of NC_051855.1, read as the reverse complement.
GAAAATCCGTGGTTGTTTTTAATAATCAGTGGAGACTTGAACGCCAGGTATACATCCTGGCTTGATATTCGGTCAAACCATTCCTCCATCAAGTTAGCCCATACACCTTCGATAAACCCTGCTACCACTCCCATCGTGATCACTTCTTGATTAGTAGCAACCTTTCTGCTATTCCTAATTCAAATTTCTTTCTCTTTCTCTAAACAATCCCCGTCGTCAGTGGCCACAATGCCATCATCCTTAACATAAATCTCCCAGAGAGAGGCATTCGTCCCACCCCTCCCTCAGGCCTTGATTTCCAGAGCGCATGCTGGAAACGCAACATCTAGGATCTTAAATCAAAACTTCTTCCACCTCTTACTCCCATATAACCACACAGTTTCCAGTGACACCATCGATCAAACACTTCGTAAATACACTGAAGTAATTCAGCAAGTATGTGACGGACTGATCCCATCCCGTTCCCTAAGCAACTGCAACCTCATCTTGCTTCCGGGCGATATCTTCAATGATATCAAGTTCAAAAGGATCCTCAAGCAGAGACTATTTTGAAATAGTGCTCTTCGCAATCCTCTCACCTCCGTAAGAAAATCCACGACCTTGACTCGTCCATCCGCCCGCCTATCCTTACCCCCAACACAAACTACCTTCACAACCGCCTGTCCAACACTGAACTCCATGCTGGCACATACAGAGCACTTAGGAAAACCAGCCTACGTTTGGGCAAATCAGTTCAGCAAAACACGATCCTTCCTAAAAATATCTCCCCGGAGAACGCACTTGTTGACCACTTCTTCGAATCCCATCACTGCACCATTCATATACATGTTTTAAGAGCAAGATAAGCGAAACCATCACCTAACTGCTCTCTCGCCCTATTATTCAGCTCCTTCAACCCTACGGACCCTTTCACACAACCGCCCACTGATCCTAGTCGGCGAGTGAAAACCACCCCCAACCTCTTTGCCAGCCTGGATACCGTCGCAACGTCCATCGCTACACTCAAAAACAAGAAATCGGTTGGACTAGACAAAATTCTTCCACTGTCCTAAAAAACTGTCGTCCCACTATCTCCGCCATCATGTCCTCCATCATCGACCACTGTATCATCAATGCCTACTTCCCAACAGATTGGAAGACTGCTCTAATAGTTTCCATCCCAAAAACAAATAAAGTCCCCTAAATCCGGACTATTAAATCACTTATTGACGAGCACTGCCTGATTTCCAATTCACACACGGTTGAACATGCACTCCTTGTGTTCAATTCAGACGTTCTTTTGGGACTTACTCACTGTTCTTTTGGGACATACTCACCGAAGACCTACCCAAACCGAGTCCACACCCTTACCCAATCCGGATCCTCTAATACGCGGACGACCTTATTTTCTCCAGTAAACCATGTGCTCGAAATAGGTTTCTTAGTCCGTCAAAAAATGAAACCTGCTTTTATCGGCTTTGAAAATATAAGCGAAAGGCTATGCACTCTGTGTTTACGAGGCAAGTTTAGAAATATAAGCCTCATAAACGTTCACGCCCCTACAGAGGAGACTGCAGAGTTGGAGAAGGATACCTTCTACGAGACAATAGAACGAACCCTCGAAACCGCTCTTTCTTAACGAAAAGCTGTAGAAGGTTGAAAGCGAGTCTCCCGCGCCTAAAAACGGGACAAATTGTACCAACTGGTCCTCCAGGTTGGGGGTTGGGTAGGTCTGACCCTGTCTCAATATAGGGCTAATGTAACAGCGTTACAGGAGATGCACTGGACGAAACATACGTGGGCCTCCCCAGACGGGACCACTATCAACCAAATTGACAACGTGTTGATTGATGCATGTCAGAACATATAGGGGGCCAATGTAGACTCGGATCATTATCTCGTTGGCATGGTGCTCCGAGCTCGAATAACAATACCACCTAGAATCCCCTCTGACAATCAGGTGAGAGTGAACCCTGACGCCATCCACAACACAACCCTCCGCGACACCTATAAGAGGGAAATGGATGCCGAAATAACCGAAGTCAACAGAGGACCTGGAGATGAAGCATCAACAAATGATCTTAACAATCACCTGAAGAACGTTATCATGGATACGGCCACAAACATACTTGGCCCCAGCCGCAAAAGGAGTCGGAACGGCTGGTTTGACGATGAATGTAAGCTAGCAACGGAAAGGAAGAATGCCGCATACCAAGTAATGCTGCATTCTCAAAGAACGCGGGCACGCGCAGAGACTTATCACGAACTCCGTCGAGCGCAGAAGCGACTTCACAAACGGAAAAAGGAAGCCTGGGAGAACCAACAAGTCTGTGAACTAGAAAAGTACAGGGAGCAACCGTACCAGGCGCGCAAGTTTTACCAACAAGTCAGCAGGTTGAAGCCTTATACACCTCGATGCTCATCCTGCTGAGACAAAGAGGGAAATCTGATTTCCGACAGAATGGGCATATTAGAGCGATGGGTTGAGTACTTTGATGAGCTACTGAACAACCAGAACATCGGCGAGTTGGAGGTCTTGCCAACTGAAGACGACGGGCAAATACTGCCACCACCAAGTTTAGGAGAAACAGTCCGAGCAATCCATCGACTAAAAAATCATAAGCCGCCAGGAGCCGATGGAATTCCATCCAAATTGGTTAAATATGGAGGCGACCAGTTACACCAAGTGGTTCACCAACAGCGAATCAATGCCTGACGATTGGCAACGAGGCATTATCTGTCTCATACATAAAAAGGGAGATATCAGACAGTGCAACAATTATAGAGGTATCACGTTGCTGAGTACCATCTATAAGATATTCTCCACTATCTTGCTAGGCCGGAAAGCCCCATACGCCCAGAACATTACTGGCCCACACCAAAGAGGCTTCACTCCAGGCAAATCAGCAACAGATCAGATTTTCTCTCTGCGGCAAGCGATGGAAAAACTGTTGGAATATGGACAACAGTTGCATCATCTATTCATCGACTTTAAAGCCACCTATGATAGCATAGCCAGGATAAAACTATACACGGCCATGAGAGAATTGGTATTTCGACGAAATTGATAAGACTGACTGGGCTGACCCTGACCAATGTGCGAGGCCAGATAGAAGCAGCAGGATCACTTTCAAGACCATTCGACATCAACAACGGTCTACGACAAGGGGATGGCCTATCATGCGTCCTCTTTAACTTGGCCCTCGAGAAAGTGATCCGGGATGCTGAGGTAAAGGCAAGAAGAACGATCCTCTTCAAGTCCGCTCAACTACTGGCCTATGCTGACGATATCGACATCATGGGAAGAACCATCCGAGACGTACAAACTGCCTTCATCCAGATCGAACAGGCGTCGCGAGATCTTGAATGAAGGCAAGACAAAATATATGGTGGCAACGTCAGCACCGAAGACGAATCAACCAACAACATCAAACCGCACTGGTCAAGCACAAAGAAAAAGGATAGGAGAATACAACTTTGAGATCGTTGACAATTTCTCCTATCTAAGGTCGAAAATCACAACCGATAACAGCTACGATGATGAAATCCGCGCACGGTTGTTGTCAGCCAACAGAGCCTATTTCAGCTTACAAAGACTGTTCCGCTCGAAACGTCTCACCATAGGGTCAAAGCTCTTACTGTACAAGGCAATGATGACCTCGGCACAAAACCGGGATGTCTGGAGTTCTTTATTAAGGCAGGCCTAGACCGGATACCGGTTATTGTGCCGTTGATGATGTTATTTTCTACACCTACACCAAAAACATCCCTGCCGGTGAAGCACGCCTAAATTTTTATTTGGATGAGCTTTACCGGTGCTTCACACTTTGGAAACTCTCCCTAAATCCTCCTCAAGTGCGAAACCATTGCATTCCACGGGAATACCAGGATGAGGCTGAAAATGAGAAGAAACATCACTGACTTGTCTCGCAACAACACACCTATGCCATCTCCGTGAACGAAGTCACCTACCTAGGGGTGATCATGAACTCACGCCTCTCCCACGTACCACAGATCACGAAAGCTCTTGGCCATGCAACCTGTGCCTCAAAGTCCCTATACCGAATCTTAAGTTAGTTTTGGTTTATAGGAGAATTAAAAAGATTTTTCTCAGAAAAGATTGTTTTCGCAAAAGATACTAGCTACATTGCTTCCTATAGGAGTACTACAGTCCTGTAGTGTAGGAGGATCTGTGCAAACCTAAATGCTTGGAGGGCATAAGTATAAATCCGGCACCAGCCAAGAAAACCAGAATTAACAATCATAATTAGATAATTAATCATGAACTTATCTGAAAACTCAGAAAATCAAATTAAATTAAATATCTTTTGTCATATTAACTCACCTAAGCACTCAATAAAGTAAGCCACAAACTGTTATTAGCTTTACCCATAGATCTAAATTCATATGGCTTCCTATGGTTTGGTTTTGTTTTAATCTTTTTCTGCATCTTATCTGAGTGTGTGTACCTTAAGTATTATTAAAATTAAGGCTCATTTCAAGACGATTTAATTTCTAACTGTCCCCTGAAGTGCAATGTTTTCTTATTGTAGAAACCCATACGCCAAGAAAAACTTATAGGTCACTACGGCAATATATTTTAAAGTGGACAAATAGATCCGCTTCGGTAAATTAATTCAATTAAGCATGCAAAACACATCAATTGCAACATGAATAGTTCTTTTTGTATCTAAGTTTTATTTATTTTGTCTTTTTTTCTGCGAAATATCTGTTGGAATGCTTGATATTTGGTTTTTTTTTTAGGTTTACTGGATAATTTCTCGACCATTATATGTGGTGCTAATTGTAAAGTAATAAGGTGAAATCTGGAAAAAGCTAAAGATATTTCTAGGTTTTGTAATTATCTGTAGATTGCGGATGTATTATAGATTGTGGTGCTAACAGCGAGGGTAGCTCTATCGCAAATCTTTCAAAGGATGCCTGGCGTTCCGCTGGGAAATCTGCTTTTGGAGATGTAGAAATTTACCCCCCGAAAATTCATAACATTAGATTTTCCACCCTCTTCGGCAATTTTATGAAAACAGCATTTTTATTAATAAGTGAAGACTTGACAGCGCGATGGTTGAGAGGGTAGAGCGTCAGCCTCCCAATCTCACTGCTCTGGGTTCGTATCCCCGTCATGGGTCTCTGTGTTCGCCTTGTGCTTGTCTCGGTTCTGTTAACCTATCACTTGCACAGGGTTAAGGGTGAAACTGGAGCACAAACGGACTATGGGGATGCCCTATTCTCCACCAAGAAGTGAACAGGAAATACTGAAAAAAATTAGGAAGAAAGATGACTAAAAACCTTCAATCCTTGTTGATTTCTGTTAACAGTGGAGAAGAAAGAAAGATGGGAGAGAATTGGGACAAGGGCGTGAGTTGGAAACAGCGTTGGCTCTTGGGATGGTGGGACATTTTAGGCAAGGTATGGTGACCTATGCAGACGGCTACCGCATAAAAAAAACCTTATTAAAATGGACTTGATATCCCCATTTTGTGCTCTGAAGTGGCGATGAGGAAGACGGGACAACAATCCTGTCGCCCAGACCAAATTCAGGTCGCGTAGTGTATCTGAAAGTTTAATTTTATTATTTTCTACTGCGACTGCCTTGGTGCACGGCTCGACTGCTAAGAGACCGATTCGTGGTCAGATCTAGCAATGCAGCCTTATCGCTAGATGTCACGAATTTTTCTTCGTCGGACCGGAAACCCTGAGAGCGCGCTGCTCTAGCACTGTAGACCAATCTTACGCAGCGTTAGATTCTACTACAGCGATCTCCACAGCACTCCGCCTCCAGCTGAAACGAGGGGGTTTCAACGAAACTCCAAGGCATAACTACTTCAGCTCGGCAAGTCGAACAGGTGATATATCGAGACCTTCTTGGGCGCGCCTCCACCGTGAAGGGTAAAGTGTTGCGGACCTCGCTCCACGACTTTGTGAGGTCCATCGTATGGTGGCTGCAAAGGCCTCCAGGCGACGCCGGCCCTTATCATGACGTGCGTGCACAAACCAAGATAGCTGGCAGTCTGACGACGAACATGGTTTGTGGGTGGCGGTGATTTGATCCGGTTCACGGCGTGCCTGAGCAGACATAACAAGCCTGTTTGAGTTAACTGAACTGAACTGGGTTGCTGGGGAGTCTCAGGTTCCCTCCGTACACAAGTTCCGCGAGGCTTGCAGCAAACTCTCTGACTCTGCTGACTGTCAGTAAGCCAAGTAGGACGGGAGATAGACTTGCAACCAGGCAGGATCTTGCGCCATTATAGGGGCCTTATCTTTCGAGCATCCCGTTGAATTGAGGGTGGTAGGCAGTTCTCCGGTGCCGTTTGAGGCCTTTGAGTTTGTCTAGCTCCGAGAAGAAAGACGATTCAAATTGCATTCCCTGGTCAGTGATGATGATCGCCGGTGCACCAAAGCATGGAATCCACTCTTGACGGAGACCATCGGCACATGATAGTATCGTAATGTCTTTTAGAGGAATCGCCACAGGCCACCACGTGAACCTACCGATGATTGTGAGGCAATAATTGAAGCCGTGCCATCATGGGCCAATGATGTCAAGGTGGATAAGTAGAAGCGCTTGGTGGACCTGGCGAACACACCTACTTCTTTTCTCAAGTTTTACATCTGACATGCAATGCCCTGTCTGCCCCAAGAATTGACGTCCTTGTTCATGGACAGCCAGAATTATTTCGTATTGACTAATCAGTAAGTTGTCCGGATGCCTGATCGTGAACTACGTTAAATAATCGCTTGCGAAAAGTGGCTAGAATGTATGGCCTTGGTCCCTTGTCTGAGGTCGCGCAGCATAATGTAGAGGTCGAGTCGAAAATGGGGACTGCCTGAAAATGTATTTGGAGTTACTCCTCAGGCTCTGAAGACCTGCGTCGCCCTTCTGCCACTTCGCAATTCCTGGGAAATTGACTGCGTCAGGATCTTGATCTCCTCAATGCATGTCAAAACGTCAGCAACTACGTTGTGCTTTCCATACACGTGTTAGATGTCAGTGGTGAACTGGCTTATGAAACTTAGATGCCTGAATTGATGAGAGGCTAATAACTCACGATCGTAGGTACTGTAGTTCCGTTAGGCGGGGTTCAAATGTTTTGAGAAGAAGCTCAACGGCTTCTGGGTTTGGGGGATGAAGAACAGCACTTATGGCGATGTCTGAGGCTTAAACAAAAACACAATCCAATTGGATCAGGGCCTTGAAGTGTGTTAGAGCGCTTCATTCAAGACCGTAACGGTACACTACAGTATACTGTAGAAGGCAATGTGGTCAGCATTGCGCTCGACCGTGATTATTACCCTGATTTGACTCAGGTACTCATTCACAGCTGAGTCGACTGGTATCCGATGTCAAATCACGATACAAATTCCACTGCCACCAGTGAGAATTGAACCGCAACCTTCCGTACGACAGCCTTGTGCTCTAACCACTCAGCTATCCGGAGACATCGCATGGTAAGTGCCTTGCCCAAATGCAGAGACGGGAAGATTTGGGAGTGGCTTATTCTTATCACGTTGTCGACAACTTAAGAGAGGTAGTTGCCCGTGAAGGACATCAACGCACCTTTACGAGGGGCAACTCTCTTGGGAAAATAAGCCAGGAGGCAGATGGACTGCGCAGCTCATCGAAAATGTAGATCCATGGCTGAATTGAATGCACGGTTGATTACTTTCTTACCTAACTAAGTGGGCATGGAGGTTTTCAGCCTTACCTGCACAAAATTGGTATGGAACGATTTCCTGATTGTGTGTTCTATAATGACGTGGTGGACAACGCTGAACGCACCTTTTTCGCTTGTTAAAAGTGGGACTAGTTTCATGAGGACACAGGGGAGCCCTCCCCAGACATTATTGTCAGAGAAATGCTGAGGAGCGCTTTCAGATGGAGTCGTGTTGCAGGTTATGCTCGGGCTTTCCTTATTGCGAAGAAGATTGAGTTCGACTAGCGGAGGGGTCGAATGGGAGGTGGAGACCTTAAACTAACAACTCCCTTCCTCCCTGCCCCTCCTGTTGGTGAAAGGAATTTCCCAACTTGAAGGCTCCCAGAGCTGGAAGAGCGGGAGGGCTAGCTCGAAGTAATATGTTAAACGATTCCAGGGCAGCTCCGTGATAACTGAGAGGGGTTCTTAGTTGGCAACCCGAGAGCGCGCTGTTGCGTGCTAACCAACAAAAAAAAATATTGGTGATTATGCTCCAACCATGTGAAGGCAGTTACGTCGCTTTCGGCAGCCAGCATTCATCCTGAATGGTACCTAAAAAAATGATGGCTTCAACCTTAGAATGTTTTACAGAGAGACAGTAAAAGTCGCACTCTCTGCATTTTCAAAGTGAAAGTGGAAGGAGACGAAAAATACTAGACAACGTAGGTGAACAAAAGGGGAATCGCAAAGAAATCTATCTTTTTTGTTTGAAATCAGAGGATGATATATTGATTACTACGGACAGAAAAGATATCGCGTTTGTCGATAGTCCTCGTTCTTGTTTCTATCTGAAGAAATGGAAACTCATTCACCGCGCTTTTTATATAGAGAAGGAATCTTGAAGAGTCAAGTCATCGCGGTTAGAGGATTGGTATCTACGAAGCAACGAAAGGGACTTCTAGGCAGTTCGGACGGGAAATACCTTACATACCTGTGCACAGCCACTGAAGCTTGTATTTCTGAGGACTCTTGTGACGCAATAATGCGCGAAGCCTACCTTCCAAGAGAAACACCAGAATGCGAACTCTTGATGGTATGCTATGAAGGATCAGAAAGGTATCTCTAAAAGATGGGATCAGAATGAGGCTAAGTTGTAATTGCATAAGGAGCGACATTTGCTTCGTAAGGAATTTTGTAAGGAAGATAAGTTGACGTGGAGCCCAGCTCGTAAATGAAGTTGACAAAAATAAAGCTCAGGACCGGAATTAATGAACTACGGCTGTTTTCTACCTCTTACTGATGGACTCGAAGGGATTGTAGTAGATAGTTTACTTAGTACACTTGTTTTTGAGAGAAAAGCGGATAGTCGGATATCTCATTACCTTTACTCGAAACGTAGCAAGAAATGCCACAATGTTTTCATCCATATCCTTTGCAACTATAAATCATCATCATCAACGGCGCAACAACCGGTATCCGGTCTAGGGATGCCTTAATAAGGAACTCCAGACATCACGGTTTTGCGCCAAGGTCCACCAATTCGATATCCCTAAAAGCTGTCTGGCGTCCTGACCTATGCCATCGCTCCATCTTAGGCAGGGTCTGCCTCGTCTTCTTTTTCTACCATAGATATTGCCCTTATAGACTTTCTCATCCATACGGATTAAGTGACCCGCCCACCGTAACCTATTGAGCCGGAATTTATCCACAACCGGACGGTCATGGTATCGCTCATAGATTTCGTCACTGTGTAGGCTACGGAATCGTCCATCCTCATGTAGGGAGCCAAACATTCTTCGGAGGATTCTTCTCTCGAACGCGGCCAAGTTTCCGAGGAATACATGAGGACTGGCAAGATCATAGTCCAGTACAGTAAGAGCTTTGACCCTATGGTGAGACGTTTCGAGCGGAACAGTCTTTGTAAACTGAAATAGGCTCTGTTGGCTGACAACAACCGTGCGCGGATTTCATCATCGTAGCTGCTATCGGTTGTGATTTTCGACCCTAGATAGACGAAATTGTCAACGGTCTTAAAGTTGTATTCTCCTATCCTTATTCTTCTTCGTGTTTGACCAGTGCGGTTTGATGTCTTCGGTGCTGACGTTGCCACCATATATTTTGTCTTGCCTTCATTGATGTGCAGCCCAAGATCTCGCGCCGCCTGCTTGATCTGGATGAAGGCAGTTGCAGGTGGTTCTTCCCAAATCGTGGGAATATCGTCAGCATAGGCCAGTAGTTGGGTGGACTTGAAGAGGATCGTTCTTCTGCATTTACTTGAGCATCACGGATCACTTTCTCGAGGGCCAGGTTAAAGAGGACGCATGATAGCGCATCCCCTTCAATGGTCTTGAGAGTGATCCTGCTGCTTTTATCTGGCCTCGCACATTGGTCAGGGTCAGCCTAGTCAGTCTTATTAATTTCGTCGGGATACCGAATTCTCTCATGGCCGTGTACAGTTTTATCCTGGCTATGCTATCATAGGCGGCTTTAAAGTCGATGAACAGATGGTACAACTGTTGTCCATATTCCAACAGTTTTTCCATCGCTTGCCGCAGAGAGAAAATCTGATTTTTTACTGATTTACCTGGAGTGAAACCTCTCTGGTATGGGCCAATGATGTTCTGGGCGTATGGGGCTATCCGGTCTAGCAAGATAGTGGAGAATATCTTATAGATGGTACTCAGCAACGTAATACCTCTATAATTGTTGCACTGTGTGATATATCCCTTTTTGCTTTACCAGAGGCTCAGGGGAAAACCCGGTGGCGACTGTCGAGAGGAGGTACACAAGCAATTGCGTGGCTGCCTAAAGGAAGCCATTCGGAGGAGCAAAAAGAACTGCTTCAAACAGCTGTGCGACCATGCCGACATAAACCCTTGGGGCGAGGCTTACAGAGTGGTGATGAAAAGGCTGCGGAAATCACCCCAGGTGACCTGTCCACGCCTCCTGAAATACATTGTTACCACTCTGTTCCCTCACCACGAAAATAGGGGAAGGCAAATTTTTGTCCAGCTAAATGACGGCATAATACCGCCTGTAACTGTGGAGGAGCTGCGGGAAATATGGGGTAGGTTCGGTGACAACAAGGCCCCAGGTTTGGATGGCATCCCCAACCGAGCTTTGAAACTGGCAGTGAAGACTAGGCCCGAAATTTTCGCCAACAACTTCGAGGCGTGCCTAAAAGAAGGAATATTCCCTGCCCAGTGGAAAAAGCAAAAGTTGGTGTTGCTTCCGAAGCCTGGCAAGCCACCTGGAAACCCAGCGTCTTATCGTCCTATCTGCCTGTTTAATACAATGGGGAAGATGATGGGGAGAGTCATCTACAACAGACTCCTGCCCATCGTCGAAGCCAGCAATGGCTTGTCGGAACGCCAGTTTGGTTTCCGATGCGCCCACTCTACGGTGGACGCAATTGGCATGGTGGTAAACCTGGCAAAAGGTGCACTGATTTCTGGCGGCTGCTGTGCCGTGGTGGCGTTGGATGTCAAAAACGCATTCAACTCGGCCAACTGGAATAGAATTAAAGGGGCGTTGGCTGACATAGGTGTCACCGGATACTTAGCGAATTTGGTTGAAAACTACCTCTCAGAGAGGACTCTCTGGTACGGGACGGATGAGGGCCCCAAAGAGTACATTGTCACAGCCGGGGTACCACAGGGATCGGTACTTGGTCCTCTGTTGTGGAATATCATGTATAATGGGGTGCTTGCTCTTCCCGTCCCAGAGGTGACTACGATTTTCGGCTTTGCTGATGGCCTAGCTGTGGTTGTTGCAGCAAAACACCCAGAAGATGTGGAGGTTTACGCAACGGAAACAGTGAGAGCGGTAAAGTCCTGGCTAGAAAAGGCCGGGCTGACCTTGGCGGACGCGAAAACGGAAGCGGTCTTAATAACGAAACGCAGGAAAAATAACACTGTAAAAGTGGAGGTCGGTGGACATATGGTCGTATCAAAGCCGGCTATCAAATACCTGGGGGTAATAAACATTGCCGGAGGTTGGTGCTAGCCGGAGTGGTGCGCTCCATCCTGCTCTACTCGTCGCCTGTGTGGGCAGAGACGCTTGCAAGCTCTCAGAGACGGAAGCAGGTGAACTCGGTTTACCGGCGGATGGCTTTGAGGGTTTGCAGTGCTTTTAGAACCACATCAGATGAGGCAGTATTGGTGGTGGCAGGCATGATCCCGGCATGCATAGCTTAGAAATGCGGCATGGTCAGAGTCGCTTGATCTCTGGCAACGCAGATGGGACGAGTCTGTGAAAGGTCGGTGGACGCACAGGCTCATTCCCAACATTAGGGTGTGGCTTGAGCGAAAACATGGGGATGCCAACTACCACATTACCCAGTTCCTCACGGGACACGGTGGTTGCTACAGGCAGTATCTGCACCGCTTTGGGTTGGATGATTCTCCGAGCCGTCCCAGGTGTGATGGCATACCGGAGGATCCAGAGTATGTGATGGTTCACTGCCCACGATTTGCGATGGAGAGAAGGAGCTTAAACCAGGCGCTGGGCAGGAGCGGAACCCCGGAAAGCTTGGTTACTGAGATGCTGGAGTCCGAGGGGAAGTAGCCCGCGAAGTAATACCTCAATGGTGGTCCCGCGGGGCTGGGGCTGGAGAGACCGGGGGTGGTTTTTAGTAGGTGTGAATCCCACACGCGCCCGCTGTAGTTCCGCCGTTCCGGCGGCGGAGCTGCGGCGGACGTGTCTTTCTAGGATTTTCCACCTCTGTGTACGCACAAAAAGAAAAATCTCCCTTCTTATGTATGAGACAGATAATGCCTCGTTGCCAATCGTCAGGCATTGATTTGCTGTCCCATACCTTGAGCACAAGTTGGTGAACCACTTGGTGTAACTGGTCGCCTCCATATTTAACCAATTCGGATGTAATTTCATCGGCTCGTGGTTTCATTTTTTGGCTGACTAAGAAACCTACTCCGAGCACATGGTTTACTGGATGACCGCTATAATATATGGTGTAGTGGCTCTTCTCCTGGAAACCGGTCCCTGTTATATCAGTCCTATATTGGGACAGGGTATCGGCTAGCTGCTTATAAGCTTCATCTCAGTACAGGGAGCGTCGTTTTAAAAACCATCCAGTCCGAGGCTCCTGTTTTGGCTCCGTAACATCGGTTTTCGGGGTAGGGTTGTCAGCCCTACCTAACCCCCAACCTGGAGGACCAGTTGGTACAGTTTGTTCCGTTTTTAGGCGCGGGAGACTCGCCTTCATCCTTCTCCGTCTGCAGCTTTTCGTTACGAAAGAGCTCCCAGCGGTCACCACGTGGAGGTGGAGATAGGGTTTGGTAGTAGAGCTGTTGGTGTTGGTTCAACAGGCATTTCCCAGGTTTTATGCTCCATCGTGGGTCCTGGGACCTATACTCCCCTTTGGCCACCAACTATAAATGATTCCCTCTTCGTTAGCTATCAATTTATTAGTAATTTTCTGAGAATAAAAATTACAAGGCAGTATCAATCCATTTGCATCACGGCTATAGATATTTCCAAGAAATCGATTTTCAAAGGTGAAGATGAAGAACTAGAGGATATGAAACCATTCTTCCTACAAGACCAAATCCAAGAACTTAATTAGTGTGTTGATTAACGGAAACAAAACCAAGAAAATCTGAAAAAAAACTCTAAAGAAAATCTACCTCATAATAACATCTTAACGCCGAATAAAACCAGCGGCAAGAACGTATCTAAAGTCGCCGATGCTGACTTTTCGAAGATGTTTCCTGTAATTAAGTCTCTCTCTTAGGACGCCACCAGCGACTAAACACGTAGGCACAGGTGAATCAAGAATCTTAACCCCGACTAAAAAAGATATTTTTAAGCCACAGAAAGATATTCTTTTAGAAATGGAGGTAACTGAGCTAATGTAAGGGGAGTCGAGGGACGAAAAAGTAACGACGAAAAATGAATGCTGGGCCGCAAATTATAACTGCCGTTCGCAGCACCCTAGGATAGTAAGAGTGGACGGATGGTACCAGTCAACCAAAAATCACTGGTGGCTCATCATAAAGCCTCATTCTGGGACTAGACACTGACATTTCTTTCATATGCTGCACGCCTGCTTGCCTGTGCAGGCTTTTGTTGTTCAGCCCAACAACGAATGGGTTAAAAACGAACAAATTAAAAATTTCGGCGATTTAATTGCATAATTGATCGTAATGACGATGCTCTGATGATGATGATGATGATGGTGGTTCCGATCTGATTGTTTTCAAGCTTACATCGCTCGTAGAAGACCGACCGGGGCTTATTTTGCCCCCTTAATTCTCTTCGCCGCTGTTACTGTGTTGCTATTGTTGCTGGCGTACTTTTTTTAATTTATCTTCCCATCCATAGTCTTGCACTCTATGCGAACCCTGCAAACTAGCGCGCATGGTTTTTTCAAAAAAAAGATTTTTAGCTTTCTATGAGTAATTCAAACCACATCACACTACGACGACTCAAAAGTGATAACAATGATTTCGATAATTTGCCATAATTTGAATCTTTTTGGGTGCTGAACTCACAGCAATAGTTTTTCTAAGGGGGGAAAAGTAATTAGTTACAGAGATGTAAGCATGGCCGTTTTTTTCGGGTTTCTTTCTTTTCTAAATACAAGTAATATTCCTCGGTAACAACTGCGCTGTCAATTTTGTTAATTGTCGATAATTATCTCTTGAATGTGTGAATGGATGAAGTTGGACATGAGGGTACCAGAAGAAAGCTGCAGAAGAGATGATAGGGGGTACTTTAATATGGAAAAATTTTAGGAAGATGGCTCTTCTTTTCAGACGAATAATTGGAGATACCTGGATGGTTTTGCGTTGTCATCCTTAATTAGACTTGAAAAGGATCATTTCATCGCATGTGCAAGGAAGCTTGAATGAACCTTCCAGGGGACAATTTTTAGTCATGGATTTGTCGAAATTTAGGTTGCAGGTTTTGGGAGCTTATAAGTTGCTAGATACCAGATGTAAGGGGTTCATCCAGCACCACTCCTAGAGTCTCCTCTAGATTCCTCCTTTCTTCCACAAATCTCAAACAGTGGAAGGATACATGCTCCGGGTCCTCTGGGACTCCATCGAAATTTGGACAGTCGGGTGAGGTGTCCAATTTAAACCTGTGCAGGTATTGGAGGTATCTTCCATGCGCCTGTGAGTCCACCGACCCTTTCCCAAGCGTTTCCACCGCTCTTGCCATCTATTTTTGGATCTATCCCTCTCAGCGTTCTTCGCATTGTATATATTCGCTATCTAATCTGCCAAGATGTCAATGGGCATCACTTCAGAGATGACGAATGCTGCATCATCTGAGACAGTCCTGAAGGCAGAGCATACCCTCAGGGCTGTCCTCCTGTAGATTGCACTCAGTTTGGTGGTGTTAACTGACAGGGCGTCCACCTCAGTCGACGCGGCAGGACGGGCCCCGGTCCTGTCGGGAAATGGACAAGGGTTCTTGACGCATGGATGGCGTCAGGACGTAAGCAAGTTAATCCACACACAACGAACAAAACAAATACGTGTCTGCACGCTAAATGTTGGTACCCTAACTGGAAAGACAGAGGAACCCACAAGAGCCCTTCGGAAAAGGTGCATTGACATCTGCGCTCTGCAGGAAACCCGATGGTCTGGTGCCAAAAGCTGCGACATTGAACGCGAACGCGGTAAAAATGGCTACAAACTTCTCTATTTTGGTAACCCACACACTCAAAATGGTGTTAGCATTGCCATCTCAGAGGATTTCCGTGATGCCATTAAAGAAGTCGAACGATTTGATGATCGGCTGATGAAGCTCACCATTATATCAGCTGATCGCACTATTCACTTCTTCACCGCGTATGCACCACAGACAGGTCGACCTAATGCCGAGAAAGATGCCTTCTGGCAACTTCTCGATGAAAAGACTTGTCACATGCCTGCTGACGATTACATAATCATTGCCGGCGACCTTAATGGTCATATGAGTGAAAAGGCAGACGGTAACAGGTGCCATGGGGGAAAGGTGTTCGGAGCGCGCAATGAAGGTGGCGAGCGTATAATCGATTTTGCGGACACCCGTGACCTTGTACTTAGGAATACATGGTTCATCACACGATTGTCTCATCTTCCCACATTTTATAGTGGGAACAGTAAAACGCAAATCGACTATATTCTCATAAGACGCCAACATTTTACCACTGTCACTGATTGCAAAGTCGTTCCCTATGAGACCATCGCACCTCAACATCGGCCGTTGATTGCCGTCCTGCGAATTAAGCCACCGATAAAACGGCTTGAGGAACGCACTGGCCCGCCGCGCATTAAATGGTGGCGATTTGGTGAGAAGAAAGAAGAAACGGTCTCACTCATACGATTGCCAACCATTACGAATGTGGAAGAATCATGGAACCAAATGAAAGACACGATCCACAAAGCGGCCTCTGCAACCCTCGGGGTCACCAAGCCGGGTAAGTGGTACATCAACCGAGATACTTGGCTTTGGAATGATGATGTTGAAATGACGGTCCGCGGAAAGAAACGCCTCTACCACAAATTTCTCGACGATAAAACACCTGCTAATTGGCAAATTTCTAAAAATGCCAACCGAGAAGCAAAGAAAGCGGTCGCTGTCACCCGAGCGAACCATTCTTTACGATAAACTGGACACTCGGGATGGCGAGAGAGATCTGTATCGATTTGCTAAAAGCCTTGATGAGCGCACACAGGATATCGAACACTTTTGTTGTGTTAATGACAAGAACGGTCCTTTGCTTACCAACCGTCGAGCCGCAACGGATAGATGGCGAGAATACTTCGAGCAGATTTCAACTGAAGAATTTGCTCATCCTCCACTTCCACAATCATTGCCGACATTAGGTGCAGTTCCACCAGTCAGCGCAGCTGAAGTCGAGGAGGCAATAAAACAAATGAAATCGGGGAAAGCAACAGGACCTGACGACATCGCATCTGAGCTCTGGAAAGCGAAGAGCTGGGACCCAACACTGTGGCTCAGTGAATTCTTTAACCGGGTTGTTCAGGAAGGAAGAACACCATCTGACTGGCAAGAAAGTACCACTGTTCCAATATTGAAAAAGAAAGGTAGCCCAGCAGAATGTTCAAATTACCATCCGATCCGGTTACTTCTCCATACCATGAAGATTTTTGAACGCATTCTTGACAACCGTATTCGCGAAATCGTTGAAATAACCGTGAATCAAGCCGGATTTGTCAAGAACTGCGGAACTACTGATGCAATACACGCTGCGCGGTTACTCATGGAGAAACACCGTGAGAAGCATCGCCCTCTTTACATTGCCTTTCTGGATCTAGAGAAAGCGTTTGACGGTGTACCACACGAACTCATCTGGTATGCTTTACGACAACACTTCGTGCCAGAAGAACTCTGGGTTCAATTGCTCTACCACGATCCGAAAAGTAAAGTTCGAAGTATGGCAGGTGTATCAAAACCGCTTCGTGTCTCTGTTGGTGTTCATCAAGGAAGTGCCCTCTCACCACTCCTCTTTGTCCTTGTTATGGACACCGTCACACGGGATATCCAACGTCCAGCGCCCTACATACATGAAACAGGCGCAATCACTGTAAGCGGCAGTGATCTGCCCAGAACTGAGCGATTTAAATACCTCGGGTCAACGCTATCAGCCAATGGAGAACTGCGTTATGAAATTGCTTCACGCATTAACGCAACCTGGATGAAGTGGCGTGCCAATTGGTCAACTGGTGTCCTTTCTGATCGACGTATCAACGAACGTCTCAAATCTAAAATTTACCACAATGTTGTCCGTCCAGTCGCTCTCTATGGTTCTGAGTGTTGGCCGACCATGAAAGACAATGAACGGCGTCTTGCGGTAATGGAGACGAAGATGCTACGTTGGACTAGTGGCGTCACATGTTTAGATCACATCCGAAGTGAGGATATCCGCGATCGTTATGGGGTTGCACCGATCGTGGAAAAGTCGCGAGAGAGGCGTCTTCGATGGCATGGTCACGCAATTCGTGCAAACAAGAATTCACTTGCCAAGATTGGTCTGAACATCGAAGTCGATGGTAAACGACCAAAAAGCAGACCTAAACAACGGTGGCTTGATACGCTGGATGGGTGATTTGAAAGCCTCGAGATTGCACCCAGATCAGGCATTCGATAGAGCCAAATGGCGAAACCGATCACGACGAGCCGACCCCGCTAGTGAACGGGACAAAGGCTGAAGAAAAAGAAGAAGAACTGACATCTGCACTGCCTCCCTCCAAACTGGGCTCGCATAGGGCATGACTGAGGTCACCACCTTGGCTATAAGCAAACTAGAGGTATGCTGTGGCCCTCCAACGTTCGGCATCATCCTCGCTCGGTGGAAGATTTATCACGAACATACTGTACGTGTTGCTTATAGCTAAGCTTCCTGTCTATCATCACCCCCAAGTATTTGATGGCCGGCTTGGAATTTCTATTCTAATACAGGCGTAATTTCTCTTCCGGCGTTTGGTGGTGAGGACCGTTTAGTGGTGGTCAGACCAGAGCACTCTAGCCAACTTTTATCAGCACTGATTGCCTCGCTTGAGTATAATACAGCATCTTCGAGATGCTTTGCGACAACAACCAGTGCTATGTCGTCAGCGTAACCCACCACTGTGGCTTTCTCCGGAAGGAGAAGATTAAGTACATCGTTATACATGTAGTAGTGGGCCCAATACAGAGCCCTGCAGGACACCTGTGGAAACAACGTACTCCTGGTGTTCGTCATCGGTGTCATAGCAGAGCCTCCTTTCAGTTAAATAACTATCGATGATAGCAGCGAGATAGTCGGGAATACCAACCTTCGCTAGGGATTTGCGTATTAGATTCCAATTGGCCGAATTGAATCCATTTTTCACATCCCGGGTTTCAACCACGCAGCATTTATTGGTACCACCTTTTCCGTGGGTTGCATCTTCGGCCAAGCCAGTAACCAATTTGATGGCATCAATGGTTGATCTTGCTTTACGGAACCCATGCTGCCGATCTGAAAGGCCGCCTTGACTCTCAACAACCGGGAGTGACCTATTACAGATTACCCACTATAACATTTTCCCCACAGTGTCCAAAAGACATATGAGTTGGTATGACGATGGTTCACCTGGAGGTTTACCAGGCTTTGGGGGAAGTACCAACTTTTGTCGCTTCCATGCCGCTGGAAATATTCCGTCGGACATGTACGCTTCGAACAACTCAGCGAACATGTCCGGCCTGGATTTCACGGCAAGTTAAGGGCCTTATTCGGTACTCTCTTCGGTCTCTGGTAACTGGCGGAATTTTCGTCACATTCAGAGGTGGTTGGAATGTGTTGGTGCCCTCCTCTTGCTGGGGGGAATAGCCCCTGAATGATTTTCAGTAAGAGGGTGGGACACGTGATCTGCGGAGATGAATCGCCTTTGAATCGCCCCATCACGATTCTATAAGCACTCCCCCACGGGTTTACGTCCGCTTCTGAGCAGAGTTCCTTAAAGCATTTCCTCTTGCTTTGCTGAATGGCGAGCTTGAGGGTTTTGCAGGCTGCCTTATAGGCGCACTCTTTCTGTCCCTGATAGACTCTACCTACCGCCCTCTGAGCCGAAGGCCGGTCAGTTCATCATTCCACCAGTAGTTTGGTCTTCTACTGGGGAATGAGCACCTCCTAGGCATGGACGCGTCACATGCTTTGGCGGCGTTGGCATTGAGCCAGATGGGCGGCTCTTTCCGTAGAGGCACCTGCTTTATCAGGTTGATCTGACCACACCTCTACGAAGGTCTGCTCATCCAAAGATTTTGCTGACCAGCCTGAAATCTTTTTCGGTTTTGGACATGATAGCTCATTGACCCGTGGCTCGACACATGTCTCAATGAAGATTGCCTGGTGATCGCTGTGGGTGTAGGGTTCGCTGACGCATCAGGACATACAACCCGCCAGCACAGGGCTGACAAAGGTCAGGTCTACAACCGAGCCTGGCCCCCCTTTCTGAAAGGTGTTTACAGCACCTTCGTTAGCCAAAACTATGTCCATCTGCGCAAAAGCGTCTAATAAACTGCGCCCCCTAGCATTTCATTCTCTACTACCCCACTCTAGGGCCCAAGCATTGAAATCACCTTTCGACTTCGTCCCCTCGCGTCGAGAACAAGATTATCAAGCATTTGCTCGAATTCAGACAGTGTCAAACTTGGTGGGGCGTAGCAGCTGTATATATATACACCGCTTATTTTCGCCCACGCAAAGCCGCTGGCTGCCTCACTTGCAGTACATTGTGTGGCCTGTCGACCACAAGCTCATATCGCCGCTCCACCAGTCGAATCTGTGACCCATACGCCACCGTGGCGGTGTCTATACGGCTCACTTATGATGGCAATTTCCATCTGCTCCTTCAGAGAAGTACAAACTTCTCCTTTCAATGTCACTTCATCGAGATCCTTACATTGTATACAGGCCTCATGCTTTTAGGGTTCTTCGGATTCTGTCCACATTTCCGCTCAGATCTTCTAGTTCGGGATCAGCTTTGACCTTTTTGAGTATCTCCGCGTAGGAGAAATTGCCCTTACTGGAGATAACAATTGCATCTGGACGAGTTCGTACTTTTGCTTTTTGTTGGTAACTTCAGTCCATCCATCGTTTTCGCTTGTCTTGGGCTTCGCAACACTGGTCGAGTTTCCTACATTCGCTGTGCGCTTTCCTCCTTTTGAGCTGTTGGTGCTGGTTTTCAGAGTTTCCTGTCCACCGTTTTTTCTGTTAGGCGCCTGCTGGTTATTTAGAGGATCCCCCTATTTTTCACGTACTCGTTTATTCCGCCGTAATTCGATGGTAGTACGGTTAGACGTCACTTGGGTCGCTTGTGACACTGTTGGCACAGTGGGGTTCGGCGTATCCTTATTATTATAAAGGACTCTAATAGCCCTCACCATATTCTTTATGGCATGGTGCACGTTGTGCTTGTCCTTAATAAACTCGGACAGTTCAACGATTCTTGCTCGAAGCTGGGTGGTGATTCCTCCGGATCGGGACTCTGCTCCCTATAAGCCCCGGCAGGGTTGCTCCTTTTATACGCTCCTTCGCTTTTGGCGTTTATTGACCTTGCCTGTACTTTATCCTTCATCGTCTTTGGCAATGGTGGAGATCTCAACGTTGACGAGCTTCTTTTGAAAGGATCCCTTCCTTGTTCCTGGAGCACCTCCTGTTGTCGCGCATCTTGAACATATGCGGTGGGTATTATTACGGTTTTTGTCGTCCAACAATCTGCCTTCAGTTCATGTTTCTTTGGTTTTGTAACTGGTGTTCTCGTTAAGGTCGTACTTGGCTTGAATACCTCCTTCTCCAGATCCAAACCACTTGTAGCATTATATGCCAAGGTGGCCAAGTTGTCCACCACCGAGGCACTGCGGTCGAGGGATATCGACGGCCGGGAGCCCGCTTGCTCACTCCCAAAAGCCGCCCATACTGGGGTTCCGAGACCCTGCACTGTAAGTTTACTCCTTCTCTCATCTTCCATGGTGGTTTTATGTTCTGGGTATCCTTCCCATAGCCATTTTGGTCCACGCACCAGAGATGAGCAAACACTAGCCCATGCACAGTCAGAAAAGAAAAGTGCATGAACGCATATTTACACATCAATAGATAGGCCCCAATCCATCAGCTGGAGCCGCGCCTGATGGGAGATCTGGCCACTCCTCACAGACGCTCTGTCTGTCTGTCTGTCTGTCTATAAAAGACAATGAACGGCGTTTTGCTGTAATGGGAACTAAGATGCTGCATTGGACTATTGCGATCGATATGGAGTTGCACCGATCGTGGGCAAACTGCGAGAGAGGCGTTTTCGATGGCGCGGTTACGAGAACTCACTTACCAATATTGGTCTGAATATCGAAGTCAATGGTAAGCAACCGAAAGGCCGGCCGAAACAACGGTGGCTTGATACGCTGGATGGGTTTTTAAAGGCCTCGCGATAACATCCACATCAGGCATTTAATTATCATAAATAAAATGGCGGGACAAAAGCTGCAGAAAAAGAAGAAGATGTAAGGAGCTTCTTGATTTTTTTTCAGATTCTGAGAATGGGGCCGTTAAAGAAATCGTCACCTTGTACCCCTCCCACTCCCCGCCTTTCTAACAAATGTCAAAACTAAGACCGGCTTGGAAAAGTACTAACCGAGACCTTTCATTTGGAGGGCACCGTGCATGACTTTATCGCTTCGGGCGTGACGAATCCCCATATTGTCCGACATGCGTGATGATTCCTGAGGATGCGGAACATGTTGTTTTTAACTGACTGCGATTCGCCGCACACGGAGCGAAGGCGGAAATTGACGCCGGGACACGGTCAACACCCGAGAATATCGTGGACCACATGCTAGCTTCTGAAACAGTTTGGAGGGTGGTGAAAAAATTAATGAAGGCGATCCACAATCTGCTGAGGAAGGAGGAGCTTCAGAGGAAAGTTACAAATAACGAGGCGCAGTTCGTAACTGATCCTGCCCCGGGACGTAATACCGAAATGACAGTCCCGCGGGGTAACACAAAACCTTAAAAAAAACAGAATAGCCATTGCTTGTCTCTTGGCCAGCTATGCTGGTTACTCTTAGACCAACCAAAAATAATTTGGTAAACCGGAAGCCCTCCTCCAACTTCAGGCATGAAAGGTTTTGTTTATGTTAGATGTAATAATATTCGGATACACGACGGTTAATATACTATTATCAACTTTATTTGTTCAATAATCGGTATGGAGGGTACTTCGGAGCCTAGACGACAAATATCCGGCACGTCCATCTGCCTTGCGAAACTTAAATGATTTTCGAAACTTTAGACTTGGTTAGGTTGTTGCTGACGCAAAGCGAAAGCATCGGTGTGGAATCTGGTCTGACTTATCTGTGACGAAAATGTCAAGTCCTTCTAGAAATCCAGGAAGGGTTTACGTGGTTTCCTCAGCGACAAGTCCCCATGTTGTTTGGGTTCCTAAGAAAATCCTTGAATATCTTGGTTTTCTGGCTGTGCAGTACAGCCCTCTTCCCCCCTCTATTCCGAATATCCTACTGTTTCTCAGCCCTTCTCTCTAGAAGAGCTGACGGATGCGTTGCTGTTTTATGGGGGTCAAGGATAATGTCCAATCGGCGTCCCCAAGAAGGTGTTTTAAGTCCAATGTTTTTTGATAACTATACAACATCCTTGTATAATAAATACTCTGATAGCATTTAAATCTTCATATTTACGGACGAATTCCTGATTTTGGCCTCTGGCGATGATTGGTTGTTGACTTCCAAATGTTTGCAAAGGCAGGTAAATGCGTTTTTCGATAAACCCCGAAGATTGGGTCTACCAATCAACATAACCAAATCCCGATTTATATCCTTCAAGAGAAGCAGGGTAACACCCCTACCCATTAAAATTAATAATTTTACCCTTGCCCATGTCAAATCCATCACCTTTTTAGACCACTTGAAATCCATCATTCCTAAAACGGTAAAAGCAGGCTTCGTAAGGCCATCAATCTCTATACATCTGTGATAAGAATGCTGGATAAGTCATTCCGCAGCTAACAAGCACTGTGATTCCCAATGTTATTCCCGCAACCTCTAATAAGATTCAGGTTATGCTGTTCTATGATTTGGGGGCCACTTATGGTGGAAGGCCTGAAATCAAGGGGTTTTCTGGTCCTGATGTCTGATGTTGCGCGGTGGGTCTGCCTTTGTCGTGGTTGGTCCAGATGGGACTCAAGTCTCACGTTTTTCCTTGGATGGCAGTTCAGGTTTGGGCGCTAGACTTTTTGCTGTGCTTCAGGCCATCAAGGTGGCTTTCAGGATGAGTGAGGAGAAGGTCGCTGTCATTACAAACTCTCTCCATGCTTGTAAATTACTCAAACAAACTCCTCCATCATCTAGTGGGCAAAATACATGCCCTTACTTCTAAGCCCCTTTTTAAGCCCTCAAAAGTTCTATGGTGCCCGGCGCACGCGAGGTAGCCATCAAATGAACTCGCCTATTTAGAGGCTCCTAAGGCTTTGGGCTATAGCCCCACAAGTTTGGCCTTTTTTTAAGAAGGCTACAGCTAAATTACAATACACATAGTTTAAGTTTTTTGTCGGCACGGCATTTCCTGGCATCCCCGTTCTTTTTCCTTACATTGATCTATCGTTGCCCCTCGGCGCTCCAATATTTGACTCGCGCAGAAGTACCTGATCCACACGGTGTCAAATACCTTTAAATTGCTGAGCAGCCTCTATGTGTTCATGCGTCAAGTTACCGTCGACTTTCTGGTCAGGGCTGGGGGCCTTTCGGATAAAGGATACAGACAATCTTTTAGCTTTACACGAAGGAATACTGAATCTTGGTTTTCCGGAGCTCAATCATTTTCGATTCTACAATGCATCCTGGTTTTTCCCGGAACTTATATTTTTGTATACTAAAACTTATAATGCATCCTGGTCATCATCATCAACTACGGTAATCGCTTCAAAACACTAACATGCTCCTCGGAAGTTCCTCCGTCTTTCGTTGTGACAGGGACGACGCCGTGCTTGGCAAGACAACCGGCGGAGCTACCCTGATAGCTATTAGGTCCCTCTCCATGCCAATATCATCTTTTTCTTCTCCTACTCTACCTGCGATTCTGTCCCCATACGAGTCATTCCGCCAAACGTTTGCCCGTTTATCATATCCTGGGTATCTTTTCCTTGCCTCAGCTCCGCTTCTCTGTACGAGGATTTTTTCGACAGATTATCAGAAGTCCTACTCCCAACTATCTTATGGCTTATTCTGCCGCAAATAGATCTTGTCAAGCTGGATAACCTAAGAATAAAAATCATGGAGCAACAACAGGCCACGTTTTAAGCAAAACTCTTTTCATTTCTAAGTGATCGTCTGGACAACCATACCAGACGAGCACCGCCGGAGTTGTTATCGTACACCTCGATGATCTCCATTACTCGATAGACCACGCCAAGAAAATCAGGCAAATGTGAGTTGATTTAGGGGAGTAAGCAAATCCTTAGTTAAGTCCTTGAGGGTTTAACGTGAGCACTTGTCTGGACGACTTAATCCAACGGTCTTCTTAAGACACGGATTGATTTTATGACCACAATCAGAGCCCCGCTGAGACAAGCAACAACGGTACCAGTCTACACCAAGTGGATGGCTTAGCATTCATACTGGTGGATGCAAGACATACCTAAATCTCTACCGAACTAAGGAGTACGGCAGCCGTGCTGAAACGCAAGACCACGCCGAGGCCCGAAGGTCTCTTCTCGCTCGAGCATAACCACAACCCTCATGAAACTCCCACTAGGGGGCCAACGGCAAACAACCGAGCTGTACTCACATACAATGGGAGTTCACCCGAAGTATGAAGGTCCAGGGGCTGTCCCGGTTCCCATGGTACCAGTATGCCCCTGGTAAGGTTTCGTGACCAATTTGCCACTTCAGATGAGTCCCGGTACAAACACTAGTCTGAGTCGCCCTAATTAGGCCTTTGGAGCATTCGCCTACTGCATCACGGCCGGTAAACCAAAGCGAGTATAGCGTCTCCCGGTGCCACCACTATGGAGGTTCTCCTCGGCCACGTGGTTTTGGTTTGGCTGACAGGGTTGCCGTCTTCCTCACCGCCACCTCTGAGCACCAAGCAAATCCTTAGTGTTGAACTAGGTACTACGGAGCTTATCTGGTACGTTTTGCCGACAATGGGGGATAAAGGATTCCGATGGAATCACTGGTAGAGACGCCGGACAAAAGCAGAGCAGCAATGACTACCAAATGCCCTACTAAGCCCTCGATGGACCAGTTTAGGCCATTTAGTTTTTCAGTCCATGATGACCTTTATAGCTTGGATTGCTACTTCCAAATGCAGGTTCTGGTACTATAAATGATAATAGGGATTCCTTTTTTACAAGTGCAAATGACTTCTAGATCACTATTCACTGGGACTGGGAGACAGGTTTTACTGGGGAAAATCTCGGCTTTGCTTAGAAGTAAGATAGCCATCTCACTAGTGCCGAATACTTTTCCGATTCTCGTAATTATTTGGCCGAGAACCATCTCAGAGGAATATGCTTGTTGATAACCATAGTCAACACAATTTTGGCCGAGAAGGAAAGAAGGCGGAAAGGTTTTTTTTTTAGGCCAGTACTCATTTTTAACGTTTTATGTGAAACAATACCTTACTAGTCGATGTCTGTCTGTCTGTCACACCTGATTTATTTTAGTTTCATCACTTTCTGCCTGCCGGCATTCCTTATTTGATTTTTAGCGGTGGTATCGGACAAACAAATTTCCTTCTGGAAGAACCTACTCGTAGGCATTTTCAAGCCGACTTTGGACCGCCAAAAATGGGGTAATGTTTGGTTACGGTAGAAGGAGGCCATAGTCTATGTGAACAGGACCTCATTAGTGGAAACAAGACTCTGACAGACCAGCAAACGGATATCATAAATCAAGAGAATTACTAGTGTATTCAATGCGCTAGAGAAAAACTTGATAGGGAGCACAAGTCCATTCGACCTACCCCCATCTGGAAGTAACTAAGGTTCCAATGTCAAAGCTAGACTAGGGAGTATTTTTTACGATTCCATTCCCTCAACTCTAACAATTTTCTATATTTCAATTTGCTCATAAAATAATGAGTCACAGTGTCTGCCATCCTATTCCGTTCATACCACCCTTCCATACACCCCCGTATAATTTCCATCAATTTCATCTGACACAATTTCTTTCCGTACAGTTTTCCTATCCCATTTACTATTTCTCTTCTCCATTTTAATCCATTGGGACTACGTACGGCTTCGTCCGTTCGATATAATCATTAAAAAATTTTGATTCGAATCCAATTATAAACCCTCCCTCAAGGACCTTGGTCTCGTTCTTTTCACTCCGCCGCCGCAATATATCCTCGATTCTATCACTATTCATTGGAAAGACGATGGAAGAAAATTTAAGAAAATCGCACATCTCAACTCCAAATGAGGTGCAGGATAAAGAGAACAAGAGGCAGAAGAGGGTAAGTAAGCGAAAAAGGAAATTTGAAAGACGTTACCGAATAATGATGGAAAAATGAAAATTTTTTTTCTCCCACTTACAGCGTGACCACACCGACCCTTTTTGCATACGTTTTATCCGCCTGATTTTATATAGTGTACACATTTCGCCCCCTTTTTTTGGATAGTATGCTCGAATAATTTTCAAATCGTCTCTATTTCGATTTCTGCGCCCGCCTCCCCTCCTTCCTTCTTGCCAAAATATCATCATTAAAAAGGAGACGAAAAACGATATGGTAAGTCTTTAAGAAAGCGCCGGTATGGGGGCTTCGTATTCATATATCTACAAATATAACAGAATCGAGGGAGTGATGGTAAGGGAGGGTGGGGGAGGCCAGCAAGAGAGATAAGAAAAAAGGTTAGTGAACCTCTCTCTGCACACTCTCACTCTAAATCTGCCGAGTATCCCTCAAACCAACCTAACGTGCCATCATTCCGTTAAAAAATAACGAACGAGGAGAGACACATAAAATGTTAGACCCTTAAATGAAATTACTTCGTTTTCATCGTTTGGCCACATTAACTACTATTTGCACCCCCAGTGTCTTGACTTCAAGTGCTATAAAAGCACGGCTATGAGTAGGACAGGGGGAAAAGGATAGAAATACGACTTGCCAATATTTCCAATCGACTTCTACCCAAGTGGAGTTTTCCTTCATCGATATTTCATTTCATTTATTCTTGTTTGGAAGGGTTGAAAAATCAACTGAAATGAAATCCAGTCGTGCTGATTTTAAATACGAGGCAGTTCTACCATTCTTTTATTGTTACGAAGGGAGTTAGTGCTGGGGGTTGAGTAATAATTGTCCTAACTCCTTTTGCATTCAGATAATACGCGGAAGGTGCATTTTTGAAAAAAAAATACCTTCTTAGCTTGGATAACTTATCTGGTCCTACCGCGATCATCATCATCATCAGTGACACAGCAACCGGTCTGTCTATCTGCCCGTCTGTCCGTCGGTTCGTCCTTTTTTTTAGGAATGTGGAAATTTTCCGAAGGCACTGGCCTGAACACGCCAATGTGTACGATTGTTACCCATTAAAACCACCCTCGACTCCCTCCATGACCTGTGGAACCATCATAAGCTATTATGGGGTGCAGCCAGTTCAATCTCTACACGGCGTCTGTAACCGCGGTTTTCTCATCTCCACTGACTTTCTCAGTTTGTTGTGAATAGATGTGGTCATGCCTTTGATGGCATCCCAGTCCTTCTAACACCGAAAAGACGGAGGCGGTCCTCATTACCAACCGTAGGAAGAACAACACGGTTACCATCCGGGTTGGTAATCGTGAGGTCGTCTCAAAATCGGTTGTCAAATACCTGGGGGTGATGATCGATGCCAAGCTGAGTTTCAAGGGACACTTGGATTATGCGCGAGAGAAGGCAGCAAATGCCAGCTCATCCCTTGCAAGGATGATGCCTAACATGGGAGGGCCGAAGTATAGTCGCAGGTTACTCATCGCGGGAGTGCTGAGGTCGATCCTGCTATATGCGGCCCCTGTCTGGGCGGAAGCGTTGAACCACGCTGTCAATTTAGGACGGCGTCGACGGAGGCAGTGTGTGTCCTCGCAGGAATGATCCCTATAGATCTTCTAGCGGGTGAGGCACACTGGCTCTACGAAAAACGGAAGGCAAATCCAGCCGAGGTGAATGCGGATTTCCGAAAAGCCATCAGGAGAGAGTTATGTGACAAGTGGCAACAACGATGGGATAACTCCAACAAGGGCAGGTGGACCCCGTGTATCGAGAAATAGGTCAACCGAAAGCACGGAGAATTGAATTACCACCTGACACAGTTCCTTACGGGACACGGTGGCTATAGGAAGTACTTGCATCGCTTCGAATTGGACGAGTCTCCCAACTGTCCTGAATGCGGTGCTACACCCGAGGATTGTCCCAGATTTCTGCAGCAGAAAAGGAGGTTGAATAGCATCTTAGGGCGGAAGAGTGGGGTGCGAATCCCACACACTGCTGCACCCTAGCGCAGCAGCGTCTTTCTAAGATTTCCACCTCCATCGATAAAAAAAAAAAAAAGTCCTTCTAACATACTAGCATCCTTCGCGCCAGATTTTCTGGTAGCAACACCGCTCCTATAGTCTCCTCTAGCTTAGCTTCTTCCTTTCTTCTACACATGTTGGACAGTGAATGAAAATGTGCTGTCTGTCCTCTGAAGTATCCAGTCTGAACCTGTACAGGTACTGGCGATATCCACCATGTCCCGTGAGAAACTGGTAAGAATATAATTAGTCTCACTGTGCCACCTCTCCAACCACCTCTTGATGGTAGGCATGGGCCTGTGTGTCCACCTGCCTTTTTCCGAACGTTCCCAACGATAAAGGAAAGATGAATCTGATATTTAACATGTTTGTCATCTCATCTGCCAGGATAACGAACGCTGAATCATTTGAGACACACTTGAAGGCACAAAACATCTTATACTTCTGCAGACTACACTCAGTTTGTGAGCGTCGAATGTGACCTGCAGTGCCTTTTTTCCAAACAGGAACTGCATACAGCAGGATCAATTTAGCTACCTGGAGAAATACCGTGGCCCTCCCATATTCGGCATCCTTCTTTGCAAGGCCATACTTGCAGTGCATGCTTTATCTGCATACTTAACAGTGCTGATCGCTTCGCATGAGAATAACTCAGCATCTCCAAGATGCTTTGCGACTACAACCAGCACTATATCTTCGGCGTAACCCAGCACCGTGCTTTCGTCTGGAACCAGCAAGTTAAGTACATCATTGAACATTATCCACAGTAGTGGGCCCAGTACAGAGCCCTGTGGGACACCTGCGAAGACAACGTACTCCTTTGATCCGTCATTGGGGTCATACCAAAGCTCCGTTCTTACAAACAGTTGTTGACAATAGCTGCAAGATAGGCGAGAATGCCAATCTTCGCCCGAGATTCTCGTATTTGATTCCAATTGGGCAATATCTGTTGGTACTACTCTTTTCACAAATTGCATTTCCGGTCAAGCCAGTTACCACTTTGATGGGCATCAATGGTTGATCCGGCTTTATGGAATCCATACTGTCAACCCGAAAGCCTCCTTGGCTTTTAAAAACAGAAAGTAATCTATTGCAGATTGCTCGCTCTAACATTTTTCCCACAGTGACATATAGAGACCTATAGGTCTCTAGGAGGCTAGCTGACGTGGAGGCTTACCAGCCTCAGGCATTAGTACTAACTTCTGCCGCTTCCATGTCACAGAAAATATCCCCTCGGACATGCAAGCTTCGGGCAAAGCTATCCAGACACGGATAGACAGATCTCCAACAGCTCGTCTTTGGTGACTGATAGTATTGGCGTCACATTCAGAGGTCGCTTGAGACTTTCAGTGCCCTCCTCTGGCTGGGCGAATAGCCCCTCGATGATTTTTAACAAGAGGATCAGGCACGTGATCTACAGAGATGAACGGCCTCTGAATCGCCCTATCACAATTTTAAGACGCGCTTCCACGTTTTTATGTCCACTTCCGAACAAGGCTCCTTAAAGCATTCCCTCTTCCACCGTTGGAGCGGCGAGCTTGAGGGTATTACGGGCTTTCATATAGGCGCATTCTTTTTGTCTCTGATCGATTCTACCTACCACCACCTGAGCCGGTAGCGGCAGACTTATTGAATGCTGACCACTTCACTATTCCACCAGTAGTTTGGTCTTCAACTGGGAAATGAACACAGACATGGACATGTCAAATGCTTTGGCGATACATTGGGTCACAGCTCCTTGCGCCGGCTTTATAAGATTGTCCTAGCCACACCTCTATGAAGGACCGCTCGTCCAAAGCTTTTGCAGGCCAACATGACATCTTTTTCGGTTTCAGGATATTGGTTCTCTGCCCTGCGGCTCCCTCATAGTTCAAAGAAGATAACCTGGTGATCACTGTGCGTGTAGCCCTCGCTGACGCACCAGGGTACACCACGCGCCAATGCTGACAAAGGTTAGATCTAGATTGAGGCAAACCCTTCAAAAAGTGGTCATTGGTCAGAACTACTACAATTACCCCTTTGTATTTGCTTCTCTGCTATTCCAGCCTACGACTCAGGCGTCACCGCAATCATATTTGGACAACAAAACAGGATGCCTTCGCAAAATAACCAAACAGGAAGCACTTGTAGAACCACTTTAATGAAATCTGCTCTCTCAGACGACAGATAACCAATCCCATTTGAACTTTTCCGGTCAAGAATGCTTTCTGCGCCACCTCCATTGGTAGTCGCAATGTGGCCTCTTCAGTATTACAAGTTCCTCCAATTTGAATTGTTCCTTCAACGCAGTATAAATTTCTCCCTTGGATGTCACTCCTTCAAGATTCTTGCACTGTTTATGTAGAGACAAAATGTTTTTGGGCCCGTACTGTGACATTCTCCAAAAGTGAGTTCTTAACTTAGGTTCAAAAGTCATCAATTTTTCCTTACCTGGATTTTTCCAGCTCAAACATGCTTTGATGGCGCAATAGTTGAGTGGGTAGAGTGTCAGCCTCCCAATCTCGCTGCTCTGGATTCGAATCCCAGTCATCATGGGTGTGGGTGTGTTCGTGTGTGTTTGTCTAGCTGCTGTGGGATTATCACTTGCACAGAATTAAGTGTGACGATAGTGAAACTGAAGTACAATTTGACTGAGGGGATGCCCTATATTCCACCAAGGAGGAACAGAAAACATTAAACACCTGGTTCACCTGTGATGCTGTCGGGGCAGCGAATATCCGCTTGTACTGGGCATTTGGCTCTTCCTGCTGCGATTTTTTATTGAGCACTCTAATAGCTCCCACCATATTGCACCAAGTTGTGGTTGTCCTTGATATATTCCGACAACTCAACTATTTTTTTGCAGCAAGCAAGGTAATTCCCCCGGATCAGGGCTATCTTCTCACGAGTCCCAACAGGATTACTGTCTTTAAATAGTCCTTCATTTTTGGTATTCCTGGACCTTCCCTTTGCTTTACCTTTTACAATCTTTCCAATTGGCGAAGATTTCAGAGTTGGAGAGCTTCTCTTGAATGGGTCCATTTTTTGGTCCTGGAGCACCTCCTGCTGTCGCTCCTCTTGAACACATGCGGTGGGTTTTGGTACTGTCTTTGTTGTCCAGCTCAACTCAGTTTTCTTTGCTTTTGTTATTGGTGTTCCCGGTCAAGTGGTACTCCGCTCCCCTTTACCCAAATTTCAAATACTTGTAGCATTAGATGCTACGATGGCCAAATTGTCCGTTACCCATGCACTAAGGCGACCAGAAGCCGGAATGCTCTTTCCCAAAAGCCGCCGGCACTGAGGATCCAAGTCCCTGCACCATACGTTTCCTCCTTCTTATGTCTCCCATAGTGATTTCATGCTCCTGAAGTCTCTTCACTTACCACAAACCTGAACACTGACAATATTTGCTGTGAGGAACTCGGTTCTGTGGAAGCTCCCAACCCAGCTCCCAAAACTTTTGTGGAACGGGTGTGTTCTAGAGAGGCGAAGTCCCGCTTTTTGTATAATGTTGAGTCACAGAGGAAGAGTTATCCGGTCTAAGTGGACAGAATTTCGCTGAAGTTACTCCTCTCAACTTAGATTCGCTGCATCTACATCACGAAATCACATCGCTTAATATCCAGAATGTGGTTTACTCTGTTCAGGCCAGTTGGAGGAGCGTGTAGGTCCTCTCCAAGGATCCTGTCAGTATTAATAGGCTGATCCGGGATGCTCGTTTGACCATGGGCTGTTAGAGCCTTTATAACTTTTAAATGGGGTTATCAGAAGCATCCCCCTCTGTTATGTCATGGAAACCATTGTTAATGCTGAATACTCGGTCAAAATTGTTAATGCCAAGAGACTATCGCATAGAAATCCTTAGCCCGGAGGAAATAGAGTGTCCTCGACCACTGTAAGGGTGACCTATCATGTATAATAAAGGCCAACCCAAGTCTTGGTGGGCCTCGGAGCTCAAGATTTTCTTTAAAAGCAAACAAATTGGGTACAGGCGATTCGCTTATGGAATATGGTCATCGCGGATGCGAATAGGGAGCGATGTCTGTGACTGTCAAGTTTTTCTAGAAATCCATCAAGAGTTTCCCGAACTACCTTGATAACTCCCCGTGCTAGGACCAAAGAAAAACCTTAAATATCTTGAACTTCTTGTTAGGTAGTATTGCCCCACGTCTCGCTTTCATCCGAATATCCTTACATATTCCACAGTTTCTCAGCCCATCTCTGAAGAAGTGCTAACTACTGCTACTGCTTAGGCACAAGCGTGTCTCCGCCCCAGGGCCCGACAACATTAATTACCAGTTTATACGCTGATTGGCGCCGGAAACTTTCTCTGCTTTGCTGCAGGGTCTGAACCTCATCTGGTGCAAATCAAGCCCGCCTGAAGACTGGTCTTATATTAGGGTGGTACCCATTCCCATTGAGAAGGCCTGTTCTGGCTGTCAAAAAACTTCTTAAATTAAAGGAAGAAATCCTAAAAGCTATCAATTCGTGGTGGTGCAATACCCAGAAGCATCCCAGCAGAGAATGGTATACCTTCGATCTATAAGTTCTTCCGAAGCTTGTTCGACACTGTAATTCCCAACGTTATTCCGACAACCTCTTAAGGTTATCCTGTCATATGACTTGGATCGCGGCAGTAGAGCCCATGCGGCGGCTACTTGCGGTAGGACTGTGGAGGGCCTTCAATCGAGGGGTTTTCTGGTCTTTGCGTCGGACGCTGCTTTCATGAGGGATGGGTCTGCCTGCGCTATAGTTGGTCCTGAGGGGATGCATATCTCATGTTTTTCTTTGAAAGTTTTTGGGGTTCTTCTCGCCATCAATGTGGTCTTCAAAATGAGTGCGGAGAAAGTTGGTATCATTATTTGGTTGCTAAAATACATACCCTTGCTTCTGACCCCTTTGTTAAGTCACTGAAAATTATATGTTACCCGGCTCATGCGGGGTACCCACTGAACGAACTTGCCCATGTTGAGGCCTGTAAGGGCTCTGGGGTCTGGACCTACCAGATTGGTCCAACCCTCGTCTGGGAATGTTCTCAAAACAATTCAGGAACATCGCTATCGAGAATAGCAGGATGATCACGGGTCAAGGGACCATTTTTCTCTAACATTCACGCAACTCTACCTATAATTAAACCGGGAGCCACACGTACACTTGATAATAAAGAATCGAACTTGACCATGGACGGCAGTGTGTTTCTGGCAACATAGGCTAAGTAGCTGCCATTAGTCCTGTTGGTGCACTTCGTGCGTGTCATCAGCTCCCTATTTTGGACTATTAGCTTGCCGGGCCCCAGGTGGCAAACAAAAATTAACAACAACGACAACAAAATTTACAAAACACAGTTTTCACCAAATTTTATAACAGCCGGTTCAGCCTTTTCCAAGTAAATCGCGGGTGGCAGACAGACAGAGGGACTAGCAGAACCAATTTGAATAAGGTTTTATTTCACATGCATGGGAAGCAGAGAGAGAGGGCCGGAACATTTTTTCTTCCGAGATATAGTCTTGTGGGGTATCAAATAAAAGTTTTACCGTTAGTTGAAGTTAGTAGGTTTTTTCTGTTTGAAGATTGAGGAGTCCTAAGTCTGCATCCACTTCATATCAGACGGGGTCAAATGGAGAGCAATTTACTCCCACGCTTTTTCGACCACCCTTCGTTTTGAGCTTGACAACCAAATTTCAAAAATAAAGGACGAAGACGCTTACGGTTTCGTCCAGAGCAAAGGCTACTAAGAAGACGAGGCAGACCCTGCCTAAGATGGAGCGATGGCGTAGGCTAGGATGCCAGACAGCTTCTAGGGATATCGAATTGGTGGACCTCGACGCAAAACCGGGATGTCTGGAGTTCCTTAGTAAGGCAGGCCTAGACCGGATACCGGTTGTTGCGTCGTTGATGATGGTGAAAGGCTACTACAACAGTAAGCTGTCTTCGTCCCTGATTTTTGAATTTTGGGCGTGAAGCTCAAAACGAGGGATCCGTGGACCAAAAATCGTGGCAGTCAGTTGCTGTCCATTTGGTCTGGTCCGACATCAAGTGGATGTGGACTTAGGATCCCTAGGCCAGCATTAAGATAGCCCAGATAAACCTCCACCATGCGAGAGCTACATCTGCAGTGATTGCAAGGGCAAATTCTAAGCAGAAAATTGGAATAGTGCTGGCTCAGGAGCCCTGGATGTACCGGAGGCAGATTCGCGGTCTGCAAGGAGGAGACATGCAGGTAATTTGGGACTCCTCTTGTGAAAAACCAAGAGCTTGCATAATTCTCAAACGTAATTTAAAATACATATGTCTTTCAGAGTTCTTAACCGGGGACCTGGTGGCTATCCAAGTCTCATTGGAAGCCGGGAGGAGCACTCGAGAGGCAGTTCTGGCATCGGGATACTTCCCAGGAGACGAGAGCCGGGCTCCACCAGTACAAGTCGCAAAGCTTACGGAGTATTGCGAGGAGAGGGCGTTACCACTTCTTCTCGGCTGCGATGCCAACGCCCACCACGAAGTGTGGGGAAGCAGCGACACTATTCGTAGAGGTGAGTACCTTCTCGAATTTATTCTTAGCAATAAGTTAGAAATATACAACGTAGGGAACACTCCAACATTTGTGCCAGTACCGGACAAGAGGTACTAGATATAACTCTAGGAAATACCCTAATGAACGAGATGGTCAGGAATTGGAGGGTCTCGGATGAACCCTCAATGTCTGATCACAGGATAATCAGATTGGACATTGAGGGTAACTCCGAAATAAAAGGAATAATAAGGAATCCCAAGAGAACGGATTGGGAATCCTACACAATGCACCTGAGCAACAACATTGCCCAACTTCAAAGGGGCGGTGACATCAGGAGCGAATTGGAATTAGAAACGGTGGTGGAAGACCTCAACACAATCGTCATTGACGCATATGAGGCCAGCTGTCCGGCCAAGATAGTCAAGTCATCAAGGGATGTACCATGGTGGAACAGGAACTTAGCCAGAATGAGAACGGAGGTACGAAAACACTTTAACCGGGCAAAACGAACCGGGGACTGGCGGAGGTATAAAAATGCATTGACTGCGTATAGCAACGCGATTAGGGAAGCGAAACGGAACAGCTTTAGGGAAGTTTGTGAAGGGATTGAACAGATCACAGAAGCAACCAGGCTGTACAAGGCTGTAGCCAAAGACGGGGGAATATCCTCTGTCTGCTTGAAAAAGGAAGATGGAACATTCACCGAGAATGAGGAGGACAGGGTACACCTGCTTCTCAGGGATCATTTCCCGGAGTCCTACCCCTCGGTGCCAGGCGACAACAATCTGCCTGACACCCCAACAACGAATAAAAGGGGAAGGAAAGAGAGCTGGAAACTAGCAAAAGAGGTATGCTCAGGAGCTAGGCTAAGATGAGCAGTGGGAACTTTCAAACCAATGAAATCTCCCGGAGTAGATGGCATTTTCCCAGCACTTATCCAGAGAGGCCTAGGAATTATCTTAGGGTCTCTTCTGAGGGTGGTAAGGGGGAGCATAGCACTGGGTTACATACCAAGGGCATGGAGACGGGCAAAAGTGGTCTTTATTGCGAAAGCGGGTAAAAAGGATCCTTTTCACCCTAAATCTTTCAGACCAATCTGCCTAACATCGTTCGTACTCAAAACGGTAGAGAAGGTCATAGACAACTATATTAGAACTAACGTTCTAAAGGGTAATCCCCTAACCTGGCAAAAGGTGCACTGATTTCTGGCGGCTGCTGTGCCGTGGGGGCGTTGGATGTCAAAAACGCATTCAACTCGGCTAACTGGAATAGAATTAAACGGGCGTTGGCTGACATAGGTGTCCCCGGATACTTAGCGAATTTGGTGGAAAACTACCTCTCAGAGAGGACTCTCTGGTACGGGACGGATGAGGGCCCCAAAGAGTACATTGTCACAGCCGGGGTACTACAGGGATCGGTACTTGGTCCCCTGTTCTGGAATATCATGTATAATGGGGTGCTTGCTCTTCCCGTCCCAGAGGGGACTACGATTGTCGGCTTTGCTGATGACCTAGCTGTGGTTGTTGCAGCAAAACACCCAGAAGATGTGGAGGTTTACGCAACGGAAACAGTGAGAGCGGTAAAGTCCTGGCTAGAAAAGCCCGGGCTGACCTTGGCGGACGCGAAAACGGAAGCGGTCTTGATAACGAAACGCAGGAAAAATAATACTGTAAAAGTGGAGGTCGGTGGACATACGGTCGTATTAAAGCCGGCTATCAAATACCTGGGGGTAATAATTGATACCAAATTGAGTTTTAGGGAGCACCTAGGGTATGCATGCCAAAAGGCAGCCGGTTCCACCACGGCACTTGCAAAAATGTTGCCAAATATTGGCGGGCCGAAACATTGCCGGAGGTTGGTGCTAGCCGGAGTGGTGCGCTCCATCCTGCTCTACTCGTCGCCTGTGTGGGCAGAGGCGCTTGCAAACTCTCAGAGACGGAAGCAGGTGAACTCGGTTTACCGGCGGATGGCTTTGAGGGTTTGCAGTGCTTTTAGAACCACATCAGATGAGGCAGTATTGGTGGTGGCAGGCATGATCCCGGTTGACATTCTGGCCAAAGAAATGAGTGTCCTGTAAAATGCAAGACATATGGAGGGGCATGCACAGCGTAGAAACGCGGCAAGGTCAGAGTCGCTTGATCTCTGGCAACGCAGATGGGACGAGTCTGCGCAAGGTCGGTGGACGCACAGGCTCATTCCCAACATTAGGGTGTGCCTTGAGCGAAAACATGGGGAGACCAACTACCACATTACCCAGTTCCTCACGGGACACGGTGGTTGCTACAGGTAGTATCTGCACCGCTTTGGGTTGGATGATTTTCCGAACTATCCCAGATGCGATGGCATACCGGAGGATCCAGAGCATGTAATGTTTCACTGCCCACGATTTGCGATGGAGAGAAGGAGCTTAAACCAGGTGCTGGGCAGGAGCGGGACCCCGGAGAGCTTGGTTACTGAGATGCTGGAGTCCGAGGAGAAGTGGCTTGCGGTTAGCTCCGCAATCATCCAAATGCAGGAGGAGTTGCTGAAAGAACAAAGAAGGAGGAAAGCTGCAAATAGAAGAAGGATGAGTGCCTAAGAGCAAACCTACCCCGCGAAGTAATACCTTAATGGTGGTCCCGTGGGGCTGGGGCTGGAGAGACCGGGGGTGGTTTTTAGTGGGTGTGAATCCCACACGCGCCCGCTAGAAAGCAGACAAATAGAGGTACAAACTGGTACAAATTCTATTATCATGAACACCACTCAAGGCTGTCCATAGGGTGGAGTACTATCGCCGCTGATGTGGAGTATGGTAGTGGATGAACTCCTGGACGTGTTAACTAATACTGGAATACAAGTCCAGGGCTACGCGGACGACATTGTTCTAATCTGTAGGGGCAAATATGAAGATACCCTATGTGATAGAATCCAAACTGGATTAAGGGTTACTAGTACCTGGTGCAGGAAGGTGGGACTGCGGATCAACCCAACCAAAACCACCATAGTACCATTCACTAGGAGGCGTAAGCTGGATCACCTGAAAGCCATAACATTACATGATATGGAGGTGAAACGAGAAACAGAGGTCAAATACTTGGGAATCACGCTAGACAAAAAAAGTCACTCTGGAAGACACATGTCGGAAACACTTGTCGGAAAGCCACGAGGGCTCTGATGACTTGCAGATCCATAGCAAAAAAAAATGGGGTTGCAGCCCGAAGATACTACTTTGGATATATACTGCAATAGTAAGGCCAATGATTACCTATGGAGCGGTAATCTGGGCAGAAAAAACCCAACTCAGCACACAAGCCAGGGAATTACATAAGCTCCAAAGACTGGCTTGCGTGTGTATCAGTGGGGCAATGAGGACATGCCCAACGGCATCCCTGGAAGTCCTTCTGGGATTGACCCCTCCCCATCTGCACATACAGCTGCAGGCAAGGAGATCAATATTCAGGATGGCCGGTAGTATGAGTGAGGCGGGGAGCTGCTTAAATCGAAGGAAGACTGATATCCTTTCTAGGCGGTATCCCGAATTTCTGATACCGAGGAACAACATGACAACGAGGTTTCACTTCGATAAGAAGTTTGAAACACGTTGGAGTAAGAAGGCAAACTGGGAGAGCGTGGCTGCGACATACGGCCTAAACCAGTAACTGATTACTTGGTACACTGACGGGTCCCTCACAGCAGAGGGAGCGGGTGCCGGTGTCATTGGTTTAAGGAAAATGTACTTTGAGCCAATGGGCAGGTACACTAGCATATTCCAGGCGGAAATTTACGCCATAGACAAATGTGCCTCCTTTAATCTGCAAAGGAACTGCAGGAGGCAGAACATAGCTATTCTCACCGATAGCCAAGCAGCGATCAAGGCACTTAGGTCCAACCAGGTGAACTCTAAACTGGTATGGGAATGCCTTGAGAGACTGAATACACTCGGCTCGTCCAACAAGGTCTGGATACTTTGGGTTCCAGGCCATGCTGGGTTGGAAGGCAATGAGGCAGCGGATGAACTAGCCAAGAAGGGAGCAGTGATGCCTTTACACGGGCCAGGGCTACCAGGGATGGAGCAGTCCAGAGTGCTTATTGGGGGGTACGAACCCATGCGTACAAAGGATTGCTTAAACCTCATCAAAAAGAACCTCCGAATCATAGTGGAAATTCTCACTGGTCGTTGTCGGCTGAACTACCACCTAGGGAAGCTAGGGATATCTACGGGCACTGCCTGGAGGTTCTGTGAGGAGGAGGACGAAACCTCTATGCACGTCCTGGGACAGTGTCCGGCACTTGTGGAAAGTAGGTCGATACATCTGGGAGAACACTTAATACCAGATGCAAAGCTGAAACATCTGGAAGTGCATCTGCGAGCCGCTTCGATAGCGCTGCTCCAAGGGCGGAGGTGAGGCAGCATCTGATGAGTTGCCTGTTCCTGATTTTTGTTAGTAAGTCGATAAAGTTAATCGTATTATGTCCCACGCAGAGGTCAATAGCAACTATTTATAATTTCCCATTAATTCTGAATTTTCGGTTATTTTCACACAGGGAGTGAGTTTTTCCGTTTAAATTTTCTTGTATTCTGTGCAAGGTCGCAATCCAGAAGTGTGTTTAGCCCTTAACATGTCTCGATGATGCCCTTATATTAGTAGATGTTGCTATGCTGGTTTGAAATTGGATGTTCGAACGAAGAACTTAACAAATTTTGTTGAAAATGATTGTTGCGAAGTAGAACCTTATAAGTGTGCCTATGTACTTCCTGAGAGATGATTTTATCTGAAGTATGACTACCAAATTTTTCTCAAAAATCCTTCAAATAAAAAATGAGCCTTAAGAACTTTTAAAAGATTGACTGAGAACCTTGAGCACTTTTTAATCTTCTATTCATTGTCCTGATCCGCCCAAGGTCCTCCTACCTAGTCATATCAATTTGCAAATAAACGAACCTAACAAATTTCCAGGCTATCAAGTTGTTTTCTGAAGAAATGTCCTTCATGCTTGCGACAATTTTCTATATGCTTGGCACCCCATTCTACAATTTCTCTCTGGAAATATTCTGCCGAACCTCGTTATACACCCTTCGGTGATATTACATGAAATCAAAGGGGTTAGTGGGGCTGATGCAAGCAATTCAAAACTTTTTTTTTTTTCGCGCGATAAATTGGTTTTTCTTTGCAACGTAGTCGATGTATCTTATATCTACATACGTATAGTGGGTATGAGCTCTCAAGGATATAAGACGGGTATTATACATACACCTCAAAACGAAGAAAAATATGAAAACAAATGTGGGGGACGAAGGAATGGCCACAAAAAAAAAAAAAAACGGGACGAAATTACCAAACCTAAACAGGACTAGGCAAAAGGAAACATTTCTAAGAATGATGAGGCTGGGTGGATTGCGGGCGCTCTCCACCAAGTGGTGAGCTGTGAGGTATGCCCTGGTTCTCGTTATTTGGCTCCTTTAACTTTCCCAATTTTTTTCGGTTATGTTTGTTCTTATTTATATTTTTTGACAATTGTATCCGTATATGAGGCAAAAGTGATGAAAGCGAATACTCCCCAAGCCCGTCCCTTCCTATCCGTCCAATTCAACTCCTTTTTCTCATTCTTATTATTATTGTATACGATGACGACGACAACAAGGACAACTAGTTTCCCTTGAAAAATGTTCCTCTCAAGACGACATGGTGAGCACGACGTGAGTATATAAAGCGAAATATAAATATATCGGGACATATATGTACATATATCTGAGAATATTATATCTTTGTTACAGGTAAGAGGGGGACGTGGTTTCGCATTTTTCATATTTTCATATTTTTTTTTTTTCATCCCTTCTTGTCTCCTCACACTGCTATTTTTCGAGGCTGGGTGAAAAATTGAGACTTCGATTACAATATTTCATTTGGAAACAAGCTTTCAATGTGATACTCAACTCTTTCCTTCCATCCACCCTTGCCACGGCACCTTATAGTCCTTCCCTCTTTCCTTCAACCCTCATTTTAGCCAAATTCATATATAGCCAGGATATCCACGCATAACATTCCTCTCCTTTTTGGTGTGTTGTTCTGCGAAAATGGGGTGGAAAAATGAAGAGAAAAAATAGCGTGGTGGTTTCTTTATTGGTTATTCCATTTTCGAAATAAATACGTTGCTAAATTTCGCGACAATCGAGATATTGCAGGCGATGAAATGACGCACAGTACCCGTTCTCACATACTAATATACGGTGAAAGTAAATGAACGGAGTGAAAGAGGGTGAAAGATTCTGGAGAAATTGTTTAACAGAATCTTGACAAAGTCACTTAACTTCATGGGAAACAGCACGTCAACCACTCCTACAGGCCCTGGCTATCGGTTTCTGTCAATGTGATTCTTAAAAAAGTCAACGAAGTTTGCTCGTTGCTCCACTGGTCTACACCAAGTAATTCTAAGGCATCCCACTCGTCGGTCATCCTGCGATAGTGGGTTCTATTAAATGTCATAGCCCACAATGGAACTGTCACGCTTCCTCAAAATATGCCCCAGAAATTCTGTATTACTCGCACACCAGGACCAATCCAAACTTTTGACCACCTTACGAATTTCCTTACTTCCTTTTAAGAAAATGCATACCCTTGCTTCCGGGTGCACTGGTTCTTCTGTTCCTTACGGAGCGGAAGAAAATGCGACATTTTTGGACTAGACACATTTGCAGGATCAAAAGAGGAAACAGAAACACGAGAATCTTAACCATGCACAATTACAAGACATCGCAAAAAAATGGCTGGCCTAATGTCTTTCAGGAAAACCGAAAAAATTGCA
The DNA here is from genome assembly GCF_905115235.1 of Hermetia illucens. NCBI lineage: Eukaryota > Metazoa > Arthropoda > Insecta > Diptera > Stratiomyidae > Hermetia > Hermetia illucens. The sequence goes on along the minus strand of NC_051855.1, from coordinate 6,454,771 downwards.
AACACCCTGACCTTAGATTCACAAAGGGAAGGAAATCAGAGGCAAAAGCCGTCGACTGCATTGCTGGCGGTGAACCTCCACCTCCACGTCACCTTACAATTTTTGACCTTCTGAGCAGACGTTGCTTTCTGGTTAACACTGGCGATCTCCCCGTACTCCGTCGGTTCTCCCCGTACCCCGTCCAAACGCGTTGATACCGCAGAACTGACGCACTGGCTGACGCGGACTCCCCTCCCATCCGTACTTACGACAACAGACAGGTGGACGTGAGTCTCGGATTGTGCCGAACGTCTTCGTGGTGATTCGTTTTGGCGGACATTAGCACCCCCCCATTTTACGCGCAGATTCCCTGTGTCACTAAGGACTGTTGGTGACCTGCAGAACAAACCCTTAATGGATCCCGCAACCTCCGCAACCAAAATTTACAAATGCGCAAACGACACTCGTTTTCGAGGACATTGTCGAACATCGCATTCGACCACTCCTCCGAATAAATCGCAACATTACGACGGAAAGCAGTTTCTCCCAGCCGGTTAAGCACCACATCAACACAACCGGCTGCCCGATATTCTCAACGGTCAAAGGGTCCCTTATCACTCCAGAAGCTAGTTCTTGCAAAGAAAGAGTTAGATGATCGCATGAAACAGGGTATTTGCAGATCTTCCAATTATTATTGGCCATCTCTACTCCTTATGGTCCCTAAGCCAGACTGCGAATGGAGGACTTGTGGAGATTATAGACGCCTGAACAGACAATTCCCGGCCGGTACCCTGTTCCACTCATCCATGACTTTGCGCATTCATTAACAAACCGTTGTGTTTCACGACCTTGGATCTGGCCAAGGGGTATTACCAAATCTCTGTTGCTCTCGAATACATAACGAAAATGGCTATCGGGACACCTTCGGACTCTTCTGGCTTATGCAATGTTGTGCAATCATTTCAGAGATTCATCCTCTTTGCCGAAGCTTAAACTTTTGTTTCGTTTACATAGATGAGGTTTTGGTCGGCTTTTCTTCCGAATTTGAGCATTTGGACCATTTCAAGAGCAGTTTTCAACGTCTCCTTTAGGCCGGGATCGTTCTAAACTTTGACAAATGCACATTCCCACAGAAGCAGGTGAAATTTCTCAACCACGTGATTAACCCTGATGGAACTCAATTAGACGCACACAAGGTTGAAGCGATCGAAATCTTTCTCCTGCCGACTACGGTGAAAGGTCTGCGAAGGTTCTTGGGCATGTTAAATTTCTATAGTCGTCTCTTACCCAAGGTCGCTCACCACCAAGAGATCCTCAACGCTTACTTGTCTGGGACCAAAATTAAACATTCCCCCGAGGTTGCCTGGTTTACTGAGACGGTCAGGACATTTGAAACCGTCAACAGCTTGTTGATGCTACACCACTGGCATTTCCTCGGCCAGATGCACTCCTAGTCGTGTTCGTCTATGCCTCAGGCAAAGCGGTAAGTACCAACGGGTAAACCGAACCCCAAACTCAATCCAGTTCAAAGTAACTACAGCGCCTACGATCGTAAGCTACTCGCCGCGTGCCTCTCTATCAAATACTTTAGCTTCTCCCTTGGAGACAGGTCGTTCACTGTCCTCACGGACCACAAGCCCGTTCGCGCTTAAACAAAAGCACGACTAAGGGGCTCCCCGTCAACTTGGGCAATTGAGTTCCACCAGCCAGTTTACATCCGACATCCAACACAAGCCTGGAAAAGACAACGTCGTTGTGGACGTTTTCTGACGAATCTCCGGGGTCACATCCCCGCAGCAGTCGATTCTATGGCAATCCCCGAGGCGCAGAAAGACGACGCAGTGCTTCAAAGCCTGAGGACAAAGTGTAAATACAAGTTCAAGGAGTTTCTTCGGCTCAAACTCCTACTTACTCTACGAGACCTCAGACAAGTGACCTAGGCTGTACACGATCTTGCGCACCCAAGCATCAGGACAACGAAACAGTCAGTCACCGGAAAATACTTCTCACTGTCCATGAACAAGAACTTACACTCTTGGGCCAGACAGTGCATCGCGTGCCAGAAGTATAAGATCAACCAGTACGTAAAAAATGAAGTAGGTGTATTCCCTCAGTCGACCAAGCGCTTCCACAATATGCACCTCGACATGATTGGTGTTTTGCGAGATTTGACAGGACACGAGTATTGCCTCACAATCATCGACAGGCTTATACGGTGAACTGAAGCAATACCTCTGCTGCGTAATCATGTGCCGAGGTCCCGTCCAGAATAGATCCCGCACTTTGGTGTACCAGCCGTAATCATCACGGGTATGCAGTTCAAGTCTCGCCTTGTCACGGAGTTAAGCAAGCTCCAAAGTTTCCAACGCCACAGGACTACTGCATGCCATCCGTAGTCCAATGGGATGCTAGAATATTCTCACCAGACACTTAACGCCGCCCTAATGGCCGGTGTCGACCCGCCTCCTTAGCCTTCGCACAGCTATGTACAGGAAGAATCTGCAACACGCCGCCGACTCTGTTGTGGATATCAGAGCAGGGTTAAGTGACTCTGCTGCTTCTAGTCAGAAACGAGGTTTCAAAAGAGACCGACTTCTCCTTCCAGACATACGACGTCAGAGGTCGACACTCCAAGGGACCTCGAGACATGCTCGCAACTCTTAATTAAGGTGGACGTTCCTCGCTACTCAGTGAATTTTAGTCTGAACTGCTTATGGACCAGCTTCTCCTTTTAATCTCCGCGCTAATGTTCTCTTGCGCCTACAATTCAAGGAAACAGTCGATAATGACATATTAATTGTGATTGCTGAAGACGATGTGGGGGCCACCAGAATCCCTGATCATGACACTCGTATGCCGAATTTGCTATGGTTACCGGTTTCGAGACCTGCATCGATGAATATGGTCCAGTTAGACCTCCGGCGACTGTGGACAACCATTGCGGAACTACCCCCATGGTAGTGGATTTCTTACGTAACTGCTAAAGGGAGACTACAAAACTTCCATGTGCCTTCTAAGAATCTGGTTACCTACAGCTATTCAGTTTCAAATCATTCCTTCCCAAGTATGACAGTGTTTAGACCCGGGCGATATGAGTAAGTAAGACCTGGCAGACTCACCCTCCGAGACCACCACCATATACTAGTTTACTACTACGCTAACTGAGTGCAAACATGCATATGGAAGCTATAGATTTCAACTCCCCATGCGGAAAGGAGCCACTGACTTTGCATCCACCCACGATCATGAGCATGAACGTGATTGTACGACTAGATGCGGATGCAGAGAAATCGAACGCAAGGAAGCGGAATCTTCGGCGAAAGGTGGGGATAAACTGGTAACTCCGGTATGACCCACAGTAACTGCAAGCGGTAATGCGCGCAAGAAGCGTAAGAGCAACACATCTGTGGTGGCCAACGCTTTATTGTACTCCGCACCAGGGTCTACATCCGCGCGTCCCACGAGGATTAAGGCCGGTGTGCCTGGAGGCGATTAAATCAGCGAGAGATATCTCAATGAAGCTGGTCCTTCTCATAGGAATACCGATGCGAAGGCGAGAAGGAGGTGAATTTATGCGCAAACTGCAACCTCATTTCTGGTCACTGCCGTGAGAGTTTCTCCCAAGGATGGTGAAGCGACGACTAGATTATCCTGGTACTTAGCATGGATATCTCTAATCCAATACTTGTCAAGGCTTCCTTGATGGCATTGGTACTAACGTTGTTGAATGCTTCCTCTAGATCCAAGGAGGCAGCTAGGGTATATTGCTTGTACTGCAGTGACTGTTCAACCGTGCCAATACCTCGTAGCGAGCGGTTTCTGTGGATTTGTCTTTAAGGTAGACACGCAGGGGCTTAGAGAAAGGCATTCTCTCCATAATCGGCCTTAAGTGGCTATCCAAGACGCACTCTAGGGTCTCCAACACGAAAGAGGTGAGGATGATTGGTCGAAAGTCCTTCGTGGACTCATGGCCGCGGCTGGCCGCTTTCGATATGAAAACCACTGGTGCGAGTCTTGCTAATTTCCCCACCCGAGAGTTTGTTCTTAATTACTTGACCAAACTTTCTCCAGTAGATCCTCCTGAGGTCTTTGAGGGGTTTGGAGAGAGAAGAATCTTTGGTCCGACACTCTCCAATTCTCCACCCTAAGAATTCCATTGTCTATTAGTAAGGTGATATCAAAGACCTCCCAATTGTCACCGTTCTCTGAGCTGGGGAAATGGAAGGTTGGTGTACTGACCCTGTTGCATACCAATAGGTTTGTAGTAATAATAAAATCGAAGAGGACTCACCTTTTCCGTTGATTTCCGAGCTGCCCCAAAGCGTATGCCTTGCATAGGCGTCGCAGTCTGTCAACAATTTGGCTTTTTTTGTTGCTATGGTGATCGTCAAATCTTGTAGTTCTTCCGGCGGAGCTGATCGGTCGTGGGTCATGTAAGCCGAGGAAATATCCATGTTCTCTGTCCCCGCCTGCTCCTGGTCGCCGGAACGCAGAAAACACAGAAAAGCGTACTGACTCTTCGTCGCGAGGATACATGCTCTAGGTCTGTTCTGATCAGCGTTTCCTGTGTTGCGGAATAAATCAAAATATTTGCTTTGGAGCCCTTTGATGGTTCGGTAACCTTAGACTCAGGGCGTCTCTGGTAGCGCGATGTCGATGTTTTCCACTAAGAGGAGGTGTCCTGCAGATTTATATACGTGGCCCTCAACATGATCTCCTCCATTAGTTCGTGTGCGGCGTAGATTGAATTGAAGGTCGTCGTCCAGTTTTGCAGAACGGAACACTTTCACCTTTGCATTTCTGATTCCGAACCCCATTTTACAGTCGACCTTTTACAGTGCGTCCAGGCACTCTCCGTTTATACGGAGTGGGAAAATTTGGCTGTTTGTCTAGGATTCCTGCAAACCAGTTGTCCAATTCTGGGGTTTTGAAGACACAGGGATTGGATGAGTTTGTTCTTTTCCATGCGGATCTTCGGCAATCAGATGCGAGCGACCGGCCTCCCGGGAATCCCGCCGTAGGGCATGATTTTGAGTTTTACGCCCTCTCAGACGTCGCTGGTGTTAGCGACGCACGAACCGAGAATGTTCCAAAAGAATTGGTCCTCGAAAGCAATAACATGGAACCCACGGACTACCTGAGAGGAATCAAAGCAGGGATGGATCCTGTTTGCATTTGGTGTTCAGAAGATGCTCAATGGCCACCTACGACAACCTGACCTCAACACTGGTCCACACCTCCGGCGCTAGTTTGCCGCTAGCGGAATTACCATCCACCAGCGTCAGACGTAAGTGCTCCTGGCCACAGGAGGTGCCGAGGTGTTTCACAATTCGTGGCTCGTCGGCCGGCTGTTGCTGCTTACTTTTCTCCAGATGTTGTTTAGCATCCCCGTTCTTGCCCATTCTGCTCCGCTTGTCATCTAGTTCGACCTTGTTTTGAGATCGATTGCATTTGACAGCGATAGGCTTCGCCTTTTACTTGTCTGCCAGGCGTTTGCTGTTATATTCCTTAGCAATCGCCTGGTATTTAGCGAGATCCTTTTCACCCCACTCGGCGACTGTACCGGCCTCCTTATTCTTGGCAATCTTGCTGAGAATATGCATGGCTTTCTGGTACTGACTCTTGAGCAGGACACCAGTGGATCTTCGCTTCTTAGCCCGTTTTCGGTGACCGACGCTCTTCTCGGTCTTCACTTTTGAGGGATCCCCGACGTCGAGGCTTTTGAATTTCACCCAGCTTCAGGGCAGTGGATTCTAGGCCGAAAACCACTAGTCCGTCTCCCGCCTCGCTCCGGGAGGTCCCTACGGTTGGTTCTAGCACAGCGCAGCTACGGCTGGCATGGAGTTAACTGCTCTCGACGCCTACTGTCTCCTGGCTGGATGCCAGCAGCTCCTCTTGAAATGATACGCCTGGCGTATCTTTTTCTATCGTCGGTTTTATGTTTTTTTTTAATAATTGAGTCCACTGCTTGATCCCAGGAGTAGTCCGCCAAGAATGTCCACCCTGGCTAGCCCGGTCACAAGGTTAAGGGTTTTATTTGAAACTTAAGGTACCCAAGGTGCCCAGAGTTTGCATACTAAAGACCAAGCTCCCCATTGGCCATGCAGCCCTCGGCGTATGCTGTTCTACCTTAGCTTGGGATCCTATTAGCACCTTCTTCAGCGCAGGGACGACAATCCCCGAGCTGTTGTTTCGGCTCATCCCTCCACCAGATCTACTTGACCCTAACATATAACCAGCAGACAAGTAGATCCTCGTCAGTTGGATGAGCCTACTCCCAGCCCGGCCCTACACACGCTTGGGCACTGCGAGCGGTCACCACAAGAAGGTCGTATCAGGACATGTCGAATTATGCAACCTTAACCTTAATCAGACCGAGCCGATTAGAAGTATTGGGAAACAATGGACGTGGAGGGCGCAGAGCATAAGAAGAATTACTGGTAGAACTCGATCCAGTTCTTACAATGCCTTCTGATTTTCGGGTCCCCATGCATCTTTTTGGTAGAAGGTATGAGGTTATCCTGGAACGTGAAGAGAACTGGAAAGTCCCAGAAGGATGGATCAAAAACAGAACAGGGTTTTGGACCGGGAATCTACCTCTCGAATAAAAACGAGAAAAGGGCTTTTTCTTTGAGACAATATGCAATGGTTTTCCAAGCCGAAGTGTATGCGATCCTGAAGGCGGCAAACTGGGTGATTGACCAACTAGCATAGCAATCTGCAGTGATAGTCAAGCTGCATTGAGGACGTTGAGTAGTCCTTTGGTCATCTCGAAAATCTTGTGGGAATGCAGAAATCCTTTTAACTCTATCTCGACATTCAATAAGGTAGAACTACTCTGGGTGCCTGGTCACTGTGGCGTAGAGGGAAATTAAATCTCGGATGCTTTAGGAAGAATAGGGTTCAATCTCCCCGAACAAGCAAGACTGTTCTCATAGACTGAGAACAAACTTCTCACAATGACAGGTGGCAGAGTCTAGATGTGGTGCTAGATACACCAAAATTTTCCTGTCGGGAGTCATTGATCCTCTTCTGCAGAAATCAGAACACGGATCATTCTCAACTTGATTCTCACTTAAAAAAGATTGCATACGATTATTTCGCTGCTTAACTCCTAATTTAATCGGAAGGAGTCGAATTTCGTCGAATGGTTACCTATGGACATATTAGATAGACAAATCTAAGATACTAATGGCGGCAATGACAGATAATCTAAACCCCGAAATATTGTTGTTATATCTTAGAGAGAAGTCTGATTTTTTTGGTATTCCGGGGCCTATGGCTTCTTTGTTTTAATAGGAGGTCATGTGGAGTTGATTATGCACGAGCAACGTCATTTGTGCGACATTTGTGTGAGAAAGTTCATACCACATATCCTCGCCGCCATCGTTGTAATATTATTGTTGTTGCATTCGCTTGCAAAGCATCCACGGAATAATATCTTATGACGTCGGTTGTGGTACTCTTGAAGTCGACAGACGGCAGTGCCGGTGGTGGCTGACTGGCTAAGGAACGATATATGGTCTCTTACACATATGGAGGAACACAAAAAAGGAGCAGCAAAAGAAGACAATTTTTAATGTGATACCGCACATGCATGACTTTTTTCCGCCTCCTATCCACCTCTTGTACCACCTCACCATAACGCAGGCATACATTCACAGCACACGAGCTCTTACTTAAGGGATATAAAGCGGGCGAATAATGATGATGATGATACTCCTTAGAGGATTTCTGTGTCTTTCTCTCCCCGGTTCGGCAAAGATACATTTTTTTCGTTTTTCCCATTTTCATTGGTTCGGTTGATACTGATAATACTTGACGCTGCTGTTCTCGCAAAGATGGAGACACATCATCGCCATCAGGATGTGTAGGTACCAAGACACAAAGAAAGATAAAACAAAAATTAAGCAAGCTCCTCCATATCGTACCACGTACATGAGTATGTGAAAAATCCTCCATTTTACCACGAAATTATGTACACAAATACACGTAAAAATGGCGTACTAGGAAATACCAAGAAGAGTTTATATGGTTGAATTAACTAGTTAGCTTGAGGAGAGTGTCAGAAAATTAGGCGATTTAGCAAGGAAAAGCGTGGTTGCGATGAACGACGTGGCTTGTCAGAGAAGCGACTAGAAAGGGGTCAAAAATTTTCCAAATTTTTGGTATATCCTCCTTGAATATATGTAGTTTGATGCCAACCCTATTCTTATGGAAGGAGCAGATTCAGTTTAAAAGCTTTTTGGACCATGAGTTCCCATAAAATCAATAATAGAAGTGCCATCTTTTAGTGCCTGAGAAAATATATATCAGGGATGTCGGTTTCTGGAAATGTGATCCAGTTTCAGCCGAAGAGAAACCAGGAAATCCGTTGCTGTGATGACTGCTACCTGTCTCCAGAAGAACGTCATCAAAGGTGTCAAAAATGGGCTGATGGAAGTGGAGGAGCGACTGAACCACATCTCCTTCTACAGGCGAACGTGAAGAGCAGTAGAAGACGCGTGGAAAGCAAAAACAGCCGCACTTCCCGTTGAGAACACTTCAAACGCCAAACTGATCCCAGATGGCCCAATGCAAAGCGACCTGGCGAAAAAGCGGAAAGAGGAAGACCTGCCTGAAGAAAACTTTATTCTAGTAGTTCCCAGCGCCCTAAAAAGAAGACAAAGAAGGATCAAAGGAAACAACCAGCTACGCCGTCAGAGACCCGTCTGTCCAAAAACAAGCAGGGTATTAACCAAAGCCAAAGTAACTGAAAAGACGAGGAAACGAAGAAGGACTAGACCTGACGGTCTGCTCATTAAGCCAACGAAAGGCAAGATATTTGCGAAAGTCCTTAGTGAAATCCACTACAGGATGAAACCCGAAGACAACGGAGCAGAAATGCCTTCCACTGCGAAAACGAAAGGTGGCGGAGTCCTCGTCGAACTAGGCCCGAAGACGACTAGCAGAAGAACGTTCTGCGAAGCGGTCAAGGTGTTAATGAGGGAGAAGGCCTTTGTTTCTAGTGTAGAGCCTATAAGCTCTCTAGAAATCTGAGATCTTGATTGCCTCACAGAAAGAAAGGCCGAAGTGGAAAAGCCCATAGAGCGTGAATGTCCAGAAGTAACCACTTCTGTAAATGCTCGTGACCAAACACTTGCTATGGTGAAAGTCCCCGGGCAATATGCGAAGAAACTACTTAGCAGCGAGAAAACCACAACTGGATGAGTAATATGCAGGGTGCGAATGTGGATAATCCCCATCAAGTGCTACAGGGATCAAGATTATGGACACACGACAACAACTTGCAAGGAACCCGACAGGAGGACGTTCGTAATAATGTACCCTTCTCCATTGTCCCTAATCTAAATAACGCTAATCCGGAGTTCTAGACAGAATCAATCTCTCGAAGCACATTATATTCCTCTGTTTCTTATATCGCAGCCCTAATCCACCTGATGCCGATGGTATACGTTTCTTTGGCGCACTCTCTGGCTCGTGGCTCAGATTTTCAGTTACCACAAGCCTGGTGGGAAATCATGTCGAGCTTCTCTGTGAGTCTCATAACTTATGGCAACTAGTGGATTGTCCAACAAGAATCCCTGGTAAATCAAGTGAAAATGTCCATCTAATGGATATTTTCGTGTCGTCACACCCTGAGAAGTACAAAGTTTCCGTACCAGCGCCCTTAGGGAGTTTGGACTACTGCATTATTTCCACAAAATTTAGTACCACCTCTCACCAAATTTTCCATTAATCACTGGAGGAGGCCACTTTATTCGTCGAAAATTTTTTCTACGAACTCTAACCTTCTTCGCAGAGCTATCCCAGCATATGAAGTTTCCATTCTCATCAAGGACCCAAGGGAAGTTTTTAAATTACTAGCCAGGCTCAATGTGTTCAAATCTGCCGGTCCTGATGGTATCATGCCCATAGTCCTAAGAAGCTGCGCCTCTTCCCTGGCTAGACCTCTGCGCAAACTTTTTATCTGTCTTACGCTCAGGGTATCTTTCCATCGGCTTGATTCAAACCACCCAATCAACGACAAGCAATACGGATTTCGTTCTATACCCTCGACCGGTGGCTTGATGACCCTTCTCATGGAAAAATGTAACCATTGTCTTCATAATCATGGTGCGGCCAAAGTTGTTACCCTTAATATTTCGAAGGCTACTGACAGAGTATGGCACACTGCCCCCCTAGCCAAACTTCGCGCATTTGGTCTTGATGACAAGCTAGCCAAATGGATTGAAAGCTTCCTCAATTTCCGATCCATTCGAATTGTATTGGACGATGTTGAATCAGAACTTCGTACCCAAAATGCCGGAGTACCTCAAGGTACTGTTCTGTCACCCACCCTCTTTTTCATCATTAATGACCTCTTGAGCAGCACCTTCAATCCAATCCACAGCTTTGCTTTTCTTTTGTCGTGATTATAACGGTCACTGCTCCCAGGAAATATCAGGTTTTATCCCCTGTAGAGCCTCTACTAAACGCATCACCTGGCTAAGTAGCCGCTCCCATCCGCATATTCTAAGGGTCAGTGCAAGTCGCACCGTAAAATACCACGAATCATTCTTATCTCGAACTATACGAATGTGGAACAGACTACCATCTATTGTCTTCCCGTCTGACTACAACATACGGATGTTTAGGCAAGGAGTGCATTGCTACTTACTTTACACTCAACCCGTTCCCCATTCCAGTCCCTAACTTCCTTCCTTCTCGCCAAGGCTGTGCTATAGCTTTATAGCATCCCCTGAGCTTTGTCATCGTCATAAAGAAAACGCTGCTCCCAAAAACATACCGAAAACGGCTAGCTGCACAACTTTCGGACCCTTCGAGTTCGCCAGGACGACATTTGACCTGTTCAACGCCGCACATGCATTTCAGAGGTTCATCACTCTGTCCTCTGTTTCGTTTACATAGATAATGTTTTCGTGGCCTCTTCTACCGAATCTGAGCACTTGGATCATCCCGGGTGCATTTTTCAACGTCTTCTTGAGGCTGGGCTCGTTCTAAACGTTGAAAAAGCAAATTTCTTCAGGAGCAGCAAATATTTCTCACCCTCATGATCACCCTTAACGGAGTTCAACCCAGACAAGGTTGAAGCAACTAAAAACTTCCCACTGCCAATCACGGTGAAGGATCGGCGAAGGTTCTTGGGCAAGTTAAACTTCAATCATCTTTTCCTGCCCCAGGCCGTTCATCACCAACTGATCCTCAACCCTTGCTTGTTTGGGCACAAAGCGAAAGACCCTTACGAAGTTGCGCGGTCTACTGAGATCATCCAGGCGTTTGAAATTGTAAAACAACAGCTTGTTGGTGCTACACTACTGGCATTTCCTCGGTCAGATGCACCCCTAGGCATATTTGTCGATGCCTCAGACACAGCGGTAGGCGTCGCTCTTCACCAACGGCTGAATCAAATCTGAAAACCGTTAAGTTTTCATTCGAAACAACTTAACCCAGGTCAATGTAACTACAGCGCCTACGATCGTGAGCTACTCGCAACGGACATCTCCATTAAATACTTCCATTTCTCCCGCGAGGACAGGCCGTTCACCGTGCTCACGGAGCACAAGCAACTTACGTTCACACTTAAACACTTAAACAAAGCGTGTCCTCGCCAACTTTGGCGACGGGGCTTCATCATCCAATTTACTTCCGATATCTAACACGTGTCTGGAAAAAACACCGTCGGTTCAGATGCTTTGTCACGAACCTTGGAGATCACAGTCCCCACTGCAGAAAAACGACGCAGAGCTTCAGAGCCTGAGGAGAAACACAAGTTGAAGGAGTTTCCTATTTTTGGTTCAAATTCCTACTTACTCTACGAGACCTCAGACAAGGGACCTCGGCCATTTATTCTGGCCGATTTTCGCAAGCAAGTATTGTATGCAGTGCACAATTTTGTGCACTCAGGCATTAGGACGCTGAATGGGCTAGTCACTGTAAAATACCTCTGATCGTCCATGCACAAGGACGTACACTCTTGGGCCAGATCGCGTCCCAGAAGTGCAATAGCAACAAGCACGTACCAAAGGAAGTAGGCGTATTCCCTCGGTCGAGCAAGCGCTCCCACACCATCGATGGATGCAGGATTCGCATGGATGCAAGTATTGTCTCATAATCATCAACAAGTTTACGCGGTGGCTTGAGGCAATAGCTTTGACTGATATCACGGTCTAATCATGTGCGAGGCTCTCAGTCGAGAATGGATCGCGCGCCTTAGTGTACTAGCCATAATCATCTCAGACCAGGCAATGCAACTTAAATCTAATCTTTTCAAACGTCAAAGGACCACTGCATACCATACGCAGTCCAATGGGATGCTGCTTGGCATCCCTCGAAGGGAGGATGCCAATCGCAACGTCGGAGCAGCAGCAACGACAACATCATCGTGAACAACGGCAACATCAATATGAACAACAACAACACGAGCAACAACTGAAGGAGCAACAACAGAAGGATCAACAACATCATCAAAATGGAGACATGTGCGTCGTCATCCAAGAAGAGGAAGGCGATGAGTTCAACTTCGTCCAGCGGAGGAAAAAAAGAAACAAAGAAAAGGTGAAAAACCCTCAGGCACCCTCCCCCCAGGTTACCTGCCCAAAAAAGGCAAAAATTCCGCCTATCGCTGGGTATAAAATTAATGTTCCTCAATTCTTGAAGATATTAAAAGAGAAAGGGTTAAAAGCAACCCTAAAAAATACAAGGGCCGATAGGACCCTCATTTTTGTTCAAAGTCTTGAGGATCATGCAGCGATCTTCAACCTTATTAAGAAAAAGGGACTGCATGCCACGACCAGTACCCCTCCGGCTTTAAGGACTCAGTCCTTGGTCATCTGTGGTCTTCATAGAGAGACTGACCCGGCTGACATAATGCGCGAACTCAACGAAGAGTACCCGCACCTAAAGTTGAAAAGCGTTTCAAATCTAGTCACGCGAGCCGACAAACTGGCCCACAGCCTGAACCCGGCGCTTCCGTTAAAGTCGGAATCGGGGCTGTTCATGGCTACTTTCGAGCCAGAACATTTAAGGTGAAATATATTCTTCACCAGAAAATTTCGCTTGAGAAAGTCAAGCCGATTCAAGAAGTGCAGTGCTACAGCTGCCAAAACTTTGGGCATATCGCCATCAATTGCTCCATCGTACACCGGTGCGTGAGGTGCACGAAAACCCATATGCGAGGGGAATGCTCAAATCCCACCGCAGACAAACCAACTTGCTGCAATTGCGGCCAGTCCGGACACCCCGGATGCCCGGCATACAAGGACATGGTTTCCAGAAGGGAAGCTGGCAGGGCGAAAAAAAATGCCGAGACCATGAAAGCCAAACAGGCGGTGACTCAGATGTCACAAAGCTTGGCCAAACCGGGCGTTACTTACGCTCAAGCAGCTAGGAATACTCTCCCTAGAGTTGTAGCCCCCCAAACTCCTCTTACCCAAACAACTAGGAACACTATTCCTAGAACTACAGCCCCTCAAGTCCCTTAAGGCAACAAGTCGGCCTTCCAAAACTTGGTCGAAACTCTCGCCGCTATCCAACTTTTGATGAGTTTATGGAGTTAAAAGTCGTCACATTTAACAGATGTCACAAAGCTTGGCCAAACCGGGCGTTACTTACGCTCAAGCAGCTAGGAATACTCTCCCTAGAGTTGTAGCCCCCCAAACTCCTCTTACCCAAACAACTAGGAACACTATTCCTAGAACTACAGCCCCTCAAGTCCCTTAAGGCAACAAGTTGGCCTTCCAAAACTTGGTCGAAACTCTCGCCGCTATCCAACTTTTGATGAGTTTATGGAGTTAAAAGTCGTCACATTTAACTCCGCGTCCTTGGTCTTACACGCCCAACGTGCCACCGCACAAGAGTTGTTCGATTCCCTGAAAGCAGACTTCTTCTGTGTTTCAGAGACACATTTAAAAAGCAGGCACCACGTTAATTTTACCGGATATAACATTATCCGGGACGACACCAACAGCGGTTCCGCCCTTTTAGACTATGCATTTGAGGAAGTCTCCATCAAAAACCTGCAGACCTGTTCCGCGGCAGCGGCCTTAGTTAAAACTAACGACAATAGACGCATCTTAATAGCTGCAGTCTACATAAAATGTAACTCTCCCTCTGAACAACTGGGCCAAGACTTACAAATCTTGAGCGATCTCCAGTCTAAATCTAAATACCTAATTTTTGGTGGGGACTTTAACTCACGGCACACTTCCTGGGACGATTTGCCAAAAAACCGAAATAGGGTTGCCCTCGAAAAATGGTCCCATAATCAAAGTCCATTAAACCAGCTTGAGATGATCTTGCCAGACACACCCACAAGGCCTGCAAGTCAGTCAATACTTGACTATTTTCTAATGTTCGCAGACGCCACTCTCACACTGGAGGTGTTAACGTGCAAAACTTTACCAGGGATGTCCGATCACTTCGCAGTTGAACTTATACTTTCCCTAAACTCTCCTTCACCTAGTAACAACCGAGCCATCAGTTCGATTGTTAAAGAAGACCATTCACTCAAACTAACTACCTTCTCCACCTTTAACCGATCCTGCAAACCAAATGACCCAAAAACCTTTTTGAGCTCATCACAGCTCGCAGCCATCACTAAAAGCCTTAACGACAAAAAATCAACTGGACCAGATGACATAGCAAATATTGTCACCAAAAACCTCCCTAGGGCATCAATGAAGTTCCTTCTTGCAGTCTTCAACAACTGCATCAATAATGGTTACTTTCCCACTACTTGGAAAGTAGCAAAGATAATCGCCATTAAAAAAAAAGGCGGCTCCCACGAACCACAAAACTTCAGACCAGTCTCTCTCCTCTCCAACTTGGGCAAACTCTTCGAAAAAGTATGGACAGTGGGATTAGTCCAACATTGCGATCGGAAAAATATTATTCCGAACCATCAATTCGGGTTCCGGACAAAGCACGGGACCCAACACGCACTTCACGATTCAGCCCACAGTAGTGTGTGCATTAGACCTCCAAAAGGCATTTGATTCCGTGTGGGTCAACGGACTTATCTTCAAATTAATCAGCCTTGATTTCCCTATCCTGGTGATCAGACAGGCATTTTTACGTCAGCGTGAGAAATGATTACTCCGATCTCCTACCGGCCACTTCTGGAGTACCGCAGGGATCCATTTTAGGACCTACACTCTACAATATCTTCACGGCCGACGCTCCAATCCCAGAGAGCGGCACAGAACTATTACAGTTCGCTGACGACACGCTTATCTTCTCGTCGAGCCTCCGACCCGGTAAGGCAGCTAATGCTATAGAGAAATACTTAACAGATCTCTGCAAGTACTACCAGACCTAGGGGATGAAAATCAACGAGGCCAAAACACAGGTTATTACTCTTCGGAGAAAATCCAGATACTTGGGATCTAGATCTATCCACAGAAAAGCTAAACGCTTAAAGCTACGCATCGGGAATACCGTAGTAAACAGTTCACAACAAATGAAATACCTGGGAATGCTATTTCATGAAAACCTACGATTCGACCCCCACCTTAATCTTGCTCTCAGCAGAGCACGCGGTGCACTAAGTAAAATCTACTCTCTTCTTCGTAAAAGAGTAGGACTTTGCACTAAGTCTAAACTGACCCTATACAAAGTCCTCATAAGATCGATTCTTTGCTACCGAGCTCCTACATGGATCTCTGGCTCGACCAAAGCTATGAAGAAGTGCGAGTCCTTCGAGCGCAAAATTTTGAGACACTGCGTCGGCTTGTCGTACAATTGGAAAACCAAGAAGTGCGGCCGCAACGCCGAAGTGTACAGGCGAGCAAAAGTTAAACCTCTTCGAGAGTTCGCTCTCAACCTGTTAGAAAGATTCTTCGAAAGAACGGAGAATCACCCCAATCCACTCATGAGGCAACTTTATCTGGATGGTAACTCCACCCCATTGGCCACATTCTTAAGGCCTTGTCAAATTGTGACCTTTGCATTAAAACCCGCCATTGTCTCTCTCTTCGACACTCCTTGCCTGGTAGGGGTGCACAGAGGTTAAGTGTGAAATTGTGCTGGGACATTGGCCCCGCACGCTGAAGGCGACAGTTCGTCGTGGTCACAGTCCTTTCCTTTCGAACTTCTAGGCCTTCCCCGGGAAGGCGTGTACAGGAAGAATCTGTGGCTCCCCACCGATCTCAGAGTAGGACTAAGCGATTTCAACATGCCGCGTCTGCTGAAGGACGCGATTTCGAAACTGCGATTCCACCTTCCCGACATACGACGCAGGAGGTCAACACCCCTAAGGACCTCGAGACTTGCTCACAGGTCCTCATTAGCTTCAGCTGCATATGCCACTTGAAGAGACGAACTTGTGATGAATCTATGGAGTCACACAAGTCCAGCTCTGCGGGCTAGGAGGGAAATTTATCCACTGCGTTTTGAGCAGGCATAACTTCTCTTTAGGTCTGGGAGACAGGAATATTGTTCCAAAGTAAGATTCAAAGAGAAACACTAACTATTGATGAAACCCGACAACCACAGTAGTTGGAGTATCTAATTTGTATTCAAATGTATCTTAGTAAAGCACCCTGGAAATTCCTTGAAATATATACCGAACCATCTGGCGATCTACGATCAGAGCTGAGGTACCTAAAAATTAAACAGCTGAATAAGCATCAGAAGTAATTATATTCCACCGATTAATTTTATACAAAATTACACAACACAGAAGCGCAACATATGTGACGAAATCGATAAGATAATGTCACCTTTTGTCCCTTTTCCAAATGAAAAGGTAACCATGTCTAAAACTACATCTCTGCCTGTTGTATATCTACATTTATGGTCACATAAACATAGATAAAACAGGACCATGATATCCAAACGGAAGCAAGGGTATCTTTCATCGATATTCAAGATAACGATGACAGATAACAAATTTTAAGAAAAAAATAAGAAAAGTTAACAGGAACAGGGCGAACCCAATAAAAATGTCTGAATTCGATTATCTAATTAAATGCACTTTTTGGGTCATCTGTGCGATGTCACATACTAAAATTCACTCATGTAAGACAAAAGGATACATAATTTTATTGCGGAGGGACTTAGATATGCATTCTATTTTCGACAGAGAAAAGATAACAAACAGCCAAAAAAAAAATAGCCATGACAATCAGATAAAATAAATAATTCTTTACTCAGGAACCCTCCAAAAAACGTCGTTGTAAGAGGTGCTAGGGTAGGTTGTGTTCTATTTGGTTTAATATCTTCTGATTAGTACGAAAGGAGATACTATGATGTGGACAGGCGTTATGAGGGTTGGGGGAGGGAACGAAACCTTATTCAAATTTGTCAACTGTCTGTCTCTTTTTGAGGAGGTAAAAATCTGCAAGGACTCTATCCTGGACACGTCAGGGTGTAGAATTTTTCCCCACTAGAACCTCCCCACCGATCCCGTCTCCATTCTTCTATACGCCTGATCCCTGAATCGCTACATTCTCTGGACAATATTTTCCGGTGATAACATTTTATCTAGGTTTCTTCTTTCTTCCACGAGTCCTGGGCATTGGCACAATACTGACTGACTGGCTCTGCTTATACCTCGCCGGCGACTGCAGCCAACAAAACTGGCGCCATACCTAAGTCGACCCCGGTCGACTAATTCTAATTCTCTGCCTCTATCTGCCTCGCTCTATTCCAGTGTGTCCATAAAAGATGGTATCAACCCGATGACGTCCGCTAGCCTACTGAAAAATCCTCCATCCCAGGGACAAGTTCCCTACGCAACATCGGATGCGCTACGAAGTTCTGGCGTTTATCCTACAGTCGCTACATTCTTCCTCCTGTGTATCATCGACGCCCGCCATCGCTGAACCGCAGACCCTTCTGACCTCATGTCGTCCGAGCGGCCCCCAATTGAACGTCGCCTCGCCACCGAAACAGCTGTTCGTGTCAAGGCTAGCGTACTCCACTACGCCCGACGAAATTCTGGCCTATATCAGAAGCAAAAGCAACTCAACTTTGTCACCTCTTTCCTGTGTGAAGCTGACGAAGGATGGTTCTCCTGACCGAATGATAGCTTCCTTCAAAGTGACATATCCCCATGACTTCGATGCTGTCGTTCAATACTCCTTTTGGCCACAGGGGGCCTAAGCTTCGTGAAAATTTCCGGCCTACCCGCCTACCTCGCCGAACTTGAATGATTCCAATAACTATACGCTATTTTATCAAAATGTAAGGGGTCTAAGGACCAAGCCGTCGGATTTCACACTGTCTGCCTTATCATTCCAACATCATGTCATCTGCATTTCTGAAACCTGGCTGGATGACAGGATTTTAGATTCTGAGCTCCTCGAAGGTCTCTCTGTCTTTCGTTGTGACAGAGACTGCGTTGCGCTTGGCAAGACAACTGGCGGAGGTGCCCTAATAGCTGTTAAGTCCCCTCTCCGTGCCGAAATCATCTTTTCCTCCTCCTCCTCCTACGATTCTGTTACTATACGTGTCCTTCCGCCAAACGTATGTCCGTTTATCATATCATATTCTCCCTGCGTAAGCCCGCCTTCTCTGTACGAGGATTTCTTCGACAGATTATTAGAGGCCCTAACCGTTTTGTTTCCTTCACTCCCTTTCATCCTCTGTGGTGACTTTAATCTTCCTATGCTCTCCTGGCCCGGTACTCCTGGCCTTCCCTCCCTCCCTAATAACTCGACCCACCCTTCCCTTCCTCTATCCACTTTCATGTACACCTGTGGGGCCCTCCAATTTAACCTTTCTAGAAACCACTTAGATCGCACTCTTGACCTTGTCCTCTCTAACCTTCCTGTACGTTATCTTTCCCAATTCCTTTATGCTCCGTCTTGCATTGCCCCGGACGCCCATCATCCTGCTCTCGAGTTCGATGTTCAGATATCCCGACTCCACTCTCCTGTCGCTCGCAAGCCTACCAAGTTCAACTTTCGTAAGGCGAACTTCGAAGGTCTGAACTCAGCCCTGGCGTCAATCAACTGGGTCCCCCTGCTCTCTCCATTTACATCTGACCAAGCACTCAACACTTTCTATACCATTTTATCTGATCTTCTTCCTTGTTACGTTCCCTCCTCTCCTAAGTGCTTAAGCTCTTACCCCGTCTTGTTCAAAACTGAAATTCACAAAAAACTACGTCAAAAACAGACTGCGAGAAAGAAGTTCTTAGTGCTTGGTTTTTTTCAAATCCCTTCGTTGCTCGGTCAAATCCTTAATACGTAAGTCCAGACACGAATATTTGTCCGCCGTGGAAGACTCACTAAAGCGCGGAAATCTGAAACCTTTCTGGTCCCACATTCGCAACTCCCGCTGCCCTGCCCAGTTATCCCCTCCGTCCATTAAATTCTCTGGCTTCTCAGCTAACTCCCCCCAACTATCTTGTGATTGACTCTGCCACTACTTTTCGTCAGTCTATGTTCTTCCCCTTCCTCCGAATCCCTCCCGATAGTAGATGTAGCCCGCCCCGCATCGCCTACCATTCCCCTTCTTACCCCTATCCTTGTTGAATATCTCATTGGCGAACTTGATGGCAAGGTCGGACCTGGCTACGATGGTCTTCCAAACCTCTTTTTGCTAGAAACTTGTAAGCCCATCTCCCTTCCCCTCTCTCTTATTTTCAACAAAAGCCTGGAAGAAAATCATTTTCCCAGCTTGTGGAAAGAGGCTCTCATTATCCCCATTCACAAAAGTGGCGATCGTTCGCTTGCCGAGAATTACCATCCCATTTCCCTCCTCTCCTCCTGTTCCAAAATCCTGGAAAGATATGTCAGCGACTGGTTGTCCGCCCACTTTGGCCAACACATAGTGAAAGAACAACACGGCTTCGTTACACGTAGGTCCCCTGCCTCCAACCTGCTTGACTTTACCAACTTTGTCGCCAAATGTCTAAATTCACGGCAAGAAGTGCATACCATTTACACTGACTTCGCGAAAGGCTTCGACACTGTAAATCACAAGATACTTCTATCCAAACTCTGGTCTCTAAACGTTCCCATACCACTTGTTTTATGGCTTGCCTCTTACCTTTCCAACCGATCCTGCCGCGTCTCTTTTGACGGCTGTACTTCCCGCTCCTTCTCCCCTCTTCTGGCGTCCCACAGGGGTCTATTCTGGGTCCTTTGCTATTTTTATTTTTTATTAACGACCTTCCTCCCCTCCTTACTTGTCCCTGTTTGCTCTATGCAGACGACCTTAAGCTGTTTTCCGCTATATCGCCGCCTATAGACTTTGTTTCCCTTGAGAATAACCTGGACACTCTGGTTCGTTGGTGTTCGACTAATGGTTTAGCGCTAAACGTCAGAAAGTGTCACTCTATGTGCTACTCCCTAAAATCCTCACCCACTTCTTTCTCCTGCTCGCTTGACGGACATTCCTTATCCTGCTTAAATTCCACTCAAGCCCTCGGAGTCACTTTCGACAATAAGCTCCGCTTTGACACCCATTGCCTCGATGTCAGCAATCGAGCAGCAAAATTGTCAGGCTTTATTCCTCGCTCCTCCTCTGATTTTGCCTCCATCCAACCCTCCTTAGCTCTCTTCAATTCCCTCGTAAGGAATACCCTCGAGTATTGCTCCGTGATCTGGTCACCCTCCCGTAACTGTGATTGTCTTGCCCTTGAAAATGTGCAACGTAAATTCACCCGTTCTCTCTTCTTTAAGAAAAGCTTCCCTCGTGTGGATTACCCCTCCCGTCTCCGCTTTCTAAACCTTCCCTTCCTACAACAGCGTAGATCCTATCTGGATCTATGCACATTCTTTAAACTTTCCTCGGGCCTGATGGACTGCTCCGCCGCTGACGAGATCACCTGCCGTCCTGCGTCTTATAACACACGTAACGCAGATATTTTGAACGTGCCCTTCGCGGAGCTCGAAGTCTATTTTCATTCCCCGATTCCCAGGCTTTGCCGAAATTATCATGCAAAACAGCTTGGTCCTTTTAACTTCCCTACTTTAAGTAGTTTTAAACGTAGGATAAGTTTTTTGCTTTCTCCTCCTCCTCCTAAGGACAATAATTAATTGGAATTCTCTCTGTTTGTTGTTAATTAAATAAATAAATAAATAAATAAATAAATACGTGTGTTGGGTCCTCCGGGACCCAAATCCTAGTTTTGGTAATCAGGTGAGGTGTCCAATTTAAACCGTATAGGCACTGACGGTATCCTGCAAGGCCGGTGAGAAACTGGGTGAAATTATATTTCATCTCTCCAGCCACTCCCCCATGGTAGGATTCAACCTATATACCCAACGAGCTTTTCCGGGTGGTTGATACCATCTACAAACAGACCGCTCCCTTTTGACCGTTTCCATTTCCATATGTAATAAAGGAGAGATGGAGCTGACATTATTTATGTTCATCATCGCGTCTGAAAAGATGTTCATTGGCCCCTAATGATGAATGTGGCATCATCTGAGGCGGTCTTGAAGGCAGAACCCTCCCTCAGAGCTGCTCTCTGTAGACCGTACTCAGCTGATGCGCCTTTCCTCAAACTGGGACTGCGTTCATCAAGAAAGAATTGATGCAAGTGCTAGTGTAACGCTATCTAACCAAGCTTTAAAGGCATTGATTGCTTTGCTTGAGTACAACTCTGCATCTTCGAGATGCTTTTCGACCGCAATCAATGCTATGTCATCGACGTAACCCACCACCACCTCCAATGATGATATTATTCCACAGTAGTGGGCCTAGTACGGAACCTGTGAAGCACCCGCGAAGACAGTATACTCCTTGGGTGCATCATCTTTATCATACCAGACCATCTATTCTCGCAAGTAGCTGTCGACCATAACATCGGGATAGCTGGGAATACCAGTCTCCGCAAGAGACTTCCGCAGGCGGTTCGAATTGACCGAATTGAATGCATTTCTCACGTCTAGGGTCACCACCACGCCATATTTTCTGGTACTACCTGTATTCACTTCAGAGATTTATGGGAGCCATGAGACCATCCTGAATTGCCTGAGGTGACCCAGAAGCGAGAGCTATCCTAAAAACCTAAAAAGACCCGCAAACACTGAAGCTCCATCGAAGTACTCCGTTGACACGTGCTTGCACGCTTTTGTGAAAGCCAGGCTCGGGAATGTGGGGGTACGGATGTCACATTCTTGGTTGAACGTGTTTCAGGACTGATTGATACCGGAGCCACAAAGTGGGAGACAACACGTTTCGTGATCGAACGGAATCGATGTCGTTCCTCCTTATCCCGTCGCTAACCCAAAATTGACACCTTGATGCTAATTTTATGCGCAGGTTCGGACGCGCACAGGATTTATTTGCACCTTCCGTAAATTCAATAGAAAACGTCGGGAAGGTCAACCAACACCAGTTGACGACACATCAGCGAGCAAGGCTCGATGCTGCCATTGGCAGCCATTCGATGTTTCCGCCTTCATCCTTGATACCCATTTCCTTCTGACTTCCCATGGCTTCCGACGTAACACCACTCCATGGCCAAACTCACTGTGTACGCCCGGCTGATGAATGCTAGGTTATATGGTAACCCCAAAGGGTCAAAAAAGGGTATGTACAAAAACTCCTGTAGGAATACAAGCCAGGCACTGAGAAGTTAATTGAAAATACTCGCGGCTTCGGCCTCACAAATCAAACCACTAAAAACAGAGAACCATCAACTGCGGCGGCCTGGTCTGATTATGCTTCAAGTTAAATTTGCATAATTTGGTACAGGAGCCTTGGATCAGAGGCAAACGAACCATCGAGGCCCCCAAAGCAAATATTATAATGTATTCCACAGCGCAGGAGACGCTGATCAGAACAAACCTGGAGCATGTACCCTCACGAGGAAGAGTCAGCACGCTTTTGCATATCCGGACCCGAGTTCAAATCTATCGGTGTGTAACAGGGGCAGTACATCAACCTTCCATTTTCCCAGCTTGACGAACTGTGGCGGTTCGGGAGAGGTCCTTGATATCACCCTACTAACCGACAATGGAATTTTTATGGTGGAGCACTGGAGAGTGTCTGACCAGAGATCCTTCTCAGATCACTGCTGGATACTTTTCAGTCTAGATCTCGCCGCAAGCATCTCCGAGCCCTTTAGAGATCCTAGGAAGATCGACTGGAGGTAGTTTGGGCAAGTTATCGAGAGTAAACCCTCTGGAGTGCAAATCAGCAAGATTGTCACGACAGACGAACTGGAATCAAAGGTCGGGGCCCTGGAAAAGACATTCAATATCGGCAACACTCACACTGTGGTGAAATGAAGATCTATCCAGACTCAGAAAGCTGACCAAGGAAACCTTCAACATCTGCTGCAGGCATAAATATTGACAGTTACACAAGGACGGCCATTAAGACCACCAAGAGTCGGTCTTGGTTGGACTATTGTTAGAACATCGAAAGCACCTGTGAATCCGCAAGGCTCCATAAAATTGTGTACAAGGAATCCTATATTCCATCCTTTCGCAAAAAGCCGAGAAGCTGCTGGTTCAGACACACTTCCCCAAGAGCGAGGAGGACTGCGAGTGAGAGCTTTGCATGGATGGTTTGCAGACACACCAGCGTGCGAGACTATCAAATCGGTAATAACCGAGGATAAAATCGGCTGGGTTATAGGCAGCTTCTCCGCATACAATTCTCCGGGTCCAGATGGCATAATGCCAATCATGTAATAGAAGCATCACTAAAAGGTTGTGCCGTGGCTTGTCGGGCTTCACCGGAATTGTATCTCTTTACGAGATGTACCACAGCCTTGGAGACGCGTACGAGCAGACGCGGCCATGAGTCCGTGAAGGACATTCGACCAATCAGCCGTTCGTGTTAAAGATCCTAGGGAGTATCCTGGATATCCATTTAAGAGCAATTATGGAGATAACGCCTTCCTCTAAGTCCCAGCATGTTTACCTCAAGGGCAAATCCACACAAATCGCTCCCCACGAGGTAATTGGGATGGTTAAGTGGTTACTGCGGTACCAGCAGTATACCCCAGCTGCCTTCTTGAATATAGAGGGAGAGGCCATTAAGGAAGCCTTCACCACTATTGGAGGGGTATCTTACGCATTGGATTATATCCATGTTAAGAATCAGGATAATCCAGTCGGATCTGGGAGGCCATCAATTGACCAGAGATGTGAACAGATGTACGTCCCAAGGTGGCGCCATCTCTCCGCTGCTCTCGATAATATTGATGGACGAAATTTTGCAAATGTTGTACGCCGACGACGTTGGGAAGGTGTGCCTGTGGACCGCAAGATGCGGACTAATCACAAACCCAACCAAAACGGAACTGATGCTATTCACCACCAAGACAAGAATACCTGAATTCCACCTACCACGGCTGAATGAACAAAGATTGGTTCTTTGCTTCAATGTCAAAGTATCTGGGTGTAATCCTGGATCCAAAACTAAATTGGTGATTGAACACAGAACTTAAGGTTAAGAAGGCCTGTACAGAAGGCTGCCTGCAAGAGAACCTTTGCAAAGAAACGGGGTCTCCGGCCCAGGATACTTTCCTGGATGTACGCAGCTGTGGTGCGTCCAATCCCAGCGTACGGACCTATTGTATGGTGGCTTTGAGCAAAAAGTACAATGGAACGAAGCTTAATAAGATTCAAAGAACCGCAGGTGCAGGTGCTATCGGGACTCAGCAGTTCTCACCGGCAAATGCACTCAATGTACTCCTGCATCTCCCATCCCCCTAGACCTCCACATTAAAAGCATTGTGACGTACAGTGCCGCCAGACTACATGAGATTCTGGACAGCGAAGTTCTACAGCCATAGTAACATCCTATACGAAGAACTTCATCAAATCTGGGCATTACCCACGGACTATGGCACACGCAATTTGAACTTCTCGAGAAATTTAGCTGTGGACTTTCAAACCAGGACAGAATGGAAGACCGGGGGCGTGTTGCAAGAATAAGGCACAGTATTCTTCACCGACGGATCCCGGATGGTGTGTGGACTCGGTTGGAGGATTTTCTTGAATACGAGTATCCTAGTCGTATGGTCTCCCATGTTTCGCCAGTGTATTCATTGTCAATGGTTTGGGCATTATCCAAGCTCCAAGCATAACATAGCCATTCTGACCCCAAGCGGTTATTAAGGCAGAAACGCGCTGAAAAGTCTGTACAGTACGCTCAAGGTAACCTTCCTCTGGGTTCCCGGTCAAAGGAACACAGAGAACGGGCTAACGGATTGGCTAAGCGGGGCTCTGCTTTTGGCAGTTCTTCGGCGGTACAATCGGTGTCTCGCTGGTGACTGTCAAGGGCGGAATCTACTAGCACCTCAGATGGCGAAGACTCACCACCTGTGCAAAGTCAAGAAGCATTTAGCCCGCGTATAACATAACCCGATCAAGAGAGCTCATGTGTCAAGCGCGTGCGAATGCATACAAAGTTACGGCGGTCTGCAAGGGGTACTAGCCCATAGGCGTACCCTACAATTCGTAATGCCGAAGCTGCGGAGAAGAGAGGGCAAACCCCTAGGCACTTCCTTTGCGATTGCCTAGCTCTAGTTAGAGTCAGGCTGCGGACACGAGGTAAGCAATTCTTTGGGGATCGCAGACAGATTTCTAACTGCAGGGCGGAAAAGCTGCTTTCCTTCATGAATCCTACGGGCTGGTTTTGAAGATCTGAGCCGGCTGGACACTGCCTCCCTGCTGCCAGAGATCATGCGACTCTGACCTTGCCGCATTTCTACTCTGTACATGCCCCTCCATATGTCTTGCATTGTACAGGACACTCATTTCTTTGGCCAGAATGTCAACCGGGATCATGCCTGCCACCACCAGCAGGATGGAGCGCACAACCCCGGCTAGCACCAACCTCCGGCAATGTTTCGGCCCACCAATATTTGGCAACATTTTTGCAAGTGCCGTGGTGGCACTGGCTGTCTTTTGGCAAGCATAATCTAGGTGTTCCCTAAAACTCAATTTGGTGTCAATTATTACCCCCAGGTATTTTATAACCGGCTTTGATACGACCGTATGTTCACCGACCTCCACTTTTACAGTGTTATTTTTCCTGCGTTTCGTTATTAAGACCTCTTCCGTTTTCGCGTCCGCCAAGGTCAGCCCGGCCTTTTCTAGCCAGGACTTTACCGCTCTCACTGTTTCCATTGCATAAACCTCCACATCTTCTCGGTGTTTTGCTGCAATAACCACAGCTAGCTCATCAGCAACATGATATTCCACAACAGGGGACCAAGTACCGATCCCTGTGGTACCCCGGCTGTGACAATGTACTCTTTGGGGCCCTCATCCGTCCCGTACCAGAGAGTCCTCTCTGAGAGGTAGTTTTCCACCAAATTCGCTAAGTATCCGGGGACATCTATGTCAGCCAACGCCCCTTTAATTCTATTCCAGTTGGCCGAGTTGAATGCGTTTTTGACATCCAACGCCACCACGGCACAGCAGCCGCCAGAAATCAGTGCACCTTTTGCCACGTTTACCTCCATGCCAATTGCGTCCATCGTAGAGTGGGCGCGTCGGAAACCAAACTGGCGTTCCGACAAATCATTGCTGGGTTCGACGATGGGCAGGAGTCTGTTGTAGATGACTCTCTCCATCATCTTCCCCATTGTATCCAACAGGCAGATAGAAAGATACGACGCTGGGTTTCCAGGTGGCTTGCCAGGCTTCGGAAGCAACACCAACTTTTGCTTTTTCCACTGGGCAGGGAATATTCCTTCGCCGCCTCGAAGGTGTTTGCGAAAAAGTCGGGCCTAGTCTTCACTGCCAGTTTCAAAGCTCGATTGGGGATGCCATCCAAACCTGGGGCCTTGTTGTCACCGAACCTACCACATATTTCCCGCAGCTCCTCCACAGTTACAGGCGGTATTATACCGTTATTTAGCTGCACAAAAATTTGCCTTCCCCTATTTTCGTGGTGAGGGAACAGAGTGGTAACAATGTGTTTCAGGAGGCGCGGACAAGTCACCTGGGGTGATTTCCGCAGCCTTTTCATCACCACTCTGTAAGCCTCGCCCCAAGGGTTTATGTCGGCATGGTCGCACAGTTGTTTGAAGCAGTTCTTTTTGCTCGTCCGAATGGCTTCCTTTAGGCGGCCACGCAATTGCTTGTTTGCCTCCTCTCGACCGTCGCCACCGGGTTTTCCCCTCCTTGCCCGAAAACATGCTGCTCGCAAACTTGCGATTTCGTTGTTGTTGGGTAGTTGGGGGGAGCAATCGCCTTCTGAGCATAGTAGCATCGCATGCTTCCGTCACCCATCGAGTGATCTGGGTGGCTTTCTCTCCAGCCGTACCATTCAGGGATATGTCGGATTTGAGCACTGCGGAAAACGTGTCCCCCTCGAAAGCTTTCACTGTCCAGCCAAGCATACCACCCGGCATTCTGCGAAAACTCTTTTTCGAGCTCGATCCGCCCTTGATCTCTATGCACCTTGCCTGATGGTCGCTATGAGTATAGTCCTCACTGACATGCCAAGCGATTCTTCTGGCTAAAGTGGCACTCACGTATGTCAGGTCCACTATAGACCCCAGGTCCCTTCTCCGGAAAGTGTACGAAGACCCAACATTCGCCAGTACCACGTCGAGCTCCGCGAATGCTTCGAGGAGAACACGTCCCCTGACATTAGTTATCCGGCTGCCCCATTCAAGAGCCCACGCATTGAAATCGCCTCCTATTATGATCGGCCAACGCCCTCTTGCATCCAAAACAAGAGCAGCAAGCATTCGCTCATACTCGACGAGTGTAGCGCTGGGTGGAGCATAGCAGCTGTAGATGTGGATGCCCCTCACCTTCGCTCTGATGAAGCCCTCCTCCGGGTGCTCCATTATTTCCTGGAAGGCTTGTTCTCCACAAGTCCACAGCCCTGCTTGGCCCGTTTGGTCTTTGACCCAAATGCTACCACCGCGGTTTCGGTATGGTTCACTTAGTATGGCCACATCGATGTTTTTCTCGCGGATGGTTTGCGCGAGTAGATTCTGCGCCGCCTCGCAGTGGTTGAGGTTGATTTGTATCAACCTCATCTGCGATTTGTGCTAAGGGCTCTCCTGTATTCCGGGCAGCTGCTGCTGCCCGCAATGTGCCGATGGTCCACACCCTCCTTTCCTTTGCACAGTAGACAATTTGGGTCAGCTCCGCAGTCCTTGCTGATATGGCCTTCCACTCTGCGTCTCCTGCATTGCTTTGACCTGTCATTTGGGTTAGTGCGTGACTTCGCAATGCGACCAAAGCCAAGGCATCTAAAGCACCGTTTTAACGCCACCTGCTCCCTAAGGCGACACATAACCCAGCCTATTCTCACTCTCCCTGCTGCTAACAGTTTGAGTGCGTTCTCCACTGGTAGGCTGATGATGGCGGTTTGTGTTCCCCCATAGGTTTTCCTTAGCGTTTTCACCACTGACTCTTGTAGTCCGGCAAGGTTGAACTGTTTCTCCAGCGCTTCGCAAACCTCCTACTTCGTCGTGATTTCATCTATATCTTTGCAGATTATAGTGATCTCCGGCCTGCTAGCTTTTATTTCGGCTTCCTGCCCTAAAGTCTTTCCGATTTGGCTTAAGAATTTGTCCGCGGTTACATCCTTGGAATTTTTAAGTTCCAACATAAGATCTCTCTTCTGGGACCGTCTAATGCGGCTGACGTTGTCTCCCAAATTGGTGAGTTCGGGGTCTGCCTTCACTTTCCTGAGAATGTCGGCGTATGACCCTTCGCCCCGTTTGGAAATGAAAATCACCTCCGGTCTAATCTTCCTCCGATAATTTCTTTTCCGCGGTTCTACTTTCCTCCAAGCTTCCGCACCCGCCTTGAAGGTTCGATCCCTTTTCTCGAGGTAGCCACTACAGCATTTTCACTGGCAGCTTCAGACGTACTTTTCATGAACTCCGCCTTTTTGGGAGTTGAGTCCTTTTTTCTTTTCGGGGTTTGCTGGCCTGTTGAGTTATTCAGCTTCTCGCGCAGCCTCTTCCCCGGTTTCTCCCCTTTTGTGTTTTGAACCGGCGTTACTTGAGTTGCCTGGTTCACTTTTCCAATCGGTGACTTCCCTACTCGTTCATCCTGGGCCTTGCCGTACGTCAAACGGATGCCTCTTATCGTGGCCCTTATATTTTGGTGAATGTTCCTGCGCTCCTTTATAAACTCACACAGCTCCATGATCTTTTTACCGAGGGCAGTAAAGGCAGCTCCAGACTGATCATTGCCCAAAACATCGCTCGGGTGAATCGGCGTCAGTGATTCTTCCTCAGCGAAGACTCCCGCTATACGCTTCCCACTGGGGGTAGCGATCGTGGGGGCTTTTGCCCGTGTGGGAGGGGATCTGCGAAAAATCGAGCCCCTTCTGAACGGGTCCATCACTGGAGCCAGTTTAAGTGCATGGTCATGACACATTCGCCGAGCATTCCCTTATCCGCACGAAGGGATGCGCCTGATGGGAGATTTGGCAACTCCAGACAGAAATATCTAAAATTCATCTAACGCATCAGTTTCTATTTATTGGTGCTATTTGCTCCAGAAATGATAGTCTAAGATATCACTAGATTTTGGGTCCACCACCAAAATTCACATCTTTTTCAACAACTCTTTCACTTATTGTTACAACGAACAGTTACTCATGCAACTTTCTTTCCAAAAATCATATTTCCCTCCACCTAGCTTTCCATGCATGTACAATGGTGGTCTAAACGAGCACACAAACTACACCGAAAACAAACACAATAACTCAAATATTTTTTTGACAATTGATTAGTACCTTATTAAATAATTATGAGGATAAATTATTGTTGGATCTCATCATCACACAGACTCCGAACGTGCAAGCCACCATTGAAAGAACTCCAAACCGCCTAGGTTGCCCCCGATGGTCCCCGGGTTTTCCACCATACATGGCCCCACGGGTATAGTCGTTGGAATAGGGTATCTATGATATATTTGTGCGTCACATGAATATTTAAATGATTGTTAATAATTTTTTTAATCTATAGTTCCCGCTCGTATATTTATGAGGAGCTAATGGATTTCTCTTTTTTAATTTTGTTTAGATAGCGTGAAGTGTTCCATGTTTTTCTAGTTATCATTTCAATTAGAAGATACTTGGTAGATGGTATCGAATTTTCTTTACTTCGATTTTGTAATTATTTTCGATTTAGTCGAAATTGTTGGTTAAATAAACAGTTTAGAGGATTTATTGTGTATCTTTTGGAAGTGGGACTACATGATCATCACGAATTAGGTCTTCTTTTGGTTTCACAGATGAGTTACATATCGTTACGTGAAATTGCTTGGAGTCTGCTCAGATCTGGAACAGTTGAAGTTTCTGGTCAAAGGGTAGTATAGGTCCCAGGGGGAAACGTGGATTGGTACCCACGATGGAGCATAAAACCTGGGAAATGCCTGCTGAACCAACACCAACAGCTCTACTACCAAACCCTATCTCCATCTCCACGTGACCGCTGGGAGTTCTTTCGTAACGAAAAGCTGCAGACGGAGAAGGATGAAGGCGAGTCTCCTGCGCCCAAAAACCGAACAAACTGCACCAACTGGTCCTCCAGGTTGGGGGTTGGGTAGGGCTGACAACCCTCCACGGAAAACCGATGTTACGGAACCACGAAAGGAGCCTCGGACAGGATGGACTTTACAACGACGAACCCAGCAACGACAAAGGAAGAACGATTTGCGCATTTTCTCATGGAACGTTCGCTCCCTGTACAGAGATGAAGTTGATGAGCAGCTAGCCGATACCCTGTCCCAATATAGGCCTGTTATAACAGCGTTACAAGAGATGCGATGGGCAGGGACCAGTTTCCTGGTTTCCACTACACCATATATTATAGCGGTCATCCAGTAAACCATGTGCTCGGAGTAGGTTTCTTAGTCAGGCCAAAAAATGAAACCTGCTGTTATCGGCTTTGAAAACATAAGCGAACGGCTATGCACTCTGCGCTTACGAGGGGAATTTAGAAATATAAGCGTCATTAACATTCACGCCCTTACAGAGGACACTGGGTGATATTGACATTCATAGTCTTTAATTTTCAAACAAGCAACAAATTTGAGGTATAATAACTTTGTTAGTAATGGTGCGATTTCCACCAAACTTGGTAAGATCATGCTCTATATTATAGCCTATATCAGTGCAAATCAGTGCATGGTACTAGGATGAACTTAAGGGGGGTTTCTAACCAATTACAAAAAATTGTAGTAATATGCTATTATTAACTTTATTTAAACAGATATCGGTGTGGAAGGTATTTCGGACCCCATGCACCATATAGTGGCAGCCTCCTGATTTTTTTCAGATTTTTCGGTTTTGGTAGTTTCTGAGAATGGCCCCCTTAAAGAAGTGATCACTTTCAACCCCCCGCGCTCCCCACCCTTGAATATCAAAACTAAGATCGGCTTTGAAAAGTGCTGATTGAGACCTTTAATTTGATACCCCACATGACTATATTTGATGAAAAAAAATGTTACACCCCCCTTTTGCATGTATGGAGGCCCCCCCCCTTAAATTCGACGTAAAAGGATGTAATTCACTGTATGCGTGAGCGTTCACAGTTCCCACCTTTCTACCAAATTTGGTGTCAATCGCTATAACCGTCACCGAGAAAAATGCGTGTGACGGACAGACAGACAGACAGACGGACAGATCCTCCGAAATCAACCTTGATGAAGGAAAGAAATCAGGGAGGCTCTCGGAAGGCTAATAAGTACGTAAGCGCCCAATGTGAAAACCAAGCGGAGGAGTTATGTCAGAGTCCGGAAGAATCATCGTTTGCCCTACTCGGAAGTAAAATAGTTGAGTTGTCTGAATTTATTAAGGACAAACACAACGTGCACCAGGCCACCAAAAACATGGTCCGTACCATTCGGGTACTATACAATGGTGCCAAGGAAGAAAAAAACACCTCGAAGAAATCAAGCGTCACCCAGGCAACACAAGTGACACCCCCTCAAAATCCAAAAGGTGGTAAACTTGAAAAGAGGAGTAGAGAGTGCGCGAACGATTCTTTCGGATCCTCACAGGACGCGAAAAGGCAAAAAGGCCTCTTACCGGCAAAAGGCAAGGGAAACAAAGTTACCAACATCGTGGAAACTGCGACGCCGGCTCCATTTGACCCAAGGGAGGCAAAGTCTTCAAAAGGGACCAAGGAAGCATGGACCAAGGTTGGCGGAAGGAAAAATACACGACGCAGAAAAGAAGATTACGGCCCGAATTAATCATCATCTCCAAAAAAGGGGATATGACTTACGCCGATATCCTTAGGAAGGTCAAATCCGATCCTGAGCTGATGGACCTTGGAGAAAACGTCAGCCGAATCAGACGCTCCCATAAAGGAGACTTGATGCTGGAGCTGAAGAAGTCTCCAGGCAAAACGGTGGAAAATTTCCTCGGCAAGGTGGAGAAGTCCTTACGAGAAGAAGCTCTAGTACGGGCCAGAAAGCAGGAGCTTGTCAAAGAATGTAAGGACATTGACGAAATCACGACCAAGGAGGATATCCGTGACGCCTTAGAAAAGCAGTTCGGACCACTTGGCTTGCAAGATTCCGCAATCAGGGGACTGAGGAAGGCATACGGAGGCACGCAAACGGCAACCATAAGCTTACCAACTGAAGCAGCGTTCAAACTGCTGGCGGCTGGGAAAGTAAAAATAGGTTGGGTCGTTTGCCGACTCAGGGAGCAGGTATCCCTTAAGCGCTACTTTAGATGCCTGGAATTCCTCCACATAGCGGCAAAATGCACCGGTGACTGTGACAGGTCAAAATGTTGCAGAAAATGTGGGGGGGAGAAGGCCATATGTTCAGGGAATGCAAGGCTGAGCCTGAATGCATGCTCTGCAAGGAAAAAAAGGGCGCCGACTGTCGGCACGTTGCAGGCAGCAGCAGATGCCCAGTGTTTAGGCGAGCCTTGAATGCAGTAAAAAAATGAGGTTGATACAAATCAACCTCAACCACTGCGAGGCAGCGCAAGACCTTCTCTCGCAGACCATCTATGAGAAGGGAATCGAAGCTGCCATAATCAACGAGCCCTATCGCAACAATAAGAGCGGTGCCTGGACTGCAGATGAAACTGGCAAGGCGGCAATATGGGCGTGTGGAAATCAGGCCATTCAAGAAGTGATGGAGTTTCCAGAAGTTGGATTTGTCAGGGCAAAAATAGCTGGTATCTATATATATATAGTTGCTATGCTCCACCAAGCGCGACGATAACAGAATTCGAAGGAATGCTAGGTATGCTAGTCTCGGATGCAAGAAGTCGAAACCCCAAGATCATAGCTGGTGATTTCAACGCGTGGGCCGTTGATTGGGGCAGTCGCACTACGAACGCCAGGGGCCGTATCCTGCTCGAGGCTTTCGCGGAGCTAGATTTGGTGCTTGCCAACACGGGAAACGTTTCGACTTTTCGTGGGACAGGGTCGGGCTCAATAGTCGATCCGACATATGTGAGTACCACATTGGCGAGGTTTGTCAGTGAGCATTATAGTCACAGCGACCACCAGGCGATTTTCCTCCAGATCGAATATGGGCCATGCGTCGATGCGTGTTCCCGTGAGGCTGGAAACTGGGGCTGGTCCGTGAAAGGGCTTGAGGAGGATGCATTCATAGAGATGCTATTGGGAGGCCAAAGTCCCGGTGGTGCGGCTACGGAAAAGGTAGAGCAAATGATGGAACGCATAACAAGAGCATGCGACGCTGCTATGCCGAGGCGACGAGTTCTCGCAAAAAGGCGCTCAAACTATTGGTGGAATGAAGAAATCGCGGTGTTACGGGATGCATGTTTTCGTGCTAGAAGGATCTGCCAACGATCTAGAGCAAGACCAGACTTCGACGAGAAACGGCTAGCATATGTGAACCTTCGAAGTAAGCCTAAGCAGGCTATATGGACCAGCAAGCGAGAATGCTTCAAGGAGCTTTGCACAGAGGCAGACCAAAGCCCCTGGGGAACAGCGTACAGGATAGTTATGAAGAAGATGATAGGGCGAACACCACAATTGACCTGCCCGCATCTCCTGCTCGATATCGTGACGGCGCTCTTCCCCCCGGATAAAGGGGAGCGCAAACAACACAAGTGAGCACTCGACGTCTACACCATACCTGCGCTAACTGAGGAGGAACTTACGCAAATTTGCCGGAGAATTGGTGATAACAAAGCACCCGGTCTGGACGCTGTTCCCAATAGAGCCCTTAAACTCGCTGTTAAGACCAGACCCGACTGGTTTATCAGCGTGTTTGAAACATGCATGATAGAAGGAGTTTTCCCCGACCGGTGGAAGAGGCAAAAACAAGTTTTGCTCCCGAAGCCGAATAAACACCCAGGACACCCACCATCATACCGACCGATTTGCCCTATCGACACGGCATGAAAGATGCTCGAAAGGGTCATCTACAACAGACTGCACCCTATCATCGAATACAAGGATGGACTATCGGAGCGACAATTTGGATTTCGTCAAGCCCACTCAACGATCGACGCCGTAGACGTTGTTTTGAAGCTGGCTCGAGACGCGATGTCGTCTAAAAAATGATGTGCCCTAGTGACGTACGGGTGTCCCTAGTTACTTGACTAAGCTCCTCAACAGTTACCTTTCGGAGAGGGCACTGTGGTACGACACGGATGAGGGATCCAAGCAGTACACCGTCACCGCAGGAGTACCACAGGGCTCAGTGTTGGGTCCTCTCCTGTGGAACGTCATGTACAATGGGGTCCTTGTCCTTCCCGTGCCAAAGGAGGCCACGATAATCGGTTTCGCAGATGATCTAGCTGGGGTTGTCGTCGCGAAAGAACCTGAAGACGTTGAAATGTACGCTAACGAAACCATTAACGCCATAAAAGCGTGGCTGGAGATGGTTCAGCTTGACCTTGCGGAACAAAAGACGGAGGCGGTCTTGATTACCAATCGTAGGAAGAGGAATACGATTAATATTCGCGTTGGTGGTCACATCATCACTTCGAAGCCGGTTATCAAATACCTAGGGGTGATGATTGACGCTAAAATCAATTTCAAGGGACATCTGGATTATGCCTGTGAGAAAGCGGCAAATACCAGCGTATCATTAGCGCGGATGATGCCTAACATTGGAGGTCCAAGGTACAGTCGCAGATTACTTGTAGCCGGAGTGGTTCGCTCCACACTATTATACGCGCCACCAGTTAGGGAGGAAGCATTAACGTGTGAGAGTAATCGTAGGAGAGTGAATATGACTTACGGCTTAGTGGCGCTAAGGGTGTGCAGCGCTTCAGAACAATATCAGGCGAGGCAGCGTGTGTTATTGCGGGAATGATCCCGATAAACATTCTGCCACGCTGCCTGTACGAGACAAGGAAAATTAATCCTCTTGAAAAGGATGCAGAATGCCGAAAGGCGGCAAGGCGAGAGTCGCTGGAGAAGTGGCAGAAACGGTGGGATGACTCGCAGAGGGGTTGCTGGACCCACACTTTGATTCCCCGTATTGAAGAGTGGATCCAGCGACGACACGGTGAGATTAACTACCATCTGACGCAATTCCTGTCAGGACATGGCGGTTACAGGAAGTACCTGCACCAATTCAGGCTGGATGATTCTCCCTTGTGTCTTGAATGTGGTTGCACACCTGAGGACCCGGACCATGCTATGTTCCACTGTCCACGATTTCTCTCAAAAAGGAGGAGTCTGGAAGACTCCCTGAAAACCACCCTAAGCCCGCAGAACATCGTCGGGGAAATATTGAAATCAGAGGGAAACTGGTGTGCGGTGAACGCCGCCATCAAACGAATACAAGAGGAACTTGGAAGAGCGGTGCAGCGGACAGACGGACAGACAGACAGACAGACAGACAGAAATGTTCAAGGAGGTACTTCTAGATAACAAATTATTATCGGGAAGCGCACAAGAAAAAGCTTTACAGGTCGCGGAAAAATTGCAGCGGGCATGCGATGCCTCTATGCCACGGCGTAGCGATTTCCGAAAACGAAATCCCAATTTCTGGTGGAATTCAGAAATTGAGGAATGTCGGAAAAACTGCCTCAGACCTAGGAGATGCTCCCACCGCAGGAGAAATCAACCTGAATTCGTTGAGCTGCACATGCAATACAAGAACGCGAAGAAAAAATTGCAAGTAGCTATCACGAAGAGCAAATCCGAACATTTCAAGTGGATGTGTACCGAAGCTGATTCTGATCCATGGGGTGGCGCCTACAGGTCTGTAATGTCATCACTGAAAGGCAAGCGCTCCCCACCGATTAGCTGTCCAAAATTAGTACAAAACATAGTGGACACTCTCTTCCCAGAGGATGTGAACTACACAAATCTGCCTAAAGTTCATGTAAACCCCGACGAAATTCCTGAAGTGGTAGAAGAGGAAATTTTTGATGCAGCAAGGAAGTTCGCTGAAAATAAGACCTCAGGACCAGATGGAATCCCCAGCCAGGTCAGCATCAGGTATGTTTGCCAAAGTTTTTACGGCATGCCTTAGAGAAAAAGAATTCCCCGAGAAATGGAAGCTGCAAAAGTTGATACTTATTCCGAAGCCAGGTAAAACATTGGGAGACCCCTTCTCATATCGACCGATATGTTTGGTCAATACCATTGGTAAACTATTTGAACGAGTATTATACAACAGGCTGCTCGCTGTTGCGGAAAAGCAAGGAGGCCTATCCGCTAAGCAAGTTGGGTTTCGTAAGGGGAGATCAACCATCGATGCAATCAACATGGTTACTGGCCTGGCACGCGCTGCAAAACAAGATGACAAATGCTGCGCAATGGTGACACTCGATGTAAAAAATGCATTCAACACTGCAAAGTGGACGAAAATCGTAGAGGCTCTAACCAAACTACAGGCTCCAAAGTACATTGTACGCATCGTTGTTGCATTTCTTCTTGGAAGAAGATTATATTGCGACTCGGACGATGGAGAGAAATTATTCCCAATGACGTGCGGCGTACCACAGGGGTCTGTATTAGGTCCCTTACTGTGGTTAATTATGTACAATGGAGTGCTGACACTACGCCTTCCTAATGGCGTGACAACTATTGGCTTTGCGGACGATATCGGGGTAACAATAGTAGCAAAACGCTTAGACGAGATCGAAATCTACGCAAATGAAGCGATATGGGAGATCAATTCCTGGTTAAAAAAGTCCGGTCTATCACTTGCTGAACATAAAACGGAACTTCGCCCCAGCGCCCAGCGAAGGACGCAAAAAGGGCTGAAATACCCGACGAGACATCGCGATGCGCAGACAGAGAGAAAGACTCGGAAAGTGGTGCGGCACCTGCAACACAGATAGGAAGCCAGACCATACCGCACAGTGTTATAATTGGGGAAAGAGGCACAGTGGAAACTGCCGAAACTAATAAAATGGTTTCGAATATAAGCCGAGTGGGAGGACTGTCGATTACTCTGGCGCAAGCGGAAGAGGAAAGACTTATTAAAAAATGCACGGCAGTTGTGAAGCACATGCGATCTGCGACGTTCCTCCAGAAAAACGTCGGCAAGGGGGTGAAAAACGGGCTAATGGAACTGGAAGAGCTCCTGGACAGGATTTCATACTATAGGCGAACATGGAAAGTAAGACAAAATCCGCAGGAAGCAGAAACAACCGCGCTTCCCGAGGAGAACACCACGAGTACCAAACGGATCGCTGACGGCCCATTGCAGAGCAAACTTGGTAAAAAACGAAAGGAGGAAGGGACATCTGAAGGAAACTTCAATATGGTACTCTCCAAGGCTGAAAAGAAGAAGGCGAAGAGGATCAAAAGACAACAACACGCCGCGCTATCAGAAAAACCTCTGCCTAAAACTAAGGCGGACACGAAGGACGGAGTACCAAAAGAAACGGTGGGGAGACGAAGGAGGACTAGACCGCCAGCTTTGCTTATTAAGCCGACGGAAGGCAAGACTTTTGCGGAAGTCCTCAGCGAAATCCGTTACAAAATCAAACCCGAAGACAACGGAGCGGAAGTGTCTTCCATACGTAAAACGAAGGGTGGTGGAGTCTTAGTCGAACTAGGCCCGAAGACTGTAAATAAAGTCACGTTTTGTGAAGCAGTCAAGGGGCTTCTAGGAGAAAAAGCTTTGGTTTCTAGCCTGGAACCCACGTGTGCTTTAGAAATCCGAGACCTTGACTGTCTCACGAAAAAGAACGAGGTAGAATAGGCCATCAAACGCGAATGCCCGGAGGTAACCAACGTGCGGATTGGTATCACCTCCGCGAAATCCCGAGGCCAAAAACTCGCTGTGGTGGAAGTTGTCGAGCAATACGCGAGGAAGCTTCTAAACAGCGGGAAAATAAGAATTGGTTGGGTAGTGTGTAGGATACGAACTCGGACCGCCCCAACCGAATGTTACAGATGTTTGGATTATGGGCACACATCTGCAAACTGTTGGGGACCTGACAGAAGGGCAACATGCCGTAAATGCGGTCAGGCAGGCCATAAAGCGAACACCTGCAATGAAAAGGAAAGCTGCGTCCTATGCAGGGATCGTGGCGCGACTGATGAGAGCATTGCGCACACTGCGGGATCGAGGCGGTGTCCAGTTTTCAGAGCAGAACTGGAAAGAGCTAGGATACGGTCAACATGATTCGCATCCTACAAATCAATATGCACCGGAGTGCAACCGCTCACGAGTTGCTAGCGCAATTCGCTGCGGAGACCAAAGCTGATTTAGCACTCATCAGTGAGCAGTACCGAAACAAGGGCGCAGTTTCATGGCACCCTGACATATCAGGTACCGCTGCCATCTGGGTTCGGGATGGCACCCTCCCGGGGGTTCTTGCCCAAGGCCGAGAGGATGGCTTTGTCTGGATTCGGTGTTCAGGGATAACGTTTTTTAGTGTCTATCTTACGCCGAATGAGACGATGCCGGACTTTCGTCGAAAGCTTGAGGCTTTGGAGGACACTATCTTAAACACAGATGGGCGGATCCTGGTCGGGGGTGACTTCAATGCTAGGGCACTTGAATGGGGCATGCCTCACACAAATTCCAGAGGGAAACGAATTCTGGAAATGGCGGCGAGAATCGGACTGGTAGTTCTAAACACCGGATCCACCCCAACGTTCCGGCGCCCGGGCTGCGAAGGAAGCATTCCAGACGTAACCTTCGCGTCGGAATCACTGGTGTCGCTGATGGACGGGTGGCGAGTTCTGGAAAACTTCTCGGCAAGTGACCACCAATACATTGCTTTCGAAGTGGTGGACACAAACTCTCGGTGTGCGCCACCCCAGCGATCTACATGTACATGGAACGTCGCGAAGGTGAACACCGGGAAGTTTGTCGAAACTCTGGGAACGGGTGGGGCCATGCTGGAGGGTACTCCTGGGGGCGGTGGCGCCGCAGCTGACACTGTCGTAAATTCAGTTATGAACCTGATAACGACGGTCTGGGGAGCCTCCATGCCCAGGAAGACATCGAGGCGCGGCAAACCTTCCATGTATTGGTGGACAGTGGAAATCGCAGAGCTCCGGAAGGAGTGTCACAGGCTCCGCCGGTTAACACAACGTCTAGGCGACCGGGGGGGAGGGGGTCATTTACCATAATGATGGAGTACAAATCAGCCAAAGGAGACTCCGCAGTGCAATAAACAAGAGGAAAGCTCGCTGCTGGCAAGATCTGGTCGACGAGGTGAATGGGGATCCGTGGGGACTCGGTTATAAACTGGTAACCCGAAAAATCGGGACTCTGCGGAAACCCTGTTCACTTAAGGCCGAGCAGATGGACTGCATTGTAAGGGCACTCTTCCTTGCGCACCCCGTATAGGATGGTGACGCGGAGAGCGCAGAGGACTGTCCACTTTTCTCTATAAAAGAGTTGGAACAGGCAGTCCTCTCTATGAAAAACAAGAAGGCGCCAGGACCCGATGGTATTCCAGCAGAGGTATACAAACTGGTATTCCAACACCGGCCAGACCTACTGCTCGGCGCATTCAACGCTTGCCTGAAAGAGGGCATGTTCCCTGCTCGTTTGAAAGTTGCGAGGCTTGCGCTGATCCCTAAAGGGAAAGGCGATCCCGAATTGCCGTCTTCATACCGCCCACTATGTATGCTTGATACTGCTGGGAAAGTGCTCGAAAAGCTCATCAGAAGTAGACTCGCTGAAGCGATACGCGTTGCCGGAGATTTATCTCCCCGGCAGTTTGATTTTAGGGCAGGGAGATCGACAATTGATGCTGTCATGCAAGTCGTGGACGCCGTTCGACGAGCAGAGGCACATAGCCGCCGAACTTGACGAGTGGTGCTCCTCGTAACACTTGACGTCAGAAACGCCTTCAATTCCGTAAGATGGAAAGACATTCTAGGCACACTAGACAATACCTTCAACGTGCCGAACTATTTCTTACGGATTTTGAGGGACTATCTGAGGAACGGCTCCCTGCTCTATGAAACAGTAGAGGGCCAAAGGTGGATGGAGGTCACCTCGGGGGTAGCACAGGGATCCATCCTAGGGCCGGACCTCTGGAACGCTACCTATGACAGTCTGCTTAATCTCGACATGCCAGAAGAGTCGCGCCTGGTCGGCTACGCAGATGATGTCGCAGCGCTTGTTGCTGGACGCACTGTCGAACAGGCGCAAAGCAGACTCGGCATATTGATGCGACGGGTAAGCGGATGGATGACTACTCATGGTTTCAACCTTGCACTGGAAAAAACCGAAGTAGTCATCCTGACTATAAAGGGAATTCCGACCCTGAGTCCCATATCGTTCGGCGACTCGGTCATCGAGTCAAAAGCATCTGCTCAGATCTGGAACAGTTGAACAAAAACTTTCCATAAACATGGTTTTGGGTAGTTTCATAATTCCATGAACAATGGTTCCACAAATTGTGTTTGTTTTCCATGAATTTTTCCCACTAAGCCTTCAATTGTGCCCGGATCGGCAATTAAACCGTAATCAAATTCACTAAAATCTCCACCTAATAATTGGTTTCCAGAAAATTAAAAGGAAAGGTTGTTCCTCCCGGACTAAAACGTCTATATATGGACACATATATGTACATGTGATGATTATATTCCCCAATGATTATCATAATAACTGCTAGGATCTAGCGTGAGCAATTAAAAAGCCTCACCACCGAAGAGCAACCATCATCATCACGCTGTCTAGCCCATTGATGCTTCCATACTATATCTCGGAACACTGTGCAACTATAAATTAATAAAAAAAAAAAAATATTGACCGCTGATGCTCAGATACTTCAATTCCATGAAAGCTGGTATACTAAATCCTCCAGAAAAGCCAAGAAAAACGCTAATTTTTTGATAACCCTATAATTAAATCAACAACTCTCTCGGCTCTCTGTGTTTCATTTTTCGTTGAGCCATCGTCCGATATAATTACCCACCTGCAAATTAATCCCATGTGTGTATAAAGAAGCGCACCACAAATGTGATGGTTCTTTTTCCTGACCCCCGGGACCAGAATCTAGTACGGAAGGAGCTAAAAAAAAATGTGAAAGATACACAACAATAGGTTTCGCATTTAGTTCGGAATTTTCGGTGTTTTTGGTCCCTTTACGCTTTTGCTGCTGGCTGCACCCTTCTTCGTTTCTACCATGCAGAACGTGTTACCACTACTGTCCGTCTGTCCTCTGATCGGACTGTCTTCATTTAATTCGACCGCAAACTCATCAAATTATAAAGGTAGAGAGAAGATGAAAATAAGATACACACAAAATATCTAAAGTATAAAAAAAAAGTCAAGCAACAACAACCTAAAGAAATAATAATCTTGAGGTAATTATACACGGACCCACAAGAATTAATGTTTCATGTTCCATTTCATTCTAAAGTTACAGAAATTGTTGTATCTTTTTGGTGAATGCTTTTTTTTCTTCATTAGATTCTAATCCAAAAATGCCATGACGAGTCATCGCCAATGGCGTGAAGTGAATCAAGTCATCGTTTGGTCGTTTGAAGGCAAGAAGAAAGGGACAGTCTTCAGGTGGTAATTAGCAACAGAACTCGAAATAGATATTTCGATGAGTGAAAATGCTTAGGTCACAGCTTCTTGGAATGGGACCAAATGTGAATAATTGATACTACCAAGACTAGTTCGAATTGTCCGTTAATATTTCGTATCTTGGTCCCCACTTATGGCAAGCAAAAAAGATAGATAGACTCAGAACATTCAAAAGCAGATATTTAGACGCTGTACGCAGGAATTCCCCAATATAACACACACAGAAAGGTGCTCCCAAAGGAGAACAGTGGGCTAGGCAAGTTGAGGTAGCCACAGTTAGCTACGATCAGCTAGCATATCCCCCTTACCCATCAAAGCAATGAAACCAACGATAAATGGCGATATTAGCACCACTTTGCCTTATTAGATATATTGTCGGGGTGACGCTAAAGCAATTCGAGTCCACTAGGCCGAGA
Organism: Hermetia illucens; assembly: GCF_905115235.1. Taxonomy (NCBI): domain Eukaryota; kingdom Metazoa; phylum Arthropoda; class Insecta; order Diptera; family Stratiomyidae; genus Hermetia; species Hermetia illucens. The sequence goes on along the minus strand of NC_051855.1, from coordinate 6,412,557 downwards.
CACCTGTGGTGGAACGGTCATCCTTATTTCCGACAAATTCCTTACCAAACAACTGTTCCCGCCGCCCAATAGCTTCAAATCGATTGAGGTTACCCTTATTTCCTTTGAAACCCAATCCTCCCTGGTTTTCGTAGCTGCTGTCTATTGTCCCAACCAGTCCTTTGATACCCAGGACATCCGTTCCATCCTATCCTACTGTGCCGCTCAACCGAGAACAAACAAGTCCTGGTTCACAATTATAGGGGGAGACCTCAACGCCAGGCACCCGTCCTGGTTCGATGTACGGTCGAACCAGAACGGGGAAACTCTCCACCGTTTCCTAACCACCTCTAACCCCAATATTAACCTCTCCCACTTCAGCCCTGCCCTCCCTTCATTTAATAAAGGGTACTACAATTCCTATCTTGAGCGCTTCCTAATCAGCAGCAACCTAACCATCAAACCCAATCCCAATACTTACCTCTTCCTAGAAACAGTCCCCGGTATCAGTGACCATGATGCCGTGGTCTTAGGGGTTTCACTCCCCGACACCCACTTTAGTCCCTGACTTCCAGAAGGCGAACTGGAAACTCATCAACCGCACCCTTAAATCCAGACTTGAACCTCTCCTCCTCCCTACCAACGAAACAGTTTCCAACGACACTATAGATTGGACAGTTCGTCAGTACACTGAAGCAATTCAGCAATACCTTCTTCCCTCCCCTTCCCTTCCCTTAACTACCGCAACCTTATTTCTCTCCCAGACGATATCCTCGTGGATATCAAATATAAGCGTACCCTAAGGCGGAGGCTATTTAGGAATAGATACTCTCCGCAATCCTCTCCTCTCTGTAACGAAATCCTTTCCCTTGACAGGTCAATCCGCAATAGGGTTTTAACACTCTATACCAACCACCTCCACAAACGCCTTCAGGGAACTCAGAAAAACTTGTCCCCGTCTAGGCAAGTCCTCCCAGCAAACCACCATCCTTCCACAGAATATCTCAACTCCCGAAAAGGTGAACATCCTAGCTGACCACTTCCTACGCCCTCCACATTCGCGATCAACACTTCGAAAGTGCTGTGAGCGAATCCATAGAAAAACTTCAATCCACACCAACTGTTTACTAACCCAATCCCAACCTAAACCTATTCACTCAACCCCTTATCCATCCCGATGAACATAATAATGTGTCTCCCATCCACATTGTCAGCCCAAATTCAGTGGAAGCTGCAGTTGCAGCTTCCAAAAACAAAAAATCAGTGGGTCTCGACAAAATCCTTTCCATAGTTTTAAAAAAGTGCGCCCCCAACATTTCCACGACACTCTCCTCGATCATCAACCACTGTATCCTCAACGCTCACTTTCCCACCGAATGGAAAAATGTTCGCATAGTTCCCGTCCCAAAAAAGAACCTTAATCGACTCAATCCCGATAACTACAGGCCTATCTCTATCCTTTCTTCCTCCACCAAAATCTTCGAGCGGATTATCAAATCCCTCATAGACGAGCATGGCACTTCCAACAACACACTACCAGAGTTCCAATTCGCCACCCGAACTAAACACTCGGTTGAGCACGCGCTACTTGTCCTCAAGACTGATATCCTCCTGGGTATCAATCGGAGGACACCAACCATAGCCTGTTTCCTTGACCTAAGGAAAGCTTTCGACTCCGTATGGCAATACGGACTCACGTACAAGCTTTCCGAAATCCCCAATTTCCATCCGCACCTCTGTAAGTTAATACTTGGCTTTCTAGATGGGCGGAAATCCTTAGCATCCATCCAGCAGCACCTTTTCTCGTCCTATACTTGCCCCGCTGGCATTCCCCAGGGTTCAGTTTTGTCTGCAACCCTTTTCTCTCTGTTCACCGCAGACATCCCCAAACCACCTCCACACCCGTGTCCCATCCAGATCCTCCAATACGCGGATGACCTAATCATCTATACGGCCACCAAAGACATCTCCCGTGGTGAAGCGCGTCTGAATGCTTATTTGGACGAACTTTACCACTATTTCACCCGTTGGAAACTTTCCTTAAATCCGTACAAGGGTGAGACCATCGTCTTCCATGGAGACCATGACAACAGATCATTATCACTCACAATCCACGACCAGCCCATTCCCACTGTTAAAGAAGTCACCTACCTCGGGATGACAATGAACTCCCGCCTCTCCCACGTACCTCACATAACGAAGGCACTAGGCCGTTGCCTTCCGGTCCCTGTATCCTATCCTTAAATACAACATCCCAACTTCAAAAAAGGTTAAGCTGTTTTACTATAAACAGCTTGTCCGCCCACTCCTCATCTTCGGCTTCATTTTCTGGTTCGATTGCTCCCCTTCTCAAATAGAGCGACTCCGCCTCAGAGAGCGCAAGACCTTTCGCCATTGTGCCAATATTTTTAAGAACGAGGACCGCTCCAAGTACATTTCCAACCAGATCCTCTATGAATCCTGCCAAACCCCACGCATCGACGCCTTCCTTGCTCGTCTTGTCCTCAACTTCCTGGCCAAGTGCCAAGCCCATCCCAATCCTCTTGTCACCAGCATCATGCAGATCAAGATCGTTGAAGATAACCTGCTTCGGACTCATCTGCTCCCCCAAATCCTTTCATCCCTCCAGTCCCAGAACCGTGTGTTCGATTCCCTAGGTAGATTAGTCTTCTACACAGGCAATTTCTCTGACTCCCAATTTTTTAAACCTTCCCATCATTAGCACCCCTCCCAGCTTTTAATTCCCATCCCTCTCCCGCACGCCTCCCATCCTACCCCAGTCCTTTTTCCCTCCTAGTCCGACCTATAAGAGTCATCCCTCATTTTGCTTGGAGTTAGAACCGTTTAGCTGTCCCAAGTTATAAAAGACAATCAAAACCTGCCTCAAGGGTCATCAGCGACAATTAACGAGTGACGACCCGAAATGCCCGAATAAGAAGTTCTGACCCCCTAGCTGGCACTATACCTGCGTCCTAGGTAGTAGCCTTGAGACAGCCTCTCGGTGAACAACGAACAGCGAATGACCGGTACATGTCAGGACACACTTGGAGTCCCCGAAGCGGTGGAGAGCTCTCTATTGACGTCGATGGGGTGATGTGAGCCTAGCTCTGCCAAGGTGGTAGTTATGCTGTGTATCGGGAGCCAGTCCTTTCGGGACCCTGTTCGGGTAGTGTGCATTGAACTGCTGTTAGTAAATCCCGATGCCCTGAGTGAGAGCTGATCCGTCCATGAGTTTCGGGATCAGCTAAGCGTTGGTCAGGCCCCAGATAACTGGGATAGGATCCCCGACGGTACACCGGTTCCTGATTACTACCGTCCGCTCCCTTGCATACAAGCACTGGTGAAATTTCCATAGAGAATAATCATAATACGAAAAAATGGGTGCAATATCAGGGAAGGAGAAAGAGGTGACTGCTTTTGCACGGAGCACAAAAATGCGTCGCTCACCGGAGCGACCAGTGAAAAAGGCAGCGAGGGCTGAAATACCCGATGTCACACCGGGACTACCAAAAAAGGGGATGTCTTACCAAATGGCGGAACTGACGGTGCAGGGACGGCAACTCCACTCTGTAGCGTCCCTGTTCGGGAAAAAAATCCAGTCAGAATCGCTAGTTCTGAGCAGGTCCTAGCTAGAACCAAAAAGGAAAGGCTCATCTGGAAATGGCCGACAAGGGTGAAACGTATGCAGTCAGTAACATTCCTCCAGAAGGATATTTGCAAACGCGTCAAAAACGGGCTAATTTTACTGGAAGAACTACTGCACTGCATCTCCTTCCACAGCCGAACGTAGAGAGCAGCGGAAGACACGTCGAAAGTAGAAGCAACCGCAATTCCCGCTGTCAACACTGCAAGCGCCAAACGAATCACCAATACCACACTGCAAAGCGAACTGAGAAAAAGCGTAAAGAGGAAGACGTGCCTGACGAATACTTGATTCATATAGTTTCCAGAGACCAAAAAAAGAGGGCAAAGAAGGATATTGTCAAAGGAAACAACTGACCACTCCACCAGAGACCCGTCTGTCCAAAGGCAAAGAGGCTATAAACCAAAAGCTAGTAACAGAAAAGACGAGGAAACGAAGAAGGGCTAGACCCTCAATTGCGGCAATCCTTAGTGAGATCAGCTAAAGGATGAAACCTGAACATAATTGAGCAGAAGTGTTTCCATACGGAAAACGAAGTTTGGCGGAGTCCTCCTCGAACTAGGCCCAAAAACGACTAGCAGGAGAAGGTTCTGCGAAACATCAAGGGGGTTACTCTCTACTCCTTTCTAATCTAGAGCCTATGTGCTCTCTAGAAATCCGAGATCTTGACTGCCTCACAGTAAAGGTCGAAGTGAAAGAGGCCATAAAGCGTGAATGTCCAGAGGTAACCAATGTCCGCTGTGGTGGAAGTCCCCGAGCAACATGGGACGAAACTCTTTACCAGCGGGAAAATTCAAATTGGATGGGTGGTATGCAGGGTACGAATGCGGATAATCCTCATCGAGTGCTACAGGCGTTTGGACTAGGACACACGTCAGCAACTTGCAAGGAACTCGACAGGAGGACATCATGCCGCAGATGCGGTCAGGTAGGTTACCAACCGGAGACCTGCAATGAAAGCGAAAGTTGCGTTTTCTGCAGGGATCGGGGCGCATCTTGTGCGTCGCACGCACTGCCGATTCCAGGAGTCAGGATGTTGTTCGCGAGTTCTAGAAGATTTCTTTCTTCTTCCATCCCAGGAGGGGCACCAGCTTTGACAAGCCTTCTATGTACTGACGGACGGCGACTTGCGAATTGCCGGCTCAACGATTATAATAGATCAGCAAAAAGGAGACTCCGCAGTGGGGACCATTGAGACTTCCCCAGATTTCTCATATGAGTGGGTGTCAATCGCGCAGAAAGCTTCGGGGGTATGCCCTTTTTATAATAGAAGAGCTCAAAGAAGCCGTTCTCGCCATGAAAAGTAAAAAGGCGCCAGGTCCCGATGGTATTCTGGCGGAAGTTAACGAACTGGTGTTCCGCAAACGGCCCAACCTGCTGTTCAAGGCGTTCAGCGCCTGCCTGAAGGAGGGCATTTTTCCTTTTCGCTGCAAGGAGGCGAGACTCGCGGTAATTAGCAAAGGATAAGGAAGCCCAGAGTTGCTCGAACAGCACATGAGGACTAGACTCGCTGAAGCGATCCTACTGCGGCGGAGTTATCCCCAAGGCAGTCTTAGCTCCACAAGATTCGGAAGGCACGATCTCTTGATTGTGTGTTCTGCAATGGAGTGGGTGGACGACAACAAAGACACATTTTCTTCTTATGAAAGGTGAAACGACCTTCATCAGCCCCTTTATGCAGACACAGGCGAGCTATTTTCCGACAACATTGTCAGAAAGATGCGGAGGAGCCCTGAGAGATGGAGTCTTGTTGCGCATTATATTCGGACTCTTCTTATTGCGAAGAAGAGTGAGCTCGACCGGTGGAGAGCCCGGGTGGCCCAACGAACAGCTCCTCCTCCCTCCGACCCTTTCCCGTTGGTGAAAGGAATTACCTGAATTGAACGCTCCTGGGAGGGCTAGCCCAAAGTAATGTTTCGAACGATTCCAGGCTAGTTCTCTGATGACAGGGAGGTGTTTAGTTGGTAGTTCGATGGCGTATTGTTGTGGGAGTCCAACACTCTGTGCGTAAACCTACCCCGTCCACAAAAACAAAATTAAAACGTGCACCAAGTTATTAGGAGCACGGTTAAAGCAATTCGGATGATATTCAATAGCTCCTGTTAGAAAGGAGGATTTGCACCCACTAAACACCACCCTGGGTAACTCCAGCTCCAGCTCCGTGGGACCATCATTTAGGTATTACTTCTCGGGGTAGGTTTGCTCCCTAATGTTGGGAATGAGCTTATGCATCCACCGACCCTTGGTAGACTCGTCTCATCTGTGTGGCCCTCCATACGTTAACCCACCTACTTCTTTTGTCAAAATGTCGAAAGGGATCATACCCGTTACCACCAATACAGCTTCATCTGATGTGGTTCTAGAAGCACTGCAAGCGCTCAAAGCCATCAGCCGGTAAACTGAGTCATCCCAGCAGAATTGGTGGCGACTAGAAGCAACCTCCAACAGAATAGGTTGGGTTGTGTGCCAACTCAGGGAGCAAGTTTCACCCAAGAGATTTTTCAACTGCCTCGATTTCGGTCACATTACAGCAGCATGTACTAGTCGAGAGGGTGCAGGAAGTGGGGCCATCTTATCAGGTGCCCGGCATATAGGCTACGTGGATGAGAGACTCATCTGCTTTGTGGGAACAGGAGTCAACGGCCTCCATATCTACAGCTGTTATGATCCTCCTTATGAAACATTAGCGCAGTATGAGGAGATACTAGACGGCTTGGTGCTAGACGCTAAAGACCACAGCCGGCGATTTCAACGCGTATGCCTTAGACTGGCTAAGTCGAGCCACGAACACCGGGGGCCAAATCCTGCTTCGCTAAGCTGGACATATTACTAGCCAATGTTGGATGCGTAGCCGCCTTCCGAGAAAGAGGGCTAGGCTCAATTGTCGATCAGACTTACCTCAGTGCCTCGTTGACGAGATGGATGGTCTGGTAGTGAGTGAACACTGCACCCACAAGAATCCTTATCGGCATCAGACATGGGGGAGACCACGGTCGAGTGAGCAAAGAAAGTGGAGAAACCCAGGATAGCTGCGTGGTGCAATGCAGCTTTCGACGAAGAAACTTTACTGCGGGCTTTGTAAGGAGATCATGACCCTAAGAGAACCGCGCAGGAAAAAGTGAGCGAGCTATGTCAGAGGCATGCAACTCTACAATGTCGTGATGCAAATTTTATCACAGTAGGAAACCCAGCTACTAGTGGAACCAAGAAAGCGCGCTGTTGAGAGCATCGTCAAGTGCCCGTGGCTCTTGTTCAAAATAATCGCAGTCCTTTACCAGCAACAGGAAGAAATTCGGCCTCAGTCAATGGTCAACAGGACGTCTTCACAATCCGTGGGGTGACTGAGGAAGAACTACGAGAGATTTATGGACTAATTGGGGATAATAAAGCTACGGAATTGGACAGGACTCCGAACAAAATCCTGAAGTTGGTTTCTAAAATCAAGCCTGCATGGTTCTGCCACCGAAGCCCCAGAAACCATCTGGGGCACCATTTTCATATCGCCTTATCTGGCACTATGCGGAGGATGTTGGAAAGTGTGATATACAACGGACTGCTTCCCTTCGTCGAGCTACCGAGAGTCATTCGGAGCGCCAGTACGGACTTCCACTTTCGTGTCGTTGTATTAAGGGCTAAACTGGGTGCCTCTGGTTGCTTAGTTCAGATAATTGAGAGTTACCCTCGGAGAGACTTCTTTGGTACGAGCCAATCGACGGGCTGAAAGAATACGTTGTGACAACAGGTGTTCCCCAAGGCACCGCATTGAGGCAGCTGCTATGGAACATAATATATGATGGTGTGTTCAGTCTTCGTATGCCAAAGAGGACAACGTTGGTTGGTTTTGCACAAGACCTGCCGATAGCACTGGTGGCGAAACACCCCCAGTAGGTAGAACTGTAGGGAAGTGAAACCATTCATGTCATCAAAGCATAGCTCCAAATGATGAAACTGGACCTGGTGGAAGACAATACGGAGGCGGTCTTTATTACCAATTGCAGGAAAACGAATATTGTCAAAATCCCGTTGGTAATCACGAGATCATTTCAAAATCGATCATTAGATCCTGGGGGGTAATGATCGATGCCAAGTTGAGCTTCAAAGGCACCTAGATTATGCACGCGAAAAGGATGATGATGTCTAATATTGGGGGGCCAAAATCTTGTCGCCGGCTGTTTATCGCAGGGGTAGCGAAATCAATCCTGCTATACGCGGCTCCTGTCTGGCCGTGAGCACTGGATAACGCAGTGAACCAAAGAAGGTTAAGTTTGGCATACCAGCCAATCCCGCTCCCCAGGGCATATAGGATGGTATTTGGTGAGGCAGTGTATGCCATCGTGGGGATGATTCGCTTGGATCTTCTAGCGAATGAGGCATAGTGTCTTCACCGGAGAAGGAGAGCGAATCCGGCCGTAGTGACTGCGGGCTTTCCGGAAAACGACTAGGAAGAAGCTATACAGGAGATGGCAGCAACGGTGGGATCATTTCGAAAAAAGCCGCTGAATCCAAACACTGATCCCATGTATTGGGAGAAGGGTCGAGTGGAAGATTGGGGAGTTGAATTACTACCAAACGCAGTTCCTTACGGGACACGGTGGATACAGGAAGTACTTGCATCGCTTCGGATTGGATGTGTCGCCAGACTATCCCGAATGCGCCGCTACATCCGAGGACCCGGAACATGTTATTTCCCATCGCGTCACCCCTTCTACTTATGATGCTGGTAAACAACGAGGAGGGTCGTCTCTTGCATGGTGCCACCCACCGTGGAAAACAACAGCTAATTACTTCTCTGAATGTAGTATCAATAGTCGTGGAATCGGAAGGCGAAATCAGTTTTGGTAACGGGTTTTCCCTTAAAAATAGATTCATTGAACCAGAATTCAAGATATTGTACTTTGGTTAATTTAAGTGCTTCTAGATTCCTGGTGGAGCTCCCCTATTGTGTCTTACTTTAAGAAATGAAGGATGAACCCAGAGATCTAGTTCTGGCAGGTCATCTGGAAACCTCGCAAATCCATAAAGCAATTTGTATGCTTTTTCGGCCCTGACCAATGACCACGAATATGGTAGGTTCAAGCAGTGCACTGCAGGATAGACTGATGCGGAACATAGCTCCCTGAGGCCAACTCTCCTTATCTCTCGCTAAGGATGAGTTGTATCTCCTCTGGGACGGTCTGTGCCTTTTCAGGAGCCAAGCCTCTCGTCTACCAAGACCGTTAGTGAATGGTGATAGCCACACCCTGTACGAGGTGACCCTACTATTAACAAAACGCTACGGATCTAGACTGGGGAGTCGAAAAACACCTCCCCCAATCCAGGGTGTCATGCGAACCGTGCCCATTGGATAGTTTGCAGTCGGGGGTAACTGACTGTATTCGAACGGAGCCTCACTGATATCTGGTCGTCTGAGTAAGTTAGACCTTACCGTGCTACGGGGGGCTATGGCACAGCGGACCTCTGAACCCCCATACTCGTGGGAATCAAATGAGTACAAAACTAGAAAAGAAAACAAAAACCAAAAAAGCGGGGCCCCGTACCGCACCAAAACTGGTTACGTTTCCGAATTACTGAGAGCCAGGTGACTACATCCAAGAAGGGAGAAGTGGGGACGTCAAGCAGTTGATCCAAGGTGAGCATTGGTATACTGCGCGGACTACAGTCAACGAACACCACTGCTCAAAGAGCAGGGACCAGCAAAAGCACGTCTGAGATAAATATAACAGACGTTAGGAAGGAGACAGGTCTCAGTGGCGCCGGGGTTAAATGGTACCTGCGCTATCTGAAGGAAGGCCTGAAACCAGAAGAGGCCCTTAAGAAGGCTCACGACAGACCTAAGCCATCTCTACCGGAGCCGAGAAAGCGGGGAGCAGCAGAGATCAGCCCGCATAAAGGGAATGCCCCCAAAAAACCCAGACCTGAACCCAAGGGAGGAGAAAACCCGGGCAGGTCAGGAGTAAAGGCAGGACCCAGGAAGCCCGACATTAGCTATGCTAGTGCGGTCAAGGACATTCGACTGGCCATACTGCCAAAAAGGTTTCCCGAGCAAATACTCACTCGGGAGGAGCAGGAAATCATTGAGTAACTTGTCGTCAAGCAGATGATTAAGGGTTGGACGTCGAAACTGGTGTTCACCGGGATATGCTTTCGACCAGGCCTTATACTGGTGGACTGCGCGACGGAAGGCACCGCAGAATGGGTTAGAACAATAATTCCTAGATTGCCAGGCTGGGAAGGGGTAGAACTGTCAACATGTGCTGGAGATGATATACCAGGAGCTCACATGGTGACAGTTTTTCTGCCAAAGGCCGCGGCAATAGAAACAGAAGACCTTATGAGACTCCTAATTGCTCAGAATGAAGATCTCCATACTCGACTATGGAGAGTCTTCAGAAGCAAGGTGGAGGGAAAGGGTAAACTCCTCACGATCGGGGTAGAAGACCGATCCCTGGAGGCAATTAAACGTCGGAGTTGTCATATCAACTATCGATTTGGCAACATACCCGTGCATGTGCACAAGGAAAAGCCAAGGAAAGAGACCTCGGAGGAGGCATCGGGTGGAAAATTTACCGAGGTCCCTGAAGAAGTCGCGGAAGCCATAGCGGCGGAAAGAACTGGATCAACCAGGGAAATAGACCTGCTGCCCAGTGAAGAGCAGAAGCTGGACGACCTAGACCTAGGGCTCCTAGGGCTCGGGGTGGACAGCGACGCGCAGGAAAGCGCCATGTCGGAGGAGGAGGGTGACACTCCGACAGTGGAGAAGAGCTCCAAACAATAACGTAGCCAATAGCCAGCACTAGGATAGCCCAGATAAACCTCCACCATGCGAGAGCTGCATCTGCAGTGATTGCAAGGGCAAATTCCAAGAAGAACATTGGAATAGTGCTGGCTCAGGAGCCCTGGGTGTACCGGGGACAGATTCGCGGTCTGCAAGGAGGAGACATGCAGGTAATTTGGGACTCCTCTTCTGAAAAACCAAGAGGTTGCATAATTCTCAAACGTAATTTAAAATACATATGTCTTTCAGAGTTCTTAACCGGGGACCTTGTGGCTATCCAAGTCTCATTGGAAGCCGGGAGGAGCACTCGAGAGGCAGTTGTAGCATCGGGATACTTCCCAGGAGACGAGAGCCGGGCTCCACCGGAACAAGTCGCAAAGCTGACGGAGTATTGCGAGGAGAGGGCGTTACCACTTCTTCTCGGCTGCGATGCCAACGCCCACCACGAAGTGTAGGGAAGCAGCAACACTAATCGTAGAGGTGAGTACCTTCTCGAATTTATTCTTAGAAATAAGTTAGAAATATACAACGTAGGGAACACTCCAACATTTGTGACCAGCACCAGACAAGAGGTACTAGATATAACTCTAGGAAATACCCTAATGAACGGGATGGTCAGGAATTGGAGGGTGTCGGATGAACCCTCAATGTCTGATCACAGGATAATCAGATTGGACATTGAGGGTAACTCCGAAATAAAAGGAATAATAAGGAATCCCAAGAGAACGGATTGGGAATCCTACACAACGCACCTGAGCAACAACATTGCCCACCTTCAAGGGGGCGGTGACATCAGGAGCGAATTGGAATTAGAAACGGTGGTGGAAAACCTCAACACAATCATCATTGACGCGTATGAGGCCAGCTGTCCGGAAAAGACAGTCAAGTCATCAAGGGATGTACCATGGTGGAACAGGATCCTAGCCAAAATGATACGAAAACTCTTTAACCGGGCAAAACAAACCGGGGACTGGCGGAGGTATAAAAATGCACTGACTGCGTATAGCAACGCGATCAGGGAAGCGAAACGGAACAGCTTGAGGGAATTCTGTGAAGGGATTGAACAGATCACAGAAGCAACCAGGCTGTACAAGGCTGTAGCCAAAGACGGGGGAATATCCTCTGTCTGCTTGAAAAAGGAAGATGGAACATTCACCGAGAATGAGGAGGACAGGGTACACCTGCTTCTCAGAACTCACTTCCCGGGGTCCTACCCCTCGGTAGCAGGCCACAACAATCTGCCTGACACCCCAACAACGAATAAAAGGGGAAGGAGAGAGAGCTGCAAACTAGCAAAAGAGGTATGCTCAGAAGCTAGGCTAAGATGGGCAGCGGGAACTTTTCAACCAATGAAATCTCCCGGAGTAGATGGCATTTTCCTAGCACTTATCCAGAGAGGCCTAGGAATTATTTTAGGATCTCTTCTGAGGGTGGTAAGGGGGAGCATAGCACTGGGTTACATACCAAGGGCATGGAGACGGGCAAAAGTGGTCTTTATTCCGAAAGCGGGTAAAAAGGATCCTTTTCACCATAAATCTTTCAGACCAATCTGCCTAACATCGTCCGTACTCAAAATGGTGGAGAAGGGCATAGACAACTATTAAGAACTAACGTTCTAAAGCGTAATCCCCTACATCTCTGTCAACACGCTTACCGGGCAAGACGGTCAACTGAAACTGCTCTGTATCAGCTGACAGAGGTACTACGGGACGCCATAGAAACAAAAGAAATTGCACTGTGCGCGCTTTTGGATATCGAAGGAGCATTCGACAACACATCGCACACAGAGATACAGGATGCCCTGAGCCGCAAAGGAGTGGGAAATACCTTGGCACTCTGGATGGGCAAAATGCTAGAAAGCAGACAAATAGAGGTACAAACAGGTACAAATTCTATTATCATGAACACCACTCAAGGCTGTCCACAGGGTGGAGTACTATCGCCGCTGATGTGGAGTATGGTAGTGGATGAACTCCTGGACGTGTTAACTAATACTGGAATACAAGTCCAGGGCTACGCGGACGACATTGTTCTAATCTGTAGGGGCAAATATGCAGATACCCTATGTGATAGAATCCAAACTGGATTAAGGGTTACTAGTGCCTGGTGCAGGAAGGTGGGACTGCGGATCAACCCAACCAAAGCCACCATAGTACCATTGACTAGGAGGCGTAAGCTGGATCACCTGAAAGCCATAACATTACACGGTATGGAGGTGAAATGAGAAACAGAGGTCAAATATTTGGGAATCACGCTAGGCCAAAAATTACTCTGGAAGACACATGTCGGAAACACTTGTCGAAAAGCCACGAGGGCTCTGATGACTTGCAGATCCATAGCAGGAAAAAAATGGGTTTGCAGCCCGAAGATACTACTTTGGATATATACTGCAATAGTAAGACCAATGATTACCTATAGAGCGGTAATCTGGGCAGAAAGAACCCAACTCAGCACACAAGCCAGGGAATTACATAAGCTCCAAAGGCTGGCTTGCGTGTGTATCAGTGGGGCAATGAGGACATGCCCAACGGCATCCCTGGAGGTCCTTCTGGGATTAACCCCTCTCTATCTGCACATACAGATGCAGGCAAGGAGATCAATATTCAGGATGGTCGGTAGTATGAGTGTGGCGGGGAGCTGCCTAAATCGAAGGAAGATTGATATCCTTTCTAGGCGGTATCCCGAATTACTGATACCGAGGGACAACATGACAACGAGGTTTCACTTCGATAAGAAGTTTGAATCACGTTGGAGTAACAAGGCAAACTGGGAGAGCGTGGTTGCGACATACGGCTTAAACCAGCAACTGATTACTTGGTACACTGACGGATCCCTCACAGCAGAGGGAGCGGGTGCCGGTGTCATTGGTCCAAGGAAAATGTACTTTGAGCCAATGGGCAGGTACACTAGCATATTCCAGGCGGAAAATTACGCCATAGACAAATGTGCCTCCTTTAATCTGCAAAGGAGCTACAGGGGGCAGAACATAGCTATTCTCAGCGATAGCCAAGCAGCGATCAAGGCACTTAGGTCCAACCAGGTGAACTCTAAACTGGTATGGGAATGCCTTGAGAGACTGAATACACTCGGCTCGTCCAACAAGGTCTGGATACTTTGGGTTCCAGGCCATGCTGGGTTGGAAGGCAATGAGGCAGCGGATGAACTAGCCCAGAATGGAGCAGGGATGCCTTTACACGGGCCAGAACCCTTCTGTGGAATCGGAAACGGTTTCATGGCTATGAATCTAAGAAACGGTTGAGGGAACTATGTTGGGGGGGCCTACCAGGGATGGAGTAGTCCAGGGTGCTTACTGGGGGATACGAACCCATGCGTACAAAGGATTGCTTAAACCTCACCAAAACGAACCTCCGAATCATAGTGGGAATTCTCACTGGTTGGCTGAACTATCACCTTGGGAAGCTAGGGATATCTACGGACACTGCCTGCAGGTTCTGTGAGGAGGAGGACGAAACCTCTATGCACGTCCTGGGACAGTGTGCGGCACTTGTGCAAAGTAGGTCGATACATCTGGGAGAACAGTTAATACCAGATGCAAAGCTGAAACTTCTGGAAGTGGTGAACATACTGAAGTTCCTAACGGTTACAGGCCTGCTTGAGATACTATGATCAACAGATAGACAGTAAAAGGGGCACAAGGACGCGGTGCGACTTTCCCTTAACAGAATAATAATTATGGTAGGTTTGGTATAAGGTTAGGTTTTATAAAGATAGTGCAGAACTTAAGAACATTGAATTCTCATCTTGGTTTTCCTTCCATCCGCCTTTTTGTTTCCGTATTGAATGGAATAGATCAATTCTCAAATAAAACTCCAACCTCCCCTACAATAATATCATTCATGTCGTTGAGGTTCATCGCCGACAGCACATCATTATTAACACAGTCATGATTATAATCATCATTACAATCAGCAATACCAAACACTAGCCAAACCGTTTCTTGTCTCTTTACCTTTTTTTTTGTATCTCCAATTTTCTTTTTCCCCAAATCTTTTTCGACGTACATATGTCAATATAGATGCGTATATCCATCTATACAGGCTTAAATTCTTCACTTTTTTCTTCCGTTCACCCCTGGACCTCGTCTATCGGCCATCCACAAAGTAATTCATCCGTGGTATGCTCATTAATTATAGGTTTGTTAATTACTCGTTCAAATCATTCCCCGATTATCTGGTATCTCAAGATCTTTGTTACTTCACAGTCGTATGTATCTGCATTTGCTCTGGCAAGTACAGGGCAAAACAACAGATACTGGACTGTAGTATCTGATGAGAAGGAAAAAAAAACGTGAAAATCTTTAAAATCAACGCCAAAGAGTTGACGGAAAAAAAAGATAAACGAAAAAAAGATAGAAGAGCAAAATGAGGCTCCAAGCAGGCAACAATAGTTTGTTTTTTTTTGAGTCGATGTTTATTTATTTCGTCAAGTTTTTTAGTTCTGAAAAAAATCTATCTATGGATGGATAGAAGATATTATAGAAGTGTAATTTTTGGAACTCCTGAAAGGGACATGGAAAAACAGATTTGAAAATTATAATAAATTAAAAATGAATAAAAATATGAAAGGTATCTAAATAAAATAAAAAAAATAATAAAAATATTTTTATTTTTTATTATCTAATATCTATTCATATTATAATATATTATATATATTATATACCACCACATCATTATATCTTTTGGCTACTTTCACCCCTCTCTCGCCACAAATTTTTCTTGGATTAGGTTTTTATCTGAAACCTTTTCGATAATTAGAGATATGTACAATGAAAAAAAAAACAGCATTCTAGTTGTATCTATTTTGTATATAGAAGTTAATATTATAGTAAAAAATCTATCGGGGTCTGAGCTACCCAACAGCACTGTATCTGAAGCTGGACGGTATCTGAAGTAAAAAATACAGAACTCTTTTTCTAGACGTACTCTATTCGTGTTAATTATTAAAATTGATGAAGGAAGAGAAAATTTAAACAGTATACTAATTATTTATGTTATTAGACGTTGTGTGTGTTTAACTGAATTGAATGTATCTTGTTGGTGTATCTTTGCTGTTCGGCAGATTTTGGAGGTTTTGTTGTATTGTTTTTTTTTTTTTTTGGGGGGGTTTTCTTGATGTTCTTTAGCCTTTCTTCATGTTTTCGTCTGTTTTTTTTTTCAGGCTCTTATTATGACCTCTTCTAATTTAAGATATATTTTCTGCGTAAATTATATTGTTTGCATTTGGTAGAGAGGCGTGATGCGCATGGTAATATTCTTACTTCAGAGATTATATCGTACCCATATTATTAATGGAATAGTCTACAAAATTGTTGAGCAATTTCTATTTATATTACTGATTATGGAAATTATTGCCTTCATTGCTTATATGATATTAATATAAAGTATTGTAATATAATAGATAAAATTAAGAAAAAAATAAATTAATAATATTAATATTAATAATAATTAATAATATAACTCCGCCGAAGCCGATCCCAAGCCCGGTTGTGAAAGGAGGAGGGATGGATAGCTTCAGTCTGAATGGCCGTACGCCACCGCAGCGTCTCAGGGGGTAGGTGAGGAAAGTGCAGGAACTTTGCAGTCTTGCAGATTACTCACTAAGGAAGCTATCTCAACACCTGCCAGCTAGGGATAAAATACACCACCAACAATGAGAAGAAAGAGAAATTTAAGGTCCGGTACGGATAACCGGCGGGAGTCGTCTGACTTGGTGACTGGGTCGGGCTCTCGTAATGGACAGCACGGCGTCGAAACCGCTAGTCATGGGGCGGTTCGACGTCTAGGCGCCACGACGACCAGGAGCACAGCTCCGCCTGCTGCAGCTGTTTCGCCACAATCTGTGACGACCACTTCAGCAGGTTCGCGTAGGAAGCGGATGAAATGGACTGAAGAAATGAACCTCTTCATCATCTGCTCCTATTACGAAATAACGGCGGGGGCGGGTACAACATCTTACCGCGGGCAGAGGCGGCGGCATCAACAACACCACGCCGCACTGCAGGCAACAGGTTCAGTACTCGCCGAAGCACTCTTCTCCACCGTCCAGCTGAGGTTTCCGCTGAGGTTCGGGACGAATTCCAAAGAGCGTGTATAGAATTCTCGGATATGGATCCTTTGCATAGACCAGGTATTCCCAGGCTCTATGCATCTCCAGGAACTCCGGGAATTCTATCTCAAATCAACTCGACTGTGTGCTGATATGTCGCTGCTGCAACTACAATCACTTGTGTATTGTGGTGCAGTTGCGGCTATCAGATTGCACTGTCAAGAGATTCGCTTTCGCGTTATTGGTTTGAGTGACAAAAGAGATCCACCATGGAAAATTCGTCTGGAACGTCGGCGGGACTCACTAAGGCAGGACATTGCAAGACTGATTCAGATCAACACTGGCAATGCCAGCCGACGGGTGAGAAATAAAGTGCAGAGGGTTTACCGGAACTATGCCATCCCCTGTGAGACACCCGTTGTTGAAATTCTGGACACACTAAAACAGAAACTTTCTGTCATATGCAGTCGGTTACGACGGTATGGCGAAAGTTATTCCAGGTTACCTGCCCAGCATGCTGAGCATGCTGAGTGGATCACCGCCGAAGGCACCCGCCATGCCAATACACCTGGCATGAATTTCGCGGATGTTACCGAAGAGGAAGTTCGACGAGCTATAAACATCTCGAAGAACTGGAGGGGCCCAGGTCTGGATCGGGTGCAGAATTTCTGGTATAAGAAATTTACCAGCGTACACAGTCGGTTGGCACGCAGTATAAATGAGGTCATGAGTCGGCCGGAGGAATTTCCACCTTTCCTCACTGCGGGGATTACCTACCTTATCCCTAAGAAGGACACGGTTCAGGACCCCGCAGACACAAGACCGATCACTTGCTTACCAACCCTCTACAAATTCATCACGTCCATTATTAGTGGAAGGATCAATGCGCACCTCGAGACCAACAACATTCTGTCCGAGGAGCAGAAGGGCTGCCGAGTTGGGTCAAGGGGTTGCAAAGAACAACTCATTATCGACTCGGTAGTTGTAGGACAAGCAACTAGAGGCCAAAGAAACCTCTTCAGTTGCTATATCGATTATGCCAAGGCTTTTGATAGCGTTCCGCATACCTGGCTAATCGACATCCTACATCTGTATCGCATTGATCCGAAACTAATAAAGTTTTTGGCGACAGTCATGGAAGGGTGGCATACCACCTTATCAGTCCGTACATCTGAGGGTGCTAATACCTCAGAGCCCATCCGTATTCGGAGGGGCATCTTCCAGGGGGATTCATTGAGTCCTCTTTGGTTTTGTATGGCACTGAACCCCCTTTCATGGCTACTGAATGATGCTAGAGGGCATGGTTTTGCAATAAAATATGGCCTACGTGCTAAGTGCGAACTGACACACTTGATGTACCTAGATGACATCAAGCTGTATGCTGGTACTGACAACCATCTTAGAAGTCTGTTACGAATAATAGACATGTTCAGCCGTGATATTCGGATGGAGTTTGGATTAGACAAATGTCGAATCCAAGCCATTCGCAAAGGTCATCACGAGCCGCATGCCGGACATAGCATTGGTGACCTCCACATCGAAGCTATGACCGAGACAGACTTCTACAAATACCTAGGAATTCTGCAAGGAACCCATGCTCGAGTTGGTGATCTGAAGGAAGCTCTGCTGTCCGAATTCCTGCGACGTGTAAATCTGGTGCTGAAATCGCATCTCTCGGGGAAGAATAAAATAAGCGCGTTGAATGTATTCGCTATCCCTTCACTGGCTTATTCATTCGGAATATTGCCGTGGACGAAGACCGACCTGGAACACGTCCAGCGGCGGATACGGACAACTATGTCCAAATTCCGAATGCATCACCCAAAGTCTGCCGTGGAGCGGATGAACCTGCCTCGTGACATCGGAGGTAGGGGCGTGGTTGACGTGGCGGCACAACATCATCGCCAAGTCGACTCGCTGCGCGCTTATTTTTACAGTAAAGAGCAGGCGAGCCCCTTGCATGCGGCTGTCTGTAAGGCAGACTGTGGACTGACTCCACTTAACTTGAAGGATCGATCTTTCAATCCTCTGAGTGGGGTGAAGTCGGACCAGGAGCGGATCGAGGAATGGAAGTCGAAGGCAATGCACGGTAAACACGTGAATTGTCTTTGGCAGCCATTTGTCGATTTGCATCTGTCGAACAGGTGGCTGTGTGCTGGGGAGCTCTTTGCTGAGACGGAGGGGTTCATGTGTGCCATTCAGGATGGCGTGGTCGCCACCCGAGCTTATAAAAAGCTCATCATGAAAGAACGGGTGGAGAACGACCAGTGCAGAATGTGTGGTTCGGCGTTAGAGACGTTGGACCATCTCATTTCTTGCTGTACTGTTATGGCACCGGTGCAATACATCACCAGGCATAATGCTGTATGTAAGGTTATCCATCAAAACCTTGCATATAAGCATGGGCTGATATGAGCCGCAAGCAGTACTTGATAGTTCTGCTTACAGCATGTATTGGGACCGGCAAGTTCTAACTGATCGCCATACCGCACACAACAAGCCTGACGTACTGCTAGTTGACAAGACGGGTCGCTCCGCGTATATTATTGATGTTGCTATCCCCCATAATATGATAGCAACATTGAACGGAAATACGTGGAGAAGAAGGTGAACTATGAGCCATTGGCTCCGGAAATCAAAGAAATTTGGCGTCTCGAGCGGGTGGTTGTAGTTCCCATAATATTGTCAGCTACAGGTATTGTACCTAAATCCCTGACGGCTTCCCTTGATGTCCTGGGACTTTCGCACAGTCTGGTTCAAATCATGCAGAAGTACACCATTCTGCATACGTGCTCGATGTTGCGGGGAGTACTCGACGGATTCTCCCACTGACCTACCACCGGCCACCACCACCAGTGCCCCTTTTAGTTTTTAAGAAGGTAGGATCGTCCGAGCCTAAATGCTTGGCACTTAGTGTTAGTATTAGGTAAAATCCGGCATCTGCCGAGATTGTGATAACTCGGAAAATATAATAATATATAATACCTGGCGTACCAGGTTTATCCTCACCTGAGTTGCAAACGCAGAGCTGCATGCGACCAGGCGCGTGTCATGGGTTGCGGATAATGACATGACCCACCGGGTCAGCTACGAATATCGCAAGTTAATCTTGTAAATAAGTAGCCGCGGACAAGCAGAACGTTTCCCTTTGTGTTCGTCCTCCCTTACCGATTCTTCCCGTTCAGGGGGAGTAAACCTCTTTAACAAATCCGTAATCCGGGGTGAAGGGATCGACGCGCCTATCGGATGAATTGCAGTGACGTTGTACTGTATTTCAGCGGCTCCCCTCCAAATACGTTCCCTACCTTTGGAGGTAACCATGGGGCATTGCAACATTGGGGCTCTGTTGCAGGGTTGACTGCTTCCTCAATACTCGTGGGAATAAAATTGGGGAAAACAATTTAAATTTTATTAATGGGACCCCAGGGACACGAAGACAGTACCCAACACGGTTAAGGGTCGTTCAACAACATCAGAGCAGCTCTTCACCCTTGGATGTTTTGGCGGTTAAGCCGTCAACCACCAGGGACGGGAGACCTAGGCGTCGTATGGTTTGGACGAACCAACTCAACGAATTTATCGTCCGCACCTATTACCGTGTCACGGATTTGGAACGGAATCCATCAGGGTACAGACATCGACTACATGACGCGTTCATAACCCGATTTCCGGAGCTAAGTCATGTTCCGGAACAGAACGTCGTCAACCAGTACCGGGTGATAGTGAATAACAACCGAGTTGCCTTACCAACTAGGCAACAAATCTTCCAAGAGGTTTCACTTGAGCTCGGCCCGGAGTCATCAAATTACCGGACTAGTCAAAGGAGTAACACAAGTACTCCACCTGTAAGGCACTCCATGAATCCAGTAGTCAGGAGAAGCTTAGTAACTGGGGATGTCGACCCAATTTATAATGAGGCTTTGACCGCATTCCAGGTCGCATTCACAGAGTATGCTGAGATTCTCCCAGACGCTAGGCCAAAGATCCCAAAACTGAAGTTTACTTCGGCAACTACTAACATCATTGCTGCCGTTGACAGAATTTTGGCTGATCGTTTGGCTAGCGAGATTACTGCTACAGAGGTTCACAGCCTGATCTACGTTGCAGCTGCCACGGTTATTCGTCTTCATAACCAACATCTTAGAGCGAATAACAGAGGTATGCGCAGAAGGACTTTACCGTTCTGGGTGTTTCGACTCAACAAAAGAGTCGAAAAGTTGAGAAAGGAGATTGGTCGTGTGACGCAAGCACTCCTTGGAAATCCATCACCAAGAGTGCACAGATGCATTGGAATCATCATTGGAAACTACCATCTGTCCAATGATATGCCAATCGAAGAAATCCTCGAGGTACTGAAGCAGAAACTTGCGGTATGCTCCAATCTCATCCGTAGGTATCAGAAAAGCTTTCAGCGAAGGACAGACAACACCTTGTTCTTCCAGAACCAACGGGGATTCTACAAAAATCTCACCAACTCAGATAGGGAAAGTAACCTCGATCTGGATCAGGCAGAAGACTTCTGGAGAAGTGTTTGGAGCGAATCCAGCCGTTGCAATTTAGAAGCAGCGTGACTCCCACACCTTATGCGTTCATGCGAGACCCTCCCCGAAATGACGATGCCTGACGTAACTGAAGTCGACGTTGAAGCAGCCCTTGACAAGGCAGGTAACTGGAAGGCGCCAGGAGTTGACAAGATTCACAACTTCTTGCCTTCGAGCTTGGCCAACGCCCAAGCAGGGTAGCCCATTGGAAGAGGCCGTTTAGGATATCGCCGAAACAGCTGGTCCGTCGAGCTGGATTACGATCCAAAGTAAGTTTTTACACAAAATTAATATTATAAAAATAATTTCTCTTGTGTAAAAGAAATATAAAGTGCGGGAAATTATAGTGATTGTGTTTCGTCTACACAATATAAAACAGTACTTGAACGTCAGCGTTGGTGTGCATTGTTTTTTGTGTTGTTGATCCGTGGGCGCGTTCAAACCCAAGGCAAAGTTTCACTAGAAAATTCCGTCCAGGAGCCTTCCGACCTTTTAAGGAAGGTTGGACACTTATGTTCCTTGGACAGAATCTTATTGAGCCTCGCGGATTCACTAGTGCTTTCAATGTTCTGACAATAGTCTAGCCAAGACCGCCTC
This sequence comes from Hermetia illucens, assembly GCF_905115235.1. NCBI lineage: Eukaryota > Metazoa > Arthropoda > Insecta > Diptera > Stratiomyidae > Hermetia > Hermetia illucens. The sequence goes on along the minus strand of NC_051855.1, from coordinate 6,390,956 downwards.
TTGGCGGTCCTGATGGCCGACTTGTACTTCTTTAGGCAGTCCTTGTATGGCTGCCAGTATTTTTGCCTGTAGCAGATGTTGAAGATTTCTCTGGTCAGCTTGCTGAGACTAGAGAGATCTTCGTTCCACCACGGTGGCAGGGTCTTTTTGCTGTACTTAGCAGGGCACGAGACTTTGAAGGCGATATCAAATGCCTTCTCCAGAGCCCCGACCTTTGACTCCAGTTCGTCTGTCGTGCCAATCCTACCAATTTGCGCACCGGAGAGTTTGTTCTTAATTACCTGACCAAACTTTCTCCAGTCGATCCTCCTGGGGTCTCTAAAGGGCTTGGAGACCTCTGCGGCGAGATCTAGACTGAATAGTATCCAACTGTGGTCAGAGAAGGATCTCTGGTCAGACACTCTCCCGTTGTCGGTTATTAGGGTGATATCGAGGACCTCCTCCCAACCGTCACAGTTCTCCGAGCAGGGGTAATGAAAGGTTGGTGTACTGCCCCTGTTACACACCGATAGATTTGAAGTAATAATAAAATCAAAGAATGACTCACCTCTTTCGTTGATTTCAGAGCTGCCCCAAAGCGTATGCCTTGCATTTGCGCCGCAGCCTATCAGCAGGTTGGCTTTCTTTGGTGTTATGGTGTTCGTCAGATGTTATAGTTCTTCTGGCGGAGCTGATCGGTGGTGAGTCATGTACGCCGAGGAAATATACACGTTCTCTGCTCCCACCTGCTCCAGCTTGACCACAACCAGGTCACTGGAACTCAGGTCCGGGCACAGGAAAGCGTGCAGACTCTTCCTCGCAAGAATACAAGCTCTGGGTTTAGCCTGATCAGCGTCTCCTGTGCTGTGGAATAAATTAAAATATTTGCTTTGGAGCCCTTTGATGGTTCGGTCGCTTCCGACCCAGGGCTCCTTTATTAATGCGATGTCGATGTCTTCCTCTAAGAGGAAGACGAGCAGATTAGCCGAGGCACACTTCGAGTGCTGCAGATTTATCTGCGTTACCCTCAGCATGATCTGCTTGCGTAGGGGGTTTGTCAGCCCCCGTCGGACCGTCGATCGTCATCTCCTCCAACAGCTCGTTGGCGGCGTCGATTGGGTCAAGGTCGTCGTCCGGTTTTGCAGAGCGGAACACTTTTACTTTGGCATTCCTGACTCCGAACCACACTTTATAATCAGCCTTTTTCAGTGCCTCCAGGCACTCCTCGTTTATGCGGAGTAGTACAGGCTGGCTGTTTATCTGAGGTTCTTCCTCCTTTATAACAACCCAGTCGTCCATGGGAATCCCGGGGTTGTGAAGGCGCAGGAAATGGACCAGTTTGTCCTGCTCCATGCGGATCTTCGGCAACCAAATGCGAGCGACCGGTCTCCTGGGAATCTCGTCGTAAGGGATAATCTTGAGCTTAACGCCCTCCCAAGCGTCGCTGATCTTAGCGACGCACGAGCCGAGAAAGTCCTTAGAGAACTTGTCCATGCAAGCTATTACGTGGAACCCACGGACCACCTGAGATGAATCAAAGTGGGGAGTGAGTCCCGGGTGTTTGCCTCCGGTTTCCACGAGATGTTCATAGACCATGCCCGACAGCCTAGCCTCAACACTGGTCCACACTTCCAGCGTTAGTTTACCGCTAGCAGAATTGCCATCCGCCAGCGCCACCCGTAAGTGACTCCTGACCACATCGCTGAAGGGCTTCGCAGTACGTGGCCCGCCGGCTGACGGTTGCTGTACAATTTCCTCCGTATGTTGCTTGGCGTCTGCGCTCTTGCCCACTCTGCTCCGCTTCTTATCTTGTTCGACCTCGTCTTGAGATTGGTTGCGTTTTAGAGCGATGGGCTTCGCCTTCTGCTCGTCAGCCCGGTGTTTGCTGTTGTATTCATCAACAATCGCCTGGTATTTAGCGAGGTCTTTTTCATCCCGCTCGTCGACAGTACCGGCCTCCTTATTCTTGGCAATCTTGCCGAGAATATGCATGGCCTTCTGGTACTGACTCTTGAGCAGGACACCCGTGGACCTTCGCTTCTTAGCTGGTTTCCGGCGACCGACATTCATGTCGGTTTTCGCTTTCGAGGGATCCCCCGACGCTGAGGGCTTTGGGTCAGGAGTACTATGTCTGGTACTCGCTATACCCAGCCTGACGGCAGTGGCTTCCAGGCTGGAAGCCACTAGTCCGTCTGACGCCTCGCTCTGGGAGGTCCCTGCGGTTGGTTTCAGCATAACGGTGCTACGGCTGGCACTGAGTGTACTGCTCTCGACGCCCACTGTCTCCTGGCTGGAGGCCAGCAGCTCGTCCTCCGATGATGCGCCTGGCATCATCGCCTCCTCTTCTATCGTCGTTTTGGTTTTTTTATTAATTGAGTCCATGTCTTGGTCCCACGAGTAGTCCGGGAAGAATGTCCACCCTGGCTGGCCCGGCCACCAGGGTAAGGGTCTTATTTGAAACTGAAGGTGCCCAAGATATTCAGAGTTCGCATACTAAAGACCAAGCTCCCCATTAGCCACGCAGCCCTCGGCGTATGCTGTTCCACCTTGGCTTGGGGTCCTATTAGCACCTTCTCCGGTGCAGGGAGGACGATCCCCGGGCTGTTGCTTCAGTCCATCGCCCCGCCAGATCTACTTGCCCCTACCACATGACCAGCAGACAAGCAGATCCTCGTCAGTTGGATGAGCCTACTCCCAGCCCGGCCCTACACACTCTTGGCCCGCCCGAAGACGGTTTCCAGTGGCCATCACGCGGAGGTCGTGTGAGGACTTGCCTAATTATGCAACTTTAACCTGAAGCATAATCAGACCAGGACTAACTAACTATATACGTTTTGGATCCATGGTCCTCCCCGGGAAATTGGGGCCAACATATTTTTGAAATCAAGGCGGGAATTCGGCTGTCGCGTCATTAAGGGTAACCCTTGTTTTTTAGAGACTAAACTATGGATTCGTTCTCAATATTAAGAAAGATATTAATTTTAAATTATTTATTTCTACTCGAAGGTATAGATCCTGAACTTGATAGTCTTTTCTGCACAATATATTATTATTCACTTTAATTTAATTGAGTTATAATGGAAAAGATTTAGCTGTGAATACCCCTCAGTTCACCTCATTTTGCCTGTCCTCTAAATCTCAATCATTTCTCTGGACCCTTCTGTAGCTGTTTTGGTATATTTACGAGTACAAGATGGACAGCATCACCGGGCTCAGTAACAATTACCGACTCCATAGTTAGATAGAAATGATGTTCGTTGTTTTCAATTCAGTTCGCAAGAATCTCAAGGTATTGACAATATAACTGGAGTCGAATTATTCGCAAATGCATAGAAGGGAATGGAGATTTGAAGACGAGAAGGTAACAAAGAAGCCATCGAATGAATTTTGATACAGATACAGCGAGAAAATTTGCATTTAAGCGTTTTAATAAAGAGTTCTTGGGCTACCACCGATGGATGCAAGACAACAACGAGACAACACTTACAGGGCCTTACACTTGACTGTGGAATAACAGGGGAACGACTTCGGAACTAGATGACAATGATGATGAAGATGATGATGATGATGCTCTTACACGGGTACCTAGTGCAACTAAAACGCGGATAATAATAACGATATTAACAGTAACAATGATGACCATGATGACCAATGCGCAGGGAAGTGTCCTCTGCAGACTGAAATAGATTTTAAGGAACATACCGAGTGGGATCACATTTTTCAGCCCCTATATTAGGAAAAGGAGTTAGGCCTTGGGTGGATTATTCGTCCCCTTGAAACCTCACTCCAATTACCCTTTCAGATTCATTACCCCTGTGTGGACCCTCTGCATAAAAGATGTCTGATCAGTCTCTCTAGTCAAAGTGCTAGCTGAATCCTTAGAATGTTTCCGACAGTGCGATTTGTCTAGTTACCAACAAAGCAAAAGAGAGTTCAACGACAATTGCAGCAGTGTCTGATCAAAATCAATGCACCAACAATTGTCTCCTAGCACAGTGGGTCCTGCGTTGTGTTCTGCCGATTGGCAAGGTCAACTTCTGTTCTTGGCGGTATGCATGAAAATCCATGCATATGGATGAGAAGCTGTCAAGATCTTTCGGGTAAGCCTGTATGCATTGTAGGGATGATTTCGACAAGCGACAACTATAAAGGTTAATACTACAATTGATGTTCATTATTATGATGTTCTGCTTTTAAGGGGGGCTCCTAAATGTAGCATTCAATTTTTCAAGTGATCTGAGGGCTTTATTCTGGTGCCTATAGTCTCTGTCATGATCATCTTTAATAAGTTCGAAGAGCCAAATAGCCAAAGAAAAGGTCAAGGCTTCGAGGATGCCTCAAAGACTTTGGGATAAGGATCCAAAGTCTGGGTCAGTATTACTTGTGACTCTGTTTTTAATATCCCGGGGCCCCCTGAAAAGGAAAGGCAAGGAAGTGATTCCCCCCGGAACTGCAAGGAAGTGTGGAGTAGAAATTTTAAAAGAGTTAGATTTACCGCTCATCGCGACCGTATTTTTTCCCTCCGATCCTGGCCACCTCCTTAAAATTAACTTTAAAATTTAGTCATGACAATAACAACAGCAACGCGACAATGATGACGAGATTTCGGATAAATTTTTCAGTTTTATTTTGAATCTAAATTGATTCAAGCGAAATCCCGCGATGGACATATGAGGAATTGTATGAAATTCTTCGATTTTAATTTCCTACACTTCAGAGAGCAGGGACAAGGAATATACTTGAAAAATTACCCATAATATACCTACAGAACATAGTGAGTGGTAGCCAGCCAGAAGCATTGGCAGGTAGTCAGGAGAACGGACAAAACGACTCAATCAAAATTAATCTTGTTTTGCATATCTTGGTCACATAAGGCGAACGACTGTAGAACGCTAAGCAAATATAGGTTGGAATACGGACAAAATGATTATCTCTACCACAGGGCCCTCGATCTTTCAACCTCGTCCTGAACGTAATCATTGTTTCGAATTCAATGTGGCACACCCCCATTTCAAGGGTTATTAAGTGGTTCATTTACCATCTCAGCTTTGTCTCTCCTTCATCACAAATTGGTGGTAACTAATAGCGCTATCATCATAACAGTGTTTCTTAAGAGAGGGTTTCCCTGATCCTTTTTCCGGGCGTATATATAAAAGGGTTGATGTTGCAAGCAATTCCAGAATAGTACGGATAAATATTTTGGTTGAGAAGGGTTGATTCATGTGCAATTATTCGGTGGCATTTTGAAATACTCAACTATATATCAAATTAAACATCCCCCCATCCCCATCCCCATCCCTTAAAGAAAATTCAGATAAAACCTGCAAGGATTTCAAGTGAAACTCTTCACAAATTTGAGGGGTCTGTACTTCTTCAATTATCATTGTCATTATGGTTTCCATTTCCTACCCAGCCTCATGCGAACCTGTTGTTCTAAGTCATTGTCCTCATTCGAAATCATCCCCTCGTCACAGTTACACTGAAGGGTCGATTCCATTCTTGATGGGGATTGTTTCACTTTTAATTATCCTCTAACGCATTCTTCTAATCATCTGATAATCTCAGTTTCAAGGTCAGGGAAGAGAGTAATCCCCAGGAATGGGGAAGGAATGATTATTAGCTTTTGATATGGACAATTTAGGCAAAATAAAATGAAGCCATTTAATGAATAAATGAATGCCAGATGACGTCAAATTAAGATACCATGAACAAAGTTAAGCTTTGGACTCGGTACTCGGCATTTATCAACAAAAAAAGGAAATGTATTTCTTGCGAAATTAAAATAGGATGTTTGGTCCTGGGCAGAGGCAACTCATCAGGCGCTGCCTCACCTTTGCCCTGCGAGTTTTTTTTTTGGGAGTAGGGTAGGTGAATGCGTTTACGCACAGAGTGTTGGACTCCCGCAACAGCACGCTGGCGGACTACCAACTAAACACCTCCCTGTCATCAGAGAACTAGCCTGGAACCGTTTGACACTTCACTTCGGGCTAGCAATCCCGCTCTCCCGGCTTTGGGAGCTTTCAAGTCAGGGAATTCCTTTCACCAACGGGTGGGGAGGGGAGGAAGGGAGCTGTTGTTAGTTCACGGAACCCCTTACCGTCCGATCCCTCTGCCGGTCGAGTTCAATCTTCTTCGTAGTAAGAAGAGCGCTCTTCAGCATCTCTCTGACAATGTTGTCTGGAGAGAGCTCCCCTGTGTCTGCATAAAGCTGGTGGCGGAGACCGTCCCACCTCTCGCAAGAGAAAAAGGTGTGTTCAGCGTCATCCGCCACTCTATTGCAGAACACACAATCTGAAGATCGCGCCTTCCCAACCCTGTGCACCTCCATGCCCACTTAGAAGTTGGGTAAGAAAGTAATCAACCTCACCATGCTTTCTGTTCAACCATGGCTCTAATTTGTCGATGAGCCGCGCAGTCCACTTGCCCCTTGGCTCATTTTGCCAAGAAAGTTGCCGCTCGTTAAGGGTGCGTTGACCTTCTTCACGGGCAACCACTTCTCTTAAGTTTTCGCCCTTACGGCGATAGATAGCGGGATCACTCCCGCAATCACCATCACAGCCGGTCCGGAGACGGTGCGATAAGCAGACGCCACTCGCAAAGCTCCCCGCCTCTGCACTTGAGCGAGGCGTTTACGATGCACCTCCTTGTCAAGGGCATCAGCCCATACCTCCGCACCATAGAGAAGGACGGATTGCGTTGCTCCCATGGGGAGACGTCTCCCAGTTGATATAGGGCCCCCGACATTCGCCATTAGTCGACTCAAGGCCACGACTCCTGCTGCAGCCCTGTCCGCGGCTGCTTTGATTTGCTCGAAGAAGCTTATCTTCGAGTCGAGCATTAAACCAAGGTATTTAATCGCTGGTTTTGACTCCATAGTCAACTCGCCGATCGATATGGGACGCAAGGTCGGGATTCTCCTTCTGGTCAGGATGACTACTTCGGTTTTTTCCAGCGCAAGGTTGAAACCGTGGGCAGTCATCCATCCGCTTATCCGTCGCATCAATATGCCAAGTCTGCTTTGCGCCTGTTCAACAGTGCGTCCGGCAACAAGTGCCGCAACGTCGTCTGCATAACCGACCAGGCGCGACTCTTCGGGTATATCGAGTCTCAGCAGACTATCGTAGGAAGCGTTCCAGAGGTCCGGCCCTAGGATGGATCCCTTCGCTACTCCCAACATGATTTCCATCCTCCTCTGGTCCTCTAGCGTCTCATAAAACAGGGAGCGGTCTTTCAGATAATCCCTCAATATCCGCAAGAGATAGCTTGGCACATGAAAGGAGTACTCTAGTGTGTCTAGCATATCTGTCCATCTTACGGAATTGAATGCATTTCTCACATCAAGCGTCATGAGGAGCCCTATCCGTGGAGATCGGCGGCTGTGTGCCCCGGCTCGATTAAACGCATCTACGACCTCCATAACAACATCCACTGTAGATTTCCCTGTTCTAAATCCGAACTGCCTTGCGGACAAGTCCCCGGCAGCACGGATCGCTTCAGCGAGTCTACCCCTGATGAGCTTCTCGAGCACTTTTCCGGCCGTGTCAAGCATACACAGCGGTCGGTATGCAGACGGGAGTTCCGGGTCTCCTTTACCCTTACTGATCAACGCGAGTCTGGCCACTTTCCAGCGACAAGGAAAAATGCCCTCCTTCAAGCACGCGTTGAACGCTTCGAGCAGCAATTCTGGCCGTTGGCGGAACACCAGTTTGTACACTTCCGCCGGGATGCCATCACGACCTGGCGCCTTCCTGTTTTTCATAGTGAGAATCGCTTCTTCGAGTTCTCCCATTGTGAAAAGGGGCAATCCACGACGCTTTCCGCGCTATTTACATCAACCCGTACAGGGTGTCTGAGGGACAATGCCCGCACAATGCGGTCCATCTGGTCGGTGCTCAATATGCAGGGCTTCCGCAGAGCCCCGATTTTCCGAGTGACATTCACCTCATTAACAAGACTTTGCCAGCCGCGAGCTTTGCTTTTATTTATAGCGCTGCGGAGTCTCCTTTTTGCTGATCTATATTGTGCCTTTATGGGACATGCCTCCTCGTTGGCGTACAAACGTTGCGCCAAACGGCGGAGCTTATGACACTCCTTCCGTAGGTCGGCAATTTCCGTCGTCCACCAGTACATAGAAGGCTTGTCGCGCCTGGGGCCTGTCCGGGGCATGGAAGCCTCACACGCCGTCGTTATCAGATTCATCACTGAATTTACGACGGTGTCAGCTGCGACACCACCACCCCCCGGAGTGCCCCACAGCGCGGCCCTACCTGCTCGAAGAGCTTCGACAAACCTTCCGATGTTCACCCTCGCGAAATTCCACACGCAAAGAGAACGTCGTGTTGGTGCTCGCCGGCAAGTAGCGTCAAACACTTCGAACGCAATGTACTGATGATCACTTGCCGAGAAGTCTTCTAGGACTCGCCACCCGTCCACCGATGATGCCAGAGATTCCGATGCAAAAGTGATGTCAGGAATGCTTCCTTCACAACCTGGGCGCCGAAACGTTGACGTGGATCCAGTGTTTAAAATTACGAGCCCGGTTCTCGCCGCCATTTCCTGAATCCGTTTCCCTCTGGAGTCTGATTGAGGCATGCCCCATTCAAGAGCCCTGGCATTAAAATCACCGCCAACCAGGATTCGTCCCTCCGTGCTCGAAACGGCGTCCTCCAGAGCATCAAGCCGGCGCTGAAAGTCCGGAATCGACGCATTCGGCGTCAGGTAAACGCTAAAAAACGTTATCCCTAAACACTGATTCCAGACAAATCCGTCCCCCCGGCCTTCGGCAAGAACACGAAGTCGAACGTCGTCCTGAACCCAGATGGCAGCGGTGCCCGATAAGTCGAGATACCATGAGGACGGGTCCTTGTTTCGGTATTGCTGGCTAATCAGCACTAGATCAGCATTTACTTCCGCAGCGAACTGTGCTAGCAACTGGTGAGCGGTTGCACTCCGATGCATGTTAATTTGCAAAGTGCGGATCATGGCGTTCGCACCCTAGCCCTCTCCAATTGCGCCCTGAAGATCGGACACCGTCCCGAGCCCGCAGTGTGTGCGAGGCTTTCGCCAGACGCGCCACGATCCCTGCAGAGAGCACAACTCTCGCTTTCCTTGCAAGTCTTCGCTTGATGACCCGCTTGGCCGCATCTCCGGCATGCTGTCCTCCTGTCCGGACCCTTGCAAGCTGCTGACGAGTGTCCATAGTCCAGACGCCTGTAGCACTTGATGGGGACTATCCGCATTCGTACCCTGCATACTACCCATCCGATTTTGATTCTCCCGCTGTTAAGGAGATTCCTCGCATATTGCTCGGGGACTTCCACCCCGGCGAGCTTTTGGCCTCGAGCATTCACAGAGGTAATACCTACCCGGGCATTGGTCACCTCTGGACATTCACGCTATAGCGTCTCCTCTACTTCGGCCTTTTCTGTGAGGCAGTCAAGATCCCGTATTTCTAGAGAGCACATGGGTTCTAGGCTGGAAACAGGAGCCTTCTCCCCCAATAGCCCCTTGACCGGTTAGCAGAACGTGCTCTTGTTGGTCGTCTTTGGGCCCAGTTCGACGAGAACTCCACCACTCCTCGTTTTCCGTATCGAAGACACCTCTGCTCCGTTCTCCTCGGGTTTCATCCTGTAGCGCTGGCGGATGGCAATTCTGCTAGCGGCAAACTAACGCTGGAGGTGTGGACCAGTGTTGAGGCTAGGCTGTCGGGCATGATCTATGAACATCTCCTGGAGACCGGAGGCAAACACCCGGGACTCACTCCCCACTTTGATTCATCTCAGGTGGTCCGTGGGTTCCACGTAATAGTTTGCATGGACCAGTTCTCTAAGGACTTTCTCGGTTCGTGTGTCGCTAAGATCAGCGACGCCTGGGAGGGCGTTAAGCTCAAGATTATCCCTTACGACGAGATTCCCAGGAGACCGGTCGCTCCCAGGACAAGCTCGTCCATTTCCTGCGCCTTCACACGCCCGGGATTCCCATGGACGACTGGGTTGTTATAAAGGAGGAAGAACCTCAGATAAACAGCCAGCCCGTACTACTTCGCATAAACGAGGAGTGCCTGGAGGCACTGAAAAAGGCTGATTATAAAGTGTAGTTCGGAGTCAGGAATGCCAAAGTAAAAGTGTTCCGCTCTGCAAAGCCGGACGACGACCTTGACCCAATCGATGCCGCCAACGAGCTGTTGGAGGAGATGACGATCGACGTTCCGACGGGGGCTGACAAGCCACCCACGCAAGCAGATCATGCTGAGGGTAACGCAGATAAATCTGCAGCACTGGAAGTGCGCCTCGGCTAATCTGCTTGTCTTCCTCTTAGAGGAAGACATCGACATCGCATTAATACAGGAGCCCTGGGTCGGAAGCGAACGAACCGTCAAAGGGCTCCAAAGCAAATATTTTAATTTATTCCACAGCACAGGAGACGCTGATCAGGCTAAACCTAGAGCATGTATTCTTGCGAGGAAGAGTCTGCACGCTTTCCTGTGCCCGGACCTGAGTTCCAGTGAACTAGTTGTGGTCAAGTTGAAGCAGGTGGGGGCGAGAACGTGTATATTTCCTCGGCGTACATGGCTCACGACCGATTAGCTCCGCCAGAAGAACTACAACATCTGATGAACACCATAACACCAAAGAAAGCCAACCTGCTGATAGGGTGCGACGCGAATGCAAGGCATACGCTTTGGGGCAGCTCCGAAATCAACGAAAGAGGTGAGTCATTCTTTGATTTTATTATTACTTCAAATCTATCGGTGTGTAACAGGGGCAGTACACCAACCTTTCATTTCCCCTGCTCGGAGAACTGTGACGGTTGGGAGGAGGTCCTTGATATCACCCTAATAACCGACAACGGGATTCTTAGGGTGCAGGACTGGAGAGTGTCTGACCAGAGATCCTTCTCTGACCACAGTTGGATAATCTTGAGTCTAGATCTCGCCGCAGAGGTCTCCAAGCCCTTTTGAGACCCCAGGAGGATCGACAGGAGAAAGTTTGGTCAGGTAATTAAAAACAAACTCTCCGGTGCGCAAATTGGTTGGATTGGCACGACAGACGAACTGGAGTCAAAGGTCGGGGCTCTGGAGAAGGCATTTGATACCGCCTTCAAAGTCTCGTGCCCTGCTAAGTACAGCAAAAAGACCCTGCCACCGTGGTGGAACGAAGATCTCTCTAGTCTCAGGAAGCTGGCCAGAGAAATCTTCAACATCTGCTACAGGCAAAAATACTGGCAGCCATACAAGGACTGCTTAAAGAATTACAAGTTGGTCATCAGGACCGCTAAGAAGCGGTCTTGGCTAGACTATTGTTAGAACATTGAAAGCACTAGTGAATCCGCGAGGCTCAGTAAGATTCTGTCCAAGGAACATAAGAGTCCATCTTTCCTTAAAAAGTCGGAAGGCTCCTGGAAAGAATCTTCTAGCGAAACCTTGGAGCTGCTAGTGCAAACGCACTTTCCCTCCAGCGAGGAGGACTGTGAGTCAGAACGTCGCTTGGAGGGTTTGCGGCAACCCCAGCTGTGCGAGACTATTAAATCGGTAATTACCGGGGAGAGGATCGGCTGGGCTATAAACAGATTCTCCGCATACAAATCTCCAGGCCCAGATGGCATAATGCCAGTCATGCTACAGAAGCAGCAGGAAAGGGTTGTACCGTGACTTGTTGAGATTTACCGGAGCTGCATCACTTTAGGATACGTACCGCAGTCCTGGAGGCGCGCACGGGTGGTTTTCATACCGAAAGCGGGCAGGCGCGGTCATGAGTCCGCGAAGGACTTTCGGCCAATCAGCCTGACCTCTTCCGTGCTGAAGACCCTAGAACGCGTCCTGGACATTCATTTAAGGACGATTATGGAAAGAACGCCTTTCTCTAAGTCCCAGCATGCCTACCTCAAAGGAAAATCCATAGAAACTGCCCTCCACGAGGTAATTGACACGGTTGAGCGGTCGCTGCAGTACAAGCAGTATACCCTTGCTGCGTTCTTGGATATAGAAGGAGCTTTCAACAACGTCAGTACCAACGCTATCAAGGAAGCCTTGACCGGTATTGGATTGGAAGGGTATCTCACGCATTGGATTATATCCATGCTGAGTACCAGGATAATCCAGTCCGATCTGGGAGGCAACCACTTGACCAAAGCTGTGAACAGTGGCACGCCCCCGGGTGGTGCCATCTCACCGGTGCTCTGGTTAATAGTAATGGACAAAATTTTACGTACATTAGACAGCAGCGAGGTGAAGGTGGTGGCGTATGCCGACGACTTGGTGATATTAGTATCAGGGATGGAAGGAGCGTTGCGAAAGGTGTGCCTGTGGGCCGCAAGATGCGGACTCAGCACCCAACCAAAAGACAACTGATGCTGTTCACCACCAAGCCAAGGACACCTGAATTCCATCTATCACGGCTGAATGAACAAAGATTGGTTCTTTCCTCTAATGTAAAGTATCTGGGTGTAATCCTGGATCCTAAGCTAAATTGGAGGTTGAACATAGAACTGAGGGTTAAGAAGGCCTGTATAGCCTTCTATGCCTGTAAGAGAACCTTTGCAAAGAAATGGGGTCTCCGCCGAGGATGGTTCTCTGGATGTACACCGCTGTAGTGCGTCCGATCCTGACGTACGCCTCTATTGTATGGTGGCAGGCTTTGTAGAAGAAATACAATAGAACGAAGCTTAACAGGATTCAAAGAACCGCGTGTGCAGGTGCTACGGGGGCTCTGGAGTCCTGCCCGCCAGATGCTCTCAATGTACTCCTGCATCTCCTCCCCATTGACCTCCACATCAAATATGTTGCAGCGAGCAGTGCCGTCAGACTACGTGAGTCCGGATGCTGGACAGCGAAGTCCTACGGCCACAGCAACATTCTGGATGAAATACCTCGAGAAATCTGGGCATCCCCCACGGACTATGTGACATGTAAGCTGAACTTCACGAGAAACTTTGCTGTGGACCTTTCAACCAGGGCAAAGTGGATGACCGGCGGCGTGTTGCAAGACTATGACACGGTATTCTTTACGGACGGATCAAAGATGGCCTATGGAGTCGGCGCGGGGGTTTTCTCGAATACACACGGTGTATCCAAGTCGTATGGTCTCCCCGGTTTCACCAGTGTATTCCAGGCGGAAGTACTGGCGATATTGGAAGTCTGTCGATGGCTGGAGCGTGATTCGAGCCACAAGAGTAACATAGCCATTCTAACAGACGGCCAAGCGGCTATCAAGGCCGTGTACTCAACGACGACATCTTCCCGGTTGGTGGGGCAGTGCAGAGACGCGCTCAACCATCTGGGCGGCACACTCAAGGTCACTCTCCTCTGGGTTCCCGGGCATAGGAACATAGAGGGGAATGAGTGGGCTGACGAATTGGCCAGGCAAGGCTCTGCTCTTGGCAGTCCCTCGCGGAATACAGTCGATGTTCCGCTGGCGACTGTCGGGGGCCGAGTCTACTCGCACTATCTAGCAGCCGCGGGTTTGAGATGGCAAAGGCTTACAAACTGTGCCAAATCAAGGAGAATTTGGCCCGCTTATAACATAGCCCGATCACGAGAGCTCCTGTGTCAGACGCGTGCAAATGCATTCAAGATTACGGCGGTCTGCACGGGGCACTGGCCCATAGGGGACCATGCCGCTAAGCTCGGCTTACCCCTACAACTCGCATTGCCGAAGCTGCGGAGAAGGAAGGGAAACCCTCATGCACTTTCTCTGCGATTGCCCAGCTCTGGCTCGAGTCAGGCTGCGGACACTGGGTAAACGATTCTTTGGGGACCTCAGAGAGATTTCTAGCTGGAGGGTCGGAGAGCTGCTTTCCTTCGTGAATGCTACGGGCTGGCTCTGAAGATCCGAGCCAGCTGGACTCTGCTTCCCTGTTCCTATAACAACAGTTAACAGGAGTTTGTGGCATCAAAACGGTGCACCAAAACGCTAATTGGGCCACTGATACCTACCTACCTACCCCAAACAGGACCTTGCCCGGGTATGTGATGGGGAAACACAGAATCATGACCTAATGGTTGCTTGCTTTCGCTTGCGTGCTGCATCCACTGCTTCTCCAAGATCTGAGATTTGTTTGGCGAGGTCTAGTGTTCGTCCTGACACCGCCCATGCATTAAGGACACTGGCTTATTACTCGACAGGACCGGGGCTCGCTCTGCTGCCTCGACTGAGATGGGTGTCCTAGTACTCACTTGTTAAATGGTATTATCAACTTTTTGGAACGAGATTGAATGCACTGTTTTAGTCGGTTGTGCGGTGGGACCTATCACTAAGAGAGAGAGAGAAATGAGGTAGGATTTGGCATAGTGAGGTAACTCCAACTATACTTTAGTGATTGCTTTCACTGATCGTATCATTTTATTTTATTGGAAGCATTGCCTGAAACCCTCCCCCTTTATCTTGACCTCAGTATTTCAATGCTCACGTTTACATACGCGCGGGACCGAATCGAAATGATTATGGATTAATGGATGAGTACCTCGAATGCTATTGATCTAAATGACTAATAAAGTTCAGATACATAGGAATTTCTGGTTTTTTTGCCAGTATCCTACCTCTGATTCAATCTCCCTATCTTTGGTTTCATTTTTTTCTCCTTCCTTTCTATAATAATTTCAACTTGATTCCTATTGATAATCCAATAAATATCACCATAATGAGCTCTCTACAGTCATCATCATCATAATCATCGGTTCGTCACGACGATAAGCAATCGAGAAATTTAATTTTTGATTCATTATTAGAAGTATTTTGTATGTGTACACAGAGTTTGTCTTCAGATAAAGTTTCGAGAGTGAATTCAGATACAGATACAAACAGATAGACGAAACTATTACCTCTCCTAAAGTTCTACAGGCCCTAGATGGGACTCCGACTATGACGGAACCCAAAAAAGTAATGTCGGCATTTGAACAAAACCTTCAGAGGATTGAGATGACGATTATTATATTATTATGATTATTATTACACACAATATCATTGAGTCGTCATGAAATGAAATGGAATCAATGGACTGACTCTCTCATCATTTTTATTTGAAATAAGATTTAACTAAATAGAAAATTAAAGACTATTATCGCTTTGCGACTTTATTGGATTCGTTCCCATCGGAATGTGGATTTCTGTGGGTTAAAATATCTACAATGAACTTCAGATGGCAATAATAGGTTGTCTGTTTCTGCCGAACCATCTTTTATTTTTGAAAGCCAAAATCTCCTGGAAAGGGCCCCTCCAAAAAACGGAGACTTTCAAAAGAACATTTTGCTTTAATCCTAATAGGAAGGGATATTATTAACAATTAAACGATAAAAGTTTAGTTAAATTCCAACTAGCAACTGTTAGGAATTATCTATAAAGATTTTTAGCTAATTCAGCTCCAATTAATATAAAACAAAACCCATGATATTATGAGGCAAAAATCTTAGCCGGTAAGGTTGCCTCCGGATCATTCTTTGCATCTTTTTTCTTAACTTTATTGATTTAAAGATCACGTTTCGATCTTTTTTGCTCTCTTGAATCGAATATGTTTGTAGGAGAGATACTTGGACATTTAGATAGGGAAAAAGTTCCGACTTTGATGTTTTCTTCAATGTCGCGCGCTCAAAAAAGATCGTGGCCGAAACTGGGATAACAAAAGAATGAATGATGATCTCCAGAAAAAAAGCTTTTACTTTGCGCTCAATCCTTTATTAAAATTTGCTCTTTTTTAAGGTCAATTGAGCAAGTGATTTACATGGCAGTCAGGTGGTTATTCGTTTGAATTCACTATGGATTTGCAGACTGTTATCATTTAGATTTAATTAAATTTGAAAACAAGGCACCAAATCAGCTAGAAATTAGGATTTCTTTCTATCGAACTCTCCAACTTCCTTAAATCAGATGGTGATAGCTCAGAAAATCGGTCCTTGCCGACTATTACATGGTCGCCTTCACCTCTTTGTGAGAAATGCCCTTGAGCTCCCTCCACGATTTCTCGAGATGCTCGCACTCCTACTCTACTGTTCTGCCTCAAGTGCTCTTGGAGAGATGCACTCGTCGACCATCTCGGGAGGGTGGATTCTGCCTCGTCTCGTCTTCTTTTTCTACCATAGATATTGCCCTTATAGACTTTCCGGCCTGGATCATCCTCATCCATACGGATTAAGTGACCCGCCCACCGTAACCTATTGAGCCGGATTTTATCCACAACCGGACGGTCATGGTATCGCTCATAGATTTCGTCATTGTGTAGGCTACCGAATCGTCCTTCCTCATGGTGGAGGTCAAAAATTCTTCTCTCGAACGTGGCTAACCCATGTCGCTCTGATGATAGCTATTAGTTTCTCCGCAATGGTCCTCCTATATAGAGAACTCCAGATAAACTCGTTCACACTATCCAAAGCTTTCTAGAGATCAATGAAGAGTAGGTGCAGCGAAGAGCTAAATTCCAAAAGGATCTGCAGGGTGTTGGTGTGATCAATGCAGGGGGACCCGGAGCAGAAACGCAGCGATCAGTTAAGCCTACATCCTCTTCCACTCCACAACTCCAGTCAGCCACATCTTATGACACCCCTTCGGAACGTAAGCGACCACCTGTGTAGCACCCGTGTGAAGAGCATTTTTGATGGCGACCCAATGCTCATTGACATTCTCAGAGGTGTATATTATATATCCGCCGGTCGTACAAGCGGTCGACCTTGAACTTAGGGGTCGCAGCTCTCCAACTCTGCGCCTCTCCTGTTGCGCACACCTAGAGAACAACTCCTAAATCTACTGTTGATGGCGAAGTAATCGATTTGATTGCTCGTACGGCATCGATCAGCTGAGACGCGATTGACCTTATGGCGGACTCTGTGCTCGAACACTGTTCCACCAATGACCAGTCGGTGGAAGTCGCAGAAATCCACAAACCTCTCACCATTACCATTACGGTCACCAAGACCGTACTTCGCCATCACATGCCCGAGAAAGGCGTTGTCAGATTCCACCTAGGCATTCAGATCACCCATCACCATCACAGTGTTACCTTTAGGAAGCTGAACTGTACAATTGTGATGCTCCTTAACCTGGACCGGAATCTTGCAATTAGAAATTTGTCCGAAACCAGGTCCCAGGTTAAGAGAGCGCGCCTTGCGGTAGCCATCAGAAGCAACCCGACACCGGATTCGCGTCTGCCACCACTTGGCTTAACAGAGGACAAAAGCACGCAAAAAGGAGAAAATGTCTCTCCAGAGGCCCGGAATGTCTTGCTTGTATCACAGGGATTCCTGCTCAAGTTGGAGAAAGCGAGCATTCTCAGGACGTTCGTTAGCATTGTCGAGGTGCGTGCCCACTTTCCAGAAATCAATGAGTGCCGTTTTCGATAGCCAAAGGTCGTTGCCGTGAGGTCAGTCCCTATCCCAGGCTTTGTTGACTTTTCGGTAGCACTGAAGATTCAAAATTTGCAGGTTGCTTGCCCACATATTTCTATCGTTTTTAGTCATGTTTTACGACAAACAGGAAAGACTTTAACTGACAGGGCAAAATAGGAAAGAATTCTGTTAAATACCCCAATTTAATTAAGGGGAGAGCTGTTTTAATTTTTCTTGTTTTCACTCAGGTATGAGAGCTGTAACGATGATCCAAGGAAAAAAGCCAATATCTATACCAGGACCCATATTGGGTGATCACCAGCACGGATAAGCTCTTTAAAGCTGACGGACGTATCATTACAGTATCCATCAATAGGCTCGAACCTACTTACGAGATGGCCGACGATATCAAAGAGAATCCAATCTCGGACCAACAAAAGGAAGCCTCCGTGACAATGCCTACTCCCGAAGGAGACATCCGAAAAGTCGTTCTAGTTGTCGTTGCTGAAGTGGCGAACTCAACAAAATCTGGCAGAGGGGTAGATTCCCTAATCGTTACCAGGTAGGTCTTCAATAATTTGACAATGAAAAGACCACAAATATCTAAACTCCGCTTTCATTGAACTTCTGCTACCAACCTCACCTGGTAATTCCCAAAGTGGTGACCTCGAATTTAAAAATAGACAATTACTGGGTTCAAGGTAAAAGTAAAAACAGTGACAGCCAGAATGCCAAGCCCCCACACGGCTCAGCAAGATTCTGTCCAAGGAACATAGGAGTCCATCTTTTCTTAAAAAGCCGGAAAGCTAGTGGACGGAATATAGGCTATCAAATCGGTAATTACTAAGGCTAAGATCGCTGAAATATGCGCATGTTAATCTACGGGTCCAGATAGCATAATGCCGGTCATGCCACGGAAACAGCAGGAAAGGGTTGTGCCGTTGCTTCTCGAGGTTTACTTGAGTTGGATCTTCTTAGGATATCTACCACAGTCTTAAAGACGCGCACCAGTGGTTTTCACACCGAAAGCGGGCAGGTGTGCCTAGGAATCGTGAAGGACTTTCCACCAATCAGCATCATCCCTTTCATGTTCTGGACATTCACTTAAGGACAATTATGTAGAAAATGCCTTTCTCTAAGTTCCAGCATACCTACCTCAAAGGCAAATCCCCCACGAGGTAATTGGCATAGTTGAGCAATCACTCTAGTACAATCAGTATACCCTAGTTGCCTTCTTTCACAGGGAGAGAGCGTCCAACTATGTTATTACCAGCGCCATCAAGGAAGCTTTGACTACTATTGAATTAGAGGGATAGTATCCATACTATGAGCCAGGATGATCCAGTCGGCTCTTTTTTTTTTGTGCGTACACGGAAGTGGAAAATCTTAGAAAGACACGTCCGCCGCAGCTCCGACGCCCGAACGGCGGAACTACAGCGGGCGCGTGTGGGATTCACACCCACTAAAAACCACCTTCGGTCTCTCCAGCCCCAGCCCGGCGGGACCACCATTGAGGTATTACTTCGCGGGGTAGGTTTGCTCTTAGGCACTCATCCTTCTCCTATTTGCAGCTTTCCTCCTTCTTTGTTCCTTCAGCAACTCCTCCTGCATTTGGATGATTGCGGAGCCAACCGCAAGCCACTTCTCCTTGGACTCCAGCATCTCAGTAACCAAGCTCTCCGGGGTCCCGCTCCTGCCCACCACCTGGTTTAAGCTCCTTCTCTCCATCGCAAATCGTGGGCAGTGAAACATCACATGCTCTGGATCCTCCGGTATGCCATCGCATCTGGGATAGTTCGGAGAATCATTTAACCCAAAGCGGTGCAGATACTGCCTGTAGCAACCACCGTGTCCCGTGAGGAACTGGGTAATGTGGTAGTTGGTCTCCCCATGTTTTCGCCCAAGCCACACCCTAATGTTGGGAATGAGCCTGTGCGTCCACCGACCTTTCGCAGACTCGTCCCATCTGCGTTGCCAGAGATCAAGCGAGTCTGACCTTGCCGCATTTCTATGCTGTGCATGCATACATGTACAGGAAACTCATTTCTTTGGCCAGAATGTCAACCGGGATCATGCCTGCCACCACCAATACTGCCTCATCTGATGTGGTTCTAAAAGCACTGCAAACTCTCACAGCCATCCGCCGGTAAACCGAGTTCACCTGCTTCCATCTCTGTTTGCAAGCGCCTCTGCCTACACAGGCGACGAGTAGAGCAGGATGGAGCCCGCCACTCCGGCTAGCACCAACCTCCGGCAATGTTTCGGTCCACCAATAATTGGTAACATTTTTTCAAGCGCCGTGGTGGCACTGGCTGCCTTTTGGCATACATACTCTAAGTGCTCCCTAAAACTCAATTTGGTGTCAATAATTACCCCCACGCCGGCTTTGATACGATCGTATGTCCACCGACCTCCACTTTTACAGTGTTATTTTTCCTGCGTTTGCCAGAAATCAGTGCACCTTTTGCTAGGTTTACCACCATGCCAATTGCGTCCACCGTAGAGTGAGCGCGTCGGAAACCAAACTGGCGTTCGACAAACCATTGCTGCCTTCGACAATGGGCAGGAGTCTGTTGTAGATGACTCTCTCCATCATCTTCCCCATTGTATCCAACAGGCAGATAGGACGATAAGACGCTGGGTTTCCAGGTGGCTTGCCAGGCTTCGGAAGCAACACCAACGTTTGCTTTTTCCACTGGGCAGGGAATATTCCTTCTTTTAGGCACGCCTCGAAGGTGTTGGCGAAAAGTTCGGGCCTAGTGTTCACTGCCAGTTTCAAAGCTCGGTTGGGGATACCATCAAAACCTGGGGCCTTGTTGTCACCGAACCTACCACATATTTCCCGCAGCTCCTCCACAGTTACAGGCGGTATTATGCCGTCACTTAGCTGGACAAAAATCTGCCTCCCCCTATTTTGGTGGTGAGGGAACAGAGTGGTAACAATGTGTTTCAGGAGGCGCGGACAGGTCACGTGGGGTGATTTCCGCAGCCTTTTCATCACCACTCTTTAAGCCTCGCCCCAAGGGTTTATGTCGGCATGGTCGCACAGTTGTTTGAAGTAGTTCTTTTTGCTCCTCCGAATGGCTTCCTTTAGGCGGCCACGCAATTGCTTGTGTGCCTTCTTTCGACCGGCGCCACCGGGTTTTCCCCTGAGCCTCTGGCAAATCCTTCTTGCCTGAAAACATGCGGCTCGCAAACTTGCGATTTCGTTGTTGTTGGGTAGTTGGGGGGAGCAATCGCCTTCTGGGCATAGTAGTATCGCATGCTTCCGTCACCCATCGAGTGATCTGGGTGGCTTTCTCTCCAGCCGTACCATTCAGGGATATGTCGGATTTGTGCACCGCGGAAAACGTGTCCCCCTCGAAAGCTTTCACTGTCCAGCCAAGCATACCACCCGGCATTCTGCGAAAACTCTTTTTCGAGCTCGATCCGCCCGTGATCTCTGTGCAGATTGCCTGGTGGTCGCTGTGAGTATAGTCCTCAGTGACATGCCAAGCGATTCTACTGGCTAAAGTGGCACTCACGTATGTCAGGTCCGCTATAGACCCCAGGCCCCTTCCCCGGAAAGTGTACGAAGACCCAACATTCGCCAGTACCACGTGCAGCTCCGCGAACGCTTCGAGGAGAACACGTCCCCTGACATTAGTTATCCGGCTGCCCCATTCAAGAGCCTACGCATTGAAATCGCCTCCTATTATGATCGGCCAACGTCCTCTTGCATCCAAAACAAGAGCAGCAAGCATCCGCTCATACTCGACGAGTGTAGTGCTGGGTGGAGCATAGCAGCTGTAGATGTGGATGCCCTTCACCTTCGCTCTGATGAAGTCCTCCTCTGGGTGCTCCATTATTTCCTGGAAGGCTTGTTCTCCACAAGTCCACAGCGCTGCTTGGCCCGTTTGGTCTTTGACCCAAACGCTGCCACCGCGGTTTCGGTATGGTTCATTTAGTATGGTCACATCGATGCTTTTCTCGCGGATGGTTTGCGGGAGTAGATCCTGCGCCGCATCGCAGTGGTTGAGGTTGATTTGTATCAACCTCATCTGCGATTTGTGCTAAGGGCTCTCCTATATTCCGGGCACCTGCTGCTGCCCGCAATGTGCCGATGGTCCACACCCTCCTTTTCTTTGCACAGTAGACAATTTGGGTCAGCTCCGCAGTCCTTGCTGATATGGCTTTCCACTCCGCATCTCCTGCATTGCTTTGACCTGTCATTTGGGTTAGTGCATGACTTCGCAATGTGACCAAAGCCAAGGCATCTAAAGCACCGTTTTAACACCACCTGTTCCCTAAGGCGACACATAACCCAGCCTATTCTCACTCTCCCTGCTGCTAACAGTTTGAGTGCGTTCTCCACTGGTAGGCTGCTGATGGCGGTTTGTGTTCCTCCTTAGGCTTTCCTTAGCGTTTTCACCACTGACTCTTGTAGTCCGGCAAGATCGAACTGTTTCTCCAACGCTTCGCGAACCTCCTCCTTCGTCGTGATTTCATCTACATCTTTGCAGATTATAGTGATCTCCAGCCTGCTAGCTCTTATGTCGGCTTCTTGCCCTAAAGTCTTCCCGATTTGGCTTAAGAATTTGTCCGCGGTTACATCCTTGGATTTCTTAAGTTCCAACATAAGATCTCCCTTCTGCGACCGTCTAATGCGGCTGACGTCGTCTCCCAAATTGGTGAGTTCGGGGTCTGACTTCACTTTCCTGAGAATGTCGGCGTATGACCCTTCGCCCCGTTTGGAAATGAAAATCACCTCCGGCCTAATCTTCTTCCGATAATTTCTTTTCCGCGGTTCTATCTTCCTCCAAGCTTCCGCATCCGCCTTTGAAGGTTCGATCCCTTTTATCGGGGTAGCCACTGCAGGACTTTCACTGGCAGCTTCAGACGTACTTTTCATGAACTCCGCCTTTTTGGGAGTTGAGTCCTTTTTTCTTTTCGGGGTTTGCTGGCCTGTTGGGTCATTCAGCTTCTCGCGCAACCTCTTCCCCGGTTTCTTCCCTTTTGTGTTTTGAACCGGCGTTACTTGAGTTGTCTGGTTCACTTTTTCAATCGGCGACTTCCCTACTCGTTAATCCTGGGCCTTGCCGTACGTCAAACGGATGCCTCTTATCATGGCCCTTATATTTTGGTGAATGTTCCTGCGCTCCATTATAAACTCACACAGCTCCATGATCTTTTTACCGAGGGCAGTAAAGGCAGCTCCAGACTGATCATTGCCCAAAACATCGCTCGGGTGAATCGGCGTCAGTGATTCTTCCTCATCGAAGACTCCCGCTATACGCTTCCCACTGGGGGTAGCGATCGTGGGGGCTTGTGCCCGTGTGGGAGGGGATCCGCGAAAAATCGACGCTCTGGTTAATAGTGATAGGCGAAATTTTGGCGAATATTGGAGAGGAGCGGGATAAAGGTGGTAAATGTATGCCAACGAATTGGTGATATTAGTGTCAGGGATATTTCACTCCATTGTGACTGACACCATGGAAGGAGCGTTGGCAATGATGAGTCTGTGGACCGCAAAGTGCAGACTCGCCATTGACCCACTCAAAACGGAACTGAAGCTATTCACCATCAAGACAAGGGTACCTGAATTCCATCTACCGCGGACGAATGAACGAAGATTGGTTCTCTCCTTCAATGTAAAGTACCTGAGTGTTATCCTGAATCCAAATCTAAATTGGATAACAAAGAACTGAGGGTTAGGAAGGCCTGTATGAAGAGAACCGTTGCAAAGAAATGTGGTCTCTGGCCGAGGATGGTTCTCTGGATGTGCGCAGTTCTGGTGCGTCTCATCCTAACGTATGCTCTATTGTGTGGTGGTAAAAAGTACAATAGAACGAAACTTGATAAGATACAAAGAACCGTGTGTGCAGGTGCTATTAAGTCTCTGCAGTCCTGCTTAGCTAATGGTCCCTATGCACCCCTGCGTTTCCTCTCCTCGGACGTCTACATTAAATACGTTGTAACATGGAGGGCCGTCAGACTACGTTTGTCTGGATGCTGGCCAGCAAAGCTTGATGGCCATAGTAATATCCGAGACGAAGTACCTTGGGAAATCTGGGCATTCCCCACAGACTATGCCACATGCAAGCTGAATTTTATGAGAAACTTTGCTGTTGACTTTCCAACCAGGGCAGAGTGGAAGACAGGGGGCATGGTGCAAAGCTCTGATACGGTATTCTTCACTGACGGATCAAAGATGGTCCGTGGAGTCGGCTAACCACCTATGCCAAGTCAAGGAGGATTTGGCCCGCTTTTGACAAAACCCGATTGCGGGAGCTACTGTGTCAAACGCGTGCAATTGCATACAAGATTACGGTGGTCTGCATGGGGCACTGGCTCTTAGGGGACCATGCTGTCAAGCTCTGCATAGGCTAGAATTCGCATTGCCGAAGCTGCGCAGAGGAGAGGAAACCCCGAGGCATTTTCTTTGTGATTACCCAACTCTAGACAAAGTCAGGCTAGGGACATTAGGTAAACCATTCTTTGGGTACCTCAGAGAGATATCTAGCTGCAGGGTGGGAGAGCAGGGGAGGCTCTGAAAATCTGAGTCAACTGGACTCTGCCATCTTCCTCTCATAATAGCAGTCACGGTCTTAGGAGTTTGTGGCATTAAAACGGTGTACCACAGCGCTACGTGGGCTCTTTGGAGCGGCCTTTGGTGAGAATAATGGAGCAAGTTTTATTGATGATATATACCCCGAGCTCTCAAATTTAAATGAGAAAAAAATCTCAAACTTGAGTGTACTGAGAACTCTTGAAAGGACCTGAAGTGATTTTACCTATTTGTTCTTCCCTCAAATGATTCAGACTGTATCCTGGCAAGAAACAATCAAAAAGATGCTTAAGAGCTAAGCAGGAATCGCACTTATTATATTTCACTTTTCACAAGAGTATACCCCCCCCCCCCCCCTCCCCACTGTCATATTCCCGCAGTATAAATTTATTCCACCATAAAAGACACATAATACCTTGGACACGCGAGGTTTATTTATTTGTCTGTTCAGTTTTGCAAGAATGTCCTTTCGATTTCCTAGGAAACATCTATTGAGTTTTCAAGTTTTCGTACGTTCTACGATTGACCGTCAACCATTAACAATCGACCGACCAGCCAAACAGTATCCACCTTCAGCTTTAAAGAAATAAAATGGAAAAAAATCGAAAGGAGAATCAGCAAATAAAACAAAAAAAAAAATTCGATGGTGGTCAAGGTTTCATAGTAGTCCATTGACGATTTCTCGGTGGCGGCTGGAAGTGTCCTTTTCCATGAAATGTTTTCTTTCTCGGATTCATCGTTCGATTTTCGTGTATGTTTCTATACATATATTGTAGATCCTTTGCCTCAGCATATCCTTTTCTTTGCTTTACAATTCTACCACTGCATTAGTCCCTCCCTTTGCACTCTCCCTCGTCAGATTATTCCCATGGATTCGGACGGCGCACTCTCTTCCCCTCCTTGCTTCGTACGATTCCAAAGGAAATTGTTCGGTTTTTTTTGGACTTTTTATTCTGATTTCATTTTTTTATGTTGAATATATCGCAATACTATGTGTGTAGGCGGCCGAAGAGCTCAGCTGAATTGAATGACTGGCTAGCTGGTTGACTCAAAGTCCATGTGTCCTTCAGACAAGTGGCGTGGCGGTGAATGGCTAAAGTACGTACTTTGAAAACACCAACACAAGCAGGGAACGTCATGGTCGGTGACGACACCGGCAGCCATAACCATGTCATCGACATCATTCTGGTTTGATGTCGTCATCAAAGCGATAACAATAACGTCCCGTCATCGATCAACTGGAAAAGGACCTCACTCTTCATGTTACCTAAATCGATAAATTGATTTACGTTTTCGAGGATGGTGGAAATAAGGTTGAAGTTGTGCACCTGAAGATGTATGCGTTCCACTACTTTTGGGGAAAATAAGTGAAATGGTAATTATTTAATGCTCTTTCGTTACACAGGATTTGATTGTAAGGAGCTACCTCCACACTTGGTGGTCAGCTTGCTTGCATTAATTAAAAATTGTCCTGGGATAACTCAGATTCAAACACCTCAGATAACTAAGGTGTAATTTGGAACGATAGATGTCTATCTTGTAATGTCGTCAGATGACCTTTTTGCTAGGTAATGTAGTGATTAGTGTCTTTCCAAGCTCAAACGCGTAAACCACCCATTTCTCAGTTGGTAGATTCCGGTTCCACGAGAATAATTCGGTAGGCTTATTTCAATATTTCTCGTCCTTGCAACTTACCACAACAATAACTGCAAATCCATAACTATATATATTCCCAAACCAAAAAAAAAAAAAAAACTCGGTCAAATTTCTGAGTCCACCTGTTGCATGTATAGCAGGACGACTACTGGCGGTTATATTTCCTTATTCGTTCTATGTAGACGACCGTTGCAACAGATTTTCGAAATGGTCATCGAGGCCAGGATACGATAGTATCCGGCCATTGCCACCGGATTCCAGTTTATTTTTACGAATGAAGTGAAACGGAATATGGAACAAGACATTGAATGGTTGATGGAAATGGGCTCAAAGGAAGGAAGAAGAAGAAAAAAGGATCAACAATATACCTCGAGAATATGTCGGATGACTGGGCTGGCAGGCAGACCGGCCGGTTGGCTGGCCTTATGGTTGGCCGATAGATACAAAAAAAAGGAGGATATGTATGTATGTCACGAACCCAAAAGTTTACTGCCCTCTTGAAAATACCTTGAAATCGAAAATGATTCATTCACTCACTCACTGTGTTCGTCGCCGCTTCTAGTATAAACTACGCTCCTGGAGCTTACCTCATAAATTTTCAAGGTCAAATCATTTAGTAAATACGCTACCATATATATATAGATACACTCTTTTGACTGCTACCCCATTATCCTGTTACGGGTGAAAGTTAGCATGGTCAGAAATCGGTTTCTTGCATGAAATGTTGCACTGTAGACAGTGTTGCACTGAATGTTGATTACTATTGATCCACTTGGGGGATTTGTTTCAAATCGGATTTGAGATACTTTCGAGGATGAATCTAGCTCCTTCACTGAATTATGAAAAGGATTAGATATTCAATAGCCCTTACTTTTCGAATTATCCACGTTGAAGTCCTCTCCTGTTCATAAGATTCTCAGCAAGTTTATTTAACCTGAGTAGCGTCGAGGATAATAAATACAGAAGTTCAAAATTCTTTCCCACTCAAAGCTCTAGAGATAAAATCAATATTTTTATGCAGTCCAGAGTACTCAAGTGGAGGGGATTTGCAGTATTATCGAGAAAAGGAGCTGTTTTCATTGATAAAGTTTTGTTCTTTAAATGGGTCTTCACTTTTGGGACAAATTCACAGCAGAATCATTTTTTTAAAGAAATCAGGGTTCCTCCATGCTGATCTTGGGTTTTGTGTATTTTTAAGGTAACAAGGCCTGAGTTCAGCAGGATATGCTGACGCGGAATATAGCTCCCTAGGGCCTAGCTCTTCTTTCTTTCTGAGAGTGAACTGTCTCTCTTCTAGGGTGATGTGTAACTTTCCGAGGTCCAAACCCCTCCTCTAACTAGGCAGCTAGTGGGTGGCGATAGCCATACCCCATACGAAGTGACCCTGCAATTAGCAAATTAACAAATTACCAAAATACTACGAATCTAGACTGCGAAGTCGAACAACTCCCACCCATTCCCCCAATCGGGGGTGACATGCCAACCGTTCCGAGTGGATAGATTGCAGTGGGGGGCTGAACCAAGTCTCACTGATACCTGGTCGCCGTAGCGAGTAAGTTTGACCTTACGGTGCTATGGCGGGCTATAGCGTACCTCCTAACCCCCATACAGGTAGAAATCAAATGAGTTCACGTACAAACACAAAAACTCTCGTAATCCAACTCAATCTGTCCCTTCTTCTATCAGCTTCGCTGACTCCACTGCCAACTCCCCACAACAATCCTGCGACCTTCTCAGAAAGGGGGGTTTACATCAATCGTAGACTTAACTTTTGTCAGCCCTGCACTGGCACGTGGTATGTCTTGGTGCGTCAGCAAGCACTACACCCACAGCGATCACCAGGCAATCTTCTTTGGGCTATGGGTGGAGTCACCGGCCATAAGACCATCATGCCCGAAACCGAGAAAGATGTCAGGCTGGTCCGCTAAAGCTCTGGATGAGCAGATCTTCATGGATGTGTGGTTAGACCAATCTAATAAAGCAGGCGCCTCTACGGAAAGAGCTGCTCATGTGGTCCAATGCATCGCCGAAGCGTGTGACGCGTCCGTGCCGAGGAGGTGCTCATTCCCCAGTAGAAGACCAAACTACTGGTGAAATGCTGAACTGGCCAGCTTTCGATCAGCCTGTCACCGAGCCAGAAGAGCGGCTCAAAGAGCGGTAGGCAGAATCGACCAAGGGCAAAAAGAGCGCGCCTATAAGGAAGCCCGCAAAACCCTCAAGCTCGCCATCCAACGGAGCAAGAGGGAATGCTTTAAGGAGCTCTGTTTAGAAGCAGACGTAAACGTGGGGGAGCGCCTACAGAATCGTGATGGGGCGATTCAGAGGCCGATCATCTCCGCAGATCACGTGTCCCCCCCTCTTGCTGAAAATCATCCAGGGGTTATTCCCTCAGCAAGAGGAGGGCGTAGACAGCTTCCAGCGACCTCTAAACGACATGGCAATACCGCCAGTCACCAGTGACGAGCTGCTGGAGATCTGCACTAGGATAGGAGATAATAAAGCTCCGGGTCTGGATGGCGTGCCGAAAGAGGCCCTTAAGCTTGCCGTGAAATCCAGACCGGACATGTTCGCTGAGTTGTTCGAAGCGTGCATGTCCGAGGGGATATTTCCTACATCATGGAAACGACAGAAGTTGGTGCTACTGCCTATGGCTGGCAAACCACCAGGTGAGCCAACCTCTTACAGACCTATTTGTCTTTTGGACACTGTGGGCAAAATGCTAGAGCGAGTAATCTATAATAGATTACTCCCGGTTGTTGAGAACCAGGGAGGTCTCTCAGATCGGCAGTATGGGTTCCGTAAAGCCAGATCAACCATTGATGCCATCAAAATGGTTACTGGCTTGGCCGAAAACGCAATCCACGGAAGGGGCAGTACTAGCAAATATCGCATAGTGATGACCCTGGATGTGAGAAATGCATTCAATTCGGCCAATTGGAACCTAACACGGGAATCTCTGGCAAAGATTGGTGTTCCCGCTTATCTTGCAGCTATTATCAACAGCTATTTACAAGAACGGAGGCTTTGGTATGACACCGATGACGGACCCCAAGAGTACGTTGTCTCCGCGGGTGTCCCACAGGGCTCCGTACTGGGCCCACTGCTGTGGAACATCATATACAACGATGTTCATAATCTTCCCCTTCCGGAGGAAGCCACGGTGGTGGGCTACGCCGATGATATAGCGCTGGTTGTTGTCGCAAAGCATCTCGAAGATGCTGAGTTATACTCATGCGAAGCGATCAGTGCTGTTAAGGGTTGGCTTGAGAGTTCTGGTCTGACACTTGAGGAGGAAAAAAACGGAAGCGGTCCTCATCACCAAGCGCCGTAAAAGAAATTTTGCCCGTATTCAAATTGGGAATCATATCATCACTTCTAAGTCTGCGATCAAATACTTGGGAGAGATGATAGATGGGAAGCTTAGCTATAAGCCACACGTGCAGTATGTCTACGACAAAGCATCCACTGCGAGTGTGGCCCTGGCAAGAATGATGCCGAACGTGGGAGGGCCACGGCATGCTTCCTGGTTGCTTATAGCTAGGGTAGTGAGTTCGATCCTGCTCTATGCAGCTCCAGTTTGGGGAAAGGCATTGCAGGTTACATTTAACGGTAACAAACTTAGTTCAGTCTACAGAAGAACAGCCCTAAGAGTGTGCTCGGCATTCAGGACTGTCTCAGATGATGCAGCATTCGTCATTTCTGGAATGATGCCCATTGACATCTTGGCAGGCGAGATGACGAATATATATAATGCGAAGTCTATCTCTCCTTTATCGCAGACGAAGAACGCCGAAAGGGAGAGATCGTTAAATAGATGGCAAGGGCGTTGGGAACGCTCGGGAAAGGGTCGGTGGACACACAGGCTCATCCCTGCCATCAAGGAGTGGTTGGAGAGACGGCATGGTGAGATTAATTATAATCTTACTCAGTTTCTCACGGGGCATGGAGGATATCGCCAGTACCTGTTCAGGTTTAAACTAGATACCTCACCCGTTTGTCCAAACTGCGATGGAGTCCCAGAGGACCCAGAGCATGTATTCTTCCACTGTCCAAGGTTTGTGGAGGAAAGGAAGAGCCTAGAGGAGACTCTAGGAGAGGTGCTTGTGCCAGAGAATCTGGTGCGAAGAATGCTAACATGTCAGGAAGACTAGGATGCGATCAAGTCCATGGTCGTATCTATCCAGAGCAAACTGCGAAAGACAGAGGAGATCAGAAAAGCGTGGTTACGTACGCCGCGTAGAGACGAACTCCGCCCTGTGATGTAATACCGTACGGTGGTTCCACGGGGCTTGGAGGGAGTCGGGGGTGGTTTTAGTGGGTAAGAATCCCACACGCTGGCGTGTCCACGTCAGTGTCTTTTGAAAATTTCCACCTCAAAAAAAAAAAAACTGACACTGTATAAGACCCTGATTAGACCCGTTATCTGTTACGGAGCACCAACTTGGATCTCATGCTCCAACCAAGCCATGGCAAAATGCGAGTCATTCGAACGCCGAATCCTTAGACATTGCGCAGACTTGTCTTACAACTGGAAAACCAAAACGATCGGCAAAAACGCCGAAGTGTAGAGGCGAGCCAAAGTCAAACCGTTTCGAGAATAGGTTCTCATACTAATGGAAAGGTTCTTCGAAAGAACGGAGGACCACCCCAATCCATTAATTCGGCATCTCTACCAACAGGGTAAAACCTCCCCATTGGCTACATTCTTAAGGCCCTGCCAAATCGTGAGTTCATCCCACAGACCGAAAATCCGCACCCTTTTTGAAACTCCCTGCCTGGTAGGAGTGGATAGAGGCTAAGCACAGTAAATTGTAAGTGCTCACTGTATATATTAGATTAAGCTAGATTAAGTTAAAATAAGTTAGGTTAAGTAAGTAAATTTCAACCTTCTCGCGCCTTTAGTGCGGGCGCAGTATTGAAAAGTCAAGATTATACAGGGTGCGGCAGCATAACTTCCTTTTTTTAAAATGCGCGCCACTCAGCTAGTTGATGTCATAGCGGAGCGCTCAAGAGGGAATACTGTAAAGTTTTGTCCCGACACGGTTCAGTCGCCATCATGCGTTGGAATAGTGAGGAGCGTGCCTTTGCCGTTGAGGTTTACTTTTCAAGCGGATATTCGGTTATTGCAAAACAGCGTGCATTTCGGAATCGCTTTAATTTAGCCCCGTTGGCTCCCGTCCCAGACCCAGACAAACTGCAAGTGCGACAAAAGGAAGAACTGGAGTCCCTCGGCCCGTTAGATCACCTGAGAACATTGAAGCAGTGAGAGCGTCAATGTTGCGATCGCCACGGCGTTCTGCGCGCAAACACGCAACTGCCCTTGGACTATCCGATCGTTCTGTGAGAAGAATTCTTCGTGATGATCTTCATTTTCATCCCTATAAGATGGCGATAGTGCAAGAACTTTCAGAACGTGACTTAAATTCTCGGATGAACGCGTGTGAGCTTCTTCTTGATGTCGTTCCCGAGGGTGCTATTGTTTTTTTAGCGATGAAGCCCATTTTCATTTGTGTGGGTCGGTTAACAAACAAAACATGCGCTTCTGGGCTGACACCAACCCTCGAGAATTGCATCAAAAGCCTTTGCATTCACCCAAAGTCACAGTGTGGTGTGCAATTTCCTCAGCTGGAATTATTGGTCCCTGGTTTTTTGAGGAAAATGAGGTTACGGTGACAGTGAATGCAGACCGGTATGTAAACATGCTACAGAATTTTTTTTCCCACGGCTAGAAAATTTGGATTTGGGGGACACTCGGTTCCAACAAGATGGTGCAACAGCACACACTTCAAGAGCATCGATGGCTGTTTTAAGGGAACACTTTCCAGAGTGCCTTATCTCAATTAGAGGCGATTCGGAATGGCCGGCACGCTCTCCCGATCTGTCCCCTTGTGATTTTTTTCTATGGGGTTTTTTTGAAATCCCGTGTTTATGTGAACCGTCCAAGAACCCTACAAGATTTGAAGACCAACATCCAAGAAGAAATTGCCAACATAACACCTGCTATGCTAACAAGAGTCATGACATGCTGCACCCTGTATTTCAAAACTTCAACATATATAACCATTATTCTCATCCTAAACAAACAAACATTGCTCATTACCGCATACTGATTCACTTACAAGACAGACAAAATGACAGATAAACATTGAATCAATTTAATAATGTTTTGTTTCGCACAAAACCTTAAATAGAATCCTTTCACAGCCCACAATATTTTTTTTTTACAGAGGGAATGACAACATGACCGACAGAAGGAGGACTAAGTAGTGACAAATTGTTAAAAGTCATTATGAAGGAAACACGACCCAGACACGACCACGAAGATGAAACTTCTGGTGAGTGCTGTCAGGCTGGCGAGAAGGGGACAGAAGGAATATGGACCACAGTCAAAACTTTGCCTAACAATTAGAAAACATCTCTGGGCTTGGGAGTTTCCTGAATTGGGATAGCTGGCGTACTGCCTCGTTTAACTGCCAATGAATGCTTAATTAAAAATTAGCGGGGGAAAAGATGACCGACATAGAGTCCTTTCAGCTTCTTTCACAACTAGTGTTGCCAGTCGTTTATATTCAAAGATTACGCTTCTCAGGGCATTCCATCCCCTAATAAATTAACTAGACAAATTACTCGTCGGTAAGACTTGAAATAACAAGGAAAGAGGACTTTTCTGTTCTCAACCGACCGTTGGAAGTACACTAAAACCTGTATTTATATAATCAAGATTCCGGGGGATTTTCTTAGCATTTTAATTGTCTAATTAAGTTTATGATTTTTAAGCTTTTCGGGGATTTTCCACTTTGCGTGTCGGTCACTTTCTGCTGAGCGAAAATTTCCTCCCTACCATTCGTAGCATTGTCTTAAGAAGCAGGAAGGCTGTCCCTTTATTGTTTTCACTTTTCGGTCCTTGAGCTTCGGCCTGAGCTTAACACCGTGCCCATAGCACTCTGCAACAACAAAAACCATCCCTGGGAGAGGATTTCAATGTTTTCCTTTTTGTTCCTCTTCCTTTTAATTTCATGTAATTAGAACGATAATTACTTGGGCTGGTGTGGTGATTTAATTTGTTAATCTGTTGCTTCTTACACTTTCCAGGGTGAAAAAATTACTTCTTAAGGACACCGGAAGCAATGTGGTCAGTGGGAGTTTGGTCGGTGGATGATGGGCGACCACAAGACGTTGGTGGTTAGACCAACTTAAGGAAGTTCGAGCAACTTGTTGAATACAAGTCCTTGTCGGATGTTGAGATTAGCAGAAGTTGTTTTACGACAAACTTAATTAGAAATGGTCTAATGAAAGGGCATCAGCTTTCATGTAATTATTCAGGGCAGTGGGTTTTTTTTCTTTGATGGCTTTTAAATTTGATCCGGTCGTTTAGCATGCCCGGACGGGGGAGACTTTTGTTTTAATTAAATAGAATTTATAAGTGGACGGTTCTTCGTTAATTGTTGCTTCTGGACTATTCAAATGAGTTTTTAAATGTTAGGAAGGATGGAATTAGGGATCCAGAAGGCGCTTTTGTGGCTTATGCGATTGGAGGAATTAATGTTTGTCCTTCAAGATGTTTATTTGGTTAGTTAAGCTTTTCTATTTGCATAATTAAATGAAATAGAAAAAGGATAATTGAAGAAGTACTTCTTCAGACCGAAGCCGGTCCCAAGCCCGGTTGTGAAAGGAGAAGGGATGGATAGCTTCAGTCTGTACGCCACCGCAGCGTCTCAAGGGGTAGGTGAGGAAAGTGCAGGAACTTTGCAGTCTTGCAGATTACTCACTAAGGAAGCTATCTCAACACTTGGCAGCTAGGGATAAAATGCACCACCAAAAATGAGAAGAAGGAGAAATTCAAGGTCCGTTACGAATAACCGGCGGGAGTCGTCTGATTTGATGACTGGGTCGGGCTCTCGTAATGGACAGCATGGCATCGAAACCGCTAGTCGTGGGGCGGTTCGCCCTCTAGGCGCCACGACGACCAGGAGCACAGCTCCGCCTGCTGCAGCTGTTTCGCCACAATCTGTGGCGACCACTTCAGCAGGTTCGCGTAGGAAGCGGATGAAATGGACTGAAGAAATGAACCTCTTCATCATCCGCTCCTACTACGAAATAACGGCGGGGGCGAGTACAATATCTTACCGCCCCTTGTTGCACCAGAGATTCGTCGAGCGTTTCCCGCACCGAGTCGCAGACCAGTACCGCTTTATTGCTCGCAGCGACACAATCCCGGCCACCATCAGGGAGCGTGTTCGACTTGAAGTCATCGGGGAAACTGATGACCGAGAGTTGATGGGGGCAGAGGCGGTGGCATCAACAACACCACGCCGCACTGCAGGTAACAGGTTCAGTACTCGCCGAAGCACTCTTCTCCACCGTCCAGCTGAGGTTTCCGCTGAGGTTCGGGACGAATTCCAAGGAGCGTATATAGAATTCTCGGATATGGATCCTTTGCATAGACCAGGTATTCCCAAGCTCTATGCATCTCCAGCAACTCCGGGAATTCTATCTCAAATCAATGATGAGATTGCGTCTCGACTGTGTGCTGATATGTCGCTGCTGCAACTACAATCACTTGTGTATTGTGGTGCAGTTGCGGCTGTCAGATTCCACGGTCAGAAGATTCGCTTCCATGTTATTGGTTTGAGTGACCAAAGAGATCGGCCATGGAAAATTCGTCTGGAACGTCGGCGGGACTCACTAAGGCACTTAGGCAGGACATTGCTAGACTGATTCAGATCAGCACTGGCAATGCCAGCCGACGGGTGAGAAATAAAGTGCAGAGGATTTACCGGAACTATGCCATCCCCTGTGAGACACCCGTTGTTGAAATTCTGGACACACTAAAACAGAAACTTTCTGTTATATACAGTCGGTTATGACGGTATGGCGAAAGTTATTCCAGACGTGTCCAGAATGCAACATACACGAGCAACCAGCGGAGCTTTTTCAGATCTCTCAACGAATCCCAACAGAGCGCCCAGACAATACAGTTCTCGGTGACGGAAGCGAAAGAGTATTGGGGTGGACTTTGGGGGTTACCTGCCCAGCATGCTGAGCATGCTGAGTGGATCACCGCCGAAGCCACCCGTCATGCCAATACACCTGGCATGAATTTTGCGAATGTTACCGAAGAGGAAGTTCGACGAGCCATAAACATCTCGAAGAACTGGAGGGGCCCAGGTCTGGATCGGGTGCAGAATTTCTGGTATAAGAAATTTACCAGCGTACACAGTCGGTTGGCACGCAGTATAAATGAGGTCATGAGTCGACCGGAGGAATTTCCACCTTTCTTCACTGCGGGGATTACCTACCTTATCCCTAAGAAGGACACGGTGCAGGACCCCGCAGATACAAGACCGATCACTTGCTTATCAAAGCTCTACAAATTCATCACGTCCATTATTAGTGGAAGGATCAATGCGCACCTCGAGACCAACAACATTCTGTCCGAGGAGCAGAAGGGCTGCCGAGTTGGGTCAAGGGGTTGCAAAGAGCAACTTATTATCGACTCGGTAGTTGTAGGGGAAGCAACTAGAGGCCAAAGAAACCTCTTCAGTTGCTATATCGATTATGCCAAGGCTTTTGGTAGCGTTCCGCATACCTGGCTAATCGACATCCGTATACGGAGGGGCATCTTCCAGGGGGAATCGTTGAGTCCCCTTTGGTTTTGTATGGCACTGAACCCCCTTTCATGGCTACTGAATGATGCTAAAGGGCATGGTTTTGCAATAAAGTATGGCCTAAGTGCTAAGTGCGAACTGACACACTTGATATCCCTAGATGACATCAAGCTGTATGCTGGTACTGACAACCATCTTAGAAGTCTGTTGCGAATAATAGACATGTTCAGCCGTGATATTCGGATGGAGTTTAGATTAGACAAATGTCGAATCCAAGCCATTCGCAAAGGTCATCACGAGCCGCATGCCGGACATAGCATTGGTGACCTCCACATCGAAGCTATGTCCGAGACAGACTTCTACAAGTACCTAGGAATTCTGCAAGGAACCCATACTCGAGTTGGTGATCTGAAGGAAGCTCTGCTGTCCGAATTCCTGCGACGTGTAAAGCTGGTGCTGAAATCGCATCTCTCGGGGGAGAATCAAATGAGCGCGTTGAATGTATTCGCTATCCTTTCACTGGCTTATGCATTCGGCATATTACCGTGGACGGAGACCGATCTGGAAAACGTCCAGCGGCGGATACGAACAAATGTGTCCAAATTCCGAATGCATCATCCAAAGTCTGCCGTGGAGCGGATGAACCTGCCTCGTGACATCGGAGGTAGGGGCGTGGTTGACATGGCGGCACAACATCATCGCCAAGTCGACTTGCTGCGCGCTTACTTTTACAGCAAAGAGCAGGCGAGTCCCTTGATCGCCACACTCTACACAACAAGCCTTACGTACTGTTAGTTGACAAGACGGGTCGCTCCGCGTATATTATTGATGCTGCTATCCCCCATAATAGCAACATTGAACGGAAATACGTGGAGAAGAAGGTGAACTATGAGCCATTGGCTCGGGAAGTCAAAGAAATTTGGCGTCTCGGGCAGGTGGTTAATATTGTCAGCGACAGGTATTGTACCTAAATCCCTGACGGCTTCCCTTGATGTCCTGGGACTTTCGCACAGTCTGGTTCAAACCATGCAGAAGTACACCATTCTGCATACGTGCTCGATGTTGCGGGGAGTACTCGACGGATTCTCCCACTGACCACCACCAGTGCCCCTTTAGTTTTTAAGTAGGTAGGATGATCCGAGCCTACGTCCTGAAGGACTATTGTGTGGCCTTATAGTTATTATATTAGGAAAAAGGAAATCCGCCACGAAATCAACAGACAGAAGGCATGCTGCTGGCAGGAGCTAATCAATGACGTTAACAAATAGCCATGGGGCCTGAAGTATAAGCTGGTTACCAAAAAACTCGGTCCCCAACGGTCGCCTGCCCTATGGAAACCGTGAAGATTGAAGATATAATACAGGCTCTTTTTCTCCTCCACCCCTTCCGAACTGATGCTGTCGATGAAGGAGTGAGTACTGCAAAGGAACTAGACGAAGCGGTCCTATCCACGAAGGACAGAAAAAGCACCAGGACCGGATGCTATTCCTAGCGAAGTATTGAAACTCGTATTTAAATATACATAAGTCGACGCATTCAACGCATGTTTGACAGCGGGTGTTTTTCTTCTCGCTGGAAGATTGGGAGACTTGCTCATCAAGCCACGACTAATTGACCACAATATATACTGCGAGAAACTACTCACCAACACCAAATGTTTTTAGAGGGAGGCGATTTACAATTGATGCCATTGAGGAGGTGGTCCAAGCAGTAAAATTGGCTGAGGTGCACAATCGCCACTGTCAGCGAGTGGTGCTCCTTTGTGACCTTAGATGTAAGAAACGCTTTCAATTCTCTGAGGATGTGTCATATGCTGGAGGCACGGGAAAGTCGTTTCCAAACTTCATGCTACGTATTGCGGATGTTGAGGGACTATTTAAAGCACCGTGTCCTACTCTATCAGACTCGGAAAGGACAGCGCAAAATGGCCATAACATCGGGGGCCGCTCAACGAGCTATCCTTGCTTTGGAACGCTTTATATGATACTACCACTCAAGATGTCTTATGAATCGTATACGGTTGGATACACAAATAATGTTGCGGCACTGGTAATCGGAAGCAGGATTGACCAACCTCAACGCACACTGGGAATGATGATGCGGCGAATAAGCAGATGCATGGCTGAACATGGACCCTCCTTAGTTCTGGAGAAAACCGAGTGCGTTATACTGACCAA
This sequence comes from Hermetia illucens, assembly GCF_905115235.1. Classification (NCBI taxonomy): domain Eukaryota; kingdom Metazoa; phylum Arthropoda; class Insecta; order Diptera; family Stratiomyidae; genus Hermetia; species Hermetia illucens. The sequence goes on along the minus strand of NC_051855.1, from coordinate 6,353,678 downwards.
GGGTAGGGTTCCCACAATCCTCCCTATTCAGGTTGGTGAAACCATGATCTTGTCGGTGCTGACAGTGAAATACCTCGGAATGATGATAGAGTCGAAGATGAGTTTCCTCGAGCAGATAAGGCTGCGGGTAGAATGCTTATGACTTGCCCGACTGCTGTTCAATGTCAGAGGTCCTTTATCCAGCAGGCGTTGCTTGCTAATAGGCGCGGTTTAGTCCGTCCTCCTCTACGGTTCCGAAGTATGGTCTCACTCCCTCAGTCAGGAAATGTGCCGCAAGCGCCCAAAGAAATCACAAAGACGAGAGGCTTTGCAGTTTATGTCCGCCTATCGCACCGTCAGCAATCAGAGCCAACAGTAATGGTGATAGCGGAAATTATTCCAATCGCGCTCCATGCTGCCGAATGGAGGCTTATATACCTCAAAAAAGGTGAGGGAAACAAAGAAGCTGTCACTTGCGAAGTGAGAGCCAGTCATTTCTACGCATGGCAGCAATCTTGGAAAAACAATCGAGAGGAGGTCGTATTTCAATCGAATACGCAGTAAGGTTAACTATTACCTAACCCAGCTGCTTAATGAACATGGGTATTTTCACTCTTACCTGCACACAATCAGGTAAATCACGTTCGCCCGACTTCATTTATAGAAAGGATGTGATGGAAAATGCCTGCCGCACCTTTTTTTCTTCTACAAAAGGTGCGAGCACCATCACCATTACCTCTCAATGGAAGAGTGGCTTGCGTTTCCGCACACCAAAGTTGATACCATTATACAGAGCGAGGACAAATAGAGCCGAGTGGCACATTACATGCTAGGCATTCTTCAGGCGAACAAAACCGAGATGGATAGGAGAAATGCCAGGGTAGCTGAGGCTCCCTGAATCCACGGGCTGCTCATCTACTGAATAGGTCTGACCTGAGGTAGTGCCTCAAACGGTTCCGAATCTGAGTCCTAGACGTTCCAGGGAACTGTTTTAGCGGGTAGTCTGTCAGAGACAAAAGTCCGGCACTTTGTGCGTAAATGCATTTCACCTCAACATCCCCCCAACCCAAAAAAATTAGTGAAATAGAGTCTAATATAATCTATCCTCTGTTGTCTCTAGTTTCACTTGGTCTGAAACTAGCTGTTTGATTAAGCTATCTGGACCCTCCTATTCTTGGTGGGTTGTCTAGCAGTCCTCTTTCTATAGTTCCTTGTCCGCGAAACCCTTTCTGATCAACAAGAAGTGTCCGTTTTCACTTTTCCTTTTTCCCTTCTCAGAGAATTTACACCAAGCTTTATCAAGCTACCAACCAAGGGTCCACAGAATTCCCCCTTTCTCCAATTTGAGCGGGAATTCCAACGATATATGCTGGACATTGTGGGTCGAAGCAAAGTGGTGGGGCTCGAGAGAATACTCCTCTCCCTCTTGCCACACTTTGAGCAATGTGCTAGCCAAGTGCTAGCAGATGTGAATTTGGTGTCGGGTTGCTTCTGACAGCTACCGGAAGATGCGCTCTTTTGACCTGGCAGCCGGTAGTTGATAGCCATCTTCAAGATTTCGGGTCAGGTTAAGGAGCATCACAATTGTACAATGCTACGTATCAATGGAGACTTCCGATGTAGTAGTGAAGAATGAGCAATTAAACTCAGTTTAGGGGAGGCTTCCTGAAGGTAATAGCGTGGTCGTGATGGGTGATCTGAATGCTAAGGTGAGATCTAACAACACCTTGCTAGGAGATATGATGAGGAAACTCGGTCTTCGAGACCGCAACGGTAATGGTGGGAGATTGATGGATTTATTCAGCTTGCACTGTCTCCTCAAATCAGTAGCAAATTGTTCCGGCATAAAGCCAGCTGCAAGTCAGTTGGGTTGGGTTTCAACTGACCGAGTTGTCTCCTGGAGCGGGCATCGGCCTCTAAAGGAATCCCCATCTGATGGTTGTTTACGCTCGCTTGCGTGTTGCGTCCGCTACTTCCCGCAGGGTTAAAGAGCTGCGACCTTCTGAGTTCAACATCGACTGCTTGTATGATCCAAGTTTAACTCGACAGCGGGAAAGCTATCTTGTTAAGCGGACGGCAGATATACTGAGCAACCCGCCTGAGAGCATTGATGAACATTGTGCTGACATCAAAAATGCTCTTTTCTCGGGTGTAACACAGGCCCCCCTCTCCTTATTGATCGACCGAGAGTAGGCTGGTTTTCGCTCCGGTTCCTTGTGCATTGACCTCATCGCACCCTAGGGATCATTTTGGAACAGTACGCGGAGTTTAGATCTTCTCTGCACCTGCACTTCATCGATTTCGATAAATTTTTCAATAGCCTGAACAGAAAGTGTATCTGGAGTGTTCTACACAGGAGTGGCATTCCGGTGTAACTAACAGGTATTATCAGAGTGACATATGATGGCGCAAAATGTCACGTTCTGCAACAGGGTAAAACCTCAGGGGTCCAAAGCGGAATCCACCCGGGTTGCATTATTATGATCATTTCTTTTTGTTATTGGTGATGTTCTTCATACTGCCTTGTCTGGAGGACGTAGAGGAACTCAAGGCACATTGATATCTTTTCTGAAACATCTCGACTTGGGTGGTGTGTTCTTTCTGTGTTGCTATATGATGATGAAATGTACTACTCTTATATAGCAACACAGAAAGAACCCATCAAAAATGTACTCCACTGTTACTCAAAAGTTCTAATCTTTCGTCAATACCTGTCTGCATCGTATCATCGGATGGAATTAGCAATGAATAGGCCACGCATTAAGAAGAGGCGACAATTGCATTGTGGGTTGCACCATGCAGTGGGGTACACTCTCCCAAGATGGCGATTGACTCGCCCCATGGGCACGTGGCGTAGAACAGTAGAGGAAGAGTGCGAGCGGCTCGGAAAGTCATGGGGCAGGGAGCTGAAGGACATTTCAGGTAGCTGCGAACGATAGCGCGTAAGGGTGATTGTGATATACCCCACTAGGAGTGAAGGGCAAGCATATATATATTTGTTCGACTATAAAAGACAGCGTCTTATGGGAATGGAAACGAAGATGTTGCGTTGGACTTGTAACGTGACACGATTTGATCTCATCCGAATTGAGGATATCCGCGATCGATATGGGGTTCCACCAATCGTGGAAAAATTGCGGGAGAGGCGTATTCGATGGTATGGTCACGTAATTCGTGCTAACGACAATTTATTCGCCAAGATTGGCCTGTACATCGAGATCGATGGAGAGAAACCAAAAGGCCAGCCGAAACAACGATGGCTGGATAAACTGGGTGGGGATTTGGAAGCCTCGCGATTGCAGTCGGATCAAGCTTTTGATAAAGCTAAATGGCAGAACCGATTGCGACGAGCCGACCCTGCTTATGAACGGGACAAAGGCTGAAGAAAAAGAAAAGGCTCCACAACCCATTTATGGTATTGGCCTTGAGGATGCCCTTCCCCCAACTATCTCGGTCTGTCAAGCCCGTCCTCCAATTTTGAAATCTGAGTAGTGAAGCGCTGTCTACCTCAACAGAATCTGCCCAGGACCGTTGGCTAGCCTAGAGAAAATTTTATTAATTTGGAAACTTCAGGGTCCTTACATTTTTGGTTCAATTCATATGTCTCATTCGCCATTTCGTCTTCTTTAGCTCCTCCTTTAGCGTCGAACACTGCCCCTTTTTCATTGTGAAAGAGCTGAAATAAATAGTTCATACCATCAAAAATAAGAAAGCGGCAGATCCACACGGTATTTGCAAACTGATGTTCCACCAACGACCACATGTTGTCCACGAATATGCGAAGGACATCGATGCTGAATTCCTAGCACATTTCCTGTTTGGCCGTAAATAGCCGATCAATGGGTTGTATTCCAGTCCGTGAACCATCTTATCAGCGTACAGCCTAATTATTCTCTCTAGAATTTTTGTGAAGATTTTATAGGACGTACAAAGCAGTGAGGAGCCTTCGTAACTGTGACATGTCAACTGTCACCTTTCTTATGGACACAGTATATCACACTTTCTTAAACTCTTGTGTAATGCGTTTGTGGTTCCAAATGGAGAGAGCCTGGTTATAGATAGTTTTCATGGTCCATAGACCGAATGACTTGATGAGTTCAGCGGAGATGTTGTCTATGCCCGGTGCCTTGCTCATTTTAGGGTCTCGTATAAAACAACAACTTTTTAAAATCAGTTTGCTGTCTGCCGTGATGCTGTAGACGAATGTTCCAAGGCCTAGCAAGGGCGAGCAGACCCGAGTCTGCACGGGGACTCATCTGAAGTGGCTTCGGTCACCAAACCTTACCAGGGGTATACTGGTACCATCGGAACCGAGGTAGCCCCTGGACTCTTATACTTCAGGAGAATTCCTGTCGTATCTGAGTACAGCTAGGTTGGTTGCGGTTGGCCCCTTGTGGGAGTTTCATGGGGGCTGTGGTTGTGCTCGAGCGAGAAAAGACCTTCGGGCCTCGACGTGGTGTTGCGTATCAACACGGGTGCCATACTCCATAGTTCGGTAGAGATTTAGATAATTCTTGCATCCACCAGTATGAATGCTAAGCCATGCACTTGGTATAGACTGGTATCGTTGCGCTTGTCTCAGCGGGGCTCTGATTGTGGTCACAAAATCAATCCGTGCCTGAAGAGGGCCGTAGGATTAAGTCTCAAGACAGGTACCTACGTTACACACCGAGGACTTCACTGTCTGTTTGCCTGTCTATATGTCTATCACACGCATTTTTCGCAAAGGCCCATTGACAGCAAATTTGGAGGGAACTGTGAACGTTCACGTACAATTTCCACGATCACTGGTTCTTTCACTAAGGATTGGACTTAAACAACGCCTTGAACCCTCCTTTTTTTAAGGGTTGCAACCAGCATGCTATCTACTTAACAGGGCAGAGTTCATCCTTTTGGTGTTCACATTTAGAGCGCCCAATATATTGCAGCCATCTAACCGCAGATCCAATGGGATTATCGCAATGTGTAACAATGGTTGTTATTTCCGGAGTTGTCACAATCTCGGCAGATGTCGGATTTTACCTAATATTACCACCACGAACAGTGCCAAGCATTGAGGCTCGGAAGGTTCAAGCTACTTCAAATAGACAGGGGTCCTGGTGGGGTGGGTAGGTTAGTGAGAGAATCCGTCGAGGTCTCCCTCACCCCACAGACGGTTTAAAGTCTCTAATGCTGAACCACACATTTTGTACTAGTCGGTCTCCACCTGGTCCTGCATTATATGTTTTTTATAAGCTCGTGTGGCAAACACACCATCCTGATTGGCACACATAAATCCCTTCATCTTAACAAAGAGCTCCCCAGTTGTAATGATAAGAGTGGTTATAGGAGATCAGGTCGATCATCCAGAGTGGCCGATAACAACCTCAGAGGCCGTACTTCATACAAGATCTGAGGCGGAAGAGACAATAATTGAGACGGTGATCCGTCGTGGATCTTCCCCTCCTTGATCGCGGCACTCGGGTCGTTGTTTGTAGTAGCGAAGCGTGAGGAATCAAAGCGCTCAAAGGACCCTCCCACATTCCCGAGCCTGGCTAGCACAGAGGCGTGCAAGAACGTGTCGACCGAGCACTTTGATGGAGCTTCAATCTTTGTGAGCGGACCTTCACGGTCAATTTAATCAATTTGTTTACATTTTTGGGATAGCTCTGCCCTCTAGGTCGTTATCGGCCACTCAGGATGATCGACCTGATCTCCTATTTCCACTCTTATCATTACAAATGACACCCAACGTGGGGCCCAACATTTCCTGGATTCAGGCCTAATTTCTTGGTTGCAGGTTTTCTGAATCAAGTGGAAGATAGCCTATTCCGGTTCACAACTTCGTTTCGTGGTGTCGGATAGAGAATCAATAGATTCTCAATATTTTTCCCGGTTAGGCTCCACGTACACTTGCCTTCAGATTTCCAGTTTTAGGTTTCACGCCTTTTTTCCCCGGAAGCAAGTGTTCCTAAGCCTCAATTTCCTTTCACACCTTGTAACGTAGAGTTTCCTGTCCTATCCTTGGTAGAATACCATAAGAGCAAGTCGTTTGTTGTGCTTGTCTTGAGATTTAACGTTTCGTAGGTGATTGCCTCCCAGAAGCCTCTGGATCTACGGGCCTTTGCGGCTATAAAATGAAAGGTATTGCCATCCGAGCTTCTGAGGAGTGTCCTTCCCTACCGCCCACGTTGGGCGCCATTTGTAATGATAAGAGTGGTTATAGGAGATCAAGTCGATCATCCTGAGTGGCCGATAACAACCTCAGAGGCCGTGCTTCATACAAGATCTGAGGCGGAAGAGACAATAATTGAGACGGTGATCCGTCGTGGATCTTCCCCTCCTTGATCGCAGCACTCGGGTCCGGAGACTTACGGCTCCACCCGCGCGGTCGAGCCGTTTTTTTTTCTAATTTCCAATTTTAGTTCGCGTTCTGTTTATCATTCGAGAGGCCATCGTGAAATCCTAATTAACCTCTATTGTAGAATCCGGTGCATCGGAACAGACACGTTGTTTTGTAGTAGTGAAGCGTGAGGGATCAAAGCGCTCAAAGGACCCTCCCACATTCCCGAGCCTGGCTAGCACAGAGGCGTGCAAGAACGTGTCGACCGAGCACTTTGATGGAGCTTCAATCTTTGTGGGCGGTAGGGAAGGACACTCCTCAGAAGCTCGGATGGCAATACCTTTCAGCTTATAGCCGCAAAGGCCCGTAGATCCAGAGGCTTCTGGGAGGCAATCACCTACGAGACGTTAAATCTCAAGACAAGCACAACAAACGACTAGCCCTTATGGAATTCTACCAAGGATAGGACAGGAAACTTTACGTTACAAGGTGGGAAAGGAAATTGAGGCTTAGGAACACTTGCTTCCGGGGATCCTTCCCCGCAATCTGCCTTAAAAACAGTCGCATGCAAGGGACATGCCTGCACTTTGCTGAAAAAATAAGGACATAGTGAGTCGATTAGATGATGTCGATAATGTTATGCTGACACATCCGATCTTTTGAAGAAGGTTCCGCGGGAGATTTTGGGTGACGCACTCAGTGTTTGGGCTTGGTAGTCTGCATCGGCCCCTGGACGTTTTTCACATCGGTCTTCGTCCACGGCAATGTTCTAAATATTATACATGGACCAGTGAAAGGATAGTGGCTATGTTGAGTGCGCTTATTTTAATCTTTCCCTAGAGAAGTGATTTAGGAGCAGCTTCGCACGTCGCGGGAATTCGGGATCGCTAACCTGAGCATGGGTTCCTTGCGGAATTCCTAAGTACTTGTAGAGGTCTATCTTGGTCTCAGCTTAGCTATAGAGGTCACAAATGCTATGTCCGGCAAGCGGTTCCCGATGAGCTTTGCGGAAGGCTTGAATTCGTTACTTGTCTCCCAATCCGATTATTATTATACTTAAGTCAATACGAAACCTTACAACCCTTAAGAAATACCAAAACCCGTGGCATCTGAAATCAAAATCATCATAATTCCAAATTGTAATCGTGATCGTTGTGTAGTGGTTGGTGATGGTGCTGGTGGTGATGATTATGATAATAGTACGAGATATCAAGGAAGGCGCATGGATCCTTCATTCCTGCCTTCCCAATCTCTTATTTGAATTCATGAGAACACAACGAAATTGATACTAATCCAAAATTGATTACGTAAAATTAACCAAACCATCGGCATGAAAAAGCACGTTCGTGTAATCGGTTTGGAAGTGCCCAAGGAATTAAATTCCTTTGCAAGTGTCGAAGTGAAGTATAGCAGAGCAATGCAAATAAGAATGCAACTAGCAAGTCCACAAAAAGATACATTCAAGTATGAGGAGGTGAAAAAGGCAGAAAAACATGCAGCAACAGAACAGATTACAAAGAAATGCTATGTTGTGGTCTGCTCTCGCTCCCATCCACTAAACTGTGGGCATGAACACCGACAGCGCCAGCGACGAACCAATAACTTGCTGTCCCATTAAAATATCTGCTGCTCTTTACTGTATAAATGCATTTAAGTCTTTCGATTGCATTTCTATCCCCCCCACCCCCCTCGCACTGTAGATAGATACAAATATCTCTATAAATTCTGTCTACAATAGCTGCGCGCAATGGTATAGTGTGGATACACTATTCCAGTATCTTACACTGATTACACTTTTGTACATTATTATCCCATCCAGTCATACCACGATATTGTCCGTCTGTCTGTCTGTCTGTTCGTTTGTTTCTTCTGTAGAGTTTGTATCTTTTCTTGTGTTTTGTGTCTTTTGCGCGCGAGATTTTTTCACTAGCATTGGGCGCCCACCCTTCTTTCGCGCTGGTCGAAATAAAGTATCCAGTGAAATGTGGTCTTGAAGGTGGGTTTTGTCCTTTTTTTGGTATTTCACAGGGACTGTTGCTGGCAGTTAGGGTTTTGAAGTGATCGTGAGAAGCTCTATGATCAGTGGTTGACTCTCTTATTTTATTCGAGTCTCTAGGCTAGAGAGTCTGGAAATATTTCTATCTCCTTATCTTTGATTGATAAAATCTGTAGTAGGGCATAAATTAGGAGTATATGAAAGTATTTAACACTGGTCTATCAAGGATTATCCGGTGAAGTTCTTGCGGAGTTGCAGATTGCTGGGCTTTATTTTAAAAGTTTATCATTGGATGTGATAAATCCCGGCATTGATCGCTTCCTGATGAGGTCCGGTGGGTTGTTATTGGTAAATAAAATCAGACCAGGGGTGTTAACCCGCGCGACCGACTAACTTCCAAAAAATTTTGGGCCCTTTTGTATTTTCTAATTGAGCTTGAGTAAAGATAACCTTTTGATGTTTCCCATACTTTTTCTCCAAAAGATCCCACAGCAGCACAGACAAAACTGCATTATGTTCCGAAATCCTTCCTCTGAATTTGTCACCCATATTTTTCCCATTGTAATTCACAGACAACCAGGAGGCGACTTGGTCATTTAACAAAGCAGATCGATCTGGGTCTTTTTTTATATCATGTAATCTCATCTTTGTCGTGTGTCGATTGCACACCATTCACCCTCCCTCCGGTCTTATTTCATTCCTTCTTACCTATATGAATCCTTCTCGTTGCACACACGAGAACTCTTGTGAGCATTGAAGCAGACCTACAGACGAAAACAGACAGACCAACAGACATGCGCGGCTCATAATGAGCATGATGATTTACGGCACATATCTTTGAATTTGGATGACTTCAAGTTGGACGCTTTGTTGAGTGTAGCAACAACAATTTTAAGGCATAAGGCTATATGCTGTCTGAGAGAAGACCAAAATGGAAATATTGATTTCCACTAGGTAATTTCGACGGTCTTTGCTAATAACTTTGTAGCATTTTAGGTTGGATTTAGATAATCTTGAGAAATGTTCGATTCCAATTAGTCTGCATATCCTTTGATTTTCTGAGACGACCCAACTCCGCCGTGTTATTGACATAGCATGCTGGATCCAAGCCGAGATAAGGGAGGAGGGGTTTTGGCACCGTACTTTGTACTTCTTCTTTTTCTGCAGCCTTTGTCCCGTTCACAAGCGGGGTCGGCTCGTCGTGATCGGCTTCGCCATTTGGCTCTATCGAATGCCTGATCTGGGTGCAATCTCGAGACTTTCAAATCCCCATCCAGCGTATCAAGCCACCGTTGCTTAGGTCTGCCTTTTGGTCGTTTACCATCGACTTCGATGTTCATACCAACCTTGGCAAGTGAATTCCCGTTTGCACGAATTGCGTGACCATACCATCGAAGACGCCCCTCTCGCAACTTTTCCACGATCGGTGGAACCCCATAACGATCGCGGATATCCTCATTTCGGATGTGATCTAAACGTGTGACGCCACTAGTCCAACGTAGCATCTTCGTCTCCATTACCGCAAGACGCCGTTCATTGTCTTTTATGGTCGGCCAACACTCAGAACCATAGAGAGCGACTGGACGGACGACATTGCGGTAAATTTTAGATTTGAGACGTTCGTTGATACGTCGATCACAAAGGACACCAGTTGTGGAACGCCACTTCATCCAGGTTGCGTTAATGCGTGAAGCAATTTCATAACGCAGTTCTCCATTGGCTGATAGCGTTGACCCGAGGTATTTAAATCGCTCAGTTCTGGGCAGATCACTGCCGCTGACAGTGATTGTGCCTGTTTCATGGGGATCGGTCGTCAAAAATCCAGTTTTGTTTAAATTCAATCTGAGACCGTGTTGCATTAGGCGTTCATTCCACCGTACTTTGTACTAAACTCAGTAAAAACAAAAATAAAATTCTGATCATGATAAATGAAGTATAATTAGAGTTACATCACTATACTAACTTCTACCATATCTCCCTTGATGACAGGTCCCGCGACAGACCGACCAAGAGAATGCATTCAATGCTGTTGAAAACAAAAATGATCGTGTTGAGAAGGAATTCAATGCCCTGAAGAAATACTAGGGCGTTCACCTCTGTCCTCGCGGCAGGATGGGCTCGATCCTGTCGAGAAATGGGCAAGGGTTCTTGGTTCATTGACGGAGTCAAGACGAGCCAAACAAATACGTGTCGCCACGCTAAAAATTGGCACCCCCACTAGAAGGACGGAGGAACTCGCAAGAGCCCTTTGGAAAGGGCGCATTATACCTGCGCTCTACATGAAGCCCGATGCGATGGTGTGCTGCCAAAAGCTCCGACATAGAACGGGAACGGTGTTAAAATGGCAATAAACGTCTTTATTTTGATAGCCTGTTGGCACTGTCACGTTTCCATGATACCACTATTACATCAATGGTGCGTACGCGCCATAAAAAGGTCCACCTAATGCAGAGAAAGATACCTTCTGTCAACTTCTCGATACATCTGGGACAGTTCGGAAAATCATCCAACCCAAAGCGGTGCAGATACTGCCTGTAGCAACCACCGTGTCCCGTGAGGAACTGGGTAATGTGGTAGTTGGTATCCCCATGTTTTCGCTTAAGCCACACCCTAATGTTGGGAATGAGCCTGTGCGTCCACCGACCTTTCGCAGACTCGTCCCATCTGCGTTGCCAGAGATCAAGCGACTCTGATCTTGCCGCATTTCTACGCTGTGCATGCCCCTCCATATGTCTTGCATTGTACAGGACACTCATTTCTTTGGCCAGAATGTCAACCGGGATCATGCCTGCCACCACCAATACTGCCTCATCTGATGTGGTTCTAAAAGCACTGCAAACCCTCAAAGCCATCCGCCGGTAAACCGAGTTCACCTGCTTCCGTCTCTGAGGGTTTGCAAGCGCATCTGTCCACACAGGCGACGAGTAGAGCAGGATGGAGCGCACCACTCCGGCTAGCACCAACCTCCGGCAATGTTTCGGCCCACCAATATTTGGCAACATTTTTGCAAGTGCCGTGGTGGCACTGGCTGCCTTTTGGCATGCATACTCTAGGTGCTCCCTAAAACTCAATTTGGTGTCAATTATTACCCCCAGGTATTTGATAACCGGCTTTGATACGACCGTATGTCCACCGACCTCCACTTTTACAGTATTATTTCTCCTGCGTTTCGTTATTAAGACCGCTTCCGTTTTCGCGTCCGGCAAGGTCAGCCCGGCCTTTTCTAGCCAGGACTTTACCGCTCTCACTGTTTCCATTGCGTAAACCTCCACATCTTCTGGGTGTTTTGCTGCAACAACCACAGCTAGGTCATCAGCAAAGCCGACAATCGTAGTCCCTTCTGGGACGAGAAGAGCAAGCACCCCATTATACATGACACAACAGGGGACCAAGTACCGATCCCTGTGGTACCCCGGCTGTGACAATGTACTCTTTGGGGCCCTCATCCGTCCCGAACCAGAAAGTCCTCTCTGAGAGGTAGTTTTCCACCAAATTCGCTAAGTATCCGGGGACACCTATGTCAGCCAACGCCCCTTTAATTCTATTCCAGTTGGCCGAGTTGAATGCGTTTTTGACATCCAACGCCACCACGGCACAGCAACCGCCAGAAATCAGTGCACCTTTTGCCAGGTTTACCACCATGCCAATTGCGTCCACCGTAGAGTGGGCGCGTCGGAAACCAAACTGGCGTTCCGACAAACCATTGCTGGCTTCGACGATGGGCAGGAGTCTGTTGTAGATGACTCTCTCCATCATCTTCCCCATTGTATCCAACAGGCAGATAGGACGATACGACGCTGGGTTTCCAGGTTGCTTGCCAGGCTTCGGAAGTAACACCAACTTTTGCTTTTCCCCCTGGGCAAGGAATATTCCTTCTTTTAGGCACGCCTCGAAGGTGTTGGCGAAAAGTTCGGGCCTAGTCTTCACTGCCAGTTTCAAAGCTCGGTTAGGGATGCCATCCAAACCTGGGGCCTTGTTGTCGCCGAACCTACCACATATTTCCCGCAGCTCCTCCACAGTTACAGGCGGTATTATGCCGTCATTTGGCTGCACAAAAATTTGCCTTCACCTATTTTCGTAGTGAGGGAACAGAGTGGTAACAATGTGTTTCAGGAGGCGCGGACAGGTCACCTGGGGTAATTTCCGCAGCCTTTTCATCACCACTCTGTAAGCCTCGCCCCAAGGGTTTATGTCGGCATGGTCGCACAGCTGTTTGAAGCAGTTCTTTTTGCTCCTCCGAATGGCTTCCTTTAGGCGGCCACGCAATTGCTTGTGTGCCTCCTCTCGACCGTCGCTGCCGGGTTTTCCCCTGAGCCTCTGGCAAAGCCTCCTTGCCCGAAAACATACGGCTCGCAAACTTGCGATTTCGTTGTTCCACCAGTAGTTGGGTTGCCTACTGGGGAGAAATCGCCTTCTGGGCATAGTAGCATGCTTCCGTCACCCATCGAGTGATCTGCGTGGCTTTCTCTCCAGCCGCACCATTCAGGGATATGTCGGATTTGAGCACCCCGGAAAACGTGTCCCCCTCGAACGCTTTCACTGTCCAGCCAAGCATACCACCCGGCATTTTGCGAAAACTCTTTTTCGAGCTCGATCCGCCCTTGATCTCTATGCAGATTGCCTGGTGGTCGCTGTGAGTATAGTCCTCACTGACATGCTTAGCGATTCTACTGGCTAAAGTGGCACTCACGTATGTCAGGTCCACTATAGACACCAGGCCCCTTCCCCGGAAAGTGTACGAAGACCCAACATTCGCCAGTACCACGTCCAGCACCGCGAATTCTTCGAGGAGAACACGTCCCCTGACATTAGTTATCTGGCTGCCCCATTCAAGAGCCCACGCATTGAAATCGCCTCCTATTATGATCGGTCAACGTCCTCTTGCATCCAAAACAAGAGCAGCAAGCATCCGCTCATACTCGACGAGTGTAGCGCTGGGTGGAGCATAGCAGCTGTAGATGTGGATGCCCTTCACCTTCGCTCTGATGAAGCCCTCCTCCGGGTGCTCCATTATTTCTTGGAAGGCTTGTTCTCCACAAGTCCACAGCGCTGCATGACCCGTTTGGTCTTTGACCCAAACGCTACCACCGCGGTTTCGGTATGGTTCACTTATTTTGGCCACATCGATGTTTTTCTCGCGGATGGTTAGCGCGAGTAGGTCCTGCGCCGCCTCGCAGTGGTTCAGGTTGATTTGTATCAACCTCATCTGCGATTTGTGCTAAGGGCTCTCCTGTATTCCGGGCACCTGCTGCTGCCCGCAATGTGCCGATGGTCCACACCCTCCTTTCCTTTGCAAAGTAGACAATTTGGGTCAGCTTCGCAGTCCTTGCTGATGTGGCCTTCCACTCCGCATCTCCTGCATTGCTTTGACCTGTCATTTGGGTTAGTGCATGACTTCGCAATGTGACCAAAGCCAAGGCATCTAAAGCACCGTTTTAACGCCACCTGCTCCCTAAGACGACACATAACCCAGCCTATTCTCACTCTCCCTGCTGCTAACAGTTTGAGTGCGTTCTCCACTGGTAGGCTGATGATGGCGGTTTGTGTTCCCCCATAGGATTTCCTTAGCGTTTTCACCACTGACTCTTGTAGTCCGGCAAGTTCGAACTGTTTCTCCAACGCTTCGCGAACCTCCTCCTTCGTCGTGATTTCATATATATCTTTGCAGATTATAGTGATCTTCGGCCTGCTAGCTCTTATGTCGGCTTGCTGCCCTGAAGTCTTCCCGATTTGGCTTAAGAATTTGTCCGCGGTTACATCCTTGGATTTCTTAAGTTCCAACATAAGATATCCCTTCTGCGACCGTCTAATACGGCTGACGTTGTCTCCCAAATTGGTAAGTTCGGGGTCTGCCTTCACTTTCCTGAGAATGTCGGCGTATGACCCTTCGCCTCGTTTGGAAATGAAAATCACCTCCGGTCTAGTCTTCCTCCGATAATTTCTTTTCCGCGGTTCTACCTTCCTCCAAGCTTCCGCATCCGCCTTTGAAGGTTCGATCCCTTTTCTCGAGGTAGCCACTGCAGTATTTTCACTGGTAGCTTCAGACGTACTTTTCATGAAATCCGCGTTTTTGGGAGTTGAGTCCTTTTTTCTTTTCGGGATTTGCTGGCCTGTTGAGTCATTCAGCTTTTCGCGCAGCCTCTTCCCCGGTTTCTCCCCTTTTGTGTTTTGAACCGGCGTTACTTGAGTTGCCTGGTTCACTTTTCCAATCGGCGACTTCCCTACTCGTTCATCCTGGGCCTTGCCGTACGTCAAACGGATGCCTCTTATCATGGCCCTTATATTTTGGTGAATGTTCCTGCGCTCCTTTATAAACTCACACAGCTCCATGATCTTTTTACCGAGGGCAGTAAAGGCAGCTCCAGACTGATCATTGCCCAAAACATCGCTCGGGTGAATCGGCGTCAGTGATTCTTCCTCATCGAAGACTCTCGCTATACGCTTCCCACTGGGGGTAGCGATCGTGGGGGCTTGTGCCCGTGTGGGAGGGGATCTGCGAAAAATCGAGCTCCTTCTGAACGGGTCCATCACTGGAGCCAGTTCAAGTGCATGGTCATGACACATTCGCCGAGCATTCCCTTATCCGCACGAAGGGACGCGCCTGATGGGAGATTTGGCAACTCCACACAGGGCCGTCAAGTGTCTAGTAGTCCTGGTAGACCTGGGGCCCAATTTCAGGATAACCTCAGCCCAGGCAGTATGTTTTATTGTGAGAAGATTCCTAATGGGCCTCGTGATAACTTAGTGGGAGAATAGATTGATAAATCCCCAGGACAAAGGTAGCTAAGCCATGGTAAGAATGGCCAAAAGGGGAGTCAGGATGCAATTCGCGCTGTTATTAGAGGAGGACCAAATATGTCCTGACATAATCCAGTCATACAAGCTATAACGATTTAACGTAACTGGAATTGAGTGCGTAAATGTTTAGAAAATTAGCAACTTGCCCAGTTTCACGTGATTATCCTAATTATCAGCAAACATCTTTCTAATATCAATCAAAAGGATACCAAATCTTCCAAAGTTTCTTTCCGTTTTTCCCAAAAAAAAAACCCAAAAAAAAAAACACTTTTCATCTACGTACATCCTTACAGTTCACTCTCCTCTGCAATCAACACGAGAGCAAAAAAAAAAGATATTTAAACCCCAACCGGAAACCATAATACCCCCACGAATTAAGTGCTTAAGTAATTAAATCTTGGCATCGTTTAAAATTAAAAGGATCCATTCTGGCCCCTAATTCCGTCGCATGATGACTTAATTGTGTGCGATATAGAGGTAGGACTGGCAGACGGCATCAGGCAGGTCATAATGGAGCAGCAAGCAATCAGCCTTTTTTGCTGCTGGTGCTGACGTTCAAGGACGAATTGCTTGGGTGGCGGTTGTTAACTACAAACGATACCGATGGTGACGATGAAGATGGAGCAGGTTTTTTTGAGATAGATGTTACTTGCTGCCGTTTTCAAACCCAAGGAAGGGAAGCGATACGATGAAGTAAAAAGGGTGTGTAAAGGGTTACTATTGTTGTTTAACGCTTTCAATCAACCAAGGACCTTGCTGTCGGTTATACAGCAACGATAGCTTTTCATTGCAGGATGCTACTTCGCTCCGGGGCTCATTTGCATCGCGAGGGGTGGTCGTTGGGTTGGTCCGTTGATCTGGTTCATTGCGAGCGTTGTTTTCATTTAATCCTATCAACGCTCCCTTGGACCATGGATACAAGTCGGATGAGCTCGGCGACGGTAGGGGTGTCAAGTTTTCATTTAACTAGGCCGGTTGGCTAGCAATGAAGGTGTGCTTCCTCCTACAACCCAAAAAATCTTTTTCCGTGTATCCAGGAGTGTTGTTTTCATAGTCGCCCATAATCTTGGGTAAACAAGAGAAAGTTAAAAGATGGCTAAACGCAGTCAGTCAAGTCACAAGCTGAGCTCTGTTGCGCCAGGGAACAAGCAACAAGGAAAACAGGCGAAAAGCCACAGGAAAACTTTGTCCATGTGAAAGGGGTTGAAAAGTTCGTTGGGTTGTGACACGATGGCAATAATGAAGCACCCAAATTTTTGTACAACTGTGGTGTTAAGTAGAAAGATTATTTTTTTTTTGTTTTTCATCCCCTTTGTGTTGAGGGCGCTGTTTCCTTTTGTTGAGTAATTATTCTCGATGTCTGTTGGCATCCAACCCCCGGCTACCAATCAGGAATGGTTTTTCAGGCGCGCCAACAGATTTTTTCCTTTACAAGATATTTGAGGGCATGACGGTGTTAATAGGTCGCTGAGGATGGAGGGGTTGTTTGCACAGATTGAACAAATAATGATAATGATGATGACGACGACAGATGATAATGTTGATGACGATGGGGTTGAATGAGAGTTGAGAAAGCAAAGTGTTGGTTTTGTTTAATCACGGTGCAACAAGTGGCGCTATGGGGTCTTTTTTTCATGGGGATATCCACGGGGATTTGGAAGTTGCAACCAAAGGTGGTGTAATAAGGCGTTGAAAAGCTTTTGTTAGTATGAAGCGGTGGATGATTTTTTATATTCGCTGGGGGTTTATGGTCAGAGATATTTATTTTTGATGAGGGATTTTCAGTGTGAAAATTTAATTTGATATTAAAAGGCGTGAGATAGGGGAATACCCTTCATGAATGAAATGATTAAGTCAGTCCACAAGTCGAAAACTGAAAGCTATGTATTCATCCTTACAGCCAGTGTTGTCTTTTTGATAGCAAGGCCTTCTAGAGCTCAAGTCAGACAGCGAAACGAAAGGAAGTACCATGACGAAAGAGGAGGGTAATGCTCTGACATTGGAGAAGAGCTCCACGCGCTAACAGAACCGGTGGCCAGCACTAAAATAGCCCAGGTAAACCTCCACCATGCAAAATTTTCATCTGCAGTAATTGCAAGGCAAGTCCAAAGGATAACATTGCGATAGTGCTGGCTCAAAAACCTTGGGTGTACCGGGGACAGATTCGCAGTCTGCAAGGAGGAAGTATGCAGGTAATTTGGGAGACCTCGTGGCTGTTCAAGCCGGAGGGAAAAACTCGAGAGGCAGTCGTGGCATCAGAATACTTCCCAGGAGACAACACCCGGATCGCACCCGAATTAGTTGTTACACAGGCGAAGCTCTGTGAGGGGAATAGCTACCACTTCTGCTCGGCTACGATGCCAACGCCCACCATGAGGTCCGGGGAAGCAGCGACATTAACCGAAGAGGTGAGGCCCTCCCCTCCTCAGCAATAAGTTAGAAATACATAATATAGGAAACACAACAGCATTTGTGACCAGCACAAGACAAGACAGACTCTTGGAGACACTCTGATGTGCGGCTTGGTCAAGAATTGGAGGTTGTCGGATGAACATTCTATATCGAACCATAGACTAATCAGATTTCCCTCAGGAATCGTCAACAATCCTTCATGGGTCGTTTACGATACGGGGAGTGGCGTCCCCGAGCAAGTAGTTCTGACCCCCTAGCTGGCATAATACTTGCGTCCTAGGTAGTAGCCTCGAGAAAGTTTCTCGGTAAAGAGCGAACTGCTAATGACCGATACACGCCGGGACACTCTGGGAGTCCCCGGAGCCGTCGACAACTCCCTGTCGACGTCGATGGGGTGATGTGAGCCTAGCTCTGCCAAGGTGGTAGTTGGGGCGTGTATCAGGAACCAGCCCCTTCGGGACCCTGGTCGGGTAGTGCGCATTGAACCGGTGTTAGTAGACCGCGTTGCCCAGAGCGAGCGCTGATCCGTCCGTGAATTCCGGGATCAGCTAAGCGTAGGTCAGGCCTCAGGGAACTAGGGCAGGGGCTGTGTCCCCGAGGGTATACCCATTCCTGAATATTGCGGCCCGCTCCCTTGCACACGATGCGCTGGTAAACAACTCAAATGGAGAATAAAAACGAACGAAACGAGGAGATAGTGGAAATGGAGAGTGAGCTGGCTGCGTTTATTCGCAGCACGAAAATGCGCCGTTCGCCCCAGCGCCCAGCGAAGGACGCAACAAGGGCTGAAATACCCGACGAGACATCGGGACGCGCAGACGGAGAGAAAGACCCGGAAAGTGATGCGGCACCTGCAACAAAGATAGGAACCCAGACCATACAGCACAGTGCTGTAATTGGGGAAAGAGGCACAGTGGAAACTGCCGAAACTAATAAAATGATTTCGAATATAAGCCGAGTGGGAGGACTATCGATTACTCTGGCGCAAGCGGAAGAGGAAAGACTTATTAAAAAATGCACGGCAGTTGTGAAGCACATGCCATCTTCGACGTTCCTCCAGAAAAACGTCGGCAAGGGGGTGAAAAACGGGCTAATGGAACTGAAAGAGCTCCTGGACAGGATTTCATACTATAGGCGAACATGGAAAGTAAGACAAAATCCGCAGGAAGCAGAAACAACCGCGCTTCCCGAGGAGAACACCACGAGTACCAAACGGATCGCTGACAGCCCATTGCAGAGCGAACTTGGTAAAAAACGAAAAGAGGAAGGGACATCTGGAGGAGACTTCACTCAGGTACTCTCCAGGGCTGAAAAGAAGAAGGCGAAAAGGATCAAAAGACAACAACACGTCGCGCCATCAGAAAAACCTCTGCCTAAAACTAAGGCGGACACGAAGGACGGAGTGCCAAAAGAAAAGGTGGGGAGACGAAGGAGGACTAGACCGCCAGCTTTGCTTATTAAGCCGACGGAAGGCAAGACTTTTGCGGAAGTCCTCAGCGAAATCCGTTACAAAATCAAACCCGAAGACAACGGAGCGGAGGTGTCTTCCATATGTAAACCGAAAGGTGGTGGAGTCTTAGTCGAACTAGGTCCGAAGACTATAAATAAAGTGACGTTCTGTGAAGCAGTCAAGGGGTTTCTAGGAGAAAAAGCTTTGGTTTCTAGCCTGGAACCCACGTGTGCTTTAGAAATCCGAGACCTTGACTGTCTCACGGAAAAGAACGAGGTAGAAGAGGCCATCAAACGCGAATGCCCGGATTGGTATCACCTCCGCAAACTCACGAGGCCAAAAACTCGCTGTAGTGGAAGTTGCCGAGCACTACGCGAGGAAGCTTCTAAACAGCGGGAAAATAAGAATTGGTTGGGTAGTGTCTAGGATACGAATTCGGGCCGCCCCAACCAAATGTTACAGATGTTTGGATTATGGGCACACATCTGCAAACTGTCGGGGACCTGACAGAAGGGCAACATGCCGTAAATGCGGCCAGGCAGGCCATAAAGCGAACAGCTGCAATGAAAAGGAAAGCTGCGTCCTATGCAGGGACCATGGCGCGACTGATGAGAGCATTGCGCACACTGCGAGTTCGGGGCGGTGTCCAGTTTTCAGAGCAGAACTGGAAAGAGCTAGGATACGGTCAAAATGATTCGCATGCTACAAATCAATATGCACCGGAGTGCAACCGCTCACGAGTTGCTAGCGCAGTTCGCTGCGGAGACCAAAGCTGATTTAGTACTCATCAGTGAGCTGTACCGAAACAAGGGCCCAGTTTCATGGCACCCAGACATATCAGGTACCGCTGCCATCTGGGTTCGGGACGGCACCCTCCTGGGGGTTCTTGCCCAAGGCCGAGGGGACGGCTTTGTCTGGATTCGGTGTTCAGGGATAACGTTTTTTAGTGTCTATCTTACGCCGAATGAGACGATGCCGGACTTTCGTCGGAGGCTTGAGGCTTTGGAGGACGCTATCTTAAACACGGTTGGGCGGATCCTGGTCGGGGGTGATTTCAATGCTAGGGCACTTGAATGGGGCATGCCTCACACAGATTCCAGAGGGAAACGAATTCTAGAAATGGCGGCGAGAACAGGACTGGTAGTTCTAAACACCGGATCCACCCCAACGTTCCGGCGCCCGGGCTGCGAAGGAAGCATTCCAGACGTAACCTTCGCGTCGGAATCACTGGTGTCGCTGGTGGAGTTTTCAGTCTTACCTGCACAAGATTGGAAAGGCGCGTTCTCCGGATTGTGTGTTTTGCAATGGAGTTGTGGACGATGCCCACCACACTTTTTTTTCTTGTGGAGGGTGGGATGGGGTTCGTCAGCAGGTCTATTTAAACACAGAGGATCTGTCTCCAGGAAGAGATGCTGAGGACTGCTGACAGCTGGAACCGTGTTGCCCATTACGTTCGGGCCCTTCTCGTTGCTAAGAAGATGGAACTCGACCGGTGGAGGAGCCGGATGGCAGGGGGTTCCTTGAACTGACAGTTCCCTTCCTCCTCTCCCCTCCCGTTGGTGAAAGGAATTCCCTGATTTGAAGGCTCCGCAAGGCGGGGGAGTTCGGGGGCTGGCCCGAAGCAATGTGACAAACGGTTCCAGGCTAGCTCTTTGACGATGGGGAGGTGTTTAGTTGGTAGTCGGACGACGTACCGAATCGGGAATCCGACACTGTGTGCGTAAATGCATTCACCTACCCTACCCCAAAAAAAAAAAAAAATAGACTAATCAGATTCGACATTGAAGGCAACCTGGAAGGAAACAGAATAACAAGGAATCCTAGGAGAAGAGAGTGGAGGACGACATGGCCCATCTACGGTGAGCGATTAGCATTCTGCCCGACACACCAATAACGGACAGAAGGGCGAAAAGGGTGAATTGGAAACTAGCGAAGAAGGTATGCTCGGAAGCTAAAATAAGATGAATAGTGGGAGTTGAAACCGCTGGAATCACCCTGATTACCTGGTATAGTGACGGATCCCTTACGACAGAGGTAGCAGGTGCTGGGGTCATTGGACCAAATACACTTTGAACCAGCGGGTAAGCATACGAGCATGTTTTAGATGGAAATGTACGCTATAGACCCTCTTTGAACCTCGAAAGCAACTATAAGGAGCAGAGAATTGCTATTCTTACCGACAGCCAAGCGGCTATTAAGGCAGTTAGGTCCCATTAGGTAAACTCCAAACTGGCCTCCGGTTCACAGTGGGAATACTCACTGGTCATTGCAGCCTAAACTATCACCTGGAAGCTAGGGATATATACGAACTCTGTTTGTAGGTTCTGTGAGTAGAGTGATGAAACCTCCATACATGTTCTGAGAGAGTGTCTGGCACTTCTTCAAAGTAGGTTCATGAGCATGGGAGTACCATTTAGTATCTTTTTGTTATATTTTTCAATATTCAAGAACGCCGGTCACTTCCAACCGGTTAAGAAGGGAAGGCCCACTGGAGTCCTGCTCAAGATCCAGTACCAGAAAGCCATGCATATTCTCAGCAAGATTGTTAAGAATAAGGAGGTCGGTACAGGTCGAATAAAAACACAAGCGGATCAGGGTGAGCAATTGCTCAGACGCTAAGTAATAACCTCTGGAGAAAAGTAAGCAGCAAAAGCTAGCCGACGAGCCACGAACTGCGAGGCCCTTCAGCGACGTGGTCAGGAGGCTCCTACATGTGGCGCTGACGGATAGCAATTCCGCTAGCAGCAAATTAGCGTCGGAGGTGTTTGCCAGCGTTGAGGACAGGCTGTCGGAAATGGTAGCTGAGCATCTCCTGAACCCCAAAGCAAACACACGGGATCCATTCCTTGCTTTGATTCCTCCCAGGTGGTCTGTGGGTTTCAGGTTCCAGGGACTTTCTCGATTCGCGCGTCGTTAAGATCAGCGTAGTAAAATTCAAAGTCATCCCCTACGAAGGGATTCCCAAGAGAGTGGTCACTCGCATCTGGTCGTCGAAAATGTGCATGGATAAGGACAAGCACGTCCAAACGAACAGCCAACCTTTCCTGCTACCTATAAACGGAGAGTGAAGGGAAGGCACTGGAAAAGGTAGACTATAAAGTGCCGTTCGGAGTCAGAAACGCGAAGGTGAAAGCGGACGATGATCTGGATTTATTCGAAGAGATGAGGATTGACGGTCCGACGGGGACTAACGAACCCCCCAGGAAAGCATGCTGAGGGTAACGCAAATAAATTTTCAGTACTCGAAGTGCGCTTCAGCTAATCTGCTCGCCTTGCTCCTACAGGAAGATATCGACATCGCACTAGTATAGGAGCCTTGGATGGGACACGACCGGACAATCAAAGGGCTCTAAAGCAAGGTTATAATTTATTCCGCAGCGCTGGAAACGCCGATCAGGACAGACCTAGAGCATGTATCTTCTTCTGTATCCGGACCTGACTTCCAGCGACCTAGTCGTGGTCAAACTGAAGCAGGCGGGGGCGGAGTTCTTGTATATTTCCTCGGCGTACATGGCTCACGACCAACCACCTCCGCCAGAAGAGCTACAACATTTGATGACCACCATAGCAACGAAGAAGGTTAACTTTTTGATAGGCTTCAACGCCAATGCAAGGCATACGCTTTCGCGCAGTTCGAAAATCAACGAAAGAGGTGAGTAATTCTTTGATCTTATTATTAATATAAATATATCGGTGTGAAATAGGGGCAATAAATCAGCCTTCCATTTCCCCAGCTCGGAGAAATATGACGGTTGGGAGGAGGTCTTTGACATCACCCTACTAACCGACAATGGGATTCCTTAGGTGGAAAACGGGAGAGTGTCTGACCAGGGATCCTTCTCAGATCATCAGTCAGACGTTAAGACTACCAGAACATACATACATGGTTGGACTATTGTCAGAACGCGACGCTTAGTAAGATTGTGTTCAAGGAACACAGGAGCCCATGCTTTCTTAAAAAGTCGGATGGCTCCTGCACGGAATCTTCTGGTGAAATCTTGGAGCTGCAGGTGCAGACGCCATTTCCCGAGAGCGAGGAGGACTGTGAAACAGAGCCTTGCTTGGGGGGTTTTGCAGTTACCTCTGCCGCGCGGGACTATCTAATCGGTAACTACCGAGGATAAGATCGACTGGGCTATAAACAGCTTCTCCGCATATAAATCTCCAGGTCCAGCTGGCATAATGCCAGTCATACTACAGAAGCAGCCGGAAAGGGTTGTGTCCTGGCTTGTCGAAATTTATATTTTTCTTGGCTCAGAGATCACTGCAGTACAAGCGGTATACACTAGCTTCCTTCTCAGATATAGAGGGAGCGTTCAACAATGTTAGTAACAACGCCATCAAGGAACCATTGACCAGTATTGGATTGCAGGGGTATCCTACATATTGGATTATAGCCATTATAAGAAGCAGGATAATCCAGTCGGATCTGGGAGGCAACCACTTGATCAAAGCTCTGAACAGAGGCACGCCTCATTGTGGCGTCATCTCTCCGGTGCTCTGGTTAATAGTGATTGACGACGATGGCGAATATTGCACAGCAGTGGGGTGAAGGTGATAGCGTATGCCGACGATTTGGTGATATTAGTGTCAGGAATGTTTCCCTCCATTGTGAGTAGCATCATGGAAAGAGCCTATGGGCCGCAAGATGCGGGATTGGCATTAACCCATCCAAAAAGAAGCGGATGCTATTCACCATCAAGACAAGGCTACCTAAACTCCACCTTTATTCCAATGTAAATTATCTGGGTGTAATCCTGGATCCAAAACTAAATTGGAGATCGAACATAGAATTGTGGGTGAAGAAGCCTGCAAGAGGATCTTGGGTTCTCCGGCCAAGGGTGGTTCTCTGGATATACACAGCTGTGGTGCATCCCATCATTATATACGGCTCTATTGTGTGGTGGCAGGCTTTCAACAAAAAGTACAATAGAACGAAGCTTAATAGGATTCAAGGAACCACGTGTACAGGTGCTACCGCGTTTCTGCAGTCCTCCCTGGTAGATGCTCTCAATTTACTCTTGCGTCTCTTCCTAGACCTGCACATTAAATGCATTGTAACGTGCAGTGCTGTCGGAGGATGTAATGCTGGACGGCGAAGCTCTACGTGCATACATAGTAACATCCTTGACGAAGTACTTCAGAAAATCAGGGCATTCCCCACCGCCTATGTAACATGGCAACCAGGGCAGAGTGGAAGACCGGCGGGGTGTTGCGAGGCGATGACACAGTATTCTTCACCGACGGATCAAAGATGGTCTGTGAAGTCGATGCGGGAGTTTCTCAAATACAAACAGTGTATCAGCGTCGTATGGCTTCGCCAGTGTATTCCAAGCCGAAGTACGATATTGGCAGCCTGTCGATGAGTGGGGCATGATCCGAGCCCCAAGCGTAACATAGCCATTCTGACTGAGAGCGAAGCGGCCATTAAGATCTTGTGCTTAGAAACGCCATCCTTCAGGCTGGTAGGGTAATGCAAAAACGCGCTGGACAGTCTGGGCGGTACGCTCAAGGTCACGCTACTCTGGGTTTTCGGATATAAGAACATAGAGGGGAATGAGTGGACTGACAGATTGGCCAAGCGGGGTTCTGCTCTTGACAGTCTTTCGGCGAGAACAGTCGGTATTTCGGGGGCGACTGTAAAGGGGAGAACCACCTGGGCCAAGTCTCCCGATCAAGAGACAAATTAGAGCCAGGCCACGGACACTGGGTAATCTATTTTTTGGAGACCTTAACAGGATGGAAGAGCTGCTTTCCTTTGTAAATGCTACGAACTGGCCCTAAAGGTCTGAGCTGGCTGGACTCTGCCTCCTTTCTCTCATAACAAGAGTCAGGGTCTTAGGAGTTTGTAGCATCAAAACGGACACCGCAGCGCTAATTGGGCTCCAGATACCAGATACCTACCTTTAAGAAAGTATCATCTTCGAATTGTAGATAATTAATCCAAAAGAAACATCCGGAAAAAAATTATTATTATTGTGCCGGCTTTTGCCTTTTTCTTAAGTAGGTTCTCCTACTCTTTCACCGGTTCTTCATGTCATCATCCTCCTATTTATCGCGTCGCTGCACTCACTTGCGGTTTTTCCTAGCCAGGCACAACGAAACTCGCGAAGAGAAAACCAAGATACACCATCTTTTCTTAGCCTCTAACTTGAATAACTACCAAAAAATTTGTAGATACTCTAGGAGTAGTACGTTAAGATTATTATGTTTGCTATTGTTTAGATATTGTCATCTTTTTCTCTATAGTTTATCCATTGCATATAGTGCTAGTCTCCAGTGCTAATATTAGTTAGCGGGAACCTTCATTAATTCGGCTCAAAGTCATTGTCGCATTTTCAGTGTGGTGTATTTGAGGTAAAAAAAGATTTCAGGGAAATCTGCCCCACTATAATTGAAAAGCAAATTTAGATCCATTTTTTTGGTTTGAAAAATACAAGAGAGGCAGGAAGAGCCAAGGAAACTATCTGATTTTCTCATCTATTCAAATTTTTCGTCAGATACTTAATCACGTGGGGGCTGGGAAATTTGAGTTAGATGTAATTACATCGAGGGGTATCTAATTGCCTAAAGAAGTCATCGTTCGTTTTCTAGGTTAATGAATGAATAACGTTCTGAAATAATTTTGATTCTTAGAAAGGGCAACAAGTCAAAAGCAATTGTCACTTTGAGTAGAGAATTTTATGGGGCCACAAAAAAAAAACAAATTTCCGGAAGAACAAAGCAAGCAAGCATAAAGATATAATTTGTGAAACTTTAGAACAATTATCGGGGGACATTGTTTGGTGTACGATTTTCGAAAATAAGCCGTAATTAGCGCTGATGGAGAGAAATGGTAGTTCATGCGAGGGGGGCTCGTTTTTACGTGCGTTCAAACGATTGGTCAACCTTCTCCTTTGAAAAAGTCGCGAGCTCCCTAAGCCAAAGTATCTGAATCTGTTTCATAAGCAGGTAAGCTTGAATGACCTTACTATAAGTACCATAAGTCCTGGCTCGATGACTATCTGGGTGAAAAGTAGGGAAATATGAAATAGAGACTCAGCAGCCAACAGGACCGTAGTGGTCCACTGTAATCGATGGCCTCCTCCGACTGAATATCCCAGACTCGTTTATGTATCACATGATTTCTGTTTATAGATGTGATGTTACGCGCTGCATCAGGACCAAAAATCCATAGACTGGGCACTAACATAGGAAATGTTCTATAAATTCCACTGCCCCATTAAAGGATTGACAGATCATCTTGCAAACTTCCTATTCTGAACAAATGCCCGGTCAGTCAGAATGCCAGCAATACTTCTGCAGTATGTCTACGTGGCTCTGACAAGAAAAACTTGGTGTCCTTGGCTGTCCTTTTGTGAAGCTTATTGCCAGTTTTTGATAACAGCATTACCAATGGTACTAACAAGTACCACATCAACCCACATACCCACACCACACCAACCCCATGACTTTCCGAGACACTCGCACTGTTCCTCTACTGTTCTAGAGCCTCAGTTTTGTTGGTGTTTCTCTTCACTCCAACTCTACTTTCCTCTTATTCCAAATCCTGAGCCATTTGGGCGAGGTCCATTATCCGGTGAGAGAGTAAACAGACGTCATCGGCGTAGTCGATGTGTTTGAGGGAAGATGTCAATGTTCTTTGAATGCCTCCACGTCCTCCCGACAAGGCAGCATGAAGAACACTACCAATAACAAGAAGAAATAATATCGGTGAGAGGATGCAACTCTGGCAACTCCGCTTTTGACCTGAAAATCCTCCGAGATTTTACCTCGGTGCAGCACGTGACATTTTGCGCCATTATATGTCGCTCTGATAATAGCTATTATTTTCTCTGGAATGCCCTTCGTGCGTAGAGCAATCCAGATATATCCTCTGTTCATACGGCCGAAAGTTTTTTCCAAATTGATGAAGAGTTGATGTTGGTGATGTGGTCAATGCAGGAGGATCCGGAGCGAACCAGCTGACTATCAAACTTTCGAGATATTCTTTGATGGGTTCCAAGATTATTTTAGTTATTATCTTTGCGGCGGCAGGGAGCACGAAGATACCCCTCCAATTATCATACTCAAAGCGTGTTTGGAAAGTTAACGATCATCCCTTTCTTCCACTCTCTAGGAAAGGTCTCAGATTCCCAGGACTTCCGTACTAGTGGAAGCAGTAGATGTGTAGTAAATGCGGATGTAGCGATAAATAACTCTGCGAGGACACCGTCAAGGCCAGCGGCCGAAATTATTATTTCTATCTTTTCCTCCAAGCAATAGTCCGTATCCGGATGTTATGAAGAATAGCCATTTCATCCACAAGAAGAGGAACCTCACCAAATGTAATACGGTTAAGAACAATGGTGAAGTGTTCTTTTCACCCCATTATCGTGGGTGACAAGTCGATCGTTGGCGTCCTTCACAAGATTATCTGAAGTGTGAATGAATGAAAAGCCACCTGAAAGCCCAGCATCATGTCGCCCGATCTGCCTGTTGAATGCAATGGAGAACATAATGGAGAGGACTGTTTACTACTGACTTCTATGCATCGCCGAAATCAGCAATGACTTGTTGAATCCAATGACCATGACCGTGAATCTGGGAAAGCGCAAACTGGTTTCTCGCGTTGTGAAATGTCATGTATAATGGGATGCTTCCTCTTCCCGTCGCAGAGCGGATTACGATTGTGGGTTTTGTGGATGATCTAGCTGCGTTTGTTACAGTAAAGTACCCAGTGGATGTGAAGGTCTACGCAACAGAAATAGTGAGAGCGGCACAGTGACTACCAGGCCGTCTTTCTCGACATCTGAAATGGGGTAGACGAAAGTCTAGTAACAAGAGAAGTGGAAATAACGGGATAGCTTAGTGGTCCACTATATTTTTCGAGGCCCACATACTCGAGTAGGGCGATCAGTCCCAAGTCTGCAACGAACTCATCTGTAGTGGCTCTGCCACGAAGCCTCATTGGAGGTTATCTGGTACCATGGGAGCCGTGATGGCCCTCTGAGAGCATATGCTCCAAGAGAATTCCTGGAGGATGTGTTCTCGGCCCGGTTATTTGCGGTTGGCCCCCTAGTGGGAGTTTCACGGTGGTTGTGGTTATGCCTTCGTCGCGGGCAGAGCTCCTCGGAGCTCAAGCGTGTAGTTGCGCTGCACAACTCGGGTGCCGTACCCCTTAGTTGCGGCAGAGTTGTTAGATAGGCCTCGCATCCACTGGTATGAATGCTGAGCCTGCACTCAACATAAACCAGGACCGCTGTGCTTGCATGGCGGGACTCTGATTGTGGTCCTAAAATCAATCCGTGTCCGAAGAGGACCGTGGGATTACGCCTTCACGGCAGGTACTCACGAAATTCGAACTAACCTTAAAAAGGCTATACGAGAAAGTAAGCCGAATTGCTACTATCAGTTATGTTTTGAGGGAAATACAAACTCGTTGGGCTTACAATATTTGTGGACGAAAATGACCCCAAATGACATGCCTGCGACGGTTCAACAGGACATCTTCTGAATCTCCGGGGTGACCGGTAAGGAACTGTGGGAGATCGGACGAATTGAGGATAATAAGACTCCGGGATCGGATGAAATTCCGAGTCAAGCCCTGAACTTGGCTGCAAAAATCTGGCCCGCATGGTTCATAAGTACATTTGAATCGTGCATGGTGGAAGGAGGTTGGGTTGGCTCTGTTACTGAAGCCCCAAAAACCACTTGGAGCGCCCTTTTTAAATCGCTTTATCTGCCTTTTGGATACAATGAGGAAGATTTTACTTTGGATAGGGTGATATTCAACAGGCTGCTTCCGTTTGTCGGGTTAACAGGTGGTCTATCGGAACGGCAGCATGGGTTTCGCAGAGCCGGGTTCACGGTCGATGCAATAGCAACAGTGGACCCGGCCCGGGAGGCATCGACCACTTGTAAGTGCCGCGCGGTGGAAACGCTGAATGTCAACAATGCCTTTAACTCGACCAACTGAGATTAGATTAATGATACCTTGTCTAAACTGAGTGCCCTGGTTTCCGAGCTCGGGTAATCGAGATTTGCGAGACGGATGATTGGGCGAAGAAATATGTTGTGAAAGCAGGTGTTCCTCAAAGCTCCGTATGGGGGCCCCTGTTGTGTAAAATATAACGGAGTTCTCGACCTCCGCATACCAAAGGAGGCAACATTAATTGCTTTTGGAGACATTAATTGACGATGGTAGTAGTTGCGAAACACCCCCAGGATGTGAAACTCCATGGAAGTGAAATCATCCATGCCATCAAAGCATGGCTCTAGCTGATGAAACTCGAGCTGATGGAAGATAAGACGAGACGGTCCTTATTACCAATCGCAGGTAAAATAACACTATCAAAATCCGGGTTGGTAATCACGAGGCCCTTTCAAAATCGAGCATTAAATAGGGGTAATTATCGATGTCAAGTTTAGTTTTAAGGGCACCTGGATTATACTCGCGAAAAGGCAGCAAAGGCATGGTCATCTCTAGCAAGGATGATGTCTAATTGATCAAATTCTAGTCTCCGGCTGCTTGTTACAAGCTGCCACACCCAGCTCCTGTTTGGGCGTGCTCCATACCGGATCTGGAGAAGGAGGTTTTCAAGCGAAGTACGACCTTACCGAGAACACCAATAACAAGACCAAACAAAGATGAACTAAAAGCAGCTTTTTGGACAATAAAACCCGGGACAACACTCACCGCACATGTTCAAGATGCTCGACAGCAGGAGGTACTCCAGGAACAAGGAAGAAATCCATTCAAAAGAAGCTCATCAACTTTGAGATCTCCACCAATGCCAAAGACGATGAAGGATAAAGTACAGGCCAAAAGTGAAGGACCATGTAAAAGGAGTAACCCGGCCGGGACTTATAGGGAGCAGAGTCCCGATCCGCAGGAATTACCCTTCACCCAGCTTGGGGCAAAAATATTTGACCTGTCCGAGTTTATCAAGGACAAGCACAACGTGCACCAAGCCATAAAGAATATGGTGAGGGTTATTAGAGTCCTCTATAATAGATCGCAGATGGAGGAAAAGAATAATAAGAACACGCCGAACACCGCTGTGCCAACAGTATCACAAGCGACCCAAGTGACGCCTAACCGTACTATCATCGAATCCCAGCGAAATAAGGGAGTACGTGAAAAAGAGGGGGATCCTTTAAATAATCAGCAGGCGTCTAAGAGAAAAAAAGGCGGACAGGACATCCTGAAAATCAACACCAACAGCTCAGAAGGAGGAAAGCATACAGCGAATTTAGGAAACTCGACCAACGTTACGAAGCCCAAAATGAACGAAAACGATGGATGGACTAAAGTTACCACGGGAGCTACTCAAAAAGGTCAAAGCTGACCCCGACCTAAAAGATCTGAGCGGAAATGTGAACAGAATCCGAAGAACCCAGAAAGGGGATCTCATATTCGAGCTGAAAAGATCCAGCGGTGGCAAGACTGATGACTTTCGAACTCAAGTAGAAAACTCACTTGGGGAGAATGCCGCAGTGCGTGCCCAAAAACATGAGATCTATATACAATGTAAGGATCTCGATGAAGTTACATCGAAAGGAGAAATTTGCACTGCTCGGAAGGAGCAATTCAAGTTGAAAGTATTTACAGAGGAGTCTGTTGTCGGTCTACGGAAAGCCTATGGTGGCACTCAAACGGCCACCATACGAGTGCCAGCGGAGGCAGCGCAGATTTTGTTAGCTGCCGGAAGGGTTCCGATTGGATGGGTTGTCTGCCGTTTAAGGGAGCAAACTTCACTAAAGAGGTGCTTTAAATGCCTCATGTTTGGGCACTTCGCGAAGGCATGCACCAGCAGCATTGATCGGTCCGATCGATGCAGAAGGTGTGGGGAGAAAGGCCATATTGCCAGAGAGTGCAATAGGGACCCCAAATGCTTATTGTGCGAAGCAAAAGAGGGACAGGATAACCGGCATATTGCCGGAAGTGGCAAATGTCCAGAATTTAGGAAGGCGCTCACTGCAATGAGAAAATGAGGTTTAGAATATAGAAGCCGTCACGGTGGCGTATGGGTCATAGATTCGACCGGTGGAGCGGCGATATGGGCTTGTGGTCGACAGGCCATACAATATACTGGGAGTCAGGCAGCCAGTGGCTTTGTGTGGGCGAAAATAAGTGGTGTATATATATACAGCTGCTACGCCCCGCCAAGTTTGACACTGCCCGAATTCGAGCAAATGCTTGATCATCTTGTTCTCGACGCAAGGGGACGAAGTCCAAAGGTGATTGCTGGTGATTTCAATGCTTGGGCCCTAGAGTGGGGTAGCAGAGAATCAAATGCTAAGGGGCGCAGTCTATTAGAGGCTTTTGCGCAGATGGACATGGTTTTGGCTAACGAAGGTGCTGTAAACACCTTTCAGAAAAGGGGGTCAGGCTCGGTTGTAGACCTGACCTTTATCAGCCCTTCCCTGGCGCGCCGTATGTCTTGGTGCGTCAGCGAGCGTCAAAAAGCAAGTGTATAGCCTTTGATTTTTTGATGACGAAAATGGGGGAAAAGCTGAAAAATCATTTTTCGAGGATTTAGACGTTAATTTCTCGTTTAGTACTTTCCAAATAATGAAAAAAACACCCGATTTTCGATTTTGAAATTTTAGGGTATCAGCGTCAAAAAGCAAGTGTATAGCCTTTGATTTTTTGATGACGAAAATGGGGGAAAAGCTGAAAAATCATTTTTCGAGGATTTAGGCGTTAATTTCTCGTTTAGTACTTTCCAAATAATGAAAAAAACACCCGATTTTCGATTTTGAAATTTTAGGGTATCAGCGTCAAAAAGCAAGTGTATAGCCTTTGATTTTTTGATGACGAAATTGGGGGAAAAGCTGAAAAATTATTTTTCGAGGATTTAGACATTAATTTCTCGTTTAGTACTTTCCAAATAATGAAAAAAACACCCGATTTTCGATTTTGAAATTTTAGGGTATCAGCGTCAAAAAGCAAGTGTATAGCCTTTGATTTTTTGATGACGAAAATGGGGGAAACGCTGAAAAATCATTTTTCGAGGATTTAGACGTTAATTTCTCGTTTAGTACTTTCCAAATAATGAAAAAAACACCCGATTTTCGATTTTGAAATTTTAGGGTATCAGCGTCAAAAAGCAAGTGCATAGCCTTTGATTTTTTGATGACGAAAATGGGGGAAAAGCTGAAAAATCATTTTTCGAGGATTTAGGCGTTAATTTCTCGTTTAGTACTTTCCAAATAATGAAAAAAACACCCGATTTTCGATTTTGAAATTTTAGGGTATTAGCGTCAAAAAGCAAGTGTATAGCCTTTGATTTTTTGATGACGAAAATGGGGGAAAAGCTGAAAAATCATTTTTCGAGGATTTAGGCGTTAATTTCTCGTTTAGTACTTTCCAAATAATGAAAAAAACACCCGATTTTCGATTTTGAAATTTTAGGGTATTAGCGTCAAAAAGCAAGTGTATAGCCTTTGATTTTTTGATGACGAAAATGGGGGAAAAGCTGAAAAATCATTTTTCGAGGATTTAGACGTTAATTTCTCGTTTAGTACTTTCCAAATAATGAAAAAAACACCCGATTTTCGATTTTGAAATTTTAGGGTATCAGCGTCAAAAAGCAAGTGTATAGCCTTTGATTTTTTGATGACGAAAATGGGGGAAAAGCTGAAAAATCATTTTTCGAGGATTTAGGCGTTAATTTCTCGTTTAGTACTTTCCAAATAATGAAAAAAACACCCGATTTTCGATTTTGAAATTTTAGGGTATCAGCGTCAAAAAGCAAGTGCATAGCCTTTGATTTTTTGATGACGAAAATGGGGGAAAAGCTGAAAAATCATTTTTCGAGGATTTAGGCGTTAATTTCTCGTTTAGTACTTTCCAAATAATGAAAAAAACACCCGATTTTCGATTTTGAAATTTTAGGGTATCAGCGTCAAAAAGCAAGTGTATAGCCTTTGATTTTTTGATGACGAAAATGGGGGAAAAGCTGAAAAATCATTTTTCGAGGATTTAGGCATTAATTTCTCGTTTAGTACTTTCCAAATAATGAAAAAAACACCCGATTTTCGATTTTGAAATTTTAGGGTATCAGCGTCAAAAAGCAAGTGTATAGCCTTTGATTTTTTGATGACGAAAATGGGGGAAAAGCTGAAAAATCATTTTTCGAGGATTTAGACGTTAATTTCTCGTTTAGTACTTTCCAAATAATGAAAAAAACACCCGATTTTCGATTTTGAAATTTTAGGGTATCAGCGTCAAAAAGCAAGTGCATAGCCTTTGATTTTTTGATGACGAAAATGGGGGAAAAGCTGAAAAATCATTTTTCGAGGATTTAGGCGTTAATTTCTCGTTTAGTACTTTCCAAATAATGAAAAAAACACCCGATTTTCGATTTTGAAATTTTAGGGTATCAGCGTCAAAAAGCAAGTGCATAGCCTTTGATTTTTTGATGACGAAAATGGGGGAAAAGCTGAAAAATCATTTTTCGAGGATTTAGGCGTTAATTTCTCGTTTAGTACTTTCCAAATAATGAAAAAAACACCCGATTTTCGATTTTGAAATTTTAGGGTATCAGCGTCAAAAAGCAAGTGTATAGCCTTTGATTTTTTGATGACGAAAATGGGGGAAAAGCTGAAAAATCATTTTTCGAGGATTTAGGCGTTAATTTCTCGTTTAGTACTTTCCAAATAATGAAAAAAACACCCGATTTTCGATTTTGAAATTTTAGGGTATCAGCGTCAAAAAGCAAGTGTATAGCCTTTGATTTTTTGATGACGAAAATGGGGGAAAAGCTGAAAAATCATTTTTCGAGGATTTAGGCGTTAATTTCTCGTTTAGTACTTTCCAAATAATGAAAAAAACACCCGATTTTCGATTTTGAAATTTTAGGGTATCAGCGTCAAAAAGCAAGTGCATAGCCTTTGATTTTTTGATGACGAAAATGGGGGAAAAGCTGAAAAATCATTTTTCGAGGATTTAGGCGTTAATTTCTCGTTTAGTACTTTCCAAATAATGAAAAAAACACCCGATTTTCGATTTTGAAATTTTAGGGTATCAGCGTCAAAAAGCAAGTGCATAGCCTTTGATTTTTTGATGACGAAAATGGGGGAAAAGCTGAAAAATCATTTTTCGAGGATTTAGGCGTTAATTTCTCGTTTAGTACTTTCCAAATAATGAAAAAAACACCCGATTTTCGATTTTGAAATTTTAGGGTATCAGCGTCAAAAAGCAAGTGCATAGCCTTTGATTTTTTGATGACGAAAATGGGGGAAAAGCTGAAAAATCATTTTTCGAGGATTTAGGCGTTAATTTCTCGTTTAGTACTTTCCAAATAATGAAAAAAACACCCGATTTTCGATTTTGAAATTTTAGGGTATCAGCGTCAAAAAGCAAGTGCATAGCCTTTGATTTTTTGATGACGAAAATGGGGGAAAAGCTGAAAAATCATTTTTCGAGGATTTAGGCGTTAATTTCTCGTTTAGTACTTTCCAAATAATGAAAAAAACACCCGATTTTCGATTTTGAAATTTTAGGGTATCAGCGTCAAAAAGCAAGTGTATAGCCTTTGATTTTTTGATGACGAAAATGGGGGAAAAGCTGAAAAATCATTTTTCGAGGATTTAGGCGTTAATTTCTCGTTTAGTACTTTCCAAATAATGAAAAAAACACCCGATTTTCGATTTTGAAATTTTAGGGTATCAGCGTCAAAAAGCAAGTGCATAGCCTTTGATTTTTTGATGACGAAAATGGGGGAAAAGCTGAAAAATCATTTTTCGAGGATTTAGGCGTTAATTTCTCGTTTAGTACTTTCCAAATAATGAAAAAAACACCCGATTTTCGATTTTGAAATTTTAGGGTATCAGCGTCAAAAAGCAAGTGTATAGCCTTTGATTTTTTGATGACGAAAATGGGGGAAAAGCTGAAAAATCATTTTTCGAGGATTTAGGCGTTAATTTCTCGTTTAGTACTTTCCAAATAATGAAAAAAACACCCGATTTTCGATTTTGAAATTTTAGGGTATCAGCGTCAAAAAGCAAGTGCATAGCCTTTGATTTTTTGATGACGAAAATGGGGGAAAAGCTGAAAAATCATTTTTCGAGGATTTAGGCGTTAATTTCTCGTTTAGTACTTTCCAAATAATGAAAAAAACACCCGATTTTCGATTTTGAAATTTTAGGGTATCAGCGTCAAAAAGCAAGTGTATAGCCTTTGATTTTTTGATGACGAAAATGGGGGAAAAGCTGAAAAATCATTTTTCGAGGATTTAGGCGTTAATTTCTCGTTTAGTACTTTCCAAATAATGAAAAAAACACCCGATTTTCGATTTTGAAATTTTAGGGTATCAGCGTCAAAAAGCAAGTGCATAGCCTTTGATTTTTTGATGACGAAAATGGGGGAAAAGCTGAAAAATCATTTTTCGAGGATTTAGGCGTTAATTTCTCGTTTAGTACTTTCCAAATAATGAAAAAAACACCCGATTTTCGATTTTGAAATTTTAGGGTATCAGCGTCAAAAAGCAAGTGCATAGCCTTTGATTTTTTGATGACGAAAATGGGGGAAAAGCTGAAAAATCATTTTTCGAGGATTTAGGCGTTAATTTCTCGTTTAGTACTTTCCAAATAATGAAAAAAACACCCGATTTTCGATTTTGAAATTTTAGGGTATCAGCGTCAAAAAGCAAGTGCATAGCCTTTGATTTTTTGATGACGAAAATGGGGGAAAAGCTGAAAAATCATTTTTCGAGGATTTAGGCGTTAATTTCTCGTTTAGTACTTTCCAAATAATGAAAAAAACACCCGATTTTCGATTTTGAAATTTTAGGGTATCAGCGTCAAAAAGCAAGTGTATAGCCTTTGATTTTTTGATGACGAAAATGGGGGAAAAGCTGAAAAATCATTTTTCGAGGATTTAGGCGTTAATTTCTCGTTTAGTACTTTCCAAATAATGAAAAAAACACCCGATTTTCGATTTTGAAATTTTAGGGTATCAGCGTCAAAAAGCAAGTGTATAGCCTTTGATTTTTTGATGACGAAAATGGGGGAAAAGCTGAAAAATCATTTTTCGAGGATTTAGGCGTTAATTTCTCGTTTAGTACTTTCCAAATAATGAAAAAAACACCCGATTTTCGATTTTGAAATTTTAGGGTATCAGCGTCAAAAAGCAAGTGCATAGCCTTTGATTTTTTGATGACGAAAATGGGGGAAAAGCTGAAAAATCATTTTTCGAGGATTTAGGCGTTAATTTCTCGTTTAGTACTTTCCAAATAATGAAAAAAAACACCCGATTTTCGATTTTGAAATTTTAGGGTATCAGCGTCAAAAAGCAAGTGCATAGCCTTTGATTTTTTGATGACGAAAATGGGGGAAAAGCTGAAAAATCATTTTTCGAGGATTTAGGCGTTAATTTCTCGTTTAGTACTTTCCAAATAATGAAAAAAACACCCGATTTTCGATTTTGAAATTTTAGGGTATCAGCGTCAAAAAGCAAGTGTATAGCCTTTGATTTTTTGATGACGAAAATGGGGGAAAAGCTGAAAAATCATTTTTCGAGGATTTAGGCGTTAATTTCTCGTTTAGTACTTTCCAAATAATGAAAAAAACACCCGATTTTCGATTTTGAAATTTTAGGGTATCAGCGTCAAAAAGCAAGTGCATAGCCTTTGATTTTTTGATGACGAAAATGGGGGAAAAGCTGAAAAATCATTTTTCGAGGATTTAGGCGTTAATTTCTCGTTTAGTACTTTCCAAATAATGAAAAAAACACCCGATTTTCGATTTTGAAATTTTAGGGTATCAGCGTCAAAAAGCAAGTGCATAGCCTTTGATTTTTTGATGACGAAAATGGGGGAAAAGCTGAAAAATCATTTTTCGAGGATTTAGGCGTTAATTTCTCGTTTAGTACTTTCCAAATAATGAAAAAAACACCCGATTTTCGATTTTGAAATTTTAGGGTATCAGCGTCAAAAAGCAAGTGCATAGCCTTTGATTTTTTGATGACGAAAATGGGGGAAAAGCTGAAAAATCATTTTTCGAGGATTTAGGCGTTAATTTCTCGTTTAGTACTTTCCAAATAATGAAAAAAACACCCGATTTTCGATTTTGAAATTTTAGGGTATCAGCGTCAAAAGCAAGTGTATAGCCTTTGATTTTTTGATGACGAAAATGGGGGAAAAGCTGAAAAATCATTTTTCGAGGATTTAGGCGTTAATTTCTCGTTTAGTACTTTCCAAATAATGAAAAAAACACCCGATTTTCGATTTTGAAATTTTAGGGTATCAGCGTCAAAAGCAAGTGTATAGCCTTTGATTTTTTGATGACGAAAATGGGGGAAAAGCTGAAAAATCATTTTTCGAGGATTTAGGCGTTAATTTCTCGTTTAGTACTTTCCAAATAATGAAAAAAACACCCGATTTTCGATTTTGAAATTTTAGGGTATCAGCGTCAAAAGCAAGTGTATAGCCTTTGATTTTTTGATGACGAAAATGGGGGAAAAGCTGAAAAATCATTTTTCGAGGATTTAGGCGTTAATTTCTCGTTTAGTACTTTCCAAATAATGAAAAAAACACCCGATTTTCGATTTTGAAATTTTAGGGTATCAGCGTCAAAAGCAAGTGTATAGCCTTTGATTTTTTGATGACGAAAATGGGGGAAAAGCTGAAAAATCATTTTTCGAGGATTTAGACGTTAATTTCTCGTTTAGTACTTTCCAAATAATGAAAAAAACACCCGATTTTCGATTTTGAAATTTTAGGGTATCAGCGTCAAAAGCAAGTGTATAGCCTTTGATTTTTTGATGACGAAAATGGGGGAAAAGCTGAAAAATCATTTTTCGAGGATTTAGACGTTAATTTCTCGTTTAGTACTTTCCAAATAATGAAAAAAACACCCGATTTTCGATTTTGAAATTTTAGGGTATCAGCGTCAAAAAGCAAGTGTATAGCCTTTGATTTTTTGATGACGAAAATGGGGGAAACGCTGAAAAATCATTTTTCGAGGATTTAGGCGTTAATTTCTCGTTTAGTACTTTCCAAATAATGAAAAAAACACCCGATTTTCGATTTTGAAATTTTAGGGTATCAGCGTCAAAAAGCAAGTGTATAGCCTTTGATTTTTTGATGACGAAAATGGGGGAAAAGCTGAAAAATCATTTTTCGAGGATTTAGACGTTAATTTCTCGTTTAGTACTTTCCAAATAATGAAAAAAACACCCGATTTTCGATTTTGAAATTTTAGGGTATCAGCGTCAAAAAGCAAGTGTATAGCCTTTGATTTTTTGATGACGAAAATGGGGGAAACGCTGAAAAATCATTTTTCGAGGATTTAGACGTTAATTTCTCGTTTAGTACTTTCCAAATAATGAAAAAAACACCCGATTTTCGATTTTGAAATTTTAGGGTATCAGCGTCAAAAAGCAAGTGTATAGCCTTTGATTTTTTGATGACGAAAATGGGGGAAAAGCTGAAAAATCATTTTTCGAGGATTTAGGCGTTAATTTCTCGTTTAGTACTTTCCAAATAATGAAAAAAACACCCGATTTTCGATTTTGAAATTTTAGAGTATCAGCGTCAAAAAGCAAGTGTATAGCCTTTGATTTTTTGATGACGAAAATGGGGGAAAAGCTGAAAAATCATTTTTCGAGGATTTAGACGTTAATTTCTCGTTTAGTACTTTCCAAATAATGAAAAAAAACACCCGATTTTCGATTTTGAAATTTTAGGGTATCAGCGTCAAAAGCAAGTGTATAGCCTTTGATTTTTTGATGACGAAAATGGGGGAAAAGCTGAAAAATCATTTTTCGAGGATTTAGACGTTAATTTCTCGTTTAGTACTTTCCAAATAATGAAAAAAAACACCCGATTTTCGATTTTGAAATTTTAGGGTATCAGCGTCAAAAGCAAGTGTATAGCCTTTGATTTTTTGATGACGAAAATGGGGGAAAAGCTGAAAAATCATTTTTCGAGGATTTAGACGTTAATTTCTCGTTTAGTACTTTCCAAATAATGAAAAAAACACCCGATTTTCGATTTTGAAATTTTAGGGTATCAGCGTCAAAAAACAAGTGTATAGCCTTTGATTTTTTGATGACGAAAATGGGGGAAAAGCTGAAAAATCATTTTTCAAGGATTTAGGCGTTAATTTCTCGTTTAGTACTTTCCAAATAATGAAAAAAACACCCGATTTTCGATTTTGAAATTTTAGGGTATCAGCGTCAAAAAGCAAGTGTATAGCCTTTGATTTTTTGATGACGAAAATGGGGGAAAAGCTGAAAAATCATTTTTCGAGGATTTAGACGTTAATTTCTCGTTTAGTACTTTCCAAATAATGAAAAAAACACCCGATTTTCGATTTTGAAATTTTAGAGTATCAGCGTCAAAAAGCAAGTGTATAGCCTTTGATTTTTTGATGACGAAAATGGGGGAAAAGCTGAAAAATCATTTTTCGAGGATTTAGGCGTTAATTTCTCGTTTAGTACTTTCCAAATAATGAAAAAAACACCCGATTTTCGATTTTGAAATTTTAGAGTATCAGCGTCAAAAAGCAAGTGTATAGCCTTTGATTTTTTGATGACGAAAATGGGGGAAAAGCTGAAAAATCATTTTTCAAGGATTTAGGCGTTAATTTCTCGTTTAGTACTTTCCAAATAATGAAAAAAACACCCGATTTTCGATTTTGAAATTTTCGAGTATCAGCGTCAAAAAGCAAGTGTATAGCCTTTGATTTTTTGATGACGAAAATGGGGGAAAAGCTGAAAAATCATTTTTCGAGGATTTAGACGTTAATTTCTCGTTTAGTACTTTCCAAATAATGAAAAAAACACCCGATTTTCGATTTTGAAATTTTAGGGTATCAGCGTCAAAAAGCAAGTGTATAGCCTTTGATTTTTTGATGACGAAAATGGGGGAAAAGCTGAAAAATCATTTTTCAAGGATTTAGGCGTTAATTTCTCGTTTAGTACTTTCCAAATAATGAAAAAAACACCCGATTTTCGATTTTGAAATTTTAGGGTATCAGCGTCAAAAGCAAGTGTATAGCCTTTGATTTTTTGATGACGAAAATGGGGGAAAAGCTGAAAAATCATTTTTCGAGGATTTAGGCGTTAATTTCTCGTTTAGTACTTTCCAAATAATGAAAAAAAACACCCGATTTTCGATTTTGAAATTTTAGGGTATCAGCGTCAAAAAGCAAGTGTATAGCCTTTGATTTTTTGATGACGAAAATGGGGGAAACGCTGAAAAATCATTTTTCGAGGATTTAGACGTTAATTTCTCGTTTAGTACTTTCCAAATAATGAAAAAAACACCCGATTTTCGATTTTGAAATTTTAGGGTATCAGCGTCAAAAAGCAAGTGTATAGCCTTTGATTTTTTGATGACGAAAATGGGGGAAACGCTGAAAAATCATTTTTCGAGGATTTAGACGTTAATTTCTCGTTTAGTACTTTCCAAATAATGAAAAAAACACCCGATTTTCGATTTTGAAATTTTAGGGTATCAGCGTCAAAAAGCAAGTGTATAGCCTTTGATTTTTTGATGACGAAAATGGGGGAAACGCTGAAAAATCATTTTTCGAGGATTTAGACGTTAATTTCTCGTTTAGTACTTTCCAAATAATGAAAAAAACACCCGATTTTCGATTTTGAAATTTTAGGGTATCAGCGTCAAAAAGCAAGTGTATAGCCTTTGATTTTTTGATGACGAAAATGGGGGAAACGCTGAAAAATCATTTTTCGAGGATTTAGACGTTAATTTCTCGTTTAGTACTTTCCAAATAATGAAAAAAAACACCCGATTTTCGATTTTGAAATTTTAGGGTATCAGCGTCAAAAGCAAGTGTATAGCCTTTGATTTTTTGATGACGAAAATGGGGGAAAAGCTGAAAAATCATTTTTCGAGGATTTAGACGTTAATTTCTCGTTTAGTACTTTCCAAATAATGAAAAAAAACACCCGATTTTCGATTTTGAAATTTTAGGGTATCAGCGTCAAAAGCAAGTGTATAGCCTTTGATTTTTTGATGACGAAAATGGGGGAAAAGCTGAAAAATCATTTTTCGAGGATTTAGACGTTAATTTCTCGTTTAGTACTTTCCAAATAATGAAAAAAACACCCGATTTTCGATTTTGAAATTTTAGGGTATCAGCGTCAAAAAGCAAGTGTATAGCCTTTGATTTTTTGATGACGAAAATGGGGGAAACGCTGAAAAATCATTTTTCGAGGATTTAGACGTTAATTTCTCGTTTAGTACTTTCCAAATAATGAAAAAAACACCCGATTTTCGATTTTGAAATTTTAGGGTATCAGCGTCAAAAAGCAAGTGTATAGCCTTTGATTTTTTGATGACGAAAATGGGGGAAAAGC
Source organism: Hermetia illucens (assembly GCF_905115235.1). Taxonomy (NCBI): domain Eukaryota; kingdom Metazoa; phylum Arthropoda; class Insecta; order Diptera; family Stratiomyidae; genus Hermetia; species Hermetia illucens. The sequence goes on along the minus strand of NC_051855.1, from coordinate 6,312,406 downwards.
TGAAAAATCATTTTTCGAGGATTTAGACGTTAATTTCTCGTTTAGTACTTTCCAAATAATGAAAAAAAACACCCGATTTTCGATTTTGAAATTTTAGGGTATCAGCGTCAAAAAGCAAGTGTATAGCCTTTGATTTTTTGATGACGAAAATGGGGGAAACGCTGAAAAATCATTTTTCGAGGATTTAGACGTTAATTTCTCGTTTAGTACTTTCCAAATAATGAAAAAAACACCCGATTTTCGATTTTGAAATTTTAGGGTATCAGCGTCAAAAAGCAAGTGTATAGCCTTTGATTTTTTGATGACGAAAATGGGGGAAAAGCTGAAAAATCATTTTTCGAGGATTTAGGCGTTAATTTCTCGTTTAGTACTTTCCAAATAATGAAAAAAACACCCGATTTTCGATTTTGAAATTTTAGGGTATCAGCGTCAAAAAGCAAGTGTATAGCCTTTGATTTTTTGATGACGAAAATGGGGGAAACGCTGAAAAATCATTTTTCGAGGATTTAGACGTTAATTTCTCGTTTAGTACTTTCCAAATAATGAAAAAAACACCCGATTTTCGATTTTGAAATTTTAGGGTATCAGCGTCAAAAAGCAAGTGTATAGCCTTTGATTTTTTGATGACGAAAATGGGGGAAACGCTGAAAAATCATTTTTCGAGGATTTAGACGTTAATTTCTCGTTTAGTACTTTCCAAATAATGAAAAAAACACCCGATTTTCGATTTTGAAATTTTAGGGTATCAGCGTCAAAAAGCAAGTGTATAGCCTTTGATTTTTTGATGACGAAAATGGGGGAAAAGCTGAAAAATCATTTTTCGAGGATTTAGACGTTAATTTCTCGTTTAGTACTTTCCAAATAATGAAAAAATCACCCGATTTTCGATTTTGAAATTTTAGGGTATCAGCGTCAAAAAGCAAGTGTATAGCCTTTGATTTTTTGATGACGAAAATGGGGGAAAAGCTGAAAAATCATTTTTCGAGGATTTAGACGTTAATTTCTCGTTTAGTACTTTCCAAATAATGAAAAAAACACCCGATTTTCGATTTTGAAATTTTAGGGTATCAGCGTCAAAAAGCAAGTGTATAGCCTTTGATTTTTTGATGACGAAAATGGGGGAAAAGCTGAAAAATCATTTTTCGAGGATTTAGACGTTAATTTCTCGTTTAGTACTTTCCAAATAATGAAAAAAACACCCAATTTTCGATTTTGAAATTTTAGGGTATCAGCGTCAAAAAGCAGGTGTATAGCCTTTGATTTTTTGATGACGAAAATGGGGGAAACGCTGAAAAATCATTTTTCGAGGATTTAGACGTTAATTTCTCGTTTAGTACTTTCCAAATAATGAAAAAAACACCCGATTTTCGATTTTGAAATTTTAGGGTATCAGCGTCAAAAGCAAGTGTATAGCCTTTGATTTTTTGATGACGAAAATGGGGGAAAAGCTGAAAAATCATTTTTCGAGGATTTAGGCGTTAATTTCTCGTTTAGTACTTTCCAAATAATGAAAAAAACACCCGATTTTCGATTTTGAAATTTTAGGGTATCAGCGTCAAAAAGCAAGTGTATAGCCTTTGATTTTTTGATGACGAAAATGGGGGAAAAGCTGAAAAATCATTTTTCGAGGATTTAGGCGTTAATTTCTCGTTTAGTACTTTCCAAATAATGAAAAAAACACCCGATTTTCGATTTTGAAATTTTAGGGTATCAGCGTCAAAAAGCAAGTGTATAGCCTTTGATTTTTTGATGACGAAAATGGGGGAAAAGCTGAAAAATCATTTTTCGAGGATTTAGACGTTAATTTCTCGTTTAGTACTTTCCAAATAATGAAAAAAACACCCGATTTTCGATTTTGAAATTTTAGGGTATCAGCGTCAAAAAGCAAGTGTATAGCCTTTGATTTTTTGATGACGAAAATGGGGGAAAAGCTGAAAAATCATTTTTCGAGGATTTAGGCGTTAATTTCTCGTTTAGTACTTTCCAAATAATGAAAAAAAACACCCGATTTTCGATTTTGAAATTTTAGGGTATCAGCGTCAAAAAGCAAGTGTATAGCCTTTGATTTTTTGATGACGAAAATGGGGGAAACGCTGAAAAATCATTTTTCGAGGATTTAGACGTTAATTTCTCGTTTAGTACTTTCCAAATAATGAAAAAAACACCCGATTTTCGATTTTGAAATTTTAGGGTATCAGCGTCAAAAAGCAAGTGTATAGCCTTTGATTTTTTGATGACGAAAATGGGGGAAACGCTGAAAAATCATTTTTCGAGGATTTAGACGTTAATTTCTCGTTTAGTACTTTCCAAATAATGAAAAAAACACCCGATTTTCGATTTTGAAATTTTAGGGTATCAGCGTCAAAAAGCAAGTGTATAGCCTTTGATTTTTTGATGACGAAAATGGGGAAAAGCTGAAAAATCATTTTTCGAGGATTTAGACGTTAATTTCTCGTTTAGTACTTTCCAAATAATGAAAAAAACACCCGATTTTCGATTTTGAAATTTTAGGGTATCAGCGTCAAAAAGCAAGTGTATAGCCTTTGATTTTTTGATGACGAAAATGGGGGAAAAGCTGAAAAATCATTTTTCGAGGATTTAGACGTTAATTTCTCGTTTAGTACTTTCCAAATAATGAAAAAAACACCCGATTTTCGATTTTGAAATTTTAGGGTATCAGCGTCAAAAAGCAAGTGTATAGCCTTTGATTTTTTGATGACGAAAATGGGGGAAACGCTGAAAAATCATTTTTCGAGGATTTAGACGTTAATTTCTCGTTTAGTACTTTCCAAATAATGAAAAAAACACCCGATTTTCGATTTTGAAATTTTAGGGTATCAGCGTCAAAAGCAAGTGTATAGCCTTTGATTTTTTGATGACGAAAATGGGGGAAAAGCTGAAAAATCATTTTTCGAGGATTTAGACGTTAATTTCTCGTTTAGTACTTTCCAAATAATGAAAAAAACACCCGATTTTCGATTTTGAAATTTTAGGGTATCAGCGTCAAAAAGCAAGTGTATAGCCTTTGATTTTTTGATGACGAAAATGGGGGAAACGCTGAAAAATCATTTTTCGAGGATTTAGACGTTAATTTCTCGTTTAGTACTTTCCAAATAATGAAAAAAACACCCGATTTTCGATTTTGAAATTTTAGGGTATCAGCGTCAAAAAGCAAGTGTATAGCCTTTGATTTTTTGATGACGAAAATGGGGGAAACGCTGAAAAATCATTTTTCGAGGATTTAGACGTTAATTTCTCGTTTAGTACTTTCCAAATAATGAAAAAAACACCCGATTTTCGATTTTGAAATTTTAGGGTATCAGCGTCAAAAAGCAAGTGTATAGCCTTTGATTTTTTGATGACGAAAATGGGGGAAAAGCTGAAAAATCATTTTTCAAGGATTTAGACGTTAATTTCTCGTTTAGTACTTTCCAAATAATGAAAAAAACACCCGATTTTCGATTTTGAAATTTTAGGGTATCAGCGTCAAAAAGCAAGTGTATAGCCTTTGATTTTTTGATGACGAAAATGGGGGAAAGGCTGAAAAATCATTTTTCGAGGATTTAGGCGTTAATTTCTCGTTTAGTACTTTCCAAATAATGAAAAAAACACCCGATTTTCGATTTTGAAATTTTAGGGTATCAGCGTCAAAAAGCAAGTGTATAGCCTTTGATTTTTTGATGACGAAAATGGGGGAAAAGCTGAAAAATCATTTTTCCAGGATTTAGGCGTTAATTTCTCGTTTAGTACTTTCCAAATAATGAAAAAAACACCCGATTTTCGATTTTGAAATTTTAGGGTATCAGCGTCAAAAAGCAAGTGTATAGCCTTTGATTTTTTGATGACGAAAATGGGGGAAAGGCTGAAAAATCATTTTTCGAGGATTTAGGCGTTAATTTCTCGTTTAGTACTTTCCAAATAATGAAAAAAAACACCCGATTTTCGATTTTGAAATTTTAGGGTATCAGCGTCAAAAAGCAAGTGTATAGCCTTTGATTTTTTGATGACGAAAATGGGGGAAAAGCTGAAAAATCATTTTTCGAGGATTTAGGCGTTAATTTCTCGTTTAGTACTTTCCAAATAATGAAAAAAACACCCGATTTTCGATTTTGAAATTTTAGGGTATCAGCGTCAAAAAGCAAGTGTATAGCCTTTGATTTTTTGATGACGAAAATGGGGGAAAAGCTGAAAAATCATTTTTCGAGGATTTAGACGTTAATTTCTCGTTTAGTACTTTCCAAATAATGAAAAAAACACCCGATTTTCGATTTTGAAATTTTAGGGTATCAGCGTCAAAAAGCAAGTGTATAGCCTTTGATTTTTTGATGACGAAAATGGGGGAAAAGCTGAAAAATCATTTTTCGAGGATTTAGACGTTAATTTCTCGTTTAGTACTTTCCAAATAATGAAAAAAACACCCGATTTTCGATTTTGAAATTTTAGGGTATCAGCGTCAAAAAGCAAGTGTATAGCCTTTGATTTTTTGATGACGAAAATGGGGGAAAAGCTGAAAAATCATTTTTCGAGGATTTAGGCGTTAATTTCTCGTTTAGTACTTTCCAAATAATGAAAAAAACACCCGATTTTCGATTTTGAAATTTTAGGGTATCAGCGTCAAAAAGCAAGTGTATAGCCTTTGATTTTTTGATGACGAAAATGGGGGAAAAGCTGAAAAATCATTTTTCGAGGATTTAGACGTTAATTTCTCGTTTAGTACTTTCCAAATAATGAAAAAAAACACCCGATTTTCGATTTTGAAATTTTAGGGTATCAGCGTCAAAAAGCAAGTGTATAGCCTTTGATTTTTTGATGACGAAAATGGGGGAAAAGCTGAAAAATCATTTTTCGAGGATTTAGGCGTTAATTTCTCGTTTAGTACTTTCCAAATAATGAAAAAAACACCCGATTTTCGATTTTGAAATTTTAGGGTATCAGCGTCAAAAAGCAAGTGTATAGCCTTTGATTTTTTGATGACGAAAATGGGGGAAAAGCTGAAAAATCATTTTTCGAGGATTTAGACGTTAATTTCTCGTTTAGTACTTTCCAAATAATGAAAAAAACACCCGATTTTCGATTTTGAAATTTTAGGGTATCAGCGTCAAAAAGCAAGTGTATAGCCTTTGATTTTTTGATGACGAAAATGGGGGAAAAGCTGAAAAATCATTTTTCGAGGATTTAGACGTTAATTTCTCGTTTAGTACTTTCCAAATAATGAAAAAAACACCCGATTTTCGATTTTGAAATTTTAGGGTATCAGCGTCAAAAAGCAAGTGTATAGCCTTTGATTTTTTGATGACGAAAATGGGGGAAAAGCTGAAAAATCATTTTTCGAGGATTTAGACGTTAATTTCTCGTTTAGTACTTTCCAAATAATGAAAAAATCACCCGATTTTCGATTTTGAAATTTTAGGGTATCAGCGTCAAAAAGCAAGTGTATAGCCTTTGATTTTTTGATGACGAAAATGGGGGAAAAGCTGAAAAATCATTTTTCGAGGATTTAGGCGTTAATTTCTCGTTTAGTACTTTCCAAATAATGAAAAAATCACCCGATTTTCGATTTTGAAATTTTAGGGTATCAGCGTCAAAAAGCAAGTGTATAGCCTTTGATTTTTTGATGACGAAAATGGGGGAAAAGCTGAAAAATCATTTTTCGAGGATTTAGACGTTAATTTCTCGTTTAGTACTTTCCAAATAATGAAAAAATCACCCGATTTTCGATTTTGAAATTTTAGGGTATCAGCGTCAAAAAGCAAGTGTATAGCCTTTGATTTTTTGATGACGAAAATGGGGGAAAAGCTGAAAAATCATTTTTCGAGGATTTAGACGTTAATTTCTCGTTTAGTACTTTCCAAATAATGAAAAAAACACCCGATTTTCGATTTTGAAATTTTAGGGTATCAGCGTCAAAAAGCAAGTGTATAGCCTTTGATTTTTTGATGACGAAAATGGGGGAAAAGCTGAAAAATCATTTTTCGAGGATTTAGACGTTAATTTCTCGTTTAGTACTTTCCAAATAATGAAAAAATCACCCGATTTTCGATTTTGAAATTTTAGGGTATCAGCGTCAAAAAGCAAGTGTATAGCCTTTGATTTTTTGATGACGAAAATGGGGGAAAAGCTGAAAAATCATTTTTCGAGGATTTAGACGTTAATTTCTCGTTTAGTACTTTCCAAATAATGAAAAAATCACCCGATTTTCGATTTTGAAATTTTAGGGTATCAGCGTCAAAAAGCAAGTGTATAGCCTTTGATTTTTTGATGACGAAAATGGGGGAAAAGCTGAAAAATCATTTTTCGAGGATTTAGACGTTAATTTCTCGTTTAGTACTTTCCAAATAATGAAAAAATCACCCGATTTTCGATTTTGAAATTTTAGGGTATCAGCGTCAAAAAGCAAGTGTATAGCCTTTGATTTTTTGATGACGAAAATGGGGGAAAAGCTGAAAAATCATTTTTCGAGGATTTAGACGTTAATTTCTCGTTTAGTACTTTCCAAATAATGAAAAAATCACCCGATTTTCGATTTTGAAATTTTAGGGTATCAGCGTCAAAAAGCAAGTGTATAGCCTTTGATTTTTTGATGACGAAAATGGGGGAAAAGCTGAAAAATCATTTTTCGAGGATTTAGGCGTTAATTTCTCGTTTAGTACTTTCCAAATAATGAAAAAAACACCCGATTTTCGCTACACCCACAGCGATCACCAGGCAATCTTCTTTGAGACATGTGTCGAGCCACAGGGCAAAGAGCTATCCTGCCCAAAACCGAAAAAGGTTTCAGGCTGGTCTGCAAAATCTTTGGATAAGCAGACTTTCATAAAGGTGTGGTTAGATCAACTTGATAAAGCAGGCGCCTCTACGGAAAGAGCTGTCCATCTGGCTCAATGCATCGCCAAAGCATGTGACGCGTCTATGCCTAGGAGGTGCTCATTTCCCAGTAGAAGACCAAACTACTGGTGGAATGATGAACTGGCCGGTCTTCGATCAGCTTGCCCCCGAGCCAGAAGAGCGGCCCAGAGGGCGGTAGGTAGAGCCGATCAGGGGCAGAAAGAGTGCGCCTATAAGGCAGCCGCAAAACCCTCAAGCTTGCCATTCAGCGAAGCAAGAGGAAATGCTTTAAGGAGCTCTGCTCAGAAGCGGACATAAACCCGTGGGGGAGTGCTTATAGAATAGTGATAGGACGATTCAGAGGCCGCTCCTCTCCGCAGATCACGTGTCCCACCCTCTTGCTGAAAGTCATCCAGAGGTTATTCCCCCAGCAAGAGGAGAGCACCGACATATTCCAACCACCTCTGAATGTGACGGCAATTCCTCCAGTCACCAGAGACGGACTGCTGGAGATCTGCGGCAGAATAGGAGACAATAAAGCGCCGGGCCTGGACGGAGTACCGAATAAGGCCCTTAACCTTCCCGTGAAATCCAGGCCGGACATGTTCGCTGAGTTGTTCGAAGCGTGCATGTCCGAAGGAATATTTCCAGCGACTTGGAAGCGACAGAAGTTGGTACTTCTGCCTAAGCCTGGTAAACCTCCAGGTGAATCATCATCATACGGACCCATATGTCTTTTGGACACAGTGGGGAAAATGTTGGAGCGGGTAATCTATAATAGATTACTCCCGGTTGTTGAGAGCCAAGGCGGCCTTTCAGATCGGCAGTATGGGTTCCGAAAAGCCAGATCAACCATTGATGCCATCAAATTGGTTACTGGCTTGGCCGAAGATGCAATTCACGGAAAGGGTAGTACCAGCAAATATTGCGTGGTAGTAACCCTGGACGTGAAAAATGCATTCAATTCGGCCAATTGGAATCTAATACGCAAATCCCTAGCGAAGGTTGGTATTCCCGCCTATCTCGCTGCTATCGTCGATAGTTACTTAATTGAAAGGAGGCTCTGGTATGACACTGATGACGGACCCCAGGAGTATGTTGTTTCCGCGGGTGTCCCACAGGGCTCCGTATTGGGCCCACTACTGTGGAACATCATGTACAACGATGTACTTAATCTTCCCCTTCCGGAGGAAGCCACAGTGGTGGGTTACGCTGACGACATAGCACTGGTTGTTGTCGCAAAGCATCTTGAAGATGCTGAGTTATACTCAAGTGAGGCAATCAGTGCTGTCAAATGCTGGTTGGAGAGCTCTGGTTTGATGCTTGCGGAGGAAAAAACAGAAGCGGTCCTCATCACGAAGCGCCAGAAGAGAAATTACGCCTGTGTTAGAATCGGGAATCATATCATCACTTCCAAGCCGACCATCAAATACTTGGGGGTGGTGATAGACAGGAAGCTCAGCTATAAGCAACGTGTACAATATGTTTGTGATAAATCATCCACTGCTAGTATGGCCCTGGCGAGGATGATGCCGAATGTGGGAGGGCCACGGCATACCTCTAGGTTGCTTATAGCCAGGGTGGTGACCTCAATCATGCTCTATGCGACCCCAGTTTGGAGCGAGGCATTGCGGATGTCAGTTAACACTAGCAAACTGAATGCAGTCTACAGGAGGACAGCTCTGAGGGTATGCTCTGCCTTCAGGACTGTCTCAGATGATGCAGCATTCGTCATCTCTGGAATGATGCCGATTGACATCTTGGCAGATGAGATGGCGAATATATACCATGCGAAGCGAATCTCTCCCTTATCGCAGACGAAGAACGCTGAGGGGGAGAGATCCATAAATAGATGGCAAGAGCGGTGGAAACGCTCGGGAAAGGGTCGGTGGACTCACAGGCTCATTCCTGCCATCAAGGACTGGTTGGAGAGACGACACGGTGAGATTAATTATAATCTCACCCAGTTTCTCACGGGACATGGAGGATATCTCCAATACCTTCACAGGTTTAAATTGGAGACCTCACCCGACTGTCCAAATTGCGATGGAGTCCCAGAGGATCCAGAGCATGTATTCTTCCACTGTCCGAGATTTGTGGAAGAAAGGAGGAATCTAGAGGAGACTCTAGGAGAGGTGCTGGTACCAGAAAATCTGGTGCCGAAAATGGTAGCACATCAAGAGAATTGGAATGCGGTCAATTCCATGGTCGCATCTATTCAAGATAAATTGCGAAAGGCAGAGGAAAGGAGAAAAGCGCGGTCACGTGCGCCGCGTATAGAAGAAATGGGATTAAGCTAGAGTGAGTTGACTCCGCCCCGTGATGTAATGCCTTAGGGTGGTTCCGCGGGGCAGGGAGGGAGTCGGGGGTGGTTTTAGTGGGTAAAAAGCCCACACGCTGGTGTGTCCAGACCAGTGTCTTTTGAAGATTTCCACCTCCTCAAAAAAAAAAAATACCGGTCAATTGCGTTGAGAGAGTACAATGTATATATTATGGTATCTGCTGACGGAGTGTGTTGCGAGGAAGACTTCCCTGCCTCTTCTAGCGAATGAGGCCCACTGCCTCTACCAGAGATGTAAGGCGAATCCGGTCGAAGTGACTGCGGGCTTCAGAAAAACCACTAGGAAGGAGCTATACAGGAAATGGCAGCAGCGGCGGGGTAATTCCTAAATAGGCCGCTAAACCCATACATTGAACCCGTGTGTTAAGAGATGGACCAAGGGAAAGCATGGAAACTTGAATTACCACCTAACACAGTTTTTTACGGGACGCGGTGGATACAGGAAGTACCTGGATTGGATTTGTCGCCAGACTGTCCCGAGGGTGCCGCTACACCCGAGGACCCGGAGCATGTTATGTTCCACTGTCAGAGATTCGGAATTGAAAGCGGGCTAAGGTCCAAAGGAAATAAATGTACGATAAACGCAATAGTAAATGTAATACAGGGAAAGATTGAGCCCCGAAAACGCGACGGACACGTGACTTAGTTCTGCTGGTGTAAACCACAGTCCTCCTCGCGAAGTAATACTTCATGTTGGTCTCGCGGGGATATAGGCGGCGAAAGGGGGTGGTTTTAGCGGGTGAGAACCCCACACGTCTTTTTAAGATTTCCACCTCCATCCATCAAAAAAAATATTTAACTATCGACCCGATAGTCATCTTTTTCTGAACAAAGATAAGTGCTTCACAGAGAGACAGAGAGAGTGTTGAAGTGGCAGTTTATATGGTGCCGTAGGTTCTGTTAATATTACTGTAGGGACCAAAGTCTATCTGAACTCCTCCGTGTCGAGTAGTCTTGAATCTTGATGGTGTTCTCTTTTAATCGAGGTATCCCTCGCCAGAATAGTGTCAACATTTTTATGATTTCCGAAACAGGGAATTCTACTCAATCGAAAAGGTTTCAGGGAAACCTTCCTTCCGATATCACATTTTTCCGTGAAATCTATTGTTCTTGACACCGCATCGTCGAAATTATTGCTGTATTTGAGCCTGGCCGCCTTCTCTTTTGATCAAGACCGTGATATTTGATTCCTCTCCATTTTCGAACAGGAATAGGTGGGATCGCCTTTGGGACAGCAGTATCTGCAACCTAGGCCCGTGGAGGGAGAGGGAAAGGAGATGACTTCATCTAGACCCTGGGCTTTTTCCGAGGGTCCTAAAATAGAGACTTTATTTTTGTTTGAGGATTGAGGGACGAAGCACGAAGGGGCAGTATTATGTGCGACCCAGGCCATTCGTGGGAAGGGCCAAAGAGATAGGTCATCTCGCCCTGGACCTTGCACTTTCTTTCGAGGATTCTAAAATAAGGACTTTAAAGAATTGATTGTGCAATTTTGGGGGAGGTTATCCCGGGCCGAATTTTCGATCTAGGACCCTTGAGGAGGACCCTTGTGTTTGATAATAAATTTGGGTATTAACCATTTTAGATTAGAACTACATTCTTTCTCGCCAGTTTTCTATGAGTTTGCCTATTATCTCGCGTCTACTACATTCTTCAACCACCCACTCTCATTCATAACTTAAAGAATAACAACAAATTCAAGGAAACTAATATAAATATGTATATCCGAATGTTTTGACACGGATAAACGATCACCCAAGAAATGAAAAAAATATTATCACCATCACAAGAAGAGCCAACAACGAAATTAATGTGAATTTTAATTTGAATATAACAACATACTCGAAAAAAATTTGAATTTGAATTGAAATTGGATACGTTCCGTTTTGTATCTGTATCTTTTTTTTTCGTGTTATCCACCATGTGTGGGGGGCCAAAATAATATATAATTTCTTTCACACAAAGGTGAGAAGAAAATTTGAATATTGATGGAACGACGGTCAATTCAAGAACTCGTAGATCGAGGCTGCCTTGGGAGACAGAATAGCACTAAATGCAGTCTCCTCTCTAGATTCAAAAGAGTTCGGGAATCTTACCCTTTGGATGAGAATCTGAACATGGTTTTCAGCTCACCCTGTTCAAAAGAAGATACAAATTACTATGCCATCAAATGAACTCGGGGAAATTGAGAAAAAATCTCCGGAGGCTAAGTGTGAAATGTCCAAGGGGCTCACTTTTGTCATTTATTAGTTTTCGTGAGTTCTTTTTTAGCTTTAAGATTTTTTTTAGATGGCTTTTGAGTTTTATTTGGCTTTAGGGTTTTGTAAGGAACGATTCACATGAATACGAGGATAGAGAGTTTCTTTGCACGGCTATTTTACCAGCGAACGGAAGAGGAAAATCCTGAAGGCTGAAAGCTTCTCCCCGTGCCCGATTCAAGGAGTTTTCCCAAGCAATTAAAAAAGAAAAGAGAAAAAAACATAACATAATAAGGAAGGACACTGCTAGACTGATTCAGATCAGCCAGCAGACGGGTGAGGAATAAAGTGCAGAGGGTTTAGCGGAACTATGCCTTCCCTAGTGAGACACCCGCGGTTGAAATTCTGGACACACTAAAACAGAAACTTGCTGTCATATGCAGTCGGTTCCGAGGGTATGGCGAACGTCATTCCAGATGTGTCGAGAATGCAACATACGCGAGGAACTAGCGGAGCTTTTTCAGACCTCTTAACGAATCCCAACAGCGCGTCCAGACAGTACAGTTTTCGGTGACGGAAGCAAAAGAGTATTGGAGTGGACTTTGGGGGTTACCCGCCCAGCATGCTGACTGGATCACCGCCGAAGGCACCCGCCATGCCAATACGCCTGGCATGAATTTTGGCGATGTTACCGAAGAGGAAGTTCGACGAGCCATAAACAGCTCGAAGAACTGAAGGGGCCCTGGTCTGGATCGGGTGCGGAATTTCTGGTATAAGAAATTTACCAGCGTACACAGTCGATTAGCACGCAGTATAAATGAGGTCACGAGTCAGCCGGAGGAATTTCGGGGGATTACCTACCTTATCCGTAAGAAGGAAACGGTGCAGGACCCCGCAGACACAAGACCGATTACTTGCCTACCAACCCTCTACAAAATCCACACGTTCATTATTAGTGGAAGGGTCAATGCGCACCTCGAAGCCAACAACATTCTGTCCGAGGTGCAGAAGGGCTGCCGAGTTGGGTCAAGGGGTTGCAAAGAGCAACTCATTATCGACTCGGTAGTTGTAGGACAAGCAAGTAGAGGCCAAAGAAACCTCTTTAGTTGTTATATCGATCATGCCAAGGCTTTCGATACCGTCCCGCATCCTGGCTAATCGATGTCCTACATCTGTATCGCAGTGATCCGAAACTAATAAAGTTTTTGGCGAGAGTCATGAAAGGGTGGCATACCACCTTATCAGTGGGTACATCAAAGGGTGTTAATACCTCAGAGCCCACCCATATACGGAGGGGCATCTTCCATTGGGATTTGTTGAGTCCCCTCGGTTTTTGCATGGCACTGAACCCCCTTTCATGGCTACTGAATGATGCTAGAGGGCATGGTTTTGTAATAAAGTTTGCTAAGTGCGAGCTGACACATTTGATGTACTTAGATGACATCAAGGTGTATGCTGGGAATGACGACCATTTTAGAAGTCTGTTGCGAAAAATAGACACGTTTAGCCGTGATATTCGGATGGAGTTTGGATTAGACAAGTGTCGAATCCAAGTCATTCGCAAAGGTCATCACGAGCCGCATGCCGGACATAGCATTGGTGACCTCCACATCGAAGCTATGACCGAGACAACCTAGGAATTCTGCAAGGAACCCATGCTCGAGTTGGTGATCTGAGGGATGCTCTGCTGTCCGAATTCCTGCAACCTGTAAAGCAGGTGTTGAAATCACATCTCTCGGGGAAGAATAAGATAAGCGCGTTGAATGTATTCGTTATCCCTTCATTGGCTTATGCATTCGGAATATTGTCGTGGACGAAGACCAATCTGGAAAACGTGTAGCGGGGGATACGGACAACTATGTCCAAATTCCGAATGCATTATCCGAAGTCTGCCGTGGAGCGGATGAACGTGCCTCGTAACATCGGAGGTAGGGGCATGGTTGACGTGGCGGCACAACATCATCGCCAAGTCGACTCACCGCGCGCTTAATTTTACAGCAAAGAGCAGGCGAGTCCTTTGCATGCGGCTGTCTGTAAAGTAGACTGTCGACTAACTCCACTTAACTTAAAGGATCGATCTTTCAATCCTCTGAGTGGGGTGAAGTCGGACCAAGAGCGGATCGATGAATGGAAGTCGAAGGCAATGCACAGTAAACACGTGAATTGTCTTTGGCAGTCATTTGTCGATTTGCATCTGTCGGACAGATGGCTCTGTGCTGGGGAGCTTGTAGAAACAAGAAAAAGTATGTTTTTAAGGTTCTACCCATTTATTCAACAAGCACCGAGAAGATCGAGAGAAAGAGTGTGTAAAAGAGTCGGATGGCGTCGAATTTATATCCTTGCCGATCCATATAGCGACGTTACTTTGTTGAGCATATCAGCTGTTGAAAGGCGTTGCCATGTTGGTGCTGTCATGTTATTACCATGTCGCTACACTGCTCCCTCCTGAGTAGTTTTGACGGTTAACGGCTGGAAAACTACGTATCGAATATTACTCGCCTCTCACTCGCTGGTTTCGCTCTTGGTCCTACATAAGTTTTGGGAGCCAAACTTATTGGTCGTTGGGCTGCTTCCGTTGGATCAGATGTTACTTCGAAATAGGCAGGTTTTAGTCGCTCGACGCTGATATTTGTTGCTTTGCCCTGAATTTCCATTTTAAAAACGTTGTCGGAAAGTCTTTCTAACACCTTATATGGTCCTTCGTACGGATGCGCTAGCGGCTTCTTCACTCGATCAATTCGCACGAACACGTGTGACCATGTAGAAAGATCCTTGTGGACGAACACCTTCCTTCTATCATGTCGAGAGATTGGCGTTGCACGAACTTGCGTCATATGGTGACGAAATTTCTCAAAAATTTCTGCTTTCATCGATCGATGCCATTGCTCAATCAATCCGTTAGAAGCAAGATGGTATGCAGTGGTTCGAATCTTTTTCCAACCCACTAAGTGCGTCAGCGACTGGAAGATCAAGGATTCGAACTGGGATCCTTGGTCCGATGTTAATATAGTAGGTGCTCCAAATCGTGACGGCTTCAGGCCATCTCGTAAATCTATCGATCATAGTCAATACATACGAGTGACCTTGTGATTGCGTTAGCGGTCCGACAATATCGATATGTACGTGACTGAATCCCGTGTCCGGCATATCGATTTGGCCATGCGATGGTTTTGCATGTCGTCCAATCTTACTTCGTTGACACCCTAGACATGTTCGTGCCCACTCGAGAATGTCCTTGGACATACTAGGCCAGACATATTTTCGGCAAATCAGCTTCTTCGTGACGCGTCCGCTTGGATGAGATAGTCGGTGAGTAATCTCAAATATTCTCCTCCTGAGAAGTGTTGGGATATACGCGCGTATTTGGGAAGTTGACACGTCGCAGTACAACATTGTATCTTTGTCGTCAACTTGCAACTTTTTCAAATCCAAGGTCGTTTCAGAACGCAGTAGATGTTGGAGTTCCTCATTGTTTCGTTGCGCTGTAGCTAATTCTTCGGGCGTAATGGCAACCGGCAATGTAACAGCACTAATTCGGGACAAGGCGTCTGCTGTAACGTTTTCCTCGCCAGTGACGTATATGATATTGGTCGAGAATTGGCCGATATAGTCCAGTTGCCTTAATTGCCGTGGACTAGCTTTATCGGCTTTCTGTTGGAAGGCAAACGTTATCGGCTTATGATCGGTTTTGATTAATAACAGACGACCTTCGGCCATGTAGCGAAAAAACTTGACTGCGCTGTAGATTGCTTGGAGTTCTCGATCGTAAGTGCTGTACCTACGTTGTGTATCGGAGAACTTCTTCGAAAAGAACCCGAGCGGTTCCCAAACATCGTTGTTCCACTGTTCGAGAACTGCTCCCATAGTCGTGTCCGATGCGTCTGATTTGATGGCCAATGGTGCATTCTCAATGGGATGTCGTAGTAACGCAGCGTTGGCAATTTGCTGTTTGCACTTTTCAAATGAGACATCTGCTCGTGGATTCCATTCGATTTTGCGTCTACCCCGTTTCCTCGCACCAATGAGATACTTGTGGAGAGGTGCTTGAATTTCGGCTGCATTCTGCAACGATTTTCTATAGAAATTAACAGCTCCTAGAAATCGTCGCAAATCGGCAATTGTTGACGGTTTTCCGAAATTCAAAATGGTTTCCACTCGTCCTGGAAAGGGCTTGATGCCATTTTCGCTCACCAAATATCCTAAATATTCTCTTCTGCCGAAAGCTGCATTTATCGATATTGATGGATAATCCGTATTCACGGAGTCGATTAAATATCGTCAATAAGTGCTTCCGATGCTCCTCGTTCGATTTAGAAGCGATAAGAATGTCATCGATGTATGCATAGCAAAAGTCCAATCCGCGGGGTGCATGATCAATGTACCACTGGAAAGTTTGTGCGGCATTACCTAGACCGAACGTCATTACTCGGAACTCAAAAAGCCCAAAAGGAGTAATGACAGCTGTTTTGGGAATGTCCTCGGGTGCTACAGGAATCTGGTGGTATGCTCTTGTCAGATCAATCGTGGAAAATACCTTGCATCCACTCAGTTTGTGTGCAAAGTCACTAATGTGAGCGATGGGGTACTTATCTGGGACGTTGATAGCGTTCAAACGCCGATAATCTCCACATGGTCTCCATTGTCCGTTTTTCTTCCGTACCAAGTGTAACGGGCTCGCCCATGGGCTATTCGATGGTTGGCAAACTCCCTGTTGTAGCATGTAGTCAAATTCAGCCTTTGCTTCGCGCAGTTTTTCGGGCGTTAATCGACTGGGTCGGTCAAAAGCAGGCGGTCCTTTAGTCAGGATATGGTGGTAGATATCATGAGCCATCACTTTCGCTCCGTCAGATGGAGTTGTGATGTCGACAAAATCTCTCAGAATGTCATGATAACTTTCGCTAGACTTCAGCGTTGTCACACCACAAGTTATGGTTCCGGTGAGCTTTGCGATGCAGGATAAGTTGGTCTTTTCGTCGATTATCTTCCTCCTGTGTAGGTGCACTAATAAGCCATAATGGTGCAGCAAATTGACACCGATTATTGGTTGTCGAACATCCGCTAAAACGAACCTCCAGGTAAATGGTCGTCGTAAGCCGAGGTCGAGCGTTATGATGCGATGTCCATATGTTTTGATCGGCGTATTGTTGGCGGCATAAAGCTGAAATTGCATTGGCGTGTGCTGATTTTTGTCTTTAGGCAAAACTGAAATATCAGCACCGGTACCCACCAGTAAATGCATGCTGGGTTTACTGTGAGAGGGGTCGTCCTCGACCGCCGAAATTCGGGACGACGAATTTAGTTTTCCGAAGTCGCGGAATTATTTTGCCACTTACATGGCAGTCGGCAATTACGCGCTTGTTTCCCAAACCGTTGATGAAAGAAGCAAAACCCTCAATTCCGTGAACCTGATCTTTGCCTTCTGGTGCTCCGTTGTTTGGATCGGGACCGGTTGCGTGTCGTGATTTCCTGTCGGTCAATTCGGCTCAATATTTGCTCCAAGACATCATTTTCCGTGGGTGCCTTCTGAACGATGGAAATGCAAGGCAGTTGTTGCATCTCGATTTATTAAATCCGCCATTTTCGCCAATTTATCGACGTCTGCCTCGTTAGAAATTGCTAACACCATCGAATATTTTCGGGCAATTGCTCAAGTAGCAACGATCTTAGCATGGCGTCAATTACCTGCTCTCCGCCAGTGTTTCGCAAGTCCTGCAGGTAATGCGGTGGTCTCTTTCCTTCCAAATTCTTCCCTTGGAAAAGTCGTCGCAGCTTGGATTCGGCGGACTCTGCAAATGCTGCCAATATCCTCTCCTTCACGGCTTCGTACTTATTTGTTCCCGGAGGATTGCGTGCTATCGAGATCACATGCGGAAGGATTTCCGGCTCGGCAAATTGTATCGCGTACTTAAATCTTGTTTCGTCCGACGTGATGTGATTAGTGTGGAACGCAGCCTCTACCTGCTCAAACCAAAATGCCGGGTCGGGTTGATAAAATGACGGAAATTTTTGAATGCGTGCCGCTTCCATGAATACGCCTGCTGGTCGATTAGCTATCGGCGGCCGGAAATCACTCTGAAGGGATGTTTTCGACGTCTCTGGCGATTTGGATTCGGTGGCCATTTTGAAACTCGCGCTTGGTGTCGATTAAACGTATGGAAATTTAAGATCACTGCATTTTTTATTTTAACTCTAGTCGTCGGGGTCACCAATGTAGAAACATGAAAAAGTATGTTTTTAAGGTTCTACCCATTTATTCAACAAGCATCGAGAAGGTCGAGAGAAAGAGTGTGTAAAAGAGTCGGATGGCGTCGAATTTATATCCTTGCCGATCCATATAGTGACGTTACTTTGTTGAGCATATCAGCTGTTGAAAGGCGTTGCCATGTTGGTGCTGTCATGTCATTACCATGTCGCTACAAGCTCTTTGCTGAGATGGAGGGGTCCATGAGTGCTATTCAGGATGACGTGGTCGAAAAGCTCATTATGAAAGAACGGGTGGAGAACGACAAGTGCAGAATGTGTGGTTCGGCGTTAGAGAGGTTGGACTACCTCATTTCTGGCTGTACTGTTATGATACCGGTGCAATACATCACCAGGCATAATGCTGTATGTAAAGTTATCGATCAAAATCTTGCATACAAGCCTGGGCTGATCACAAGTAAAATGTACTTTGAGCCAATGAGCAGGTACATAGGTATACGCGATAGACAAATGTGCCTTCTTTAATCTGCAAAGGAACTACAGGGGGCAGAACATAGCTATTCTCACCGATAGCCAAGCAGCGATCAAGGCACTTAGCTCCAACCAGGTGAACTCTAAACTGGTATGGGAATGCTTTGAGAGACTGAATACACTCGGCTCGTCCAACAAGGTCTGGATACTTTCGGTTCCAGGCCATGCTGGGTTGGAAAACAACGAGGCAGCGGACGAACTAACCAAGAAGGGAGCAGGGACGCCTTTAGACGGGCCAGAATCCTTCTGTGGAATCGGAAACGGTTTCATGGCTATGTTGACGAACGGTTGAGGGAACTATATTGGGCGGTCCTACCAGGGATGGAGCAGTCCAGGGTGCTTATTGGAGGATACGAACCCATGCGCACAAAGGATTGCTTAAACCTCACCAAAAAGAACCTCCGATTCATAGTGGGAATTCTCACTGGTCATTGTCGGCTGAACTAGCTAGGCTGAACTAACCTAGGGAAGTTAGGGATATCTACGGACACTGCCTGCTGGTTTTGTGAGGAGGAGGACGAAACCTCTATACACGTCCTGGGACAGTGTCCGGCACGGAAATACGTGGAGAAGAAGGTGAACTATGAGCCATTGGCTCGGGTATTCAAAGAAATTTGGCATCTAGAGGGTGGTTGTAGTTCCCATAATATTGTCAGATACAGGTATTGTACCTAAATCCCTCACCGCTTCCCTTGATGTCCTGGGACTTTCGCACAGTCTGGTTCAAACCATGCAGAAGTACACCCTTCTGCATACGTGCTCGATGTTGCGGGGAGTTCTCGACAGATTGTCCCATTAATCTACCACCGGCCACCACCACCAGCGACCCTTTAGTTTTTGAGTAGGTAGGAGCGTCCGCTGGCACTTAGTGCTAGTATTAGGTAAAATCCGGCATCCGCCGATATTATGCTTATGCCTGGATCGTCAGATGAAACTTAAAGGTCCCAAAAGATTCATCCTCTTCCCCCTATCTCTCGCTGGTTAAACTTGCAAACTTTGGTGCGAATAGCACGAAAACAAACCGGAAACTAACGTTCATACTCCGTGCAAATGACATGACATAATGACTCCCTTTTTCCATAGTTTTTTCAATTAAATTTAGTTTTCGTTAAACTCCTCAGTGCTTTTCTTAATTCAAGAAAAAATTCGGGGTTTTTTTTTTTAAAATTTGGTTTCAGATACTGAGATTTTTTGTGTTCTTATTGGTCCCTGTTTATCGTGTTATTTATCGTAAGTATCTCTATTTAGACGGAAGAAGCGCGTTTAGTTTGAATAGGTAATTTCAGGAAACAAAGAATTAAATATATAATTCTGAATTATGTCAAAACTGGCCCCAGGGAATGTATGAAATTTGGAGAATGGCTCCTGCCTAATTAACTAGTTTTTCCATCTTTTCAACATCAAGCGCAGTTTTCGTTTAGATAGAAATTGAGGGTGATTAATTTTATGTCCAGTAAGTTGTGAGCTCCTCCTCATTGATGTGGGATTAGAGGGGAATGGAGGAAAACTGAGAAACAAAAAAGCCCCATCATACTAATGGGAGAAGCCATCGATTTAAGTGTAAAATTTATGAGGGACCAGGATCTGATAATGATAATATGGGTTTATATCTTAAGCTTGGTCCATTTGAGATGCTTTCCATGTTGGGTTTTGCGTCGTTCTGAGCTTCAGTGTGAAGATTAGTGTGAATCGGTTTGATTTCTTGTGTATCTTTTATGGTTTTATGAATTCTATTTTCAACTTGATTCATCTATTGCTTCTATCTTTGCTCATCAAACTTGTATTAGAAAAACATTATAAATTATGCTGTTTGTAACAGTTCGAAAGTCCGGTTTTTTGCTTCGAAGATTTTGAATGGGTCTTTTTTTCAGGGAATTTCATGTCTATGGTTTTAAAAATCTGGTTTTTAGGTTTTCATTCAAGAAATTTTCGGACTGAATACTAAATTTGTGTGATGGAATTTGAAGATTGAAGTGTGTGTCACCCACTTCTCACAGTTTGACTTCTTCAATCTTCATCGACTTCTCGTACAGTACCTCAGAGCAGCACCAGATATGATTGGTGCTATCTCATTTGCTATTTATATCGTGGATTTAAGGGAAAATGGATCTCCAGTGTTTCGAGCTTACCTTTAGATCTTCCTTCTTGGTCCTTTTTTGGAGCACTCAGCAGCTTCTATTATCCTCGGAAAGATAATGCCCTGCAAATAAAATAGAAATTCCATGACAAACTCGTGCAATAATCCAGAACATATAATAGAGAGACCTTTATCCCTGCATGAGGGTTCGGTTCAAATTTTCTAATGTAGCAGTGCTTAAAGGTGACGGGGAGTTGAATGACGCAAGAACTAGCATTCGTCTAGTCAATACCAAGTCTGACCAGAAAGCACACTCATTGCAACTTTTTACCTGGTGCTTTTTTGAGGTGATCTCTAACTGCTTATCGGCAGTCCCTCCGACATTTACTCCACTAATGGGTCAAGTAATGGGTTATGCGGCTTTCCCTAGATCTGACCTCACTCGGAACGACGTGCTTGAAGGGGAGACTTTATCTAAGTAATTTCCAGGGTACCAAAAAAAAAGAAGGAAAAGAAGGAGAGACCCGTCTACCCAAAGACAAGGACGCTACAAACCAAAAGCTAGTTGCAGAACAGACGAGGAAACGAAAAAGGACTAGACCGTCAGCTCTGCTCATTAAGCCGATGGTAGGCAATACATTTGTGGAAGTCTTAAGTGAAATCCACAACAGGATGAAACCCGAAGACAACGGAGCAGAAATGTCTTCCGTACGAAAAACGAAGGGTGCCATAGTCCCCGTCGAACTAGGCTGGAAGACGACTAGCAAGAGTACGTTCCGTAAAGTGGTCAAGTTTGTCACTGGAGAAGAAGGCTCTCGTTTCCAACCTAGAGCCTATGTACTGTATAGAAATCCGAGATCTTCACTACCTCACAGGCAAAAAGATCTAAGTGGAGGAGGCCATAAAGCGTGAATGTCCAGAAGTAATCAATGCCCGGGTAGGTATCATCTCTGTAAATGGTTGAGGCCAAAAAAACTTGCTGTGATGGAAAGCCCAAGCCACCAATATGCGAGGAAACTCCTTAGTATGCACGGTGCGAATGCGGCAAATCGCCATCAAGGGCTATAGGTTCCTGGACTATGGACACACATCAGCAACTTGCAGTGAACCCGACAGGAGGACAGCATGCCCCAGATGCGGTCAGGTAGGTCACCAACAGAAGACCTGGAATGAAAGCGAAGGTTGCGTGCCCTGCCCCTGATCGTGGCGCGTTTGGTGAGAGCATCGCACACACTGCCGGTTCGGGATGATGTCAAATCTTTAGGACGGAACTAGCAATGCTAGGGCGCGACTAACAAAATCCTCATCCAACAAATTGACATGTGTAGGAGTGCAACCGCTGACTAGCTGCTAGGTAAAGGTTGATCTAGTGCTAATGTGCCAGTAATCCCTGAACCGCGCCCCGCTTTCATGGCTTCTCGAACTATCGACCATCGTTGCCATCTTGGTGTGGGACGACGCTCGACTTCTTCTTCTTGCCCAAGACCGAGAGAATGGGTTTGCCTGGATGCAATGTTTAGGGATACGTCAGCGTGACGCAGAACGAGACGATGTCTGACTTTCCGGAGGACGCCGTTTCAGCCACGAAAGGGTGAATCCTGGGAAAGGGTGATCCTGGAAATAGCAACGAGAACCAGCCTCGTCGTTTTAAACACAGGATCCATACCAACGTTTCGGCGCCTAGGCTGCGAAAGAAGCATCGCTGACATCACTTGGTCGGAATTT
Organism: Hermetia illucens; assembly: GCF_905115235.1. Taxonomy (NCBI): domain Eukaryota; kingdom Metazoa; phylum Arthropoda; class Insecta; order Diptera; family Stratiomyidae; genus Hermetia; species Hermetia illucens. The sequence goes on along the minus strand of NC_051855.1, from coordinate 6,290,508 downwards.
TCGGCACCATCGATGGATGGGTGGCGAGTCCTAGAAGACTTCTTGGCAAGTGATCATCAGTGCATCGCGTACAAAATGGTTGGCGCTATTTGTCAGCATGTAGCAATCCAGCGTTTCCCCTAAAAATTCGCGAAGGTAAACATCAGAAAACTGGGAGCTTTTAGTCGATGAGGTTATCCGGGGATTCAACTTTTCCCATCCGTATATGGGCGACCACCTCGTCTCATCCATAGATGAAAAGGAGCACGGGAAGCTCCTGCGCACGAACGAGATCTTCATAAATATGGCAAAATGTGTTTTAAGCGTACCTGAGGCACTCTTTCTTGGCCAATTGGTCAACGTAATCGGTGATTACCCACCACCCGGGAAGGTCCAAGCCCAACACCGCGCAGGGGTTATGCCAGTTTCTTGGCGCCATTAGCTATTACAGGAGCTGCATGCGGGACTGTCCTAAAGTACAAGCACCACTCAACGGTCTTCTCGTCGGTAACATTAAAGGGAAGACCGCACTTCATTGGACTCCTGAAGCTGAATCGGATTTCAGGATGCTGAATCCCCGAACCTCCATGAAATATCCTTCTAATGATATATCATAAAAGTGTATATTGGACACCCTTCCCTTCTTTATCCCACCGTCTCCGGTCGCAGAGGCTTCTCATGGCTCTCTATCTCTAAAATGAGTGCTTTTGCTGTGAAAATTTTTGGTCGCGGAGGTGTCTGCAGAAAGACTACTCCAACTTCCAAATGCAAACTAACGATTTCGCGTCGTTAGTACCTCCACATCCTCGAGGAAGAAGTGCACGCTATTTATATATAAATCTACCCTCGTCCCGCACTTCTTTTTGAGGTCGAAACGCTTGCCCAAATCACGTCAAAGTAAAGATTGATTTGTTGGAAAAGTGTGTGGATATACTGTTCACAAAAGGACACTTGCTTATTATTGTCTAGTCTGCACTCTAAATTGGGATTCCTTAAAGGCGGCCGCTGGGTATTAACCACTGCCAATATGAAACTTCATTAAGTAAGCCAAATCGGAAGAAGAATACTTTGAGGAAACTATCCCGGTTCTGATACACCCAGGTAGAAACTCTGATTGAATATGAATAGAGTCCAGTGCAACTCATCATTGACGACAATCGCTCAGCGAGTCAATGGAATTGCGATGGCGTTTAACAGTTCAGGGACATAAGAGGTTACTGCCTACAACTAATATATTTTACCTTTCCTGAGATCCAGTCCTCCGTGTTTCTGATTTACAGACATTGATACACCGCCGGACAACTCTGGAACGGGGTCTGGATGCATCTAGGTCTTTTATCCCGGTGAATGAAACTTAATCCCATTACTGCTTGAAGGAGTTCTCTCTTCACCATGGCTTCTTGCCGGATTCAAGCCAGGGGTCCTTGTTGATCATTAATTAGAAATGAAGTGAACACGAGGCACTAATTCTCCGTTCGTAACATCAAGGTTCATGATTTCCACTCCTTCGCTTGCGGTAAAGTTGATATTTTTTAGCAACTTTTGCTTCCGCTGGCAGAGATACCTTTGTAGTTCTAATCTTGACAGTGGCAAAGCCCGTCAAACTTCTCGTGGAGTTTGGGGAGTACTTGAAATACCAAAAAGTGTTTCTCTTATTGGCAAATTCGATCAGCGTAGGCTTACCCAGAGGGGTGGTTCCTCCGGTTCTGAGATTTGTCGGGGCCGAAATAAAGAGTATTGACTGGTCCGTTCAATGGAATAGTTGTCGAGATAATAGGGAGGAGAATCTCCACGTGGTGGCACCGGGAAACGCTGTATCGCATTGGCTTGCCGGCCGTGATGCAGTAGGCGAATGCTCCAAGGCTTAATCAGGGCGATAAGACCCGAGTCTCCACGGGGACTCATCTGAAGCGGCTTCGGCCACGAAATCTTCCCAGGGGTATACTGGTACCATGGGAACCGGGGTAGCCCCTGGACTCATATACTTAGGGAGAATTCCTGTTGTATATAAGTACAGCTCAGTTTTTTCGGTTGGTCCCCTAGTGGGAGCTTCATGGGGGTTGTTGGTAATGCTCAAGCGAGAAGAGACCTTCGGGCCTCGGCGTTGTGTTGCGTTTCAACACGGGTGCCGTACTGCTTAGTTCGGTAGAGATTTAGGTAGGTCTTGCATCCACCAGTATGAATGCTAAGCCATGCACTTGCATAGACTGGTACTGCTGTTGTTTGTCACAGCGGGGTTCTGATAGTGGTCTAAAAATCAATCCGTGTCTTAAGAAGACCGTAGGATAAAGTCTCCACGACAGGTACCTACGATAAAACCCCAAAGACTTAACTATCCATCGGGACTCCAATTCGCCGATATTCTGGTTGTTGAACAATTCATCAAAATACTCAACTCTTCGTACCAATATGCTCATTCTATCAGAGATCAGATTGCCCTCTAGATCCGTCTAGGTCTATAGGGGATGATCCTGTTGGCTTGTTGGTTAAACTTCCGCGCTTGGTACGGTTGTTCACTTTACTTCTTGAGTTCACAGAGTTTTTGGTTTTCTCAGGCTTCCTTTTTCTGACTGTAAAGTCGTTTCTTAACCCGACGGAGTTCATGATAGACCTTTGCGCGTGCCTGTGTTTTTTGAGAATGCAAACATTGCCCGGTCGATACCAGTATGTAGTGTTCTTCCGTTCCATTGCAAACTTGCGTTCATCGTCGACTTTTTTTGTGATGGGGGGCCAGTACGTTTTTGGTCGTACCAATGATCAGTTTCTGCAGGTGATCGTGAAGATCATTTATTAATGCTTCATCTACAGGACCTCTGTTGATTGCGGTTGTTCCGGCATTCATTTCCTTATAAGTACTACGGAATTCTGACATTCATCAAGGCTGAAAGATGGCGGCGCTCGATCAACACGTGGTCAATTTGATTGAAAATGGTCCGATCTGGAGAGGCCCACGTTTGTTTGTGGACGATTTCGTGTGACACGTCGCTGATCTTTTCAAAGCCGACAACAACAGGTTTCATGTTTTGACGGACTAAGGAACCTACTCCAAGCACACCGTTTACTAGATGGCCACTATGATATATGGTGTAGTGGCTCTTCTCCAGGGAACCAGTCGCTGTTCAACACATCTTTTGTAACATTGTTACATCAGCCTTAGATTAGGACAAGATATTGACGCAAATCTTTATTCTGTTTGTGATGTAAAGGAGGAGGGTTTGAGGCAACGTACTCTGTACTATCCTCAGTAAAACAAAAATAAAATGCTGAGATCAGGGAAAGAGATAAATAGAGTATAGTGGGAGTTATTCTACTATGCTAAATCCTACCTGATCTCTCTTGGTGACAGGCCCCGCGACAGGTCGACCAAGAAAATGCATAGAATGTCATTACAAACATGATGATCGGATTAAGTCACAGGCCTCGGAAAAATGCTAGGGCGTCCACCTCAGTCGACGCGGCAGGACGGGCCCCGGTCCTGTCGAGAAATGGGCAAGGGTTCTTGACGCATGGACGGCGTCAGGACGTAAGCAAGTTAGTCCGCACACAACCAACAAAACAAATACGTGTCTGCACGCTAAATGTTGGTACCCTAACTGGAAAGACGGAGGAACTCGCAAGAGCCCTTCGGAAAAGGTGCATTGACATCTGCGCTCTGCAAGAAACCCGATGGTCTGGTTCCAAAAGCTGCGACATTGAACGCGAACGCGGTAAAAATGGTTACAAACTTCTCTATTTTGGTAACCCACACACTCAATATGGTGTTGGCATTGCCATCTCAGAGGGTTTCCGTGATGCCATTAAAGAAGTCGAAGGATTTGATGATCGGCTGATGAAGCTCACCATTATATCAGCTGATCGCACTATTCACTTCTTCACCGCGTATGCACCACAGACAGGTCGACCTGATGCCGACAAAGATGCCTTCTGGCAACTTCTCGATGAAAAGACTTGTCATGTGCCTGCTGACGATTACATAATCATTGCCGGCAACCTTAATGGTCATGTGGGTGAAAAGGCAGACGGTAACAGGTGCCATGGGGGAAGGGGGTTCGGAACGCGCAATGAAGGTGGCGAGCGTATAATCGATTTTGCGGACACCCATGATCTTGAACTTATGAATACATGGTTCATCAAACGATTGTCTCATCTTCCCACATTTTATAGTGGGAACAATAAAACTCAAATCGACTATATTCTCATAAGACGTCAACATTTTACCACTGTCACTGATTGCAAAGTCGTTCCCTATGAGACCATCGCACCTCAACATCGGCCGTTGATTGCTGTCCTGCGAATTAAGCCACCGATAAAACGGCTTGAGGAACGCACTGGCCCGCCGCGCATTAAATGGTGGCGATTTGGTGAGAAGAAAGAAGAAACGGTCTCACTCATACGATTGCCAACCATTACGAATGTGGAAGAATCATGGAACCAAATGAAAGACACGATCCACAAAGCGGCCTCTGCAACCCTCGGGGTCACCAAGCCGGGTAAGCGGTACATCAACCGAGATACTTGGCTTTGGAATGATCATGTTGAAATGAAGGTCCGTGAAAAGAAACGCCTCTACCACAAATTTCTCGACGATAAAACGCCTGCTAATTGGCAAATTTATAAGAATGCCAACCGGGAAGCAAAGAAAGCGGTCGCTGTCACCCGAGCGAACCATTTCAAAAATCTTTACGATAAACTGAACACTCGGGATGGCGAGAGAGATCTGTATCGACTTGCTAAAAGCCGTGATGAACGCACACAGGATATCGAACATTTATGTTGTGTTAATGACAAGAACGGTACTTTGCTTACCAACCGTCGAGCCGCAACGGATAGATGGCGAGAATACTTCGAGCAGATTTCAACTGAAGAATTTGGAATTGAAGCCGACATTTGGAGCAGTTCCACCAGTCAGCGCAACTGAAGTCGAGGAGGCAATAAAACAAATGAAATCGGGGAAAGCAACAGGACCTGACGACATCGCATCTGAGCTCTGGAAAGCGAAGAGTTGGGACCCAACTGTGACTCAGTGAATTCTTTAACCGGGTTATTCAGGAAGGAAGAACACCATCTGACTGGCAAGAAAGTACCACTGTTCCAATATGGAAAAAGAAAGGTAGCCCAGCAGAATGTTCAAATTACCGTCCGATCCGGTTACTTTCCCATACCATGAAGATTTTTGAACGCATTCTTGACAACCGTATTCGCGAAATCGTTGAAATAACCGTGAATCAAGCCGGATTTGTCAAGAACTGCGGAACTACTGACGCAATACACGCTGCGCGGTTACTCATGGAGAAACACCGTGAGAAGCATCGCCCTCTTTACATTGCCTTTCTGGATCTAGAGAAAGCGTTTGACCATGTACCACACGAACTCATCTGGTATGCTTTACGACAACACTTCGTGCCAGAAGAACTCGTGCGCTGGGTTCAATTGCTCTACCACGATCCGAAAAGTAAAGTTCGAAGTATGGCGGGTGTATCAAAACCGCTTCGTGTCTCTGTTGGAGTTCATCAAGGAAGTGCCCTCTCACCACTCCTCTTTGTCCTTGTTATGGACACCGTCACACGGGATATCCAACGTCCAGCGCCCTACACACTGCTTTATGCAGATGATGTTTTCCTAGCATCTGATAGCAAAAATCATCTCGAGCAACTTGTTCAAAAATGGAATGATCGCCTCATGCAACACGGTCTCAGATTGAATTTAAACAAAACTGAATTTTTGACGACCGATCCCCATGAAACAGGCACAATCACTGTCAGCGGCAGTGATCTGCCCAGAACTGAGCGATTTAAATACCTCGGGTCAACGCTATCAGCCAATGGAGAACTGCGTTATGAAATTGCTTCACGCATTAACGCAACCTGGATGAAGTGGCGTTCCACAACTGGTGTCCTTTGTGATCGACGTATCAACGAACGTCTCAAATCTAAAATTTACCGCAATGTCGTCCGTCCAGTCGCTCTCTATGGTTCTGAGTGTTGGCCGACCATAAAAGACAATGAACGGCGTCTTGCGGTAAAGGTGACGAAGATGCTACGTTGGACTAGTGGCGTCACACGTTTAGATCACATCCGAAATGAGGATATCCGCGATCGTTATGGGGTTGCACCGATCGTGGAAAAGTTGCGGGAGAGGCGTCTTCGATGGTATGGTCACGCAATTCGTGCAAACGAGAATTCACTTGCCAAGATTGGTCTGAACATCGAAGTCGATGGTAAACGACCAAAAGGCGGACCTAAGCAACGGTGGCTTGATACGCTGGATGGGGATTTGAAAGCCTCGAGATTGCACCCAGATCAGGCATTCGATAGAGCGAAATGGCGAAGCCGATCACGACGAGCCGACCCCGCCTGTGAACGGGACAAAGGCTGAAGAAAAAGAAAGAAGAACAAGTTGTTTTTTCGATGTAGGGTTGTCAACTCGAACCAACCCCCAACCAGTGGATATAATTTGTCCCGTTCTGAAGCGCAGGAGACTCGCCTTCATTCTCCTTCGTCAGCAGCTTTTCGTTAAGAAAGGGCTCCCAGAGGTCACGAGCTGGAGGGGGAGATAGGATTTGGTGGTAGAACTGTTGATGTTGGTTCAACTGACGTTTCCCAGGATTTATGCTCTATCGTTTTGCCCTGGAGCCTATCATCGATGCAGATGGAAAATATTTGACTTAATTTCTGCCGTAAATATTTTTAAATAAAGTTATTTTTGAATGCTTAAAAACGACTGTTATTTATTCAGCCTTCCAATAGTTTCTGTCCTCTGAAAATGTATTCCATCGGTTTAGGATAATCGGGATTCGAACCCGAGGTGACCAATTCAACCATCGAGCCGTCAAAAGTGTCAAAAGTGAGACCCAATGCTTCAAAAATTATGAAATGTCTAGCTTAAGAGGCACCAATGATTACATTTGATCACACTTTCACGAAAATGAATTCACTGGTGATACGCCCTAATGGTTGACTGATTTTATCAGAGCTTGATGTATTTACATAAAACCATTTCTGAAAATATTATCTCGTAACCATCTTACATTTTCGATAAAAAAATCTAAGATGAATAGCACGTGTATCAGATATCTATTTTTTGAATTGAAATGATTCGATAGGTTAACGTCAATAATTCTTTTAAATGAGCCATTAAAACCACAACAGCTTTTTCATGGATTGGACATCTTCTTTTGTCATCGAAAAAACAACTATGAGAAAAAATTAACACGAACGTATAAGAGAATGACCCGCCTAAATATTGAATTAAAGCATCGGAAGAATATCATAAAAATTCAAGAAAAAATCTAAAATCTAACATCAAAAATTAACATGATCGCCTCAATTATGGAGGTGGAGGAAAAACCCTGAATTAAAAATCGCATAAATTCAATAAAAATGTATTAGTCAGCTGGTCTTAAGAGTCCCACCTTTAGCAATCGGAAGTAAATCATCACGAAACCATTTAAAAAGAACAACCCAGAAAGAATGTATTTAAAACAACTTTTAGCCTAGATCGTTAGAAATAATACACAATTCAAAAGAAGACATCAAAAAAACTGAATTTTTTCCTATATAACTCCCTTATTTTGGAAAGATACTCAGCAACCTACCGAAATCATGAAACCACCTAAATGTGATTTATTACTAAATTTATTGATCAATCTCAACCGAAAAATGATATGCAATAAAAACTAGCGATTAAGAGAAAAGGAAAAAATGTTGTCAAATATAAAGAAAACCAAAAAAAAAATAAAGATACTAAAGAAAAAAAAGTATATCACAACCAACGATCACCCAAAGCTTCTCTAACACTTAAGTATGTTGTATCTTTCTCACCAGTCAGATCACAACACATCCAAAAAGATTCCATTCAAAAATGATATGCTCATTAACATTTTTCTTTCATTTCTATTTAAAATAAAAAAATCAAGATATTTTGAGCTCTTTTTCAAATTCTATAATTTATTTCATTATTTTCTTTTGAAATAAATGAAAAAAGTCAAACATTATGAGAATTTCAACAATAAAAATGAAAACATCCTCTCAAATAACGCCCCCACGAATATATTATTATATTCAGATAGATAAAATTATCTATTATGTATATGTATATTTTATTTGTTACTGTGTATATTTAAATAATTTAATTTTTTAAGTATCTCCTTTCAGTCAGAAAGTAGATTGTTATTTCAGATTGATCCAATAGAGAGCTTTTGATAGATTTGACAGATAACAGTTTGATAATTTAATGTACAATACATAATAGGTTTGAATTGACACCATTGAGCCACAGTATCTTACTTAACCTCAACCTCCCACTAATCCCAACCTCAGACCAATATTTAAAAAAGAAAAAGTATCTATAGTAAATGCTTTATGACTAGCCTTTCATTCAATATAATATCTGCGCTAAATGGTCAACGCTTCGCACCTTTGGCTACTTTTTAACATCTTTCGCCACTGGCCCAAATGTAGTACAATCAATAAAAATCTTACAGAATTGATATGCTCGTAAAAACCTGAAAACTATAGATTTTGTGAATTGATTAAAAAGGCGAGAATTCAAAGTTGGAATTTTAAATTTAATTGTTAAATGCCAGATAATCTTAGAATGGTTTCAGCTGCACAAGAATTGGGAAAACATTGTAAGTTTGCCCAGTTCCGCTAGCTACATCGCCACAGAACTAAAATGAGTCGTAGCATGTCAATCACAATTACAGGCCATCACTGTCTGTTTATGGGAAAACGCTTCAACTCTCTCCGCGATTTTCCAAGAAGCTTGTGCTCGCCCTCCATTGTTCGATGTCATCTAGATAATACCTACCTGGTGGCGATTCTGGGATATTGGAACCCCCTTTTGAATGACACCACCCAATGTCAACATGTAAAACCTCGAAAAGGGATTTTTCAGCTTTTCCCCCATTTTCGTCACCTTCAAAGTACAGGCTATACCCTTGCCCTCAGACGCTGACACCCCCACATCTCAAGATCACAAATCAGCTTGCTTTTCATTATTTTCTAAGTACTAAATGGGAAATTAACGTTTAAATGCTCGAAAAGGGATTTTTCAGCTTTTCCCCCATTTTCGTCACCTTCAAAATGCAGGCTATACACTTGCCCTCAGACGCTGATACCCTCAGATCTCAAGATGACAAATCAGGTGGCTTTTCATTATTTTGTGAGTACTAAGCGAGAAATTAACGTTTAATTGCTCGAAAAGGGATTTTTCAGCTTTTCCCCCATTTTCGTCACCTTCAAAACACAGGCTATACACTTGCCCTCAGACGCTGATACCCGGAGATCTCAGGATCACAAATCAGGTTGCTTTCCATTATTTTGTGAGTACTAAGCGAGAAATTAACGTTTAAATGCTCGAAAAGGGATTTTTCAGCTTTTCTCCCATTTTCGTCACCTTCAAAATGCAGGCTATACACTTGCCCTCAGACGCTGATACCCTCAGATCTCAAGATCACAAATCAGGTTCCTTTTCATTATTTTGTAAGTGCTAAACGGGAAATTAACGTTCAAATGCTCGAAAAGGGATTTTTCAGCTTTTCCCCCATTTTCGTCACCTTCAAAGTACAGGCTATACACTTGCCCTCAGACGCTGATACCCGCAGATCTCAGGATCACAAATCAGGTTGCTTTTCATTATTTTGTAAGTACTAAGCGAGAAATTAACGTTTAAATGCTCGAAAAGGGATTTTTCAGCTTTTCCCCCATTTTCGTCACCTTCAAAGTACAGGCTATACACTTGCCCTCAGACGCTGATGCCCTCAGATCTCAGGATCACAAATCAGGTGGCTTTTCATTATTTTGTAAGTACTAAACGAGAAATTAACGTTTAGATCCTCGAAAAGGGATTTTTCAGCTTTTCCCCCATTTTCGTCACCTTCAAAACACAGGCTATACACTTGCCCTCAGACGCTGATACCCTCAGATCGCAAGATCACAAATCAGAGGTTGCTTTTCATTATTTTGTAAGTACTACGCGGGAAATTAACGTTTAAATGCTCGAAAAGGGATTTTTCAGCTTTTCCCCCATTTTCGTCACCTTCAAAGTACAGGCTATACACTTGCCCTCAGACGCTGATGCCCTCAGATCTCAGGATCACAAATCAGAGGTTGCTTTTCATTATTTTGTAAGTACTAAGCGAGAAATTAACGTTTAAATGCTCGAAAAGGGATTTTTCAGCTTTTCCCCCGCTTTCGTCACCGTCAAAATACAGGCTATACACTTGCCCTCAGACGCTGATACCCTCAGACCTCAAGATCACAAATCAGAGGTTGCTTTTCATTATTTTGTAAGTACTACGCGGGAAATTAACGTTTAAATGCTCGAAAAGGGATTTTTCAGCTTTTCCCCCATTTTCGTCACCTTCAAAGTACAGGCTATACACTTGCCCTCAGACGCTGATGCCCTCAGATCTCAGGATCACAAATCAGAGGTTGCTTTTCATTATTTTGTAAGTACTACGCGGGAAATTAACGTTTAAATGCTCGAAAAGGGATTTTTCAGCTTTTCCCCCATTTTCGTCACCTTCAAAGTACAGGCTATACACTTGCCCTCAGACGCTGATACCCTCAGATCGCAAGATCACAAATCAGAGGTTGCTTTTCATTATTTTGTAAGTACTAAACGGGAAATTAACGTTTAAATCCTCGAAAAGGGATTTTTCAGCTTTTCCCCCATTTTCGTCACCTTCAAAACACAGGCTATACACTTGCCCTCAGACGCTGATACCCTCAGATCGCAAGATCACAAATCAGAGGTTGCTTTTCATTATTTTGTAAGTACTACGCGGGAAATTAACGTTTAAATGCTCGAAAAGGGATTTTTCAGCTTTTCCCCCATTTTCGTCACCTTCAAAGTACAGGCTATACACTTGCCCTCAGACGCTGATGCCCTCAGATCTCAGGATCACAAATCAGAGGTTGCTTTTCATTATTTTGTAAGTACTAAGCGAGAAATTAACGTTTAAATGCTCGAAAAGGGATTTTTCAGCTTTTCCCCCGCTTTCGTCACCGTCAAAATACAGGCTATACACTTGCCCTCAGACGCTGATACCCTCAGACCTCAAGATCACAAATCAGAGGTTGCTTTTCATTATTTTGTAAGTACTACGCGGGAAATTAACGTTTAAATGCTCGAAAAGGGATTTTTCAGCTTTTCCCCCATTTTCGTCACCTTCAAAGTACAGGCTATACACTTGCCCTCAGACGCTGATGCCCTCAGATCTCAGGATCACAAATCAGAGGTTGCTTTTCATTATTTTGTAAGTACTAAGCGAGAAATTAACGTTTAAATGCTCGAAAAGGGATTTTTCAGCTTTTCCCCCGCTTTCGTCACCGTCAAAATACAGGCTATACACTTGCCCTCAGACGCTGATACCCTCAGACCTCAAGATCACAAATCAGAGGTTGCTTTTCATTATTTTGTAAGTACTACGCGGGAAATTAACGTTTAAATGCTCGAAAAGGGATTTTTCAGCTTTTCCCCCATTTTCGTCACCTTCAAAATACAGGCTATACCCTTACCCTCAGACGCCGATACCCTCAGATCGCAAGATCACAAATCAGAGGTTGCTTTTCATTATTTTGTAAGTACTAAACGAGAAATTAACGTTTAGATCCTCGAAAAGGGACTTTTCAGCTTTTCCCCCCTTTTCGCCACCTTCAAAATGCAGGCTATACACTTGCCCTCAGACGCTGATACCCTCAGATCTCAAGACAACATAATCCCTTGAATCACTCCACGTCCACCAGCCAAGGCAGGATGAAAAACGTCACCGATAATGACAAGAGAAAATGTTGAGATGACAAAATGCAACCCAATCAGATTCCACTTTAGACTCCAAATTTCCTCAGAGGTTTTAATACAATGGAACATGTGACATTTCATGCCATCATATGTCGCTTTTAACTCTTATTTTCTCCAGAATGCCCCTGCCCCCTACGCAGGGCATTCAAGATATATTCTCGGTTCGCGCTACCGAAAGCTTTTTCAAAAAGGGGCAGATGGAGGGGCAGTCTAAACTCCCCAAACTACTCCACGATGACCCAGAGGACACTAATGTGGTTGGCAAAGGAGAGTCCAGAGCGGAAACAAGCCTGATCTCTGTCGATCAACCTTCTGAGTGGCTCTTTTATGCATTCCAGGCTGTTTTTTCAACATATATATTCACGACAGCAATGGCTTACCCTTCACTCCTTAGTGGAGTATGGCGCGTCAACCACACCTGCGCGCCAACGCTCGCGGTTACCTGAAATGCGCTTCAGCTCCCCCACGACTTCCCGAGACGCCCGCACACGTCCTTTACTACTCCACGCTAAGTGCCCTTGGAGCGACCCACTCGTCGGCCATCCTGGGAGAGTGAATTCCATCTAAAACCTTCGACAAAAAGTTCTGCTTAAACAGATACGATCTGATTGTCACCAATCACCCTTCATATTGTCTTCCTATTCCGATTTGGATTCTGCCCCACCTTTATATTTTCTGCATGTCGCAGGCTGGAATCATCCTCGTATATTGCTACTTGATCTGGCCCCTCTCTGCAATGAGAATTGGATAGATCCCTTTCTTTAAAAACTGTCCTAACCGATTCTGCCCTTTCATTTCCCCTTTTTTTTTTGGGAGTAGGGTAGGTGAATGCGTTTACGCACAGACTGTTGGACTCCTGCAACAGCACGCTGGCGGACTACCAACTAAACACCTCCCTGTCATCAGAGAACTAGCCTGGAACCGTTTGACACATTACTTCGGATTAGCCTTCGCGCTCGCTCGGCTTTGGGATCCTTCAAGTCAGGGAATTCCTTTCACCAACGGGAGGGGAGGGGAGGAAGGGAGTTGTTAGTTCAGGGGACCCCTTACCGTCCGATCCCTCTGCCGGTCGAGTTCAATCTTCTTCGTAGTAAGAAGAGCCCGAACATAATGCGCAATACGATTCCAGCTGCCAGCGTTCTTCAGCATCTCTCTGACAATGTTGTCTGGAGAGAGCCCCCCTGTGTCTGCATAAAGCTGCTGGCGGAGGCCGTTCCACCTCTTGCAAGAGAAAAAGGTGCGTTCAGCGTCATCCGTCACTCTATTGCAGAATACACAATCAGGAGATTGCGCCTTCCCAACCCTGTATAGATAAGACTGAAAACCTCAATGCCCACTTAGAAGTTGGGTAAGGAAGTAATCAATCTCACCGTGCACCGTGTTTCTGTTCAACCACGGGTCTAATTTGTCGATGAGCCGCGCAGTCCACTTGCCCCTTGCCTCATTTTGCCACTCGTTAAGGGTGCGTTGACGTTCTTCACGGGCAACCACTTCACACACAACACAGTTTTTGCCCTTACGGCGATAGATCGCTTTGCGCTCCTTGACAAGGAGGGCAACGGGGATCACTCCCGCAATCACCATCACAGCCGGTTCTGAGACGGTGCGATAAGCAGACGCCACTCGCAAAGCTCCCCTGCACTTCAGCGAGGCGTTTACGATGCACCACCTTGTCAAGGGCATCAGCCCATACCTCCGCACCATAGAGAAGGACGGACTGCGTCGCTCCCATGAGGAGACGTCTCCTAGTTGATATAGGGCCGCCCACATTCGCCATTAGTCGACTCAAGGCCGCGACTCCTGCTGCAGCCCTGTCCGCGGCTGCTTTGATTTACTCGAAGAAGCTCATCTTCGAGTCGAGCATTAAACCAAGGTATTTAATCGCTGGTTTTGACTCTATAGTCAACTCGCCGATCGATATGGGACGCAAGGTCGGGATTCTCCTTCTGGTCAGGATGACTACTTCGGTTTTTTCCCGCGCAAGGTTGAAACCGTGAGCAGTCATCCATCCGCTTACCCGTCGCATCAATATGCCAAGTCTGCTTTGCGCCTGTTCAACAGTGCGTCCGGCAACAAGTGCCGCAATGTCGTCTGCATAACCGACCAGGCGCGACTCTTCTGGCATATCGAGTTTCAGCAGACTATCGTAGGAAGCGTTCCAGAGGTCCGGCCCTAGGATGGATCCCTGCGCTACTCCCGACGTGATTTCCATCCTCCTCTGGTCCTCTAGCGTCTCATAGAACAGGGAGCGGTCTTTCAGATAATCTCTCAATATCCGCAAGAGATAGCTTGGCACATGAAGTAGAATTGTCACCCTCCTTGATATGTGGCCTATACACATTCCGTCTTCCGATCAGCGATCAGAGCGAAAACAGATCGAGTGCTGTTAATGCGTCGAGGCACCATTGTCACTCCCGAAAGCCATTCTCTGACCGCTGGGTATTGTTGCAGTCCCAAGCACAACGCCCGAGAACCCAGAGAAGGTTTTCAGACGTAATACGTAGTTGGTAGGGTCAAATCCGGGTTGGTCAATTTTAAGTTGTCGCGTTGCTTCAATACGAGAGCCGGACCGGGATTCGAGGCATTTAGAGTTGTGGTGTTTCACGGCCCCCGGCGGGGGCACTCTAGCTTCATAATGTTTGGCGTTCCACAAAACAACATAATTCTCCACACAGCCTTGCGACTGGTGTCCCTAATCACCGGAATTTTCGCAATCACGAAGCTGAACTGTTGGAACCTTTCGCCAGAAGTTTCCGCTGCGTCCAGTTCCGAAAAGTGACGCTTTGGACCCGAATTTTTAATTATCTGACATACGGCCAAGCGGTCTTTCCCGTTCTCAAATTTTTCGACCTACGTGGAATGGTAGTTATATGAATGGGGAAGATCGCCCGCATAATTTCGGGTCGCGAGTTGCGTTGCAGGATCTCAACCACTTTAACCTCTTTGGGGGGTAGCTGGATAGTTGACACCAGACGTCGAATGTCTCGATCGAAATCTGCGAAGGATTCCCGTTCCCCCACTGAGCGTCTAAGTTGGCTTGCCGATACTGCCAGTACCAGTCTGCCGCACCACCCGTCGAACTGGCTGGTAATGTCATAAGGAGCAAGGGCGACGAAAGCGCCACTGGAGCTGGGGGTCGATCCATCCTCGGAGGGTTTTTAAGAGTGGAAAAAGCTTTTTTTCTCATCCAGCGCCTCCTTAACAAACATGCTCAGTTCCTAGGTTGATACCTAGCTTCTAGATACGATAATGACGGCAATTCCGGCGTCGCATCAAAAGATCTTTTGACATGGGTTGCCAAGATTCTCGTTGGATGTCATCTGATGGCAGATAAACCAGGGATGGAGCAGTCCAGGGTGCTTATTGGGGGATACGAACCCATGCGCACAAAGGATTGCTTAAACCTCACCAAAAAGAACCTTCGAATCATAGTGGGAATTCTCACTGGTCATTGTTGGCTGAACTACCACTTTGGGAAGCTAGGGATATCTACGGACATTGCCTGCAGGTTCTGTGAGGAGGAGGACGAAACCTCTATGCACGTCCTGGGACAGTGTCCGGCACTTGTGCAAAGTAGGTCGATACATCTGGGAGAACACTTAATACCAGATGCAAAGCTGAAACTTCTGGAAGTGGGGAACATACTAAAGTTCCTAACGGTTACAGGCCTGCTTGAGATACTATGATCAACAGGTACACTATAATCAGTAAAAGGGGCACAATAGTTCTTCAAGGACGCGGTGCGACTTTCCCTTAACAGAATAATAATAATGGCAGATAAGCGGAGTCTTCGAGGGTGGCTGAAGTCCAGTGCTGATTCGCACGTGCTCCTTGATGATTGGTAGTCGTCCAATCCTCCTCGCCTCCTTCATTGGAATTTGGTTCGCGCCCGATTTTTTACTCCCAAAATAGAATGTGTGTACAAAGGAAAGAATATAGCACGTCAAGGCCACAAGGGACGATCAAATCGTCAAAAAATGAGGGATTTCACAAGGAGGAAAATACCCAAAATCACATGTTTCACATAAGGGTAGAAAAGAACACTCCACAGAAGTCCGGACTTTAATACCTTTCAACATGTAGCCGCAAAGGCCCGCGAATCCAGACTTCTGGAAGGTAATTGTCTACGAGACGTTAACTCTTAAAGACAAACACAATAAAAAGCCAGCTCTTGTGATATACTACCAAGGATAGGACAGGAAACTCTACTGTACAAGGTGCTTCTAGGGAAAAAGGCGTGAAACCGGGAAAATGTTGAGAAACCATTTCTCTATCCGACAAAACAAAACGAAGTTATGAGCTGGAATAGGACACCTTCCACTGATTCAAGTAATCAGAACTTAGGAAATTTCAGACCTTAATCTAGGTAGTGGGGGACCCACGTTGGGCGCCATTCGTAATGACCAAATAGGCAAAAGACCATCCTGAGTTGCCGAAGACGACCAAGAGGGAAGAGCTATCCCAAAAACCTAAAAAAAAAATGGCGAAATTAGCCGTGAAGGTTCGTCCGCAAATTTTGAAGCTCCATCGACACGTGTGATGGGGAGGGCCATTGAGGACTTCGATGCCTCACGTGTCATTTTCACCGGATGGTGAAAAATATTCAATCATAGGAATTCGCGTGAGTAAGTGTGACACCTGTCGAAATGAACAGCACGCAAGCTAAATCTGGAAGTAAAATGCAAAAAAAAAGTCATCTCGACCGCGCTCGTGGAGTCATAAAACTTCGGACCTGAGTGCTGTAATCGAAAAGGAGGATCCACGATGGACCACACCCCCATCAATGTTTCCTCTGCCTTAGATATTTGGTGATGCCCGACCTCTGTGGTTCCCGCCCTGTCTGCACACAATAATGTGCAATACGAGCAATTTATCAAAAATAGAACTTGAAAACGTTTAACTGAAATTAAACTATAAATTTTAAGGGAAAAGGAACAGTGGTTGGATGGTTTAAAACATAAGAAAATTTAATTAGTTCAAATGTTAAGTATTGTTTTTAAACGAAAGAAGGAAAAAGGAAAGGACGAAATCCAACTAAGTCGCGAACATTACAATATGGAACCTTCAAACGGCATTCTCGATAGCAGTTATCCTCTCTCTCCTCGATAAAGCACATCTGAACTGGTACTTTCAACATCTTACAAGAAGATTCCGTCGAGGAGATATTCTATTAGGAAAAAAGGATGGGTTCCGAAGCTCTGTAACCAAAATCTTACTGAATCTTACAAAGCCACTAGTGATTTCAAAATTTTGATATTAGTCCAATCAGGACCGTTTTTTGGCAGTCCTCACGAAGGAGTCAATTGCTTCAAGTACCTGTTGTCAATAACAACCCAACTGAAAAACCAATAAAACCTTTTTTTACCTGAAGTACCGAGGTTCCAGTTTCTGACTTGTTTTATATGTGCACGTGACAAGAAAGAAACCATACGTTCGACGTCTCCGAGCGAGGAGACTTTCCCACAGGACAAGGGGAAGGCCGGAGCACCAGGAGCGTGAGGAGGAATACAAGGATCTGCGAAGCAACCTTAAGAAGGCCGTTCGGAGAAGCAAGCGGGAATGCTACCAGAAGCTCTGCATGGAGGTACAGCCTACCAAGTTGTAATGAAGAAGATCCGCGGGCGAAAATCACCTCAAGTGACATGCCCACGGCTCTTGTTGCAAATAATTCCAACTCTTTTCCCGCAGCAGGAGCAGGACGAAAGAGAACCCCAACTGGCAGCTCAGCAGGACGTCTTCTCGATCCCTAATCTTACCGAAGAGGAACTTTGGGAACGAATAAATGAACTGTGCGAGTTCATCAAGGAGAGGCGGAATATCCACCAAAATATTCGAGCCTCGATAAGAGGCATTAAATTGTCTTATATCAAAGCACTCGAAGAAAAGAATTCCCAAGCGTCAGTTGGCAAGGTCACAAGGGAAACGCAGGTGACGCCTCCCCATGATAAGGCAGGCGGGAA
Source organism: Hermetia illucens (assembly GCF_905115235.1). Taxonomy (NCBI): domain Eukaryota; kingdom Metazoa; phylum Arthropoda; class Insecta; order Diptera; family Stratiomyidae; genus Hermetia; species Hermetia illucens. The sequence goes on along the minus strand of NC_051855.1, from coordinate 6,272,764 downwards.
GATACGAAAACGGGCTAGAGACGGTACCAGCGAGCCTCTTGGACCACAGCAAGTCCCGAAGAAGAAAAAAGCCTCTTCACCAAAGAAGGCGGAGCCCTCTCGCCGGCTCGCGAAAGTCGGTAATCTCACGATTGCCGCCACCTACAAAAGTGGAAAAAACCAACGCCCGGAGGCCCGAACAATGGACTAAGGTGAGCAACAAGAGGAAAAGGGACAAAAAGAAGCTCCGCCCGGAAATAATAATTATTTCCAAGAAGGGAAATATGTCCTATGCCGACATCCTCCGAAAGGTGAAGTCAGACCCGGAATTGAAGGATTTGGGGGATAGTGTGAGCCGTATCAGGCGAACACAGAGAGGGGATCTGATGCTGGAGTTAAGTAGATCCGCCAACAAGTCGGCCGATAACTTCCGCGGGAAGGTGGAAAGTGTACTACGAGAGGAAGCTGAGGTAAGAGCTCGGAAACAGGAGATAGTGGTTGAATGCAAGGACCTAGATGAGGTCACCTCATGGGAGGATATCTGTGCTGCGCTAAAGCAACAGTTCAACCTCAGCGATATAGACCAGAGTGCCATAAAAAGGATGAAGAAGGCATATGGTGGCACACAGACCGCTATTATTAGTTTGCCGGCGGAATCAGCTATTAAGTTAATTACCGCCGGCAAAGTAAGAGTAGGTTGGGTCGTGTGCAGGCTCAGGGAGCAAATATCTCTAAAGAGATGCTTCAGATGCCTCGATTTCGGCCATTTTGCGGCGGCATGCACTAGCCAGCATGATAGGTCGAGGAGTTGCAGGAAATGTGGGGAAGAGGGCCACCTCATCAAAGATTGCACCGGAGATCCTCGGTGTATGCTATGTAGTGGGAAAGAGGGCGTGGACGACCGGCATGTTGCGAAAAGCAGCAGATGTCCGGTATATAGGAGGGAGCTGAACCGCACAGGCAAATGAGATTGATACAAATCAATCTCAATCACTGTGAGGCAGCTCAGGATCTGCTCTCGCAAACCATTCGAGAGTCGAATGTGGATGTCGCGGTAATTTGCGAGCCGTACAGAAACCACGGCGGTGCGACTTGGGTAGTGGATGCGTCTGACAACGCGGCAATCTGGGCGTGCGGAAGACAGGCCATTCAGGAAGTCATGGCCCCCCCCGGCAGCCGGTTTTATAAGGGCGAAGGTCAACGGTATCCATATTTACAGCTGCTACGCTCCTCCTAGTGCAACCTTAGCACAATATGAGGAGATGTTAGACAGTCTGGTGTTGGACGCTAGAGATCGCAGCCCTAAAATCATTGCGGGCGGTTTCAACGCGTGGGCCCTGGAGTGGGGAAGCCGATCGACGAACACCAGAGGTCAAATTCTGTTGGAGTCATTTGCGGAGCTGGACATCGTGCTGGCCAACGTTGGATGCGTGCCCACCTTTCGAGGAAGAGGGTTGGGTTCGATCGTTGACCTGACATTTGTTAGCATTTGACTGGTGAGGGAGATGGCTTGGCAAGTGAGTGAGCACTACACCCACAGTGACCACCAGGACATCTTCCTCCGCACTGGGAACGGGGGAACCAGTCAACGACGCTCTGGAGGTGGAAAGGCTAAGTTGATTGGCTGGTCTATCGGAGCTTTCGACGAGGAGACATTCCTGGCCGCATTAGAGGGAGCCCATGATCCGGATGGAACAGCGGTGGAAAGGGTCACACAGCTGTCTCAACGTGTAACCGAAGCATGCGACGCTACGTCTTCTCGATCCCTGATGTTACCGAAGAGGCACTTTGAGAAATCTGCAGACGTATTGGGGACAGTATGGCTCCGGGATTGGACGGAATTCCGTGCAAGGCTCTGAAGGCGGCGGTCAAGTCCAGACCAAGGTGGTTCGCAAGCACATTCGAATCGTGCATGGCGGAAGGAGTGTTTCCCGCCCAGTGGAAGAGGCAGAAGCTGGTGTTGCTACCGAAGCCCCAAAAACCACCCGGCGTGCCGTCTTCATATCGCCCTATTTGTCTCTTAGACGCCATGGGGAAGATGTTGGAGAGTGTGATATACAACAGGTTGCTCCCGTTCATCGAGCTTGCGGGTGGTCTTTCAGAGCGGCAATATGGGTTTCGGCGAGCCCGTTCAACGGTCGATGCAGTAGCAAAGGTCGTGGAATTGGCTCGAAATGCAATGGCCATGGGCAAATGATGTGCTCTGGTGACGCTGGACGTCCAAAATGCTTTTAACTCAGCCAACTGGGGCTGGATTAAGGGGTGTTCCTAGCTACTTGGCTCGGCTCATCGAGAGTTACTTTTCGGACAGACTTCTGTGGTACGAGACGGACGACGGGCCAAAGGAGTACATTGTGACAGCAGGTGTGCCTCATGGTTCTGTATTGGGACCGCTGCTGTGGAACATAATGTACGACGGAGTGCTTGACATTCGCGTGCCGGAGGAGACAACGCTGATTGGTTTTATCGGATGACCTGGCGGTAGTTGCAATTGAAAAAGCATCCCGAGGACGTGGAGCTTTATACAAATGAAGCCATTCATACCATCAAGTCATGATTACGAATGGCCAAGCTGGGCCTGGCGGACGAAAAGACGGAGGCGGTCCTCATTACCAACCGTAGGAAGAACAACACGGTTACCATCCGGGTTGGTAACCGTGAGGTCGTCTCAAAACCGGTTGTCAAATACCTGGGGGTGATGATCGAAGCCAAGCTGAGTTTCTAGGGATACTTGGATTATGCTAGGATGCTAGGATGATGCCTAACGTGGGAGGGCCGAAGTATAGTCGCAGGCTACTCATCGCGGGAGTGGTGGGGTCGATCCTGCTATACGCGGCCCCTGTCTGGGCGGGAGCGTTGAACCACGCTGTCCACCGGAGGAAGATAAGTTCGGCATACCGGCCAATTGCGCTAAGGGTGTGCAGCGCATTTAGGACGGCGTCGACGGAGGCAGTGTGTGTCATCGCAGGAATGATCCCTATAGATCTTCTTGCGGGCGAGGCACACTGGCTCTACGAAAAACGGAAGGCAAATCCAGCCGAGGTGAATGCGGATTTCCGAAAAGCCATCAAGAGAGAGTTGTGTGGCAAGTGGCAACAACGATGGGATAACTCTGACAAGGGCCGGTGGACCCATATGTTGATCCCGTGTATGGAGAAATGGGTCAACCGAAAGCACGGGACACGGTGGCTATAGGAAGTACTTGCATCGCTTCGAGTTGGACGAGTCTCCCAACTGTCCTGAATGCGGTGCTACACCCGAGGACCCGGAGCACGTTATGTTCCATTGTCCCAGATTTCTGCAGCAGAAAAGGAGGTTGAACAGCATCTTAGGGGCGGACATCGAGCCCTCGACCCTGGTGGAAGAGATGCTGAAGTCGGAGGAAAACTGGATGGCGGTAAATGAGACCACGGCTACTGGTGCAGACAAAGCTTCTGGATTTGGATCGAGCTCGGAAGGCGGCGCGACGGAGACGTGACATGGACGAGCTGGTATAGCTCGGTCGTCCCGCGGGGAGGGGCGGAAGAGTGGGGGTGGTTTTAGTGGGCGCGAATCCCACACACTGCTGCAACCTGGCGCAGCAGCGTCTTTCTAAGATTTACACCTCCATCCATGCTTTTGGGACCCTTTTTCCAAACTCATGGAACTCACATAATATCGTCACAAAGGTGTCCAGAAAATACTCTTCGCTTTCATTGCTCTGAAAATATCCCATGAGCCTTTAAGTATCACTACCTCAACTGATTTCCACGTATCATATCTACAGCCGAAGATACAGATAATTTTGTATTTTGGTATAATTCCCAAAATTTTCATTATTCTTCCACTTTATATTGTCAATCTTTTTATACACTATCTTCGGATTTCTATACTCAAATTCACGTACGCTAAAAAACAGGAAAATTGTTGCTTTTTTTAAGTTTAGGTGAAGGTAGAAATATAGGTAAAGTACGAGTACTGTTGGAAAACATAATTACGCGTGTAATTAGTTTATGGTTGAGAATTAAAATGAAATTATCTATTATATGAAGAGCCTCCTCCGGGGCCCCGATCAAGTTAAATAAGAGGTAGATGACCTGTGGATGATAGAGTAAAATTACTATTACAGCAACATGAAAGAAAGAAAACGCAGGCCGTATAGTACTATAAAATCATCATCACGATGGGCATACGAATCTGGAAAGAGTTTGCGCTCAAAAAAGTAAATTCATCATTTAATTGGTAGAATTTTGATAATAATGTATGGAAAATTAATCAGGTTGTGTTTGTCATGGATGCCGGCACTTTTGACGCCTTGGGAACTGTGGAAGAGCTTTCCTTAAATTTTAAGGTCGGTACTTATCAAGTAGATGTATCTAAACTTCTTATCGTACCTTATTTATCCTATCTCGTGGAAGCCTTGCAAACCGAAGTCGATGAATTGTTACAGGGTGGCTTTTGCAGCCTCTCGACAAAGGGAGCTGCCCAAATTTTGAAGGAAGTGGAAATCAGTGAATTCTCGGTCTGGCAAACAAGGCGGGTGATGGAAATTTCCCACCTTCTAACCCCCTCGTGGACATTCATTCGGGTGCCTGTTTCTGTCAGACGAAAGACCTATTTGATAACACTCTCGGGAAAGCAAGCATGGCCTAGTCAATGACAGAGGCCTGTTCGGGAATCAGAGAGTTGACTTTATCACAGCCACAACTCCTCCTGCCAGCCCCACTGAAGCGGAGGAAACAGGACCTGGTGACATTACATCGGAGCTATGCAAAGCCAAGAGATGCACCCCAACACTGTGGCTCAGTGAGAGTCTTCAATCGGGTCATTTAGGAAGGTAGAATACCATTTGACTGGCAAAAAAGTACCACAGTTCCAATATGGAAAAAGAAAGATAGTCCAGCAGCAAATTACCATCTGATTCAGGTACTGCCCCATACCATGAATATTTTTGAACGCATCTCTGTCAACCGTATTCGTGACATGGTCCAAATAATCGTAAATCAAGCCGGGTTTGTGAAGAACTGCGGAACTACTCTGCGAGGTTATTGTTGGAGAAACACCATGGGAGGCATTGACCTCTTTACTTTAATTTCTCCATCTGAAGAAGGTGCTTGATTTTGTACCTGTCAAACTCATCTTGTATGTTCTACGACAACACCAACTACAAGAAGAATTCTCCCTCCCAATACCGCCTTGTTGTGGTGGGGGAGCCTCTGATAGTTTGCTACTACACTAAGGGTGTCCAAAAATACATGAAGATGGAAGCAAAGGATTGTAACTCTCCAAGAAGTAAGAAGTCAAAAACTTCGAAACCACCCGCCACATTGAGAAATTATGCCGTTGCCGAGGCACGGGGTTTTGAAGGCTTCACTAGATTCATGTTCCCCTACGAAGAAATCTGTGGAAGACAGGCTCTCCACTTGAGTGGAATACCTACACCCGGTGTCTAAAGCGCGGTCTAATAGAAAGGATAGTACAGCAACTGTCTTAATGAGGACTGGAGGAACTGGAAACCTGACACTGTTATTTAATTCTCCCCAAAAGACGAAAGAGGAAACCTCGGCAGAAGAAAACTTGAGCCACAAAGAAGAAGAGACTACAGACTTGCCCGTCAGAACATTCTCCACCTCCCCCCACCACCGGAAAAAAACGGTGAAAGCGGACGTGTGTGTGGACGCAGCTGATCTCATTCCGGTATGTGGAAACAGATTCATGCCGACCAGACACCGTGAAACTGCGAGGACTCTCAGCCGACGACAACGGAAGGCACTGCCATAGAAGGCGAAGTTCCTTGGGAATGAGGATATAAAGTTTGCTACATCACCAAGCGTTGCGATATCCAGAGAAATCGGAGGCAAAAAAACTGGAACTTTCAGCGGAAGATGAGGAAAAGCTGGTAGCCTCGATGAGATTCACACTGTATTCACACGGTATTCATATTAGACTATATTTATGTCCCCAAACATAAGAGTTAGCTGCTTCCCTGTACCTGGCGGCAAGGCTGGCAAAGTTGAAGGATTGTCATTATATATTTTTGGTTCAAAAGTCATAGGTTCGGTTTAACAAAATTTGTGGTATTGGACCAGTCAAAGGGACTATAACCTAAGATCCTAGTCCCCTTGACTGATCCAATGCCACAGATTTTGTTAAACCAAACCCATGGCTCTTGAACCAGAAATATATAAGGGCAGTCCTCTAATGATGAAAGATCCTTAAGACCGAAGACCTGCATTCTGATGTCAAATTTGTTGGAACAACCACGCTCAGACAATTCTATTCCCTGGCCTCTGTTGCGGCCAACCTACAATACCAGGTTAAAGGAGAAACGTCACAGTTGCCTTTTGCCCTTTGGGGGCCCTTTCGGGAAATCACTGCAGTTGGTCTGATGACCGCGAAGGTAAGGTACGCCCCCACGTTCGTGGGGCCAAGAAGAAGTGAAGTAATGGACCTACACTTCGAAGTTGTTACAGTTGATCAGAGGCTGGCGAGTGCTAGATGAAGTCTCACCGTCATATCACCGTTACCTTGAATTTATTCTGACTATTGCAGGCGTAGGTTATAACGCCAGACAGTTTTTAGGGATATCGAATTGGTGGACCTCGGCGCAAAACCGGGATGTCTGGAGTTCCTCATTAAGGCAGGCCTAGACTGGATACCGGTTGTTGCGTCATCGATGATGATGATTGCAGGCGATCAGTCTCTAATACAAATACGTAATCCTTGGAAAACGGATTGGATAAAGTCCAATGAACTTCTTGGTGACTAATGACTCCTTCGGCGATAGAATATCAATTGGAAACTCTGCATCGCACAAAAGCAATAACAATGGAAACAGGTAAAATGTCCGGACTCACAGCGTGAATATAAAAGGCTCGAATAATGTTCGAAACGGAACTCCTTTAGTGCATACTGTGAGGAACTGGAAGATGAAAGGGAGACTTCCAGGCTATGCATAGTCCATAATAAGGATGAGTCGGCCAAGTTGGAACCTCTTAGAGAATCGTATGGTACTTTCACTCTGGAGTATCCAGGGTTGAGTCTATACAGACTCTCTTGGATGTACACCACCCGGAAGAACAGGTCTAAGAAGTGGGGGAAAAAGAACTGGCAGTTTCTGCAAACCTTTGAACACGGAGGTGTTGCAAGGGGAATTGAGACACTGCGAGAGCGGTTCTTACAAATAAAAATGCGAGAGCTGCTATACCACCCTTTGAAAATTTCAGCGCACCTGGCATGGATGGCATCTATCCAGCGGTGCTAAAGGAGAGTATGGAGCATTTAGAGCAACTTCTAAGAAATATTTTTCGAAGAACCCTTGCTCTGGGCTACTTGCCTACCTCTTGGCAGAAGATTATGGTAATCTTCAAACCGAATCCTGGGAAAGATCACTGTTCAAATCCAAAGAACTTCAGGCACCTGAACATCATGTCTGGAGAGACTGGTTGAGCGTTACATTCGCGAGAAGGCCCTAAGGTCGCACCCACTAAATGAAAACCAAACTGCTTACCAACGTGGAATGTCCTGTGAGCTTGTCCTTCACTCTTTGGTTTCAACGGTAGGGAATGGAACTCTGAAAGGCGAGTACGCAATGGGGGTGTTCGTGGACACTGCAGGGGCCCCCCTTCCAAAAGCTCTGTGATAACGCCAAAGAGCATGGTGTTGATGAAACTTCAATTAAGTGGATTTATTCTATGTTAACACAGAGACAGCTCTGTGCTGAAGTGGGTGTTGACCGCTACCTAACAATGGGGGCAACGAAAGGCTGCCCTCAAGGAGGCGTGGTATCGCCACTTGTGTGGAGTACGTTGATTGTTTGATTACGGTGCGAACTGCTAAATCTGCTAATACAAGCTCAAGCTTATCCAGATGACGTGGATGTTGTTGGTCGAGATCCCGGAATGGTGTGCAGAAATTCACAACGCGCCATTGATTTAATTGACAGTTTGTGCCTCAGGCAACACACTGGAATTATTCACCGAAAGAGGACACTGAATGGTGCTAACCCCCCAGAGGTGAGGGGGGATACAATCCTTCAACTCTCCGAAAAAGTGAAATATCTGGGAGAGAAGAAGCTTCTTTCGAAAAGACATGTAAAGGTAAAGATGAAACGAGCTCTCACAGTTTATGGGCTGTGTAGGCGCACCTTGGCCTCGACGTGGGGTCTTAGGCCTGAGGAAGCAATGTTGCAATCATTAGACCGATGTTCGCTTATGTATCCGTAGTGTGGCGGGTTAGGGTAAAACAAAGGAGTTTTCGCTGTAGAGAATTGTTTGTCTGGATATCACCGGTACCACGAGCACGACATGCGGCGCAACTCTGTATGCATTACTCAATTTGCAAGCCTTTGGATTCGCTTATTCAGAGCACTGTAATGAGAGCAGTTCATAGGCTAATTCGATTAGATCTTTGGGGAAACTATAGACGTGGAGGGTACAGAGCATTGGAAGAGTTATTGGGAGAACTGCGTCAAGGTGGTCACATAGGTGTCTTGTAGAAGATATAAAATAATCTTGAATCGAAGAGGAAATTAGTACGAACCAGAAGAATGCTTGTCAGGATATACTGACGCCTGACCTGACAGATGGCTCAAAACAGAGAAGAACTTAGGAGCTAGAGCCTAGGTCTCAAATAAACACGAGAAGAGGGCTCTTCTCAAGGGATAATATGCTGTGCTGTTTCAGGTTGAAGTGTATGTGTAAAGTGTTCTAATGACGGCAACCTGGATGATTGACGAACAGTTGAAGGGCAGGCGCATCGCAACCTGTAGCGATAGTCAAGCTGCATTGAGTGCATGAATTCATATAGACATGAAATCTCGGACGCTTTCCCTCATACTCGGACCGGAGCCAGCAAATGAGCTACATTAGCATTGGCTAATGCTTCTATCAAGAACTGGGAAGAAGCTTCCCATAATTGGAGGTGGTTAAACCAGCATTAAGGCTGCCGAAAAGCAGAAAGACTTCCAGAAGTATGGTGAACAACAATCGAGTACAATGAACCACTAGGGTCTGAGCGCTCAGAAACTTTGTCTCTCTCCCACCTCAAACTCAGACACAGAAGATTGCGTGCCCTGGGTTAAATCACTCTACCACCAGATTAAAACTGTGTCTTCGTCGGTATTCATCAAGCAGGTGGCCTCTCATCACTCCTCTTTCCTTTTGTTGTGGGCACTGTCACACGAGACACTCAACATACAGCGTCCTATGCACTGCTTTATGCAGATGTTTCCTAGGGTCCAATAGCAAAAATGATCTCCAGCAACTTATCGAAAAATGGAATGATCGCCTCATGCAACACAGTTTCAGATTGAAGCTGAATAGAACTAAATTTTTGTCGACCGATTCCCATGAAGCAGGCAAAATCATTGTCAATGGCAGTGACCTGCCTGCGGTGTTGTTCACCGTGTCGCCTTCTATGGTTCCGAGTGTTGGCTGATTATAAAAGGCAATGAACGACGTCTCGCAGTAATGGAGACGAAGATGTTACGTTGGACTAGTGTGTGTGTGTGTGTGTATGGTGGGGAGAAGCTACAGCTTCTGAGCACTCAGGCCGTGTTGGCCCATTGTACTCGCGTCCCCCGTCTAACGGAATATTCTGGATTCGTTAACGTATCGTAGGATTTCCGTTAGTGGATGTGATGCTACCCGTCGTAATTGGAGAACATCGGCACCAAAGATCTGATGCCTGATGCGTCCATAGGCGGGGCATTCACATAGGAAATCCTCCGTGGATTCCGCTTCCTCATTACAGGAGGGACACGTATCATCTTCGGTAATTCCTATTCTGAACATATGCCCAACTAGTGAATTATGGCCTGTCAGAATGCCCACAATACACCTGCAAGTCCTCCTGCTTTTCGACAAGATAAACTTTGCAGTACGTATGTTGGGTTCTGGCAGGAAAAGTTTGGTGTGTCGAGCAGCATTTAGGCTCTGCCACCTGTCATTGTGGCAAACTTGTTCCCAGTTTTTGAAAACAGATTTAGCCAATGCTACTGATACCCCAATTGCTGGCTCCGGTCCCGGCATAGGGGAGATTGACCCCTCTTTCGCTAAAGCGTCCGAGATTTCATTTCCCTCTATGCCACAGTGACCAGGTACCCAGAGTAGTTCCACCGTATTGAATCTAGACATAGAGTTCAAACGGTTTCTGCATTCCTGAACGATTTTCGAGGTGATCAAAGGACTGCTCAATGCCCTCAGTGCAGCTTGACTGTCACTGCAGATTGCGATGCGCCTGCCCTTCAACCGCTCGTCAATCACCCAGTTTGCCACCCTTAGGATCGCATAAACTTCCGCTTGAAAAACCGTTGCATATTGTCCCAAAGGAAAAGCCCACTTCTCGTTTTTATTCGAGAGGTAGACTCCGGCTTCAGAACCCTCTTCTGTTTTTGAGCCATCGGTGTAGAAGACTTCCGTATATCCCTCCACGCATTCCTCTGGGTCTTCCCAGTCCCCTCTACGTTTCAGGGTAACTACATATCTTCTACCAAACAGATGTATGGAGACACGAGAATCGGAAGGCATTGTAAGAACTGGATTCAGTCCTCCCAGTAACTCTTCCAATGCTCTGTGCCCCCCACATCCGTTGTTTTCCCATAGATCTAATCGAATTAGCCTATGAGCTGCTCTCATTGCAGTGCTTTGAATAAATATATCCAGAGCTGCGCCGGATGTCGTGCTCATGGCACCGGTGATATCCAGACAAACAGTTCTTGGCAGTGCGGCTAGTTTACGGTGAAAACCTTTTTGTCTCACCTTAACCCACCACACTCCGGATGCATATACGAACATCAGCCTAATGATGGCAACGTATATCCACATTACCACATGAGGCCTGAGCCCCCATGTCGAAACAAAGGTCCGTCTGCACAGCCCATAAGCTGTGAGAGCTCGTTTCATCTTTACCTCTACATGTTTGTTCCAAAGAAGTTTTTTATCTAGAGTGACCCCCAGATATTTCACTTCTTCGGAGAGTTGAAGGGTAGTACCCCTAATCTCAGGGAGACAAAGTCCATCCAGTTTTCTCCTTTTTGTGAATAAAACCATTCTGGTTTTATTTGGATTAACTGAGAGACCATGTCTAAGGCACCAGCTGTCTATCAAATCAACGGCACGCTGTATATTCCTACACACCGTTCCAAGATCCCGATCAACAGCAAGTACAGCCACGTCATCAGCATAAGCTTGAGCGTGTATTGGCAAATTTTGCAGTTCGCATAGCAGTGAGTCGATCAGCATACTCCACAGAAACGGCGAAAGCACACCTCCTTGGGGGCAGCCCTTCGTTACTTCCGTAGTCAGGTAGCGATCGACCCCTACCTCAGCGCACAACAATCTTTGCGTTAGCATAGCATGGATCCACTTAATTAAAGCATCATCAACACCATGCGCTCTGGCGGCATCACAAAGTTTTTGAAAAGGCGCACAGTCAAAAGCCCCTTCAATGTCCACGAACACCCCCATCCCGTACTCACCATTCAAAGTTGCATCCTCTATCTTTATGACCAAAGAATGAAGAGCAGACTCACAGGACTTTCCACGTTGGTTTTCACTAAGTGGGTGTGACCTAAGTGCCTTTCCACGAATGTGACGCTCCACTAGTCTCTCCAAACCTTTCAGCAAGAATGAAGTCAAGCTGATCTGTCTGAAGTTCTTTGGATTAGAATAATCATCTTTCCCAGGTTTTGGAATGAAAACTACTTTAACCCGTTGCCAAGAAGAAGGCACGTAGCCCAAAGCAAGACATCCTCGAAAAATATTTCTTAGAGGTCGCTCTAAATGCTCCATACCCTCCTTTAGCATTGCCGGATAGATTCCATCCATGCCAGGTGCTTTGAAATGTTCAAAGGACAGTATCGCAGCTTTCAAGGGTAACAACCGCTTTCGCAGTGTTCCAGTTCCTCTTGCAACACTTGCGTGTTGAGGGGGTTGCAAGAACCGTCAACTCTCCCCCTACCACTTCTCTCACCCGTTCCCCCGGGTAGTGTACTTCCAGGAGGGTCAGTACTGAGTCCAGTCTGGAGCTTGTGAAAGTACCGTCGGGTTTTCTAAGAGAATCCAACTTTGCCGACTCATCCCCTTTGAGGACTCTGCACAGCCTTGAAGTCTCCCTTTCGCCTTCCAGTTCCTCACAGTACGCTCTAAAGGAGTCTCGTTTCGAGCACCTCACGAGCCTTTTATATTCACGTTGTGAGTTCCTGAAATTTAACCAGTCTTCGTTCTTGTTACTTTTGCAAGCACAATTTAGAAGTCGCCTGGTTGATTTCCTGAGTTTTTGCAGTTCTCGGTTCCACCAAGGAACCGTTTTACCGCTTTGGCCTCGGGAAATAGGACAAGCCTCTTCATAGCACTCTAAAAGTGTGCAGTTCAGAGTTTTCAATTCATCTTCCAACACCAAAGGAGTCCTTAGTCGCCTAGGGAACTGTACTTTATTGCCAAGAAGTTCATTGAACTTTGCCCAATCCGTTTTCCTAGGGTTCTGTCTTTGTACTGCACACTGTTCGCCCACAATATTCAGATTGAATTCTATCATAGATATCGGTGATCTGACAGTGAGACCTCGTCTAGCACTCGCCAGTGTGTAATCAACTCTAACAATTTTTGGGGTACAGATTGTTAGGTCAATTACTTCGCTTCTTCTCGGTCCCACGAACATAGGGGCGCACCCTACGTTTGCAGTCATAAGACCAGCTGGAGTGATGAAATCAAATAGCTTCTCTCCTTTTGGATTGCATTTGCTACTGCCCCAACAAATATGTTGAGCATTCGCATCGCAACCTATTAAGAGTTCGAGACTACTTGATTCTGCATACGCCACCAGATCCGTAAGTTTTTGCGTCGGTGGAGGATACAAAGAATCATAGGGCAAATAAGCGGAGGCAACTATGATGTTTTTCCTCTCGCCATTTATCTGGTATTGTATGATGACCGTAGCTAGTAGTCCTGGGAATAATATTGTCGCAGCATAGTTGCCTCTAACCGTCTTGACATCAGGACGCAAGCTCTCGGTCTGATGGATCTTTCGTCGTAGAAGATCCTAGCCCCCTTTACTGATCCAATGCCACAGATTCTGTTAAATCGAACCCACGGTTCTTGCACCAGAAAGATATAGGGGAAATCCTGTAGCTTTGTCATTCTCGCTGCCAACAGGTAGGAGGGAGCTTTGGCACGCTGCAGGTTGATTTGACCAATCTTTATGTTTTTCGACATAAACTTAGTCTATCGTCTTATGGAAAATAGTTAGAAGCGTATGCGGCAGTCCGCGTATGACGGGGTTTCCCCCACACCGTACCGCCAGAGACTCGATCCCCTGGTGATTGATTTCTCTGAGAAAAGCCGTACTTGGGAGTACCGCAATTCCCATGTTCTCATCCACGAAAGATCTCACCTCATCCCGCAGAGCATTCGTCTGTTTTCTACTTAGCACCTTACTTGGTTTGCGGTGTTCGGGTTGCATAGATTCGATCACTCGAACTGGCATCAAGTCAGTTTCGTTCACGTCCCGTTCACGTTTTCCATCCGCCTGTTCCTTGGAAGGTGTAGGAGAAGTTACTAGCAGGTAGGATTCACTCTGTAGTCCCTTCCCCAGTACGAGCCCCCATACGGGGTTCCGCCCCTGTATGCACTATCCTCCGCGCACGTCTCCATTGTGGGAGAGCGGACCGAAGATGCTGCAATTAGCTCTATGGTGTGTGAGTCGAAGACCATCATTGTTCTTCGCTCTTAAAATTGAGATGATGCCCTACAGTTTCCTGATATGACTGAATTTCAGTCTATATAGGAAAAAGTGGAGCATCATATGGTGACTTCCCCTGAGCACATTCAGACTATGTTGGTCCAGTTCGAATACCAAGTTGACGCCCTCCAGGTTTGTAGATTGGTCCTTCCTGGCATTCATGAACTTTACCCTCCAGTGCCCAAAGTGCATGCCTGGGTTCTGTTCACCCAGCAAGCGGATGATGTCCTCTGCCTTCCTTCGAGGGCCCGGTAGCCAACATCTGACATGTTCTGTCCTGCGTAGCTCAGTGTTCACAATAGTGAACTTGGGCTGACCGCCGGAACTCAAAGTTGGGATTAGCTGCTGGAGCCACTTTAAGGCAGCCTCGTCAGCGCACTCCAAATGTAGAAGCCCATCACGAAAACCTTGATCGTTAAATCGTGGCTTCGTTCCAGGCTCCATCATTTTCTTCCACAGGCATTCCTGGAGGATGGTAAATTGTCCCTCTGACATTTTGCCATCCTTGGAGGAAACTCCCACGGCAGCAGTCAGAACAGAGGCCGCAGCTTGCGCATACGTCCTCTTCCTTCCCGCCTTCGTGTTCGTATTCCTGTGGGAGGGACCAGCTTCATTGAGATTTCTCTCGCTGATTTGATCACCTCCCGGCACACCGGTCCTAATCCCCGCGAGACGCGTGGATGTAAGCCCTGGTGCGGAGCACAATAAAGCGTCGGCCACAGCAGATGTGTTGGTCTTACGCTTCTTGCGCGCATTACCGCTGACAGAAGAGTCTGGTGCGTCGAGTGTGGATCTTACCGGGGTTTCCAGTTTATCCTCACCTTCCGCCGGAGATTCCGCTTCCTTGTGTCCGATTTCTCTGGGCGTTACCGCGCCTAGTGGTACAGCCACGTCCATGTCCGCATTCCCAAGGTGCTTCATCTTCCTTCGCAGTGCTCTCTTCTGCCGTCGGCTTAGGGCCTTTCCAGGTTCACGGTGTTCGGACCGCTTGGATCCATTTCCACATACTGGCATTGAACCAGTAGCGTCCACGTCACCAGCTTCCCGTTCTTCCGCTCTTCCCAGTAAGGATGGCGGAGAAGGTTCTGACAGGCAGGATTCAGCCTGTAGTCCCCCCCCCCCTTGGTGCCCGAAGTTCCCTTCTGCCGGGCCTTTCTCTTCCGCTTGGACTAGTGGCTTGAATACTTCCGAATTGAGGATGTCCGCGATCGGTATGGGGTTGCATTGATCGTGAAATAATTATGAGAGAGGCGTCGGCCATGCAGGCTGCATAATTTTGACCCCGGATATGAGTTTGCTTCCTATGTCCCTGGCTGTAAATGAGTAGATGCTCGCTGAACTAATAATTCTCCAAGCTCCAGGCAGGATTCAAAGCTTCAAAATATAACAAATTAAAGCGACCCTCCTAGACAATTTCCAGATATTTTCATACACAGCCTGTATAACTAATTGTCCATCTGCTGATATTATTCCATATTAGAATTATATAATTTGGCCACCGATTCTGACGTCTCTTTTCCAATACTATTTCCTTCTATTCATTTTTTTCTTATCTAATTTTTACAGAAAAAAAAGGCCAAGCAGCAAAGGAAAGCACACCATGAAAGAAAACCCGAAAATTAGATTTTTTTTTCTGTTTATTTAGCTCAAGCATTCGCACTACAAGCATCAATGCTCGTACTATAGCTGGCTGGGCTCAAAAGTTCAAGTCAGTTAGTGAGTCCAGTCATTAAATTGCTGTAATGAAGCTTAATAAGGCTTGTTTTTTGGATTATTATTTATATTTTCATTTGCAGGTCTTTTATCGACCGTTATTTAATAATTTTTTAATAGGAGGTCGATGGAGGAGATGATATCGTCTCATTAGTTCCAGCCACTTCTTCCGCTCCCCACGGGCTTTTCATAGTCTTGCGGAAAAAGAGCTTTTCCTTCCTCCTCTCCCCCTGGAAAAAAAAAATCATAAATCGTTTAGAAAATCGACATTGTCGGGAAATTGATCGTGGATTGAAATGGTATTAAATCTTATGTGTATCAGTAAGAAACTATCTTTTTGTAGCTAGTTTAGGTTGTCTGCGGATAATGCACGTGTGGATTTAATTTTTAGATACTTCCACAACTCCACATCTTCAGCACAACTTTTTTCCTCTACTAGCCTACTCACCACCGCTCCAAATTGTAGTTCCATTGATATAAAAATACCCGCGAAGTTAGGTTACAGTGAAAAATCTTGATTGATGAAAAGATTCAGTAGCGAATTAATATTCGATTAGAATTTACGCAAAAAGAATATGTGAATGAATGGAGAGGTGAAGAGTGAAAAAAGTTAATGCGGTGTCTATGTATGTTTGTGGCTTAGAAGATATGAGAAACAGCTTCTGAATGACTGGGGCCATTATTTTATAAGAATTCCAGAAAAAGATACAACAAAAAAAGATAGCTGGGAATAAGATTAAGAGTTCATTTATCGATTCCGAAAGATGCGGATATATGTTTTATGTTACGTCTAATTATCTTGGTACTCATTTGAATCTGTATCTTCTTTCCCCACCACGTTTTAATGGTAACTGAGACGCCCGTTTGATAGCTAATGTAAGATGTATCTTCACATGAATCGGTAATTTGATATGGTTAAGTGAATATGCGATATACATGGGAATATGCCCGCGAAAACGATCAAAACTCTGGCACCATGGACTCATTATTTGCCCTGCGAGAACAGTCTTTGTAAAATGTACCGACAAAA
Organism: Hermetia illucens; assembly: GCF_905115235.1. NCBI lineage: Eukaryota > Metazoa > Arthropoda > Insecta > Diptera > Stratiomyidae > Hermetia > Hermetia illucens. The sequence goes on along the minus strand of NC_051855.1, from coordinate 6,256,323 downwards.
AGATTTACGACCCCCTCAGTAGGCGCAACTACCTCATCGATACTGTTGCGGAGGTTTCGGTTCCTCCCGTACCTCGGCAACATCAACTTTTCCCAATTCCTCCCGCATAAACACATACGGGTATAGGCAAGTGGGCGTGAGTCTTGGCTTACGTAGGACGTTTACGTGGCGTTTCATCCTGGCGGTTGTCAGCTTCCCCATATTAGGCGCAGACTTCTTGTGTCACTATGGGTTGCTGGTGGACCTGCAAAATAAGTCCCTTATAGACCCCACGACCAACCTTAATTCGTCGGGACAAATGGTATCTCACCCAGGCAATAATCTTTCCGTTCTTTTAGAAGACATTACCGACTCTCGTGTGCGGGCACTTCTCCAAAAGTTCAGTCAGATTACTACCGAGTGTAGTCTCTCCAAACCAGTGAAGCACAATGTGCAGCACCACATTATCACTACTGGTTCCCCGATCTTCTCGAAGGTTCGTCCTCTACCATCCGGAAAGAGTTTGAACAACTCGCTCAACAGGGTATCTGCAGGCCCTCAAACAGCTGTTGGTCTTCCCCACTGCATATGGTCCCTAAGCCAAACGGCGAATGGCGCCCATGTGGTGACTACAGAAGGCTAAATGCACAGACTGTTCCTGACCGCTATCCAATTCCACTCATCCACGACTTTGCGCATCACCTCGCGAATTGCCGCATCTTTTCGACCTTGGACTTAACCAAGGCTTATCACCAAATCCCAGTAGCTCCTGAAGACATTCCAAAGACGGCAATTTGCACACCCTTTGGACTCTTCGAGTTCACCCGAATGACTTTCGGATTGTGCAATGCGGCGCAAACCTTTCAAAGGTTCATTCACTCAGTCCTGCGAAACCTTGACTTCTGTTTCGTATATTTGGATGATGTTTTGGTCACTTCTTCCACTGAGTCTGAGCGCTTAGCCCATCTCGAGTGCATTTTTCAACGTCTCCTTGAGGCCGGTTTAGTCCTAAACAGACAAGGTGCAAGCGATAACAAGCTTCCCGCGTCCAAAGACATTGAAGGAGTTGAGGAGGTTCTTGGGCATGCTAAACTTCTACCGTCGTTTCCTGCCCAAGGCCGCCCATCACCAGTCCATTTTGAACGCGTACTTGTCTGGCCTCAAAACTAAGGACACACGAGAGATTGTGTGGTCTGAAGAGGCTATCCGCGTGTTCGATTTTCGCGTTCGCATTCCCTCTACAAGATGCACCCGTAGCCGTTTTTGTTGATGCCTCTGACATCGCAGTAGGTGCTGCCCTTCACCAAAGGTGGATCAAGTTTGGCAGCCGTTGTGCTTCTTCTCGAAGCAGTTGAATTCCGCTCAACGGAACTACAGTACCTACGATCACGAACTGCTCGCCGCGTACTTGAGCATCAAATACTTCCGTTTCTCCCTAAAAGGCAGGCCGTTCACACTGTTCGCGGACCACAAGCCTGTCAGGTATGCTTTGAAACAGAAGCCCAACAAAGCGTCCCCTCGTCAGTTTCGGCACCTGAGCTTTATAAGCCAGTTTACGTCAGACATCCAGCACGTGTCCGGCAAGGACAACATAGTTGCTGACGTTTTGTCTCGTGTCTCCGAGGTTAACATCTCCGCCTCACTCGATTTCTCGGCTATTGCCAAGGCGCAGGAGGATGACGCAGCACTTCAGAGCCTCAAATCCAACCCCAAATACAAATTTCGGGAGTTGCCCATCTTCGGCTCAAACCTCTCTCTCTGCTGCGAAGACTCGGAAAAGGGACCTCGGCCATACATTCCGGCCACCTTTCGCAAGGAAGTGTTCCACGCAGTTCACGACTTAGCGCATCCAGGCATCAGGACAACAAATCGGCTAGTCACCGAGAAATACTTCTGGCCCTCTATGAATAAGGATGTCAATTCCTGGGCCAGAGAGTGCATCGCATGCCAGAAGTGTAAAGTCTCCAGGCATGTAAGGAAAGAAGTGGGCTCATTCCCCCGCACTACCAAGCGGTTCCACAAAATACACCTCGACATAGTAGGACCTTTGCGAGACTCGCACGGTTATAGGTATTGTCTCGCAATCATCGATAGGTTTACCCGGTGGCCTGAGGCAATACCTCTGAAAGACATTACGACGCAATCATGTGCCGAAGCCTTCTGTCGAGAGTGGATACCTCGCTTTGGCGTCCCTGCAGTGGTCATCACTGACCAGGGAATGCAATTTGAGTCCACCCTTTTCTCCGAGTTAGGCAAACTACTTGGTTTTAAACGCCAGCGGACTACTGCATACCACCCGCAATCCAATGGGATGCTAGAACGTTGGCACCGGACGCTGAAAGCCGCCATTATGGCACGCGACGATCCGTCCTGGTCCCAAGTTTTGCCTCTCGTCCTACTCGGCCTACGTACAACCCGGCGAGAGGAATTTGCCGCCAGCCCCGCGGAGCTGGTATACGGGGAGAGCCCGAGACTCCCAAGCGATCTGGTCTTCGACAAGAGATCGGGTCTCACAGAGTCGGGGTTGGTGCGAAATACGAAACTATGGACTCAATTGAAACCTTGGCCCTATGAGAATATTCCGTATAAAAGCCATTACTATACACCGGATTAAAGATACACCTTTAACTTTGTATAGTACGAAACAACCGCACTTTCGGCTGAGAAGAAGTCGCGGCTAAAGGATACATAATCCAGTTAGTCATTAAACAAGTCGTGAAACCGAAAGCTGGGTGTTTCAGGTACGAAAGGTTTTGTGTATTTCGGCGAGCATTTCTCCAATTAGTACGTAGCAGGATTATGCGCTATGTTGTAGCCTACATTGATGCAAAATTCCGTGGTGCTAGGATGAACCTAAGGGGACCTCCCCATCTTTCCCACAAATATTAAAATTTAGACTGACATTGAAAAGTACTAATTGAGACCTCTCATTTGATACCCCAACATAATTATATTAGGTGAAAATAAAATTTACACACCCCTTTTGCATGTATGGGGACCTCCCCTTAAATTCAACTTAGAAGGATGTCAGCGTTCACAACTCACCTTCCTTCCACAGAATTTTGCGTCAATTGCTGTAACTATTTTCAAGAAAAATGCGTGTGACGCGATCTTCTCGAGGGAGAACGAGACTCTTCTTTCTTGGCCGGCCAACTCTAAAACCCACAAGGTTGACAGATTCCCCGGACGCACAGCAAGACAAGCTACTCAATGACGTCAAACTCGGCGACCGACGACCCTCGCAACCGCTACTCTACATGCGCTCACTTCCCGACACCTGCATAGCAGACGACTCATTAGGGTTAAATGGCTGGACCTCTACCGCAGCAAACTACGAAGAATGCTGCTCCTCATCAGAAATCAAACGCTGGGCGAACTCGCAGTCGTTGCCGATGAGATGCCTCAGGTTAGCCCGAGTGTCTGCGCTACGTACACATCACGCTCACGTCTAAACCCTCCCCCCTAACCCTCAACCAAACTGGGCGTCGTCCAGCCTATCGGTAGACCACGTAACCGAGGAGTGGTCGGCCATACGATTTGCACGGCCCACCTCATCACGCTCACCTGTGGTCTTCTGCAGAAACCACGGAACTTCAGTCACAGGGGGCGCTGTGAATGACGAGCGCTCCAAAATCAGCGTAACCGCTCAGCAAATCCGGGACCGAACTCCAGTACAGCATATTGCTGGTATCACAACAAACATGGCACTCTAGCTATACGCTGTAGGAAACCCTGCAGTTTTCTTGCGCAAAACTCTCCCTGCTCACAGACAAGCTAGACTCGCCGGCGCTGTACACTGCGATCATCGCTATCGAAGCATCGGAAAAACGGTTTTACGTCTCCGAGTGCAGCCCAAAGATATGCTTACTAGTCGATTCAGACTCTTCTCTCTCCATCGCCCGGAACCGGTACCGCTTTAAAAGCAGAGTCTGACACTACATGCCGCCAACGGGATACCCATTTCGACCGACGGCACCCAGCAACTAACTATGGATCTCGAACTACGCCGACCCTTGCACTGTCCGTTCACCATCGCCAACGTGCAGACAGCCGAGTTGGGACTCGATGTATTTTGTCACCACGGACTTCTCATCGACCTGCGCCATAGATGTTTACTGGATGGGCTTACTAGCCTCTCCACGGCGTGCACTATTCGATTGCCTCCATCAGCGCGGCGTCATCCGACCATCGTCAAGCCAGTGGGTTAACCCCCTTCATCGAGAACCTGAGGCTCCCGGTAAGTGGCGGGCCGCAGAAGACTATCGCCAACTCATCGCGCATTCTCGACCGGATCGAGCTCGACCTTCTACAGGATGTCAATGGTTCGGTTTTCGCGGTTATCAACCTAGAGAAAGCCTTCCATCAGATCCCGTTGAACCCTGATAACATCTGCAAGACCGCGGTAACTACACCCTTAAGATTTTTGAGTTTCTTAGCATTCCACTGGGTCTGAAGAACGCCTCGCAGACTATGAAGAGCGCCATGAACTACTTTCTGAGAAAGCACGCTTTCGTTCGGGCCTACCAGGGCGACGTCTGGGTAATTTCCGACAGTCACGAACAGCATGAACGTAACCTTAGTCAGTTCTTCGAAACGCTGTGCCAAGCCAAGTTCCAGATCAACAGGGGTAAGTGCTAGGTTGGTCTCGCAGAAATGCTTTCCGCCGGATTTTCTGTTAACAGCGAAGTGTTCCGGACATCACCACCGAACTCATCGGAGCTTAGGCGCTTCCTCGGTATGGTCAATTATTACCGGCATTGCATCCCACACGACGCTCAGTGCACCTCTCTTTGAGCTACTAAAAGGACACAATACCAAACGGTCCAAGGTAAACTGGATATGCCAACGCCACTTTCAAACGGTGTAAAAGAAGCATAGCATCCGCAGCAACCACGGCCCTTCTCGAGCCTTGCCAACCGTCGGCCCTCCAGGCCGACGCCTCGAACACATCAACGCCATCTGGGTCCCCCTGGGTTTGTTTTCGAAGAAATTATCGGCATCCGAGCAGCGATACTCAACGTACCACTGCAAGCTTTTGGTAGTCTTTACGACCATTAGGTACTTCCAGCGCATTCTTGAAGGGCAGTGTTTCGTCATTCACACCCATTAGCATTCGGTCACCTTCGGACCTTAATTCCAAAGCAACGCTCTGACAAGGCTTTGCTTAGGCAGAGTAGGTAACTGGATTTTATCAGTTGGTTCAATGCGCGCCTCCAGTACACGCCAGGCGTGGACAACGTGGTCACCGATGCTTTCTCACGGCTTGAAACGGTCTGTGTGGCCACAGCGATATTTGTGAAGAACATTAGCGAGGTCCAGACCAAGGACATTCAGCTTCCTCACATGCCGGCCAGTTCTCGCCCAAATTGCATTGGTTCAACCTCGACGACAAGGTGGCCTACTATGCGGAGCTTAGTGGTAACATCAAGCCGTACCTGTCGCCAAGCTTTCGATACGGCACACACCGCTCCTCATCCAAGCAGACACGCCACCGCCAAGAAGGTTGCGCTTAAGTTCTTCTAGCCTAGTTTGGGTAAGGACATCTTCGGATGAATGACCGCTCATGGTTTTAGCATTGCGCTTCAAAAAAATAAATAGTCAACAGCCCTGCATTGACCTTTGTCGGTCGCGTCCCCCTATCGCGCTCTCAGAACCCGATGTGATGGTGAATGCGGGAGGGATCACCGTTACCCTCCTTGCTAAGGGACGTAAAACTACACTACAAACTACAAACGCAAGGAAGAACACACAAGGCAGGTGGTTCCTCGTGAAACCTAAGGCAAAGCCCGAAGCAAAGGGTCGCGGAAGCTAATATGCCCTTCCCCGATGAACGACAACAGCTTCCCCATGGTGCCTAAAATATAGATAGGATGATCGAAGAGGGTATGCCAAGTAACTTTTACGGTATTGGTGGAAAAAACAATGCCAGCCTAGAGGCAATAGAGGGGGTTGAAAAAAGTCTTGGTAAACAATAGCTTTGGAGTTTTTCATACTCCATCTTTAGCTGCAGCTTCGTATTCGTGAAAATGGAAAATGAAGGTCTTCGAAATCATCAATAAACCCCGATTTCTAAATTTTCCTCATTTATCATCTTCCTCCTCCCTCCCATTGACAAAATGTGTTTTTTCCTCATCTGAAATGATTATAGCGAAATCAAACGCTCATTATAATTCCCTGGCAAAAAGGAAACTTATACATTGAAGTCTACTCCTTCGTCCTTGCAACTATACGTTTCCATTCAGAGCATGCAATTTCCCCACATCGCACCAATATATATGTATATCATATTCCTACACATAGCATTAAAAAAACAGCAGCCTGCACCCCTAATGGAATAGAGCCATTGCGAAATACCTTCTCAAATTTCTTATGACAAAAATTTCATAAGGGAGTGAATTTTCTGTGCTGATAGGGGAAGAAATAAGCGGCGGTTGGTGCAGGAAAATTTGAATGAAAATTTGAAGGGAAAAAAATGGGTGACCGGATAATTTAAGAATATAGCGGGCTTTGTAGCTTGGGGAGGAGAGTCTGAAATGTCTGAAATGAATAGTTTGAACCTAAAGGTCTTAAACCTCTCTCTTTGATACAGTGGTCAAACCACCGAATTTAATGTTCCTGTCATCGAAGGCGCCTCTTCAACAGCCTGGTTCGGAGTCACTTACGTATTGTGCTGGAGGATAGCAACAACGCTACCAGAAGAATGGCGCCGGGGTGTGCATTAATGCTGGGGCCAGACTGTCTGAGATTGTCATCGTGCATCTCCTGGACGATATAGGAGAACAAAAGGGGATTTATCCCCTGCTTCGATTCCTCTCAAGTGGTCCGTAAGTTACATGCTATAGCAAGCATGGACCAGTTCTGCACGGTCTTCCTCCGTTCGTGCGTCGTCAAGATCAGCGACGCCTAAGAGGGCGCAGAGTTTAAAGTCATTCCATATGACGAGATGCCAAGAAACCGATCGCTCGCGTCTGGTTGTCGAACATCCGTATGAATGTCCTCTGTCCTCTGTCCTCTGTCCTCTGTCCTCTGTCCTCTGTCCTCTGTCCTCTGTCCTCTGTAATCTGTCCTCTGTCCTCTGTCCTCTGTCTTCTGTCCTCTGTCCTCTGTCCTCTGTCCTCTGTCCTCTGTCCTCTGTCCTCTGTCCTCTGTCCTCTGTCCTCTGTTCTCTGTCCTCTGTCCTCTGTCCTCAGTCCTCAGTCCTCAGTCCTCAGTCCTCAGTCCTCAGTCGTCAGTCGTCAGTCGTCAGTCGTCAGTCCTCAGTCCTCAGTTCTCAGTCCTCAGTCCTCAGTCCTCAGTCCTCAGTCCTCAGTCCTCAATCCTCAGTCCACAGTCCTCAGTCCTCAGTCCTCAGTCCTCAGTCCTCAGTCCTCAGTCCTCAGTTCTCAGTCCTCAGTCCTCAGTCCTCAGTCCTCAGTCCTTAGTCGTCAGTCGTTAGTCGTCAGTCGTCAGTTGTCAGTCGTCAGTCGTCAGTCGTCAGTCGTCAGTCCTCTGTCCTCTGTCCTCTGTCCTTTGTCCTCTGTCCTCCTCTCTTCTCCTCTGGAGAAGGAACCCCAGGTCAACAGCCAACTTTTTCTGCTCTTCAGCTAACGGGTGCCTTATACAAGCGGATCATGCTAAAGGTACCGCAAATAAGTCTGCGCTCGAAGTGCGCCTCAGCTTATCTGCTGGTCTTCCTCCTAGAGGAAGATATCAACGATGCACCAATACAGAAGTCCTGGATGGGAGAAGATGGAACCATTAAAGGAATCCAAAGCGAACATTACAATTTAACTTGTATCCTCGACAAGAAGTGCCTGCAGGCTTTTCATTGTCTGGACCTGAGTTTCAGTGACCTAGTCGCAGCTACACTGGAGCGGAGAACATTCCAAAGTGTACATTCCTTCACTTACATGGCTCACGGCCGACCAACTCAGCCAGAAGAACTGGAAGATGTGATGTCCCCCATTGCAATAAAGAAGGCCAACCTGTTAATAGGCGGCGACGCCAATGTAAGGTGGTGGGGCAGTTCGCAAATCAACCAACCAAAGGTGAGTCATTCTTTGATTTTATCGGTGTGTAACAGGAGCAGTTCACTAACCTTCCATTTTCCCAGCTCAGAGAACTGTGGTGGTTGGGAAATCACCTTGAAATCCCCCTACTAATCGGCAATGGGGTTCTTAGGGTGGAAAACTGGAAAGTGTCTGACCACAAGTCCATATCAAATTACAGTTGGTAATTTTCAGTCTAGATCTCGCTGCAAAGATCTCCAACTCTTCTAGAAATCCCAGGAGGATTGATTGGAAGAAGTTGGTAAGCTTGGCACGACAGACAAATTGCAACCAAAAATCGAGGTTCTGAAAAAGGCATTCGAAACCTCCTTTAGATACTCGTAGCCCGCTAAATACAGCAAGAAGATATTGCCGTGGTAGTGTTGATCTGTTTAGTCTCAGGAAACTGACCAGGGAGGTCTTCCACATTTACTACAGGCACAAATATTGGCAATCTTACAAGGACTACCTGAAGAAGTAGAAGTCAGCCACGAAAACCAAAAAGAGGCAGTCCTGGGAGTATTGAAAGCACCAGCAACCAGCAGAAACATTGGAGCCCATCCTTTCTTAAAAAGTCGGAAGGCTCCCACGGTCAATCTTCTGGTGAACCTTTAGAGCTGCTAGTTCAGACGCATTTCCCCGCAAGTGAAAAGGACTGTGAGTCAGAGCCTTGCTTGGAGGCTATGCCACACCATACGATTAGCTGGTCTAAAAATAGCTTCTCCAGTTGGCATAATACCAGTCATACTACAGAAATAACACGCAGGCAACGGGCAGGCGCAGCCTTCAGTTCACGGGGAACTTTCAACCAATCAGCGCCACCTCTTTTGTATTGAAGATCCTCGTGCGCGCTCTGGACGTCCACCTAAAGATAGTTATGGAGAGAACACCTTCCTCTAAGTCCCAACACCCCTACCTCAAAGGCATATCCACAGAAATCGCTCTCCACGAGGTAATTGATGTGGTTGAGCAGTCACTACGGAACAATCATTATTCTCCAGCTGCCTTCCTAGATCAGAGGTAGCCTTCAATAAAGCTAGTACCGCCACCATGAAGAAGGTCTCAATATAGCATTGGAGCGGTAAGTTATTCATTGGATCAAATCCAGGCTAAGAACTCGGGTGACCCAGTCTAATTTAGGAGATGGCCCTGCTCAGAGCTGTGATCGGAAGTACGCCCCAGGGTGGCGCCATTCGGTTCTGGTCTCTGGTCTATTGTAATGGAAGAAATTGTACGCATATTGGACAGGAGCGGGCTGAAGGTGGTGGCGTATGCTGATGACTTGGTGATATTGTTCTCAGTGCTGTTTTCCTCTATTATCCTTTCCTCATGTTAGAGGCGTAGAGGAAGGTGTGCCTATGGAGTGCAAGAGAATGTCCAACCAAAACGGAGCTTATGCGTTTTTCCAGAAAGGGTTCGCAATTCCTGCGCCTAAATGAATGAAGATTGACTCATACCTTCAATGTCAAGTACCTGGGTGTAAACCTGGACCCTAATCTAAATTGGAGATTCAACATAGAAATGAGGGTAAAGAAAGCCTGTATAGGCTTCTACGTTTGCAAGAGGACTTTTGTAAGGGCATTTCAGGGACGCAGGAAGAGCTGACTGCATTTGGGCGCAGCACCAAAATGCGTCACTCATCACAGCGATCAGCGAAAGAGGCAGCGAGGACTGAAATACCTCATGTGACACCGGGACGCTCAATGGATGCCTTATCAAGTGGTGCGACAGACGGTGCGGGAAAGGCAATTCCAATACCCTATAATCTCTCCTCCGGAGAAAAGCCCAGTTAGAATCGCTAGTCGTGAGCAGGTGGATTCGGACACGAATCGATTGGAAGTGTTGACTAACCTTCCTAACATAGCTGAAGCGTACGCGGTCGGCAACGTTCCCGCAAAAGAACGTCAGCAAATCAAAAGCCAGTAACAGAAAAGACCGGGAAACGAAGAAGGACTAGACCCGTCGGTCTGTCTGGACTCTGTGTGTAGGCATAAGGTTTTGTAGCGCTTACCTGAACCCGAACGAGACGATGCCGGACTTCCGGCGGCAGCTTGATGCTCTAGAGGACGTCGCTTCGGACAAGAAGGCGCGAACCCTGGTAGGCGCTGATTTTAATGCTGCGAAGGAAGCATCCATTACATCACTTTTGCGTCGGAATCTCTGGCTCAATCGGTGGACCGATGGCGAGTCCTGGAAAACTCATCAGCGAGTGATCATCAGCACATCGCGTTCGAAGTGGTTGACGCTACTTGTTGGCGTGCACCAACTCGGTACTCCCCCTGCGTGTGGAATATCGCAAGGTTGAACATCGGGAAATTCGTCGAAGTTCTTGGAACAGGGAGAGTCGCGCTGGTGGGCGCTATGAGGAGTAATAGCATGTGCAGCTGAAACTGTCGTAAGTTTAGTGATGGACCTGATAACGACAGCGTGTGAAGCTTCTATGCCCCGGAGAGGCCCCTGCGTGAGAAGCCTTCAATGTGCTAGTTGACGGCAGGAAATGTCGGCCTACGGAGGGAGTTTCATATGATCCCCTCTTTGACACAACGTTTATACACCAACGAGAAAGCATGCGCCATAAAGACAGAGTATAAATCAGCAAACAGGAGACTCCGGCGTACGATATATAAAAGCAAAGTTCGCGACTGGGAGAATCTGGTCAACGAGGTGAATGAAGACCCATGGGGATTTGGCTACAAACTTCTTACCCGGAGAATTGGGGCTCTGCGGAAGTCCTGCGTACTGAGTTCCAACCAGATGGACCATATTGTACGGGCATTATTCCCCAAACCTTCCATACTGGTTGATGACAATAGCGCCGAAAGCGTCGAGGATTGCCCCATTTTCTCAATAAGAGAGTTCGAAAAAGCAAGAAGGCGTCAGATCTTGATGGCATCCTGTGGAAGTTTACAAAATGATGTTGAACGCTTACTTGAAGGAGAACAATTTTCAGCAAGGGAAAAGGAGACCCGAAGCTGCCGTCTGCGTATCGACCACTGTGTGTGCCTGAAATTGCTTGAGAGACTCGCTGAGGCGGCCTACGATGCCACGGAGTTAGCTCCTAGGTAGTTCGGGTTCGGAAGAGGTAGATCCATGGTGAATACTGTTATGGAGGTCGTGGATGCGGCACACAGTCGACTCGGATAGTGTCCCTCATGAAGCTTGATGTCAGAAATGCCTTCAATTCCGTAAGATAGACAGATATTCTAGGCACACTAGAAAACTCATTCCACGTGCAAAGCTATCTCTTGCGGATATTGGATTATCTGAAAGATCGCCCCCCTGCTCTATGAGACGCTAGAGGAGAATGAAATCACATCCGGAGTAGTACAGGGATGCATCCTAGAGACTTCAGATCTGAGGAACGCTGTTGACGAGTTGACTACCGAGCCAAAACCAGCTATTGAATAACTTGGTTTAATACTCGACTTGAAGACGAGCTTCTTCCAGCAAATTTAAGTAACAGCAGGCAGGGCTGCAGGTGGAGTCTCGGCCTTGAGATGGTTAAGGGAGAATGTTGGAGGCCCTATATCTACTAGGAAACGTCGCAGTCCCTTCTGCTCTATGGAGCGGAGGTATTGGCTGTTGTCTTTGACAAAGAGGTAAATCGTAAGCGCCTTGCTCAAGTGCAGAGATGGGAAGCTCTGCGAGTGGTGTCAGCTTACCGCACTTTGATCGCAGGGGTGATCCCCGTTGCCCTCCTGGCTAAGAAGCGTAAAACTGCTTACAGTCACAAGGGCGAAAACGTGAAGAACGTCAACATACCCTTACCGAGTGGCAATTCTCTTGGCAAAATGGCAAGAAGTAGATGGACGGCGCGGCTCGTCGACAATTCAGATTCGTGGCTAAACCGAACACATGGTCAGATTGATTACTTCCTTACCCAATTTCTAAGTGGGCATGGAGGTATTCAGTCTTACCTGCACAAGATTGGGAAGCCATCCTGATTGTGTGCTCTGCAATAGAGTTGCGGACGACGCAGGATACACCTTTTTCTCTTGTGGAAGGTGGGACGGATTTCGTCGGTAGCTTTATGCAGACACAGGGAAGCTCTCTCCAAACTACTAAGAGATGCTAAGGAGCAGATTCTTATTGCGAAGGTTCGACTACCAAAGGGACCGGATGTCAAGGGGTTCTCTGAACTAGCAACTCCCTTCCTCCTCTCCCGTCCCGTTGGTGAAATTCGCCGAATTGATAGTTCCAAAAGCCGGGAGAGTTAATGTGTCAAACGGTGTCAGGCTAGTTTTCTAATGACAGGGAGGTGTTTAGTTGGTAGTCCGACGGCGTGCTGTTACGGGAGTTCAACAAACCCCCTCTCGACTGAAACAAAACCCGATTCAACTCAAGATACCTATTCATGCTGAGAAAGGAGCAAAACTAAAAAGTTCTTAATTAAAAACGAAAGAAAAATTCCTGAGCATCGTCTTAGGATATTACTTCCTTTTTAAAGAATCGGACTCACTGGTATGTATCTCTTATGCAAAAGACATATCCTATCAAATAATTGTCCCTTTTACATTAGAGACACAGACTTGCTTTCTCCATTTACTACCCTCTCGCGGCAACACACTCTACACATGACATTCTCCAATGGATTTCGTAAAGTCATTAAAAAAAAGTCCCCTTTTCTTCCCTTATGACGGTGAAAGGGAATCGTCCTTTCTTTCCAGCCCGTGCATATCAACCTGATGGCATCGACCGACAAAAATGAGGGAGAGTAGACGTTTAAAAAAAAACCAGCGGTAACGCGCAAGAAAAAAAAATATGCAGAGGGCAAGTTAGTGAATTTTTTCTTCAGAACTCTGCGTATTTTATTCTATATTTCCTGATTTATCCCTCAAGTCATGGCTCGGGGGAGGACGGGGGCACTGACGTGAGTCTTGTGCCTTAAAAATATCGGCATCATCAATTCTACCCTTATGTAAAAAAAATCAAACTAAGAATTCACTTGCGACCCTCATTCTGAGTTTTTTTTATATTCATCCACCCTTCGCATGTGCGTATTTTTTTCTCGGTTGATTTTCGCAACACTAATACAACTAAATATTTGAATATCTAAAACAATATTAGATACGGATGTGAAAATGGGGGAGGGGGAAGAGTAGAAAGTTTGATGCGTCCTGGCGTTAATTTTTGGGGATGTGAGAATGGAATAATGTGCGTATGGAAAGGTTTCGTGAAGCATTCATGGTTTTTTAGGTCCTCTACGAGTGATTACAGGTGGGAAAAAGGACTTGAGTAACATCTCACCTCGCGTATTTCTGTCTGACTCAAAGGATATGACAGATCAGAACCGGTCCCTTTTTAAGGTTTTGTGTAAACACAGTACGAGCACCTCTCCTAGAGTCTCCTCTAGGTTCTTCCTTTCCTCCACAAACCTTGGCCAGTGGAAGAATACTTGCTCTGGGTCCTCTGGGACTCCATCGCAGTTTGGACAATCGGGTGAGGTATCTAGTTTAAACCTGAACAGGTACTGGCGATATCCTCCATGTCCCGTGAGAAAGTGAGTGAGATTATAATTAATCTCACCGTGCCGTCTCTCCAACCACTCCTCAATGGCAGGGATGAGCCTGTGTGTCCACCGACCCTTTCCCGAGCGTTACCAACGCTCTTGCCATCTATTTAGAGATCTCTCCTTTTCGGCGTTCTTCGTCTGCGATAAAGGAGAGATAGACTTCGCACTATATATATTCGTCATCTCATCTGCCAGGATGTCAATGGGCATCATTCCAGAAACGACGAATGCTGCATCATCTGAGACAGTCCTGAATGCCGAGCACACCCTTAGGGCTGTTCTTCTGTAGACTGAACTCAGTTTGTTAGCGTTGGATGTAACCTGCAATGCCTTTCCCCAAACTGGAGCTGCATAGAGCAAGATCGAACTCACCACCCTAGCTATAAGCAACCTGGAAGCATGCTGTGGCCCTCCCACGTTCGGCATCATTCTTGCCAGGGCCACACTCGCAGTGGATGCTTTGTCATAGACATGCTGCACGTGTGGCTTATAGCTAAGCTTCCCATCTATCATCACTCCCAAGTATTTGATCGCAGGCTTAGAAGAGATGATATGATTCCCAATTTGAATACGGGCAAAATTTCTTTTACGGCGCTTGGTGATGAGGACCGCTTCTGTTTTTCCTCCGCAAGTGTCAGACCAAAAGCCTCTAGCCAACTCGCAACAGCACTGATCGCTTCGCATGAGTATAACTCAGCATCTTCGAGATGCTTTGGGACAACAACCAGCGCTATATCATCGGCGTAGCCCACCACCGTGGCTTCCTCCGGAAGGGGAAGATTAAGTACATCGTTGTACATGATATTCCACAGCAGTGGGCCCAGTACGGAGCCCTGTGGGACACCCGCAGAGACAACATACTCCTGGGGTCCGTCATCGGTGTCATACCAAAGCCTCCGTTCTTGTAAATAGCTATTGACAATAGCTGCAAGATAAGCGGGAATACCAATCTTTGCCAGAGATTCCCGTATTAGGTTCCAACTGGCCGAATTGAATGCATTTCTCACATTACTACTATACAATATTTGCTAGTACTGCCCTTTCTGTGGATTGCATCTTCGGCCAAGCCAGTAACCATTTTGATGGCATCAATGGTTGATCTGGCTTTACGGAACCCATACTGCCGATCTGAGAGACCTCCTAGGCTCTCAACAACCGGGAGTAATCTATTATAGATTAGCATTTTGCCCACAGTGTCCAAAAGACAAATAGGTCTGTAGGAGGTTGGCTCACCTGGAGGTTTACCAGCCTTAGGCAGTAGCACCAACTTCTGTCGTTTCCATGATGCAGGAAATATCCCCTCGGACATGCACGCTTCGAACAATTCAGCGAACATGTCCGGTCTGGATTTCACGACAAGCTTGAGAGCCTTATTCGGCACGCCATCCAGACCCGGAGGTTTATTATCTCCTATCCTAGTGCAGATCTCCAGCAGCTCGTCACTGGTGACTGGCGGTATTGCCGTGTCGTTCAGAGGTCGCTGGAAGCTGTCTATGCCCTCCTCTTGCTGAGGGAATAACCCCAGGATTTAACAAGAGTGAAGGACACGTGATCTGCGGAGATGATCGCCCTCTGAATCACCCCATCACGATTCTATAGGCACTCCCCCACGGGTTTGCGTCCGCTTCTAAGCACAGCTCCTTAAAGCATTCCCTCTTGCTCCGTTGGATGGCGAGCTTGAGGGTTTTGCGAGCTTCCTTATAGGCGCGCTCTTTTTGCCCTTGGTCGATTCTGCCTACCGCTCTTTGAGCCGCTCTTCTGGCGCGGTGACAGGCTGATCGAAGGCTGGCCAGTTCAGCATTCCACCACTAGTTTGGTCTTCTACTGGAGAAAGAGCACCTCCTCGGCATGGACGCGTCACACGCTTTGGCGATGCATTGGGCCACATGGGCAGCTCTTTCCGTAGAGGCGCCTGCTTTATTAGGTTGGTCTAACCACATCTCCATGAAGGTCTGCTCATCCAGGGCTTTAGCGGATCAGCCTGACATCTTTCTCGGTTTCGGGCATGATGGTCTTATGCCCGGTGACTCCACCCATAGCCCAAAGAAGATTGCCTGGTGATCGCTGTGGGTGTAGTGCTTGCTGACGCACCAAGACATACCACGTGCCAGTGCAGTGCTGACAAAAGTTAGGTCTACGATTGAGGTACACCTCCCTTTCTGAATGGTGTTTATATATCCTTCGTTGGCGAGAACGACATTCAACTGTGCAAAAGCGTCTAACAGACTGCGGCCCCTTGCGCTTTGTCTTTCTGCTACCCCACTCACGGGCCCAAGCATTGAAGTCCCCAGCAATCACCGTTGAACTACTACCCCTTGCATCGAGAACAAGACTGTCAAGCATTTCTTCGAATTCGGCCAGTGCCAGACTTGCACATATACCCCGTTTATTTTCGCCCACACAAAGCCGCTGTATGTCTGATTCCCAGTACATTGGATGGCTTGTCGACCGCATGCCCATATCGCCGCTCCACCAGACGAATCTATAACCCACACGCCACCGTGACGGTTTCTATAGGGTTCGCTAATGATTTTTTCCACCTCGGATTCATAGACGGTCTGCCCGAGTAAATCTTGAGCGACCTTACAATGATTGAGGTTTATTTGAATAAACCTCATTTTTTCATTGAAGTCAGCGCCTTCCTAAATTCCGGGCATTTAGCACTCCCGACAATATGCCGGTACTCCCGTCCCTCACTTCCTTCGCACAATAAGCATTTGGGGTCCCTACTGCACGCTTTCGCAATATGACCTTTCTCCCCACACCTTCTGCATCGATCGGGCTGATCAATGCCGCTGGTGCATGCCTTCGCGAAATGGCCAAACGCGAGGCACTTGAAGCACCTCTTTAGAGAAATCTGCTCTCTCAGACGGCAAACAACCCATCCGATTCGAACCTTCCCGGCCGCCAATAACTTCTGCGCGGCGTCCACTGGCAATCGCAATGTGGCCGTTTAAGTATTGCCATAGGCTTTCCGCAAGCTCACAATGGACTCTTCGGCAAGTTCCTCCAACTTGAAGTGTTCCATCAAAGCAGTGCAAATTTCTCCTTTGGATGTCACTTCATTGAGATCCTTGCACTGAATATAGACCTCATGTTTTTGGGTCCGTACTGTGACATTCTCCGCAAGTGAGTTCTTAACCTGAGTTCTGAAGCCATCAGTTTTCCCCAAGCTGGTTTTTTTCAGCTCAAACATGAGGTCACCCTTTTGGGTCCTTCGAATCTTGCTGACATTTCCGCCTAGATCTTTTAGGTCGGGGTCAGCTTTGACCTTTTTCAGTATCTCCGCGTAAGACAAACTTCCATTGCTGGAGATTACAATCGCTTCTGGGCGAATTCGCACTTTTGCCTTTTTCTTAACTACCTTGGTCCATCCACCTTTTTCATTACCCTTGGATTTTGTCGAGTCGATTGCCGGAGCTCGCACTTGGGGGACCTGCTTTCTCTTTTCGGTGCCTTTAGTTCTGTTTTTCGGAACTATTTGTATGGCTTTTTTCCTCTTAGGCTGCTGACTTCCCAGAGGATCCACATCTCCTTCCCGCACTCTCTTGTTTGGTGGCAGGCCGATTGCAACACGATTAGGTGTCACTTGGGTCGCTTGTGACACCGTTGGGGCAACAGATTTCGACTTGCCCTTGGAATTTTGTTCCTCCTGCTGCGATTTGTTGTAGAGCACTCTAATTGCTCTCACCATATTTTATATGGCTTGGTAGACGTTGTGCTTGTCCTTGATGAATTCAGACAGCTCCACTATTTTTGCACCAAGCTATGTGAAGGCTAATTCCTCTGCTTCAGGACCCTGGTCTCCATGATGATTCCTAATCAGATTACTACTTTTAAATACTCCTTCACATTTGGCATTCATTGACCTTCCCTCCGTTTTATCTTTTTTGATGTTTGTTGTTGCCGTTTTTGTTGTCCAATGATCTGCTTTCAATTCACCCTTCTTCGGTTTTATTACTGGTGTCCTTGGTAGAGTGGTACTTTGCTTGAACACTTCCTTTTCCAAATCTAAAACACTTGTAGCATTAGATGCCACGGTGGCCAAGTTGTCCACCACCGAGGCACTGCGGTCGAGGGATATCGACGGCCGGGAGCCCGCTTGCTCACTCCCAATAGCCGCCGGTACTGGGGTTCCGAGCCCCTGCACCGTAACTTTACTCCTTCTCAATTCGTCCATGTTGGTTTTATTTTATGGGTGTCCTTCCCATAGCCATTTTGGTCCGCGCACCAGAGATGAGCAAACACTAGCCCATGCACAGTCAGAAAAGAAAAGTGCATGAGCACATATTTACACATCAATAGGTATGCTCCAATCCGCCAGCTGGGGTCGCCCCTGATGGGAGATCTGGCCACTCCTCACAGGTCTGTCCGTCTGTCTGTCTGTCTGTCCGTCACACGCATTTTTCTCGGAGACGGTTATAGCGATTGACAGGTAGAAAGGTGGAAACTATGAACGCTCATGCATATAGTGAGTTACATACTTTTACGACGAATTTAAGGGGGGAGGGGTCCCCATACATGCAAAAGGGGGGTGTACATTTTTTTTTTCATCAAATATAGTCATGTGAGATATCAAATTAAAGGTCTCGGTTAGTACTGTTCGAAGCCGGTCTTGGTTTTTGACTTTTGTTGAAAAGGTGGGGAGTGCGGGGGTTGAAAGTGGTCATGGCCCATTCTCAGGAACTACCAAACCGAAAAATCCGAAAAAAAAAACTCAGGGAGCTGCCACTATATGGTGCCTAGGCTCCGAAATACCCTCCATACCGATACCTGTTATATGACTATAATTTTTAGTAATTGACAGGAAAATCCACCTTAAGTTCACCCTAGAATCATTTGCAACAATGTAAGCTACAGTATGGAGCATGATCCTGCCAAATTTGGTGAAAATCGCACTATTACTAACAAAGTTAGCCCAGCTTCCGGTTTCCCGACTTGTTATAGACTGATGTGATTTTAATCAACCCTTTCTTGCTACATGTAACTACTATTACTAACGTCTTAAGTTCCAAATTTTAAAGTTTGGATCCGACTAAATCAGGACGCCTCCTTTAATCTGCAAAGGAACTACAGGGGGCAGAACATAGCTATTCTCACCGATAGCCAAGCAGCGATCAAGGCACTGAGGTCCAACCAGGTGAACTCTAAACTGGTATGGGAATGCCTTGAGAGACTGAACACACTCGGCTCGTCCAACAAGGTCTGGATACTTTGGGTTCCAGGCCATGCTGAGTTGGAAAGCAATGAGGCAGCGGATGAACTAGCCAAGAAGGGAGCAGTGATGCCTTTACATGGGCCAGAACCCTTCTGTGGAATCGGAAACGGTTTCATGGCTATGAATCTAAGAAACGGTTGAGAGAACTATATTGGGCGGACCTACCAGGGATGGAGCAGTCCAGGGTGCTTATTGGGGGATACGAACCAATGCGTACAAAGGATTGCTTAAACCTCACCAAAAAGAACCTCCGAATGATAGTGGGAATTTTCACTGGTCATTGTCGGCTGAACTATCACCTAGGGAAGCTAGGGATATCTACGAACACTGCCTGCAGGTTCTGTGAGGAGGAGGACGAAACCTCTATGCACGTCCTGGGACAGTGTGCGCCACTTGTGCAGAGTAGGTCCATACATCTGGGAGAACACTTAATACCAGATGCAAAGCTGAAACTTCTGGAAGTGGGGAACATACTAAAGTTCCTAACGGTTACAGGCCTGCTTGAGATACTATGATCAACAGGTACACTATGACCAGTAAAAGGGGCACAATAGTTCTTCAAGGACGCGGTGCGACTTTCCCTTAACAGAATAATAATAAATCAGGACGAAAAATCTCTTTAAAATCAGATTCATTCGCTGGTTTGCCTATGGCATGCCTTAAAAACAAGCCAGTTCTCTAAATTATCTAATTGAATTCTACTGCCTATGCCTCCCACCAATAAACAAAGTATATCGTTCATCTTCAAATCCTGGCACATATGTACCTAACTGTAGAAATGTGGAGAGCAGGAAAGCTTATTAAAGGCTCTTAGCCTCTAGACGAAATATGTATATCCTGTACGGCGTAATCCATAGGCATAAAAACAAACAAAGGAAGAAAAAAACACAACATAATATATAGCTTTTAGGACTTTTCCTTTTCCTTTGAAAAGGACTTGTGGAAGGAGTAAGCGGAAAGTAAATGCGTGGCTCAAAAAGCCACCGGAAAATTTTTCTGTACGTATGAAATTATCACACATAATAGAGATCACCGGTGGAGTCTACGGACGTCCTTTATGTTGCCGTGGTCCTTATCGGGAGAGTAACATGCATTACCTCAAAAATACCGCCGATACCAACCAAACATTTTTTTTGGTTTTTCGCTTTCACTTTTCCATCGTCCCTAGTAACTTCAATGCCACCCCATCGACTCAATTGTAAGACGGCTACCAGCATCCTGGCAAGACTAGGATGTAATGTACACATTATATACCAAAGGTGTCCTGTTCTCTTCATTTCTTAGTAATACCGCTGTGGTTTTTGCACTATTCTCTCCGCTTTTTTTTTCTCTCCTCTCCGCCTATAATTTCTATTTTATTATTTCAAGCGGTGTACACGCTATGGAACGGCCACGATGTCCTTATTTTTTCTCCCCGTGCTTCACATAGAACTCTCGCTGGGCATTTTCTTTTGTTCCTGGTAAATCTCTTGAAATTTCTTTCTCCATTGACTTGTTGTTGATGCATGGGGGTGGCGGTAACGGGGGAGGGGGTCGATTCGTCCGTCATTTCTTGATTAAATTATGAATAATTCAAAAAGATGTGTGTTTTATGTTATCTCTCCTTTCCCTTTTGCAGAACCAAACAATAGATGCTTCCCGCCTGTTTGTTGCTAGTTACCCTCATTCTTGGCCGTTTGATTGGGAGCTGCGTGGCTTGTTATTATTATCACAGATTTTTACCTCAGGAGAATAGTAGCAGTGGCTGCTGGTGGAAAGATCCTTAGCGGACGCGCGATAGTCAGATTCTTTATTAAGGATATTCGCAATAGTAGATTAAGGGATGAGGAAATGTCTGTTGTATAGGATATGAAATAATAAAACAATTTTATCCTCGTAGGTAGGAAGGGAGGGGGAATTTTATGGAAAATTGATTCACGGAAATCTTCCTAACCAAATCAAGCCTTCAGTGTCCTTCCTAGAAGTCGCATGAGAGAAAAATTACCTAGATCTACCGTTCATTATCCTTATTCCCACCCTGTCATCATTTGGGTTGAACAGCTCCACGTACTACTAATTAAAGGCCTGCCTGGTGTTAGAGGGAGTCATATCCGAATGGTCCCATCCTGCAATTACCAGTTATTATTCTGCACAATTCTCCCTAGAAATATACGAAAACGTACTACGATTCTCCTTTTATTTTATATAAACTTCCAGGATGGAAAACAAGAAGAAAAAAAAACCACAAATGTATCACAAAGACAAGGGGATAACAAGTGTAGATAAAAGAATGAATCCTTTACGAGCTAGGGAGCGACGTAGCATGGCCTTCGGAGATTGCATTAATTATTTAAAATTATGATTACTGTGGGAAATTAGTGGCCTGACAGTAACGGTGAAGAATCCCTTGATTGGAAGTTTATTAGGGCGAAAAAAAAAGGCAATAATCAAGTACATTGTTCATACGAATATATCGAATGCCAGGGGTGAAAATGCAATCATCCATTCAGATCATTCATGTATGATGTTTGACAACCTTCTGTAAGGATAGTTTAGAAAAACCAAAGGAAAGATACGTCTATCTGTCCGTCCGTCTGTCTGTCATTGGAGAGACAGAAATCTTCAAAAGACGCTGACCGAGGCACCCCAGTGTAAGGGATCATTACCCACTAAAATCACCTTCGACTACCCCCCCACCCCCCACCGCCACCTTCATTACATCACGGGTCGAAGTTAGGTTAATTTAGCTAGGTCTCCTTCTGTCAGCCCGCGGCAATCGTAACCGCGCCTTCCTCAACTCCTCCACTTTTCGCAGTTTCCTTTGGAGGTTGATCGCATCCCAATCCTCCTGACAAACTGCTATTCTCTAAATAAAATTTTCCGGTGATAGCATTTCACTAAGAGTTTCCTCTAGGCCTTCTTCAGGCACTGGAAGAATATATCCGCTTGGTCCTTCAGGACCCTATCGCAAGTTTGGACAATTGAAAATATATAGGTATTGTCTGTATCTACCCTGATTGGTCAGAAATTGGGTGAGATTATACTTGGTCTCCCCATATTTTCTCTCCAGCCACGCCCTAATATTAGAGATCAATCTGTGTGTCCAAGAACCCTTGTTTGTGTGGTTCCATTCCTGTTGCCATCAAATTATAGATCTCTTCCTTTCGACTTTTTTCGCTTCCGATAAAGGAGGCATGGACAAACATATATAAATTTGTCACCTCATCTGCCAAAATGTCAATCGCATCATCTGAGACAGTCCGCAAGGTAGAACACACCCTTAGGGCTTTTTTATGGGTAAAGGTGGAAATCTTCACTGTTACGCCAGGTTGTAGATGTGTATGGGATTCTCAGCCAATGAAACCACAACCACTTCTTGGCCCATATCCTCGCGGGACAACCGTGAAGTATTACTTCGCGAGGAGGGCTCTAGTTTACACCAGCACAACTAAGTCACGCTTTCCAAACTCGTGTCAGTACCTTCAGCTTCTCCAGTATCGCAGTTACTGCTCCGTGCTGCTCCTTCATGAAACTATAGGGTCCGATAACTGCGTTGAGAGCATCGTTTAACCTCCCTCTTTTATTTGTGAATCTCGGACAATGGAACATAACATGTTCTGGCTCCTCAGCTGTAGCGGCGACAAAGTGATGCAAATACTTCCTCTATTCACCGTGCTCCGTAAGGAATTGCGTTAAGTGGTAATTTAATTCTCCAGGCTTGCGCTCGATCCATCTCTCAATACAATCCAGCGGCTTTCTTCGGAATTATCCTACCGTTGTTACCATCTCCTGTACAACTCCTTCCTAGTGGCTTTTACGAAGCCCGCAGTCACTTCGGCCTTCACCCTCCTTCTCTGGTAGAAACAGTGTGCCTCATTCGCCAGAAGATCCAAGGGAAGCATTCCCACGATGCCACACACTGCCTCATTTGATACCGTTCTATATGCACTGCACACCCTCAGCGCGATTGGCCGGCATGCCGAACTTACCCTTCCCTGGTTCGCTGGGTGACCCAAGAGCCGCGTATAGCAGCATGGGTTTCACCACCATTGCGATAAGGAGCTGGCGACTAGATTTTGGCCCTCCAATATTCGGCATCATTCTTGCCTTTTCGTGAGTACAGTCCAGGTGCTCCTTGATTTTGAAAGGACCTCTTGATTACAAACCCGGATTTTACCAATGTTGTAATAAGGAACGCCTCCGTCTTATCTTCCGACAGGTGCAATTTCACCATTTGGCGCCATGGTTTCACGTCCTGGTGGCGTTTCGCAACTACTACCACTGCCAGGTCGTCTACAAAACCAATCAATGTTGCCTCCCTTGACACGCGAAGGCCAAGCACTCCGTCGTACATTAGGTTCCACAGCGGGGGCCCAAATACGGAGCCTTGGCGAACACCTGCTGCCACAACATATTCCTTCGGTCCGTCGTCCATCTCGTACCAAAGAAGCCTCTCCGAAAGATAACTCTCGATTATCCGAGCTAAGCAACTAAGGGCACCCAATTTAGCCAGGGTGTCCGTAATCCAACCCCAGTTGGCTGGGTTAAAGGCCTTCCTGACGTCCAGCGTTACCACCACGCAGCACTTACCAGTGGCCAATGCCTCACGGGCCAGGCCCACAACCGTTGAAATGGTATCGACTGTGGACGCGCTCTACGAAACCTATACTGCCGCTCCGATAGGCCATCCGCTAGCTCGACAACTGGAAGCAGCGTATTGTATATCACCCTCTCCAACATCTTCCCCATAGCGTCTATAAAACAGATAGGGCGACATGAAGACAGTACGCCGGGTGGTTTTTGGGGCTTCGGTAGTAAAACCAACCTCTGCCTCTTCCATTGAAGGGGAAACACTCCTTCAACCATGCATGATTCAAATGTACTTATGAGCCATGCGGGCCTGATTTTAGCTGCCAATTTCAGGGATTTGTTCGGAATCCCGTCCAATCCCGGAGCGTTATTGTCTCCTATTCGTCAACAGATCTCCCGCAGTTCCCCTTCGGTGACCTCGGTAATGGTGAAGACGGTCTGTTGAACCATTGGACGAGGTCCACTTTTTTCGTGTTGTGGAGAAAGGATTATGATTATTTTAAACAAAAGTGGCGGGCATGCCACTTGAGGTGATTTTTTTCCACGAATCTTCTTCGTTACAATATAGTACGCAGCGCCTTCCCCGTTCATGATGTCAAGAAAGATGGCCTGATGGTTGCTGTGGGTGTACTGTACATTCACCCGCCCGACCATCCGTCTCGCCAACGAAGTGCTGAGGTAAGTCAGATCGGCGATTGAGCCTAGCCTTCTGCCTCGGAAGGTGGGCTCGCATCGAGCATTGGCTAGTACGACGTCCAGCTCCGCGAAGGTTTCAAGAAGGATTTGGTCCCTGGTGTTCGTTGCTCGACTTCCCCAACCTAAAGCCTACGCGATGAAATTGCCGGGAACGATTTTGGGGCTGCGGTCTCTATCTTCCAACACGAATCCGTCTAGCATCTAATATTGCGCTAGGAGGAGCATAGCAGCTATAGATATGGACGACGTTGACTTTCGTCCGTACAGAGCCGGGCCCCGGGATTTCCACTGTTTCTTAAATTGCTTGTCGCCCACATGCCAATATCGCCACATTTCCCGACGAGTCTTTCACACACGTAACACTAACGTAATTTCGGTACGGCTCACATATTACCGCCACGTCCACATTCGACTCTTGAATGGTTTGCGAGAACAAGTCTTGAGCTGCCTCGCAATGGTTGAGGTTGACTTGTATCAACCTCATTTAGCCTTAGGATTCAGCTCCCTCCTATATGCCGGGCACCTGCCAGCACTTGCAATGTGCCGATCGTCTACTCCCGTTTTTCCTTTGCACAACATGTATCGTGGATCTCCAGCGCAGTCTTTGACAAGGTGGCCCTCTTCTCCACACTTTCTGCACCTTCTCGACCTATTGTAATCACTAGTAGGTCAGCACTCGATCCAACCCATTCGATGGTACCTTATCCGCGGTAATCAGTTTAATTCCTGATTCCACCGGCAAGCTAATAATAGCGGTTTGTCTACCTCCATATGCTTTCTTCATCCTTTTGATGGCACTTTCTTCTATTTCGCTAAGGTTGAATTGTTCCCTTAGCACCGCACAGATATCCCTTTGTGATGTGACCTCGTCTAGGTTTTTTCACTCGATCACTATTTTCCGAGCTTTCACGTTAGCTTCCTCAATCAGCACCTTCTCCACCTGGCCGCAAAAGCTATCCACTATCTTCTTGCTAGATTTGGTTAGTTCCAGCAACAGATCCCCGCTTTGCATACGTCTGCCACCCAGGTCTGCCAGTTCCGGATCGGTTTTGACTTTCCAAAGGATATCGACGTATGACATATCTGCTTTCTTCGAAATAATGATTACTTCCACCAGAGTTTTCTTTTTCTCCTTGGGGCGCTTTTTGCTTCACACCTTTGTTCATTCTTCGGGTTTACAAGCTGTAGGCTGTTCCCCTTTTGTCACAGTTGGACCCGGAACTTCCGCCGGCTCAGCTTTCTTTGGCGATGAGGCGTTTTCTTCTTGGCCGCTTGTTGGACACCGAGGAATTAACTTGTTCCATCCCTACTCCATTTGCCCGTGTTCTCACCTATCTTATGTAGAGGTGGCGTCACCTGCCTGTCCCGCGTGACTTTGCCATATGACGCTTGGATGTTTTTCTCCACCACCGCCCTAATGTAGAACAACAGGCGTAGTGGCGTACGGTGAAGAATGATGGGCTCCTCTTGCAGTTCCTGCAGATAATATGAGCCTCCTGCGATTGTTGCTGCGGCTAGTGAGGATCCAGAGTGTTGGTGCTGATAACTTGCTGATGAAGCCCCTCCGGTTCCGTTGGCTCCGCCTTCAATACTTTCTGCTGCTAAAAGGAAGCCTCGTCGACTATAACTATTCGGGGACGTGTGTGTTTAGACGCGATTTGTGGGCGGTTCCGGAGGCACGGGAAGCGATTGACTTCCTTGACTATATCGAAGGTGATGTTTAGCCAAACCCTCGACTGGGGCGCTGATGTACACTAATTGGCAGAGTTGCAGGATCTGGCTGGCCACTCGATCCTATGCAAGTGGTATTGTAATATCGCTTCAGATTACCCGGACTAGTAAACCATTTCTTACAAGCGGTACAATTATACATTTCTGGCCGTCTTGTTTCATTCGTTTTCCATGTAGAACGTTCTGTTCCAGCAGTATTGCTCGGTAAAGACGAAGTAGGAGGCTCAACAACGAGGCGCGATCCCCTTGTGGCATCGGTCGCCGTCAGACTGCCCCCTTGTGGCATCGGTCGCCGTCAGACTGCCCCCTTTTGGCGGCGCAATCCGGCAGTGTGATTCCGCCAACTGGAGGCACAATTCGCGCTTTTGGGGGTTGCTACAATTGACGCCACGCGTTTTAACCGCGCTCTCGTCGCCCTCTCATTGGTCACTGACGTGTTGGGGGACTGTTCCTACGTCAAGCTATTGGAGCAGCTCACACGCTTCGGAGGAATACTAGCTCATTCACCTCACTCCATGCGGCAGGATGGGCCCCAGTCTTGCACAGAAATGGGCAAGGGTTCTTGATGCATGGACGGCATCAGGACGCAAGTAAATTAGGTCGAGCAAAAGAAATAGGTAGATATTGACAATCTCACTAGAAAGTCCGAAGAATTGGCAACAGCTCTTCGGAAAAGGCATTGATATTTACGCTTTACAAGAAACTCGTTGGTTCGGTGCAAAACCTACTTGGCAAATGAAGGTCCTTGAAAAGAAACGCTAGCCAATTAGGAAATTTACGAGAATGTCAATTGCGAAGCAAAAAAAGCGACCATTGTTCCCCAAGCGATGTGTACGATTAACTGCACACTCAGGATGGCGAGAGAGATCTGTATCGACTTGTTAAGCTGCCACCAACATGCACAGGATATCGAAGGTTTTCTTACCGATTGATGAGCCGCGATGGATAAATAGTGGGAGTACAAACACTCTCGACATTGAGAGTAATTCTACCCGTTGATGCCACTGAGGGCGAAGAAGCAATAAAACAAATGAGTGGACGCAGCAGGACCTGACGACATCGCATCTGAGCTCTGGAAAGCGAAGAGCTGAGGCCCAATATTGTGGCTCATCAAGTTATTCAGGAAGGTAGCACAACATCTGATCACCATCAGACTGGCAAGAAACTACGACAGTTCCAATGTAGACAAAGAGAGATAGTCGAGCAGAGTGTTCGATTCATAGTCCGATCCGATTACTATCCCATACCATGAAGATTTTTGAACCCATGCTTGTAAAACTATATTCGGGACATCGTTCAAATAATCGTGAATTAAGCCGTCAAGTTGTCAAGAACTACGAAACTTCAGACCTGGCCTCTTAGGGGGAAACACCGTGAGAGGCATCGTCATCTTTACATTGCATTCCTAGATCTAGAGAAGGCCTTTGACTGTGTGCCACACAAACTCCACTGACACGCTCTGCGAGAACACTTAGTATCGGAAGAACTCGTGGTTTGGTTCAAACTGCTCTACCATGATCCGAAAGGTAAAGTTCAAAGCGTGACGGGCATATCAAAATCGCTTCGTGTCTCTGTCATCTCTGTCATGATATCAATCGACTAAAACAGAATTTTTATTGACGGATCCTCATGAAACAGGCACTGTCACTGTTAGTGGAAATGACCTGCCAAGAACTGAGCGACTTAAATATCTCGGGTTAATGCTATCAGCCAATCGAGTACGCCATAAAATCGGTTCATACATTTCGCAACCTGGCTGAAGTGACGTTCTACAAGTGGTGTTCTCTGTGGTCGACGTATCAACGAACGCCTCAAATCTAAAAATTTGAGGCTGTGTCGTCCGCCCTATTGCCCTCTGTAGTTCTGTTGTGTTGGTCGACTATAAAAGACAATTAACGGCGCCTCGTGGTGGTGGAAACGAAGACGTTGCGATGAGGATATCCGCGTGAGGGGCCTCTATGATGGTATGGTCACGTAATTAGTGCTATTAACGAGAATTCACCATGATATATAGCTGGGCGACGCAGGCGTGGTCCTGACTAGAGTTGTCCCTTGGCCTGTGTTATCTAGGATCTACTAGGTTAGGGCCAGGTGCTCTTCATATCTTTTTAACATATAGCGAAACGTTTGGCCTTATTTATCACCTGACTCAGCGCATCTATCTGAGACCTACCCGAAGATCCCTAGCTAGGCCTGGCTCACCAAAGCAATAACATGCTCCTCAGGGGGCTAGCTAGACTTTTAGGTAAACTATAAATACAAACTTGGCAAATCTAGCTAGGACCACGCTGGCCCACTTGATAATTTCCAAGCCGGGTAAACATAAAGAATTTCGAGCCCCTAAACCTGTCAGTCACTATCAAACACCATGAACCTGCAACTCGAGTATGGGTTCGTATTTTTGTAGTTCTAGTATTATACTTCAGTAATCTTACATCTAACCACCAGATATTTCTGGTAAATTAGACGGTATTACTCCGAAAT
Source organism: Hermetia illucens (assembly GCF_905115235.1). Taxonomy (NCBI): domain Eukaryota; kingdom Metazoa; phylum Arthropoda; class Insecta; order Diptera; family Stratiomyidae; genus Hermetia; species Hermetia illucens. The sequence goes on along the minus strand of NC_051855.1, from coordinate 6,228,107 downwards.
TTCAGCACAGAAACATGCCTTCCATTGATGTCTCCTGGTCCCATCCTATATGCCATATAATCAGTTAATCGCGTCGCGCCAACTCAAATGATAAATTATATTTGACCGACTACGAATCCGATCAAACATACGCATGGACACTTCTGTAAATTCAAATACCACCTGGGAAACCTAAACCCTCCGGCCTGGCAGACTGATATACAATTTCGATCTTATCACCTTTTTTTGTGTGTTTACTTTTCTGGATTTCCTAATCCTCTCTTGCCGGATGAATTTGAATAGATAAAAATTAATATGCAGATTGTAAATAAATGAATGATGGAATTAATAAGAAGGGGAGAAGGGGATTTACCCAATTTCAATCTGAGGGAAGTAGGTAATTAACGGAAAAAATAAGAGACCATAAAAAAAAACCTTTTTGTACAAACACCTGGACTTCAACTTTATCGAAATCGTTTTGATAAAACCATGACTAAGATATCGCTTCCCCCTTTACATTGACTCTGACTTTTTGGCATTGATATACTTCCAAGAATTGTGGGGCTAATTTCTTCTCCGTATAATTGTAGATATCTTGATTGATTCCAAGAAGGATACTCCAGAATTCGCCCTTAGTCGGTTTTTCAGAATCTGCAACAAGATGTTACCTAAAAATTATCAAATTTTTATAGTTTATCGATGAGAAGGGCATTGGAAAGTGGTTAGCACTTCAATTTAGACACTTAATTTTTGGGGGTATGCCCCCCCCCCCCCCCCCCCCCCAATCGATTACCAATCGATAATTATATCGGCACACTGGTCGAAAGTGACAGTGAATAGGTCATACGCTAAGGAAAGATGGAGCCCATCTTGCTAGTGCAGGACGAGATGGTCGTCAAATTTTAAAGAACAGAAGTTAAAAAGAAGGAGAGAAACGTAGGATGCCACAAAATGTCATAATTTTCGCAGCGACCCGAAAAAGACAACAAGAAGGTTCGCTGTGTGTTCGCGGCAACCCGTAGAAGTCAACGCAGTAGATGCCCAGGGAACCACCCAAACCAAAATTTGGTGAGATCATGCTCCTTAATGTAAGGGGGGCGGGGGTTTCCCTTGCAAATTACTAAAAATTATAGTAATGTACTATTATTAAATTTAATTGAGCAGGCATCCGTATGGAGGGTATTTCGGAGCCTAGGCACCATACAGTGGCAGCCTCCTGATTTTTTTCAGATTTTTTGGTTGGGTAGTTTCTGAGAACGAGTTCGTTAAAAAAATGGTCACTTTCAACCCCCCTCACTCCCCACCTTACCAACAAATGTCAAATCGAAATCCAGCTTCGAAAAGTACTAATCGAAACCTTTAATTTGATACCCCACATGACTATATTTCATGAAAAAAAATTTAGACCCTCCTTTTGCATGTATGGGGACCCCCCCTTAAATTCGACTCACTGTATGCTTGGGCGTTCACAGTTCCCATCTTTCTTCCAAATTTGGTGTCAATCGCTATAACCGTTTCCGAGAAAAATGCGTGTGCGTGGACAGACAGACAGACGGACAGACGGACAGTCGGACAGTCGGACAGACGGACAGACGGACAGACGGACAGTTTAATAGAAGCTTTCGCGCAGATGGACATGGTTTTGGCTAACGAAGGTGCTGTAAACACCTTCCAGAAAGGGGGGTCAGGCTCAGTTGTAGACCTGGCCTTTGTCAGTCCTTCGCTGGCACGTGGTATGTCCTGGTGCGTCAGCGAACGCTACACCCACAGCGATCACCAGGCAGTTTTCTTTAAGACATGTGTCGAACCTCAGGGCAAAGAGCTATCATGCCCGAAACCGAAAAAGATTTCAGGCTGGTCTGCAAAATCTTTGGATGAGCAGGGCTTCTTAGAGGTGTGGTTAGATCAACCTGATAAAGCAGGCGCCTCTATGGAAAGAGCTGTCCATCTGGCTCAATGCATCGCCAAAGCATGTGACGCGTCCATGCCTAGGAGGTGCGCATTTCCCCGTAGAAGACCAAACTACTGGTGGAATGATGAACTGACCGGCCTTCGATCAGCCTGCCACCGAGCCAGAAGAGCAGCTCAGAGGGCGGTAGGTAGAGTCGATCAGGTGCAGAAAGAGTGCGCCTACAAGGCAGCCCGCAAAACCCTCAAACTCGCCATCCAGCGAAGCAAGAGGAAATGCTTTAAGGAGCTCTGCTCAGAAGTGGACGTAAATCCGTGGGGGAGAGCTTATGGAATCGTGATGGGACGATTTAGAGGCCGTTCGTCTCCGCAGATCACGTGCCCCACCCTCTTGTTTAAAATCATCCAAGGGTTATTCCCCCAGCAAGAGGAGAGCACCGGCACATTCCAACCACCTCTGAATGTGACGGCAATCCCGCCAGTCACCAGAGACCTGGAGACCTCCTGGAGATCTGCGGCAGAATAGGAGACAATAAAGCACCGGGTCTGGACGGAGTACCGAATAAGGCCCTTAAGCTTGCCGTGAAATCCAGGCCGGACATGTTCGCTGAGTTGTTCGAAGCGTGCATGTCCGAGGGATATTTCCAGCGGTATGGAAGCGGCAGAAGTTGGTGCTTCTGCCTAAGCCTGGTAAACCTCCAGGTGAACCATCCTCATACCGACCCATACGTCTTTTGGACACGGTGGGCAAAATGCTAGAGCGGGTAATCTATAATAGATTACTCCCGGTAGTTGAGGGCCAAGGCGGTCTTTCAGATCGGCAGTATGGGTTCCGTAAAGCCAGATCAACCGTTGATGCCATCAAATTGGTTACTGGCTTGGCCGAAGATGCAATCCACGGAAAGAGTAGTACCAGCAAATATTGCGTGGTAGTAACTCTGGACGTGAAAAATGCATTCAATTCGGCCAATTGGAATCTAATCCGGAAGTCCCTAGCGAAGGTTGGTATTCCCGCCCATCTCGCCGGAATTGTCGATAGTTATTTAACTGAAAGGAGGCTCTGGTACGACACTGATGACGGACCGCAGGAGCACGTCGTTTCCGCGGGTGTCCCACAGGGCTCCATATTGGGCCCACTACTGTGGAACATCATGTACAACGATGTACTTAATCTTCCCCTTCCGGAGGAAGCCACAGTGGTGGGTTACGCTGACGACATTGCACTGATTGTTGTCGCAAAGCATCTTGAAGATGCGGAGTTATACTCAAGCGAGGCAATCAGTGCTGTCAAATGCTGGTTAGAGAGCTCTGGTGTGACACTTGCGGAGACCATCGTAGCCAGGTCCGACCTTGGTATCAAGTTCGCCAATGAGGTATTCGACAAGGATAGGGGTAAGAAGGGGAGTGGTAGGGGATGCGCGGCAGGCTACATCTACTATCGGGAGGGATTCGGAGGAAGGAGGAGTAACATAGACTGACGAAAAGTAGCGGCAGAGTAAATCACAAGATAGTTGGGGGGAGTTAGCTGAGAAGCCAGAGGATTTAATGGACGGAGGGGATGACTGGGCAGGGCAGCGGGAGTTGCGAATGTGGGACCAGAAAGGCTTCTGATTTGCGCGCTTTAGTGAGCCTTCCACGCTGGACAAATATTCGTGTCTGGACTTACGTATTAAGGATTTGACCGAGGAACGAAGGGATTTGAAAAAAACTAAGTCAGCAACGTTTCTTGAAGGCAGGAACTTCTGTTTTTGACGTAGTTTTTTTGTGGATTTCAGTGGTGAACTAGACGGGGTAAGAGCGTAAGCACTTAGGAGAGAAGGGAACGTAACAAGGAAGAAGATCAGATAAAATGGTATAGAAAGTGTTGAGTGCTTGGTCACATGTAAATGGAGGGAGCAGAGGGACCCAGTTGATTGACGCCAGGGCTAAGTTCAGATCTTCGAAGTTCGCCTTACGAAAGTTGAACTTGGTAGGCTTGCAAGCGACAGGAGAGTGGAGTCGGGATATCTGAACATCGAACTCGAGAGCAGGATGATAGGCGTCAGGAGCACCGTAAGACGGAGCATGAAGGGATTGGGAAAGATAACGTACAGGAAGGTTAGAGAGGACAAGGTCAAGAGTGCGATCTAAGTGGTTTCTAGAAAGGTTAAATTGGAGGGCCCCACAGGTGTACATGAAATTGGATAGAGGAAGGGAAGGGTGGGTCGAGTTATTAGGGAGGGAGGGAAGGCCAGGAGTAACGGGCCAGGAGAGTATAGGAAGATTAAATTCACCATAGAGGATGAAAGGAAGTGGGGGAAACAAAACGGTTAGGGCCTCTGATAATCTGTCGAAGACATCCTCGTACAGAGAAGGCGGGCTTAGACAGGGAAAATATACACACGATATGATAAAGGGACATACGTTTGGCGGAAGGATACGTATGGTAACAGAATCGTAGGAAGAGGAGGAGGAGGAAAAGACGATTTCGACACGGAGAGGGGACTTAACAGCTATTAGGGCACCTCCGCCAGTTGTCTTGCCAAGCGCAACGCAGTCTCTGCCACAATGATAGACAGAGTAACCTTCGAGGAGCTCAGAATCTAAAATTCTGTTATCCTGCCAGGTTTCAGAAATGCAGATGACATGATGTTGGAATGCTAAGGCAGACAGTTTGAAATCCGACAGCTTGGTCCTTAGACCGCTTACATTTTGATAAAATAGCGTATAGTTATTGGAATCATTCAAGTTTGGCGAGGCAGGCGGGCGGGCCGGAAATTTTCACGAAGCTTAGACCTCTGATAAGGCTTAACGAAGACCCCCTGTGGCCAAAAGGAGGATTGGACGATAGCATCGAAGTCATGGGGATATGTCACTTTGAAGGAAGCTATCACTCGGTCAGGAGAGCCATCCTTCGTCAGCTTCACACAGGAAAGGGGTGACAAAGTTGAGTTGCTTTTGCTTCTGATATAGGCCAGAATTTCGTCGGGCGTAGTGGAGTACGCTAGCCTTGAAACGAACAGCTGTTTCGGTGCCTCCATGCAGTAATACAATAGGTGATCAGAGAATATATGAGAAAGGATATGACATATGGATGGGAGCCCTTCGCCAAAGACTTTTCTTCAACATATAGTTCGACGTCATCTTACGGACTGTGCTCCCTTCACTAATTAAAGTTAACATCAAATGTTCCACACACTCCCCTCTTTCCTATCACTCGAAAACCTGGATATAACTCTCAAATGAATTCCAGTTGAAGATATACCTGAAAGAGATTTCATAGTTTTACGTCGTTCAATAAACCTCTTGCATCAGCTTTCAACATTGAAACGTGTGTCAAAGATTTTATGCATTTTTCATGATCCTCGCGCATCCAGACCAGAGTACGAAAAAAAGATACAAATTTTGCCTAACACAACTAACCAAGATAGCAGAAGCAGATGGCGAGAAAAATGCATCCAAGATAATATAACAAGCGCACGATTCATGATGAGGGAGAAAAAGGATAAGACTCCATACGATAATCATGTTAATAACCATAACAGTAACAGTATCGTAAATGGGATCGTAAAATTATTAGTCAGAAGGAAAAAGAAAAGAAAAACCCCCAAATGAAACGGACGGAAGCGAAAAAGGATGAGCATTTTTTTATTATTTTGTGTCCTGGACTATAAGTTCATGGAGTCACCGATGGTAACGTTTTCTGTATGTTTACTATCAGCCGTTGGATGCACGTAAATAATCATTTTATTTAACGCAAATTGTCTAGAATTGATAAAAGTTGTTTAGAAATACAAATTGGTTAGGAATTTAGATTACTTATAGTGAGTACTGAATGAGTAGCGTGGAAAATCTGGATTTAAAACCTATGCCATAGCTGCACGAGTAACACTGTTTTGGCGTAGGAGCCCAGTAGCATGGTTCCTCCAACTCGAGGCCCAATTCGCTTTGGCCAACCTCACAATGAACGCATTCGTTTCCAACCCGCACTGGTCGCTAGATGAGGAGACAGTTGAGCTTCTCTAGGACGTTCTTGAGGACGCTCTTATAAGAGACTAGAAGGTCCTGGGGGTTTAACGTGAGTACCTGCCGTGAAGGCACGGATTGATTTTGGGACCACAATCAGAGCCCCGCCATGCAAGCACAGCGGTCCTGGTTTATACTGAGTGCAGGCTCAGCATTCATACCAGTGGATGCGAGGCCTATCTAACACCTCTGCCGGCACCCGAGTTATACAGCGCAACTCCACGCTTGAGCTCCGAGGAGCTCTGCCCGCGATGTAGGCATAACCACAACCACCATGAAACTCCCACTAGGGAGCCAACCGCAAATAACCTGGCCGAGAGCACATCCTCCAGGATTTCTCCTGGAGCATATGCTCTCAGAAGACCATCCCGGTTCCCATTGTACCAGATAACCTCCGGTGAGGCTTCGTGGCAGAGCCACTTTAGATGAGTTCCTTGCAGACTCGGGTCTGATCGCCCTCCTCGAGTACGTGGGGACGGAATATAAGAGACTAGAGGAGGAGCTCATAGCGCCTGTCAGTAAGTCAGATGGCTAAACTTAACCTGACCTTCCTGACACAGCTAACGCTAAGTGACCGTTCGCCAAGCCAACTGCAGGGCGAAATGAAGCAGTTGGGTAGTGACAAAGTTGGCACCGAGCTGTTACAGTCTTTATGAGTGTAGAGATTTCCGGAGAGTACACAATCCATCCTGACATGTGGGGATACGGGGTCTCTAAACACGTTAGCCGTCACCACGGACAAAATTCATGAGGTCCACGTGCGATGGGGTGATGAGGTGTCTCGCAACACATCGAGCTAAGTGGCTCAGTTGTAGCAGATGGTGGCAGCATTAACAGCTACCATCTCAGAGTTGGCAGGGATCGTCAGTTCTTCGGCAAGTACTGGGGCATGGTGGCAACAGCGTAGGTTCGCCGAAAAGACTAAGGAATGTACCAGCGTCTCCACTTTCTGACCTAAAAATCCAGACTTGCTGGGAGCTTCGACGACTGCTACCTGAAATGCAGCATCACGTCGACTCACAATCTGCGACCCTTTGAGCCGATGCAACTGGTCGATGCAGGCGCTAAATATACCGTAATCGTTGAAACTCGCAGTAGCAAATTCTTCGTCGATCCGCACCTATGCCTACAAGCAGGTAGACTTGGGTTTAGGACTTCAACAAGCGCTTTCTTGAAACCTCATTATTGTGCATCTTAGGCGCGGATTGCCTGTGCCACTATGAATTGGTAGTGCATTTACATAAAGGGTCCCTCATCGACCCCACAACTTCCCTTAGTTCATCAGGAAAAGTTTCATTCAGTTCACCCAGCATTCTTTCCATCGTTTTTGAAGACAAAAATACCACAATATTGCTATCGAGGCCGTTTGAGACCACCAAGTAACTCCTGGTGGATCCTACACTTTTGGCATTTCCTCAGCAAGATGCAACCTACTTGTATTCGTCCATGACTCAGACATTGCCGTAGGAGCTGCTTTTCACCAAAAAGTGAATCAAATCTAACAGCCGTTAAGCTTCTTCTCCAAACAGCTGAATCCCGCTCAACGGAAATACAGCACCTATGATGGTGAGTCATAAGCCGCGTACCTTGCAATTACATATACCCGGTATTCACAGGGTTCACGGACCATAAGCCATTCACTTTTGCTTTGAAACAGAAGTCCCACAAAGCGTCCCATCCCCTAACTTCGGGACTTTATCAGCCAGTTCCCTTCCGACATCCAATACCTGTCTGGAACAGATAACGTAGTTGCTGACGCTTTGTCACGTGTTGCAGTGGTCAAGATCCCGTCACCGTCGATTTTCCGGCAATCGTCGAGGCACAGAAAGACGACGCAGTTTTTCAGAGGTGGATGAGGAACCCAACCCAACCCAAATACGAATATAGGGAGTTTCCTATCTTTGGCTGAACATTCAGTCTATACTGCGACACCTCAAACAAGGGACTAAGGCCATATATTCCGATGGATTTTCGAAAGGAAGTAGGATGCTGTTCACGATCTAACGCATCCAGGTATTCAGACCACGAATCGGTTAGTCACCGTAAAGCATTTCTGGTCACCGGTGAACAATGACATTAATTCTTGGGCCGAAGAGTGCATCACATGCAGAAGTGTATGTGAGGAAAGAGGTAGGCGTGCTCCCTTAGTCCACCAAGCGTTTCCACACAATCCACCTCAATATCATTGACCCTTTGCGTGACCCTTTGCGAGACTCGTACGGTTTCAGGTATTGCATCACAACCATCGATAGATTCACACGGTGGCTTGAGGCGATATCTCTGAAAGACATTATTGCAGAATCTTGTACAGGGGTCCTCTATGGAGAATGGATTTCACGCTTTGGTGTGCCGACAAGTATAATCACCGACCAGGGAATGCAGTTTCAGTCTACCTTTTCTCACAGTTGGGTAAACCCCATCGGACAGCCACATAACCCCCCCCCCCCCCCCTCAATGGGATGCTCGAAAGGTGGCACAGGACGCTGAAGGCCGCTATAATAGCCTAAGATGGCCCCTCTTGGTCGCAGCTCCTTCCATTCGTTCCACTTGTCTCCGAACAGCCAATTGCTTAGAATTTACTACAAGTCGCGCGGAGCTGGTACATGGGGAGAATCTTAGACTTCCCAGCGACCCTATTCTCGACATCAGGTCTGGACTCAACACTACCGGTTTGTTGTGTCCGCTCAGCGACATAATGCCGAAGCTGAAGCCACTACCTGAAAATTGTAGCTAACATGCCCAGGGATCTCGGATCCTGTATGCATGTCCTCACTAGGACGAACGCCCCTCGAGAACCGCCGCAGGCAACTTACGAGGGCCTCTTCCAAGCCCTCGAGGTCCATACAAGCCTCAATACTAGGGATTCGGTTAAGAGAATCTCCTTGGCTCGGCTGAGGCCCTTCTTCCAGGAAAAAAGCGCAACCAGGCGGAGAGACGCGCGACGCGTCCAATTTGACTTGTGACAATCCAACGAGAAAACTGCAGCGTCGAAGAAAGGAGGAGGGATGGATAGGTTCAGTCTAAATGGCTGTACGCTAGGAGGTAGCTGAGGAAAGTGCAGGAACTTTGCAGTCTTGCAGATTACTCACTGAAGAAGCTATCACCACACCTGGCAATTAGGTATAAAATGCAAAATCAAAAATAAGGAGAAGAAGAATTTTAAGGTTCGGTATGGATAACCGGTGGAAGTAGTCTGACTAGATGACGGGGTCAGATTCCCGTAATATACAACACAGCGTCGAAACCGCTAATCCTGGGGCAGTAAGACGTCTAGGCGCCATGATTACCAGGAGCATTACTCCGCCTGCAGCAGCTGTTTCGTCACAATATGTGATGCCCAATACAGCACTGAGGAAATGAATCTCATCCCCATCCGCTACTACTAAGAAATAATGGCGGGGCGGATACAATATCTTATCGCCGCTTGCTGCAACAGAGATTCGTCGAGCGTTTCCCGCAAAACGTGCACGTGACTGTACAGTGAGTCACAGACCAGTACTGCTACGTTATTCGCAGCGACACAATTTTCTCCACTGTCCAGTTGAAGTTTCCGCTGAAGTTCGGGACGAATTCGAAAAAGCGTGTATAGAAATCTCAGAAATGGGGGTATCCCTATATATGTATATTTCAAATTACGTATAAGAATTATGCAAACTCTTGGTTTTTCAAAAGAGGAGTCCCAAATTAGCTGCATGGTTTCTCCTTACAGGCCGCGAATCGACTCCCGGTACACCCAGGTCTCCTGAGCTAGCACTATTCCAATGTTCTCCTTAGAACTTGCATTTACAATCACCGCAGATGCAGCTTTCGCATGGTGGAGGTTTATCTGGGCTATATTAGTGCTGGTCATTGGCTCCGTTATTGTTTCAAGCTCTTCTCCATTGTTGGAGTATCGCCCTCCGCTTCCGCCATGGCATTTTTCTGCGCGTCGCTGTCTATGCTGAACCCAAGAAGTACTAGGTCTAGGTCGTCCAGCTTCTGCTCTACACTGGGCAGCAGGCCTACTTCCCTGGTTAATCCAGTCCTTTTCGCCTCTACGGCTTTCAAGACTTCTTCGGCGACCTCGATACGCTTTTCACCCGGTGTCTCCTCCGAGGTGTTTTTCTACGGCTTTTCCATGTGCACATGCGCGGGTATTCTGACAAATCGATAATTGATATGGCAACTCCGACGTTCGATTGTCTCCAGGGATCGGTCATCTACCCCGATCGTGAGGAGTTTACCCTTTCCCTCCACCTTGCTTCTGAAAATTCCATAATCGCGTATGCAGATCATCATTCTGAGTCATTAGGAGGCCCATGAGATCTTCCGTCTCTATTCTTGCGGCTTTTGGGAGGAAAACTGTCACCATGTGTGCTCCTGGTATATCATCCCCAGGAGATGTTGACAATTCTGCCCCATCGCAGCCTGGCAATTTAGGAGCTATGGTCTTAAGTCACTGTGCAGTGTCTTCCGTCGCGCAGTTCACCAGTATATGACCTGGTGGTATACCGGTGAACGCAAGTTTCACAGTCCATCCCTTGCACATCTCCCTGACGACAAATTCTTCGATGGTTTCCTGCTCCTCACGAGTGAGTATTTGCTCGGGAAACATTTTTGGCAGTACGGCCAGTTGAATGCCTTTGACCGCTTTAGCATAGCTAATAGTGGTTTTCCTGATTCCTGCCGTCACCTTCTGCCCCCCTGGGTTCAGGTTTGGATTTTTTGGGAGCATTCCCCTCAATTTCTGCTGCTCTCCGCTTTCTTGGCTCCGGTCAAGATGGCTTAGGTCTATCCTGAGCTTTCTTAAGGGCCCCTTCTGGTTTCAGGCCTTCTTTCAGGTAGCGGAGGTACCATTTAGTTAGTTAATTACCTGCGCCGTCTGACGTCTGGTGCATTTATCTCAGACCTGCTTTTGCTAGTCCTTGCTTTTTGAGCAGTGGTGTTTGTTGGTTGTTGTCCTTGCAGTATACCAATTTTCACCTTTTTTTTGGGTAGGGTAGGTGAATGCATTTACGTTCACAGTATTGGACTCCCGATTCGGTACGACGTCGGGCTGCCAACTAAACACCACCCCCCCACAGAGCTAGCCTGGAACCGTTTGTCACATTACTTCGGGCTAGTCCCCGAACTCTCCCGCTTTGTGGAGCCTTCAAATCAGGGAATTCCTTTCACCAACGGGAGGGTAGAGGAGGAAGGGAACTGTCAGTTCAAGAAACCCCCTGCCATCCGGCTCCTCCACCGGTCGAGTTCTACCTTCTTAGCAACGAGAAGGGCCCGAACGTAATGGGCAACACGGTTCCACCTGTCAGCAGTCCTCAGAATCTCTTCGACAATGTTGTCTGGAGAGAGATCCCCTGTGTTTAAATAGAGCTGCTGACGAACCCCATCCCACCTTCCACAAGAAAAAAAAGTGTGTTGGGCATCGTCCATAACTCCATTGCAAAACACACAATCCGGAGAACGCGCCATTCCAATCTTGTGCAGGTAAGACTGAAAACTTCCATGCCCACTTAAAAATTGGGTAAGGAAATAGTCAATCTCACCATGCTTCCGATTCAGCCACTCACCTAAGTTGCCGATGAGCCGCGCAGTCCATCTGCCTCTAGTTTCATTTTGCCAAGAGAGCTGCCACTCGTCTAGAGTGTGTTGCCGTTCTTCGCGAGCAACCACCTCCCTTGGCTCATCTCCCTTGCGCTTGTATATGGCCTGACGCTCCCTAGCAAGAAGGGCAAGGGGGATAACTCCCGCGATCACCATCACGGCCGGTTCAGAGACTGTGCGGCACGCAGACGCCACCCGCAAAACTGCCCGTCCCTGTACTTGCGCGAGGCGTCTATGATATACCTCCTTGTTAAGAGCGCCAGCCCATACCTCTGCGCCGTAGAGCAGGACAGACTGCGTTGAGCTCATCAGGAGACGTCGCCTACTAGACGTAGGACCCCCAATGTTTGCCATTAGCCTACTTAACGCCGAAACTTCATCCGCAGCCTTGTTCGCTGCTGCTTGGATTTGCTCAGAAAAGCTCATCTTTGAGTCAAGAGTCAACCCGAGGTACTTTACCGCTGATTTTGACTCGATTATCGACTCGCTGAACGATATGGGACGCAGGGTCGGAATTCTCTTTTTAGTCAGGATGACTACTTCGGTTTTTTCCAGTGCAAAGTTGAAACCATGAGTAGTCATCGATCCGCTTACCCGTCGCACCAATATGCCGAGTCTGCTTTGCGCTTGTTCGATAGTGCGTCCAGCAATAAGCGCTGCGACATCATCTGCGTAGCCGACCAGGTGCGACTCTTCTGGCATGTCGAGTTTAAGCAGACTGTCATAGGTAGCGTTCCAGAGGTCCGGCCCTAGGATGGATCCCTGTGCTACCCCCGACGTGACCTCCATCCACCTTTCACAGAGCAGGGAGCGGTTCCTCAGATAGTCCCTTAAAATCCGTAAGAGATAGTTCGGCACGTTGAAGGTATTGTCTAGTGTGCCTAGAATGTCTTTCCATCTTACGGAATTGAAGGCGTTTCTGACGTCAAGCGTTACGAGGAGCACCACCCGTCGAGTTCGGCGGCTATGTGCCTCTGCTCGTCGAACGGCGTCCAAGACTAGCATGACAGCACCAATTGTCGATCTCCCTGCCCTAAAACCAAACTGCCGGGGAGATAAATCTCCGGCAGCACGTATAGCTTCAGCAAGTCTACTTCTGATGAGCTTTTCGAGCACTTTCCCAGCAGTATCAAGCATACATAGTGGGCGGTATGAAGACGGCAGTTCGGGATCGCCTTTCCCTTTAGGGATCAGCGCAAGCCTCGCAACTTTCCAACGAGCAGGGAACATGCCCTCCTTCAGGCAAGCGTTGAATGCGCCGAGCAGTAGGTCTGGCCGGTGTTGGAATACCAGTTTGTGTACCTCTGCTGGAATACCATCGGGTCCTGGCGCCTTCTTGTTTTTCATGGAGAGGACTGCCTGTTCCAACTCTTTTATAGAGAAAAGTGGACAGTCCTCTGCGCTCTCCGCGCCGATGTCACCATCCCATACGGGGTGTGCAGGGAAAAGTGCCCTCACAATACGGTCAATGTGCTCGGCCTTAAGTGAACAGGGTTTCCGCAGAGCCCCGATTTTTCGGGTTACAAGTTTGTAACCGAGTCCCTACGGATCCCCATTCACCTCGTCGATCAGATCTTGCCAGCAGCGAGCTTTGCTCTTGTTTATTACGCTGTGGAGTTTCCTTTTGGCTGATTTGTACTCCATCATTATGGTACATGACTCCCGGTCGCCTAGACGTTGTGTTAAGCGGCGGAGCCTGTGACACTCCTTCCGGAGCTCTGCGATTTCCACTGTCCACCAATACATGGAAATTTGCCGCTCCTCGATGTCTTCCTGGGCATGAACGCTCCGCAGACCGTCGTTATCAGGTTCATAACTGAATTTACGATAGTGTCAGATTCGGCGCCACCGCCCCCAGGAGTACCCTCCACCGTGGCCCCACCTGTTTCCAGAGTTTCGACAAACTTCCCGGTGTTCACTTTCGCGACGTTCCATACACAGAAAGATCGCTGGGGTGGCGCACACCGATAGTTTGTGTCCACCACTTCGAAAGCAATGTATTGGTGGTCACTTGCCGAAAAGTTTTCCAGAACCCGCCACCCGTCCACCAGCGACACCAGTGATTCTGATGCGAAGGTTATGCCTGGAATGCTTCCTTCGCAGCCCGGGCGCCGGAACGTTGGGGTGGATCCGGTGTTTAGAACTACCAGTCCTGTTCTTTCCAGAATTCGTTTCCCTTTGAAATCTGTGTAAGGCATGCCTCATTCAAGTGCCCTAGCATTGAAGTCACTCCCGACCAGGATCCGCCCATCCGTGCTTAAGATAGCGTCCTCCAAAACATCAAGCCTCCGACGAAAGTCCGGCATCGTCTCATTCGGCGTAAGATAGGCCCTAAAAACCGTTATCCCTGAAGACCGAATCCAGACAAAGCCGTCCCCTCGGCCTTGGGCAAGAACCCCCAGGAGAGTGCCGTCCCCAACCCAGATGGCAGCGGTACCTGATATGTCTGGGTGCGATGAAACTGGGCCCTTGTTTCGGTACAGCTCACTGATGAGTACTAAATCAGCTTTGGTCTCCGCAGCGAACTGCGCTAGCAACTCGTGAGCGGTTGCACTCCGGTGCATATTGATTTGTAGGATGCGAATCATGTTGACCGTATCCTAGCTCTTTCCAGTTCTGCTCTGAAAACTGGACACCGCCCCGATACCGCAGTGTGCGGAATGCTCTCATCAGTCGCGCCACGGTCCCTGCATAGGACGCAGCTTTCCTTTTCATTGCAGCTGTTTGCTTTATGGCCTGCCTGATCGCATTTACGGCATGTTGCCCTTCTGTCAGGTCCCCGACAGTTTGTAGATGTGTGCTCATAATCCAAACATCTGTAACATTTGGTTGGGGCGGCCCGAATTCGTATCCTACACACTACCCAACCAATTCTTATTTTCCCGCTGTTTAGAAGCTTCCTCGCGTATTGCTCGGCAACTTCCACCACAGCGAGTTTTTGGCTTCGGGAGTTTGCGGAGGTGATACCAATCCGGACATTGGTTACCTCCGGGCATTCGCGTTTGATGGTCTCTTCTACCTCGTTCTTTTCCGTGAAACAGTCAAGATCTCGGATTTCTAAGGCACACGTGGATTCTAGGCTAGAAACCAAAGCTTTTTCTCCTAGAAGCCCCTTGACTGCTTCACAGAACGTGACTTTGTTTATAGTCTTCGGAGCTAGTTCGACTAAGACTCCACCACCCTTCGTTTTACGTATGGAAGACACCTCCGCTCCGTTGTCTTCGGGTTTGATTTTGTAACGGATTTCGCTGAGGACTTCTGCAAAAGTCTTGCCTTCCGTCGGCTTAATAACCAAAGCTGGCGGTCTAGTCCTCCTTCGTCTCTCCACCTTTTCTTTTGGCACTCCGTCCTTCATGTCCGCCTTAGTTTTAGGCAAAGGTTTTTCTGATGGCGCGACGTGTTGTTGTCTTTTGATCCTCTTCGCCTTCTTCTTTTCAGCCCTGGAGAGTACCTGAGTGAAGTCTCCTTCAGATGTCCCTTCCTCCTTTCGTTTTTTACTAAGTTCGCTCTGCAATGGGCTGTCAACGATCCGCTTGGTACTCGTGGTGTTCTCCTCGGGAAGCGCGGTTATTTCTGCTTCCTGCGGATTTTGTCTTACTTTCCATGTTCGCCTATAGTATGAAATCCTGTCCAGGAGCTCTTCCAGTTCTATTAGCCCGTTTTTCACCCCCTTGCCGACGTTTTTCTGGAGGAACGTCGAAGATTGCATGTGTTTCACAACTGCCGTCTTTCCTCTTCAGCTTGCGCCAGAGTAATCGACAGTCCTCCCACTCGGCTTATATTCGAAACCATTTTATTAGTTTCGGCAGTTTCCACTGTGCCTCTTTCCCCAATTATAGCATTGTGCGGTATGGTCTAGGTTCCTATCTGTGTTGTAGGTGTCGCATCGCTTTCTGGGTCTTTCTCTCCGTCTGCACGTCCCGATGTCTCGTCGGGTATTCCAGCCCTTGTTGCGTCCTTCGCTGAGCGCTGGGGCGAACGGCGCATTTTCGTGCTGCGAATAAACGCAGCCAGCTCACTCTCCATTTCCACTATCTCCTCGTTTCGTTCGTTTTTATTCTCCATTTGAGTTACTTACCAGCGCATCGTGTGCAAGGGAGCGGGCCGCAATAGTCAGGAACGGGTATACCCTCGGGGACACAGCCCCTACCCCAATTCCCTGAGGCCTGACCTACGCTTAGCTGATCCCGGAATTCACGGACGGATCAGCGCTCGCTCGAGGCAACGCGTTCTACTAACACCGGTTCAATGCACACTACCCGACCAGGGTCCCGAAGGGGCTGGCTCCTGATACACGCCACAACTACCACCTTGGCAGAGCTAGGCTCACATCACCCCGTCGACGTCGACAGGGAGTTGTCGACGGCTCCGGAGACTCCCAGTGTGTCCCGGCGTGTATCGGTCATTAGAAGTTCGCTCTTCACCGAGAAACTTTCTCGAGGCCACTACCTAGGACGCAAGTATTATGCCAGCTAGGGGGTCAGAACTTCTTGCTCGGGCACCTCGGAGACACCACTCCCCGTATCGTAAACGACCCATAAAGGATCGTTGACGATCCCTGAGGACCAATTTTGACCTTGGATCCACTGCTTGACGTCAAAACTTGTCCTTTCTTGGTCGTAATCACCTAGCTCTCAGTATTTCTGAGATGTGCCTTCGCCTAGTTAGAGTACTCTTCCAGTTTACAAGATCTTGGAGCGAAATCCTTTGATGGCTCCCAAAAGTTTCTTCCAGAATGTCAAGATTTTTTATTGCGATACAGATACGGCTGAAATGACTAAACCTTGTAATGCTCTATGGTCTCCCGAATTAACAATTTCATCTCAATTAAAATCATTTCTTTAAACTAACAATACAGAATCAAAGTGCCTCCCTCATGGCTATCGCCATCCATCCATCATCGATTTTGTTGCCTCTCGCTGCAAGTATAATAACTACTTGCAAGCGTCACTCATTAATCCCCCTTAAAACCATCTCTGAATACTATCCGATTACTAATCTATCTAAAAAAGTAAATACACATACCTCTGAGATGTTGCGTGGTGGCGATATAACATACGCGACATTGTCATAAAGTCGAGGCCCTAAAGAAGAACGGAACCTACCACACCCGGAGTCTCTGAAAGAGAATCATATTTTTTAAAAATTCAGAAGAAATAAAAAAAAAATCAAAGAAAAATCAAAGCCAAATGAATAATAAATAAAAAAAATAAAAATAAGAAAAGTTGAAAGAAAAAAGAATTGAATGGAAAAAATCGAATCATTAATTATCGCTTTCCGCCTACACCCGGTACCAACAACAGAAAGAACACAACGTCCAGGCTATTCTGTGTGTTCACCTTTTCGAGATGAGATGAGATGGAATTTCTTAGGATGTTGCTAGTGCTGGAGCTGATGCTGTTGCTGTTGCTGTTGCTGTTGTTGTTATTGTATTTTTTCGCTTTGTTTGTTTTTGTTAGGCTCTTTTTACTCTTGATCCTCACAGATCTCACTCAGGTGTGTTTAATACCTGCATATGTAATAAATAAAATTCCATCTCACATATTTTTCAACGGAATCATCATGATCGTCGTCGTCACCGTCTTGGTCGCCTTAGTCGTCAAGAGACGCCGATGAGATAATATTAAGAAGGTGAATTTAAAAAATTAAAATTAAATAAGATCGGGGCAGGGACCAGGGACCAGGGACCAGGGCATCAGAATAACAGACTTATACCCATGCTATGATGGCTACAATAATAACGTAACGACGAAATTTCCAACGAGGAACAGAACACACGACTAATAAGACCTCGATTGATATTATTGTTAATTAATAGTGTCTGCTTGGGCCTCAAGATCACTCTTTTATCCCACTTGCGATACATATTTTAACTGGTGGAATTGTTGGTGTTGTTGCTGGTCCCTCCACTGCTGGTCCATTCCGTTCTAACCGGAGTTGAACTGTGTGCCGGCAACGACTGGAACATGGCCGGAAGACGCGATTTTTGAATTGAGGCCTCCAAAGTTAGTAGAAAAAAGAGCATATCGTGATCTAGAGGCCTGATTTGTCTAGAAGCAATCCAGGGAGAACGAACGGAGCCAGGATGCTATGGAATGAGCAATGGAAAACCCTAGAAAGTTATTGCCCAGGATTGGTTTGACTCCGATGCAAAAGTGCAACCGGCCAGTGAACATGCATATTGCCATGCATCCTACGAAAATTTTCGAACCCTGAGCCACCATAATGTTCGAGTTCTTGCAAATTATTCATTGCAGGGCTGCCGGTATGACCTCCCAGTACTATCGTTGTATCTTATTCTAGAAAGATACCCCTGATGAAGCCTGACCCACGAGACTACTATCAAAAGCCATAGTCCCACCAACACTGGTCAAACCCGCACTGATTGTCGCACAATATACCCAGTCTGTGATTGAGGATTTTAACTGCTTGGGGGCCGCGGCGGGACGCAAGGTGCAGTATTTTTAATCGTTACTTGGATAATTAATTTTATGATCGGAGGATTGAATAAAAAAAAATCTACATACAACCCATAAAAACCGACACCTTTAATCCTATCCACTCCATAGGTAGGTAGGCATTCACGCCGGCCAAGTCGAGAGGGAAGTGAAGTGAAGGACGGGAAAGGATGTAGGCTTATAATGCATTCTCCTGGTTTCCTGGGTAGTTCACCTTTTAGGTTTGCTTACGAGAGTTAGGTTATTTCAGATGATTCTTGTTATTTTTTCTACGGTGTCGTTGTGGTTAATTTGTGTCCCGGAATGTATACTCGGATGAAATGAGCTTGCACCTCGCACCATATGCCTCTGAATGTGACCGTTGGTGATCACACCTCGTCATCATTTGCCGTAGCGTCGCTGGTCAACTCATTATTTTCAGGTCTCGTCATAATCTCAGTACCAATATCATCATGATTCGTATGGTAATTGTTATCATGTCATTGTTGGTATGGTTTGAAAACGGATTTTGGGCAGAAGAGGCTATGTCGGTCTTTTGTTCATACGACTATGATTTCTGAAATTAGTTGGGTGGATGACAAGCGAAGATAGAGTATGTCATGTCATAGGATTTTTGTAAATTTTTAGAAAAAAGACCCCATTAATTTTTTTCCGGTATTTTCGAACGACATATTCGCCCAGGACCCAAAGCCGTAGTTTCCTTGTGGGAGAGGAGAGGGGGGGGGGGGGGGGTGGTCAAAATCACCCAGGATCCAAAGCCGTAGTTTCCTTGTTGGAGAGGAGAGGGGGGAGGGGGTGGTCACAATCGCCCAGGACCCAAAGCCATAGTTTCCTTGTGGGAGAGGAGAGGGGGGGGGGTGGTCAAAATCACCCAGGACCCAAAGCCGTAGTTTCCTTCTGGGAGAGGAGAGGGGGGGGAGAGGATGGTTAAAATCGCCCAGGACCCAAAGCCGTAGTTTCCTTGTGGGAAAGGAGAGGGGGGGAGGGGGTGGTCAAAATCACCCAGGACCCAAAGCCGTAGTTTCCTTGTGGGAGAGGAGAGGGGGGGAGGGGGTGGTCAAAATCGCCCAGGACCCAAAGCCGTAGTTTCCTTGTGGGAGAGGAGATGGGGGAGGGGTTGGTCAAAATCACCCAGGACCCAAAGCCATAGTTTCCTTGTGGGAGAGGAGAGGGGGGGGGGAGAGGATGGTCAAAATCGCCCAGGACCCAAAGCCGTAGTTTCCTTGTGGGAGAGGAGATGGGGGAGGGGTTGGTCAAAATCACCTAGGACCCAAAGCCGTAGTTTTCTTGTGCGAGAGGAGAGGGGGGAGGGGTAGGTCAAAATCACCCAGGACCCAAAGCCGTAGTTTTCTTGTGCGAGAGGAGAGGGGGGAGGGGTTGGTCAAAATCACCCAGGACCCAAAGCCGTAGTTTTCTTGTGCGAGAGGAGAGGGGGGAGGGGGTGGTCAAAAGCGCCCAGGACCCAAAGCCATAGTTTCCTTGTGGGAGAGGAGAGGGGGGGGGAGAGGATGGTCAAAATCGCCCAGGACCCAAAGCCGTAGTTTCCTTGTGGGAGAGGAGATGGGGGAGGGGTTGGTCAAAATCACCTAGGACCCAAAGCCGTAGTTTTCTTGTGCGAGAGGAGAGGGGGGAGGGGGTGGTCAAAAGCGCCCAGGACCCAAAGCCATAGTTTCCTTGTGGGAGAGGAGAGGGGGGAGGGGTTGGTCAAAATCACCCAGGACCCAAAGCCGTAGTTTTCTTGTGCGAGAGGAGAGGGGGGAGGGGGTGGTCAAAATCGCCCAGGACCCAAAGCCGTAGTTTCCTTGTGGGAGAGGAGAGGGGGGGAGGGGGTGGTCAAAATCGCCCAGGACGCAAAGCCGTAGTTTCCTTGTGGCAGAGGAGAGGGGGTAGAGGGTGGTCAAAACCGCCCAGGAACCAAAGCCGTAGTTTCCTTGTGGGTGAGGAGAGGGGGGAGAGGGTGGTCAAAATCACCCAGGACCCAAAGCCGTAGTTTTCTTGTGTGAGAGGAGAGGGGGGAGGGGGTGGTCAAAATCGCCCAGGACCCAAAGCCGTAGTTTCCTTGTGGGAGAGGAGATGGGGGAGGGGTTGGTCAAAATCACCCAGGACCCAAAGCCGTAGTTTTCTTGTGCGAGAGGAGAGGGGGGAGGGGGTGGTCAAAAGCGCCCAGGACCCAAAGCCATAGTTTCCTTGTGGAAGAGGAGAAGTGGGGGGAGAGAATGGTCAAAATCACCCAGGACCCAAAGCCGCAGTTTCCTTGTGGGAGAGGAGAGGGCGGAGGGGGTGGTCAAAATCGCCCAGGACGCAAAGCCGTAGTTTCCTTGTGGCAGAGGAGAGGGGGTAGAGGGTGGTCAAAACCGCCCAGGACCCAAAGCCGTAGTTTCCTTGTGGGAGAGGAGAGGGGGGAGAGGGTGGTCACAATCGCCCAGGACCCAAAGCCGTAGTTTCCTTGACGTTACTGGGAGAGAGACTTTCAAAAAGTTCGTTAGATTGTGCAACTCGGAGGGAGCCCGCATAATCTTCAGCCCAGATCCACATTTCCGCTCTACAACCTTGTCCAACTGTATATTTTCTATGGAGACTGCTGAAAGGGCCCAAATTCTTTTTAAGGATTTGGATTTAAAACCTAATTAAAAACGGTTTTTTAAGAAATTCCATGCATACAGCAACAAACCGTGGTGGGGGGGGGGGGCGGTCTCCCTCCATACAATCAAGGACAGAGTAGAAAAATTCTTTCACTAAATCAGGCCAGCGTACCTCGAGGATACTATGCAGACAGATGTTGACAAAGGTTGAAAGCTTTTAAGTGACAGCAGGGCTCAATTTTCATGTACTATTACCACACAGTGGACCAAGAAGAACACCAGCATAGAACATAGAGATAACTGTATTTCAGATTTTTGACAATAGTGCCGTCATTAAAGCTTTCAACTTCCGAATTCTTTCAGTCAAGACCGACTGCTATGAAATTTGGGGTGGAATTATGTAGTTATGTAGAGTATGAATAAGAAACAAAAGTCTGACTTCTATCAAACCTCATTTTGAAGGTCTCCTCAAGAAATTTGAAAGAGGTTTAGATCAACCTCCACTAAAAACGACTGGTTTTGTGTTATTTGACTTTGCAAATATTAATTTTTTTTTAGACATTACGAATTTACGTTTGACGAACTAAAACTGCAAACTAACAGTATGTCAGGCTTGTTGTGTAGAATATGGCGATCAGTTAGAGCTTACCGGTCTCAATGCATGCTGTAAGCAGAACTATCCAGTACTACCTGCGGCTTATATCGGTAAACCGGACATGTTCTCGTGATCACCCCATGCTTGTGTGCAAGGTTTTGCTGGATCACCTAACATACAGCATTATGCCTGGTGGTATGTTGCACCGGTGCCATAACAGTGCAGCCAGAAATCAGATGGTCTAACGTTTCTAACGCCGAACTACACATTCTGCACTGGTCGTTCTCCACCCGCTGTTTTATTATGAGTTTTTTATAAGCTCGGGTGGTGACCACGCCGTCCGGAATAGCATACATGAATCCCTCCGTCACAAAGAGCACACAAAGAGCTCCTGGGCCCACAGCCATCTGTTCGTCAAATGCAAATCGGCAAATAGCTGCCGACTTGACGCATTGACTTCGACTTCCATTCATCGATCCCTCTCTTGGTCCGACATCTCCGCACTCAGAGGATTGAAAGATCGATGCTTCAAGTTAAGTGAAGTCAGCCCACAGTCTGCCTTACATACAAGGGATTCACCTGCTCTTTACTGTAAAAATAAGTGCGCAGCAAGTCGACTTTGCGATGATATTGTGCCGCCACTTCAACCACGCCTCTACCTCTGATGTCACGAGATCGGTCTTTCTCCACGGCAATATTTCGAATGCATAAGCCAGTGCAAGGATAGCGAATACATTCAATGCACTTATCTTATTCTTCCCCGAGAGATGCGATTTCAGCACCAGCTTTACACGTCACAGGAATTTGGACAGCCATCCTCTACCCCCACCCCAAGCTTCATGTCAATCGATCTTGACTGAAAGAATTCTGAGGTCGCAGCCGGTTTTCAACTTAATGACTGGACTAAAAGTAGCTGAAGCCGACCTAGCGCTATTAATTCGTCCCCAAAATCTAGTTCGATGTCGCCGTCGGCAGAAACCATGTTTCCTACCTATTCAAATTGATCGACGCCTTCAATGTTCTGGCTATTAATGCTGATGGGGGGAGTACGATGATCCGTTAGACTAAGAACCTTGATTTTGTTGGTTATCTTCAGTCCAATTCTACTTGCCCCTGTTTCCAAATCTAGAGCCATTTGGCCAAGGTCCATGACCTGGTAGAAGAGCAAATAGGTGTCATTATCGTCGAGATGTTTAAGGAAAGATGTGATATTCAATTGAACCTCCCCACGTCCTCCGGACAAGGCAGCATGAAGAACGTCAACGATAATAAGACGAAATAATATCGGTGACTGGATGCAACCCTGACGGACTCCGCTTTAGGCTTCAATTTGAATTGAATTTGACCTCGGTGCAGCACATGATATTTAGTGTCACCATATGTCGCTATTAGTTTCATCGGAATGCCCCTTCTACATAAAGCACACCTGGTGCACTTCGTAGGGTGCTGATATAGTCAATGCGGAAGGATCCGGAGCAGAAACCAGCCTGCTCACTGTCCATCAAGCTTTTGTGGTGTTTTAGACACCTCTTACGACAAGCAGGGAAAACTTGGCTTTATCCTTAAGCCTCGACTCACAGGGCGGGTAGTCATCCCACATATGAAGTACAGTGGAACCTCGGTTAATCGAATCCGGGTCAACCGAAACCTAGGTTAAGCGAGAGACAGTGCATGACTCATCGCGATTGAAAATTTTGAAAACTTGACAGAGATGGCTCACACAATTCCTAGATAATAAGCTTTAAATGAAAATGACGTGAACTAATGGATTGTTGCCGATGACTTCGAAGAACTTACAGGCAAGGTATGGTAGAGGTAGGACCCAGCTAACAACGCAACAGAAAACTCTAATACAGACGACGAGGATGACAGAATGCAAAAATAATGGAATCGGCTAAGTGACTGCTGAGGTAGGTAGGCCTAAATTAAGTACTAATTTTACTCAGCTGTTATATTGTGCAACGCTTATTCTATATACATTAACGATATCTACGCCATTTTTAAACAGTAATGGGTTAACCGAAAAAATCTTTATCTGAACCAGCTGTCCCTGCTTTGTTTTAGTTAACCGAGAAGCCTTTCTATGTGTTGTAATGAACGTGAAATTCTAAAGCTTTAATGCCTTCGATGTCCAGTCTGCTATGAAGGCGGGATGGGTACACCAGCTATGCGAGCAATGTAAGATCCGTCCACACTATGAAGCCTTCCACTTACTTTCGAACTGCCAAATATTCTTCGTCAGACACAAAGTGGTTTTACTGTAGTTTAGTTAGTTTACTTACTGGTATCACCCATAAATTTGGAAGAACTGCCTTCAAATCTTAACAATTTCCGGTTGTGGCGACTTGCTCCGCCGGGTGTATTTCGAGTTACTCAGTCGTGGTGAGTTGTGCTACGCTTATTTTGGTGTGGACCTCGGGCAAATCTCCGACAAGTCGCTCACACTCTGCAGCGGGACCCCAACCCCATTTGACACTGGTTTTCAGCGACAAAACCCGGCTCTTAGCTCGTCAGCTCTCAGGACGCAGATCAAATCTCTCGCACCTCCGAGAACTCAGTACCGGGGACAAAAGGCTTTAGCCTGGACACGGATACGTTCTTGGGCTTGCCGTTGAAGTGCTTTCATCTGTTTAACACTTCATATGGGCCCTCACATGGAGGATGCAGCGGCTTCCGGGAAGCATCCACACGAAGCAAGACGTGTGTGAAGACCTCCAGGTCGTTGGGCGCATTAGTCTTCGTTGAAGAATGATGGGATTGTGGAGTAGTTTTAGCTTGGCCACAATGTCCCGGAGGAAGCGCAAAAGACCAGTGGTGAAAAGGTCTGACTTGCTATCGCACGCAGGATTGCTAGGGAGCCTCAAATTCTTCCCGTATACAAAGTGGACGGAGCTGCCAGCTAACTCTTGAAGATGGGCTATACGTAGGCCAAGTAGAACGAAATGTAGGACTTGGGGTCACAAAGAGGCATCGTGTGCCATTATAGTCGCCTTCACCGTCCTATGCCAGCATCCCATAAAATTGCAGTGGTTCGCAGTCACCCGATAGCGTTTAAAGATTAGGAGTTTGCCTAACTTCAAGAACAGGGTAGATTCGAACTGCATTCCCTGGTCAGTAACGACTTCAGCAAGAACTCCAAAGCATGGAATCAATTCCCGGCAAAGGGCCTTGGAAATGCCGGTCAGAAGTGTTACCTCAGGTCACCGCGTGAACCTATCGACGATTTTGAGAGAATACTTGAAGCCATGCAAGTTTCGTAAAGAGCCTATGATCTCGATGCGGATCATGTGAAAACGCTTGGTTGACTGAGGGAATGACCCTACGTTCTTCTGTACGTACTTAGCGACTTTATACTTCAGGCACGCGATGCATTGTCTGGCCCAGAAGTGAACATCCTTGCCCGAACGCCTGGGCGCGTCCTGATTGTATACTACATGGAGAACTTCCTTACGAAAATTCTTAATAATAATAATCGTTATCGCAACAATCTCTCTGATGCATCATCCTCCTGTGCCTCGGCGGTTGCCAAAAAATTGGCTGTGGCAAGGTTTTTGACCTCTGAAATTGCGTGATAAAACATCTGCAACTACGTTTTCCTTCTTCTTTTTCTTCAGCTTTGGGACCATGTGCAGAGGAGAAGACCAGCAGCTATTCGATGGTCTGCAAATACCCTGCTTTAAAAGTGTATTCAATTGTTTTATTAGCAACAGCCAACTTCTGGGGTAGATTTGACGCACCTTCGAAAAGGTGGAGCCAGTTATGCGAAGGACCCAATCGATGGTACCGGAGGCGCCTGCAGTGTTAGCGCCGTATGACATTGCGAACTTAAGCTGAATTTACAAGGAGCCCAGGGAAGAATCCCCCGAGCCCCTTAGCAAACGAAAACGCGACCAGACCGAAAAATCCTACAGCACCAAGACCAAAGCGGAAGTACTTGAGTCCCAGTGTCAATACCAAAATGACAGCCTGTCCAACTTTGTCTTCAAAAAACTTATTGCTAACGTCGCGGTTGGTCCTTTTCTTGTTGCCTGTAGATTGCGGCTGTAGCTGGCGCCGTTGTGGCGGTTGACGTGAAAGCTGCAACAGCAACAGAATTCTGTTGGTCAAAGGTGGAGCCATCAGCAGACGAAGGAGCTGTTGATGTTGTCACAGAAGTTGTCGAGTTGACTAGTTTTTTTCTCGAAATAGATGAGGAGCAGGTACAGCGAAGATCTCAGTAGACTCTGCACACTATTCAAAAGTGATCCGTAGGGTGTTGATGCGGGCAATGCAGGAGAATCTTAAGCGGAAACCAGCCTGCTCTCTGTCAATCAAGCTTTCAAGGTGTTTTTTAATGTGTTCCGGAATTATTTATAATACGATTCCCCTTGAATTGTCATACTCAAAACGGGTCCCTTTTCATTGCGATCTTGACGATCATCCGCTTCTTCCACTCTCTGGGAAAAATCTCGAATTCCCAAGTGGAAGCAGTAGATCAGAAGTGGCTGCGGCTTCGCTCCGCTTGAGTGCATTGAATGCCAAAATGCGTTACGGTTCCTCGCCATTTGATTCACAAGAGGAGGAGCTTCGCCGGATGTGACCCGGTTAAGAACTACGTTGAAGTGTTCTTTCCACCTCTTCAGTTGTTCATCATCGTGGATGACAGCTCAACCGTTGGCGTCTTTAACAGGACCATCGAAAGATTTGTGAACACATGCAAGCTCTTGAAATCATTGCGAGCAACAGCAAATTCTCTCTTGTCACATCGTACACTAGGTTGAACTTCCCGGGATTTCGCTCAGTATCAGAGTTCGAGCGCGTCATGCCCGCCATCACTCCCAGTGGCCAGTAGAACCTTCAACCCCTTCCGTTCATCAATTCGCTTCCACGATTCTGCAGTCAGCCAGATCTCTTCCAGGACATGGCCGACGACCTGTGTAACACCCGACAAAAGAGCATTTTTAATGGCGGTCCAATGCTCATCGATATTATCAGGCGGCTTCTGCCGTCCAATCAGCAAAATAATTCTCTGATTGTCAAGCGACACCCGGGTCATATTAGTGGTCGATCTTATGTTGCATCAACTCATCTTTACTTAGAATACAGAGGGGCATCATCAGCAGATTGGTCCTGCGCCTTTTTTTCAGGTCACTAAAAAAGGAATGTTTCTTATGCTCTCAACATGTGGTTGGATTTTCTCTCAGTTTGCTGATTAAATGTGATGTACGCGACAGATACCCCTTGGATAACTTAATCAGAAAGTGAAAGTAGCAGTGGATAGGTCACACATACAAACATTGACAAAGAAGGACGATTCTATAACGCGCTACTCCATGCAATGGAACCCACTATTCCATGCTAGGGAAGTACTCGAAAAGCTGAAGCGATCTGCACTGCCAGCGACTTATTCCCAAGGCAGTTTGGGTGCAGAGCAGGGAGATCCACTGTGGATGGTGTTATGGAGGTGGCGGATTCAGAAATGGGTTCAATTCCGTAAGATGGACAGATATGCTAGACACATTAGAAAACTCATTCCGCATGGCAAGCTACCTCTTGCGGATATTGAAGAATTATCTGAAGGACCGCTCGCTGTTTTATGAGACGCTAGGTGACCAGAGGAGAATGAAGATCATGTCGGGAATAGCACAGGGATCCATCCTAGGGCCAGACCAGGCGCAAAGGAGATTTGGCATATTGAAGAAAAAACCGAAGCATTCATCTTGAGAAAGAGAATCCCGACTAACGAGTAAAAACCAGCTGTTAAATACCTCGATTTAATGCTCGACTGGAAGATGAAATTCTTCAAACAAATCTAAATAACAGCGGGCAGGGTTGCAGCCGCAGTCTCGGCCGGTCACGGAGAGCTTTGCAAGTGTCGTTTGTTTATCGCACCGTCTCAGACCGACCTGTTATAATGTTCACGGGAGGGACCCCAGTTGTCCCCCTTGTTAAGAGGCATTGAGCCATCTACAATAGCAGATTTAAGGGGGTTGATTGGCGGTGATGAACGTCAACGCACACTCTCTTCTCAAAATGGGCCAAGAGGCAAATGAACTACGCAATTTATCGACAAATTAGATGCATGGCTGAATCAAACGCACGGTGAGGTTCTTTTCCCAATTTCTAAGTGGGCATTGAGATTTTCAGTCTTCCCTGCACAAGATTGGGAATCCTCGATCGCCTGATTGTATGTTTTGCAATGGAGTGGCGGACGACGCTGAGCACAACTTTTTCTCTTGTAAATGGTGGGATGGCTTTTGTCAACAGCTTTTTGGAGACACAGGGATGCTTTTTCTGGACAACCTTATCAGGGACATGCTGAGGAGCACTGACAGCTAGAGTCGTGTTGCGCATTATGTTCGGGCTCTTCTTTTTTTCTTGTAAAGAAGATTGAACCCGACCGACGGGGGGACCTGATGGTACGTGGTTCCTGAACTAACAACTCCCTCCTCCTCTTCCCTTCCGTTGGTGAATAAAAATCCCTAACTTGAAGGTTCCCTAAGAATAAGCCTAAGAGTTTCCATGCTATTTCTCTGATGACACGAAGTTGTTTAGTTGGTAGTCCGACGGCGTTCTGTTGCGGGAGTCCAACACTCTGTGCGTAAACGCATTCACCTACCCTACTCCCAAAAAACGCCACTATCCCATGATGGACATAGCACAAAACGTTGTAGGATGATTGCAATCGCCTCCGAAAATCTTGTGGAAGGCTACCACATATATGATAGATGTGGTCGATACAACCTACTCCATATTGGATTTTATGGTAACCATATATTTTATGGTGTCCGGATAGCTGAGTGGTTAGAGCGCAAGGCTGTCGTACGGAAGGTCGCGGTTCAAATCTCACTGGTGGCAGTGGAATTTGTATCGTGATTTGACGTCGGATACCAGTCGACTTAGCTGTGAATGAGTACCTGAGTCAAATCAGGGTAATAATCTCGGGCGAGCGCAATGCTGACCACATTGCCTCCTAGTGTACCGTTACGGTCTTGAATGAAGTGCTCTAACACACTTCAAGGCCCTGATCCAACATGGATTGTTGCGCCAACGATTATTATTATATATTTTATGGTCAAAGGGTAGTATAGGTCCCAGGGCGAAACGTGGATTGGTACCCACGATGGAGCATAAAACCTGGGAAATGCCTGTTGAACAAACACCAACAGCTCTACTACCAAACCCTATCTCCACCTCCACGTGGTGACCACTGGGAGCTCTTTCGTAACGAAAAGCAGCAGACGGAGAAGGATGAAGGCGAGTCTCCCGCGCCTAAAAACGAGACAAACTGTACCAACTGGTCCTCCAGGTTGGGGGTAGGGCAGGGCTGACAACCCTACACGGAAAACCGATGTTACGGAGCCACGAAAGGAGCCTCAAACAGGATGGACTTTACAACGACGAACCCAGCAACGACAACGGATTAACGATTTGCGCATTTTCTCATGGAACGTGCGCTCCCTGTACAGAGATGAAGCTGATGAGCAGCTAGCCGATACCCTGTCCCAATATAGGGCTGATATAACAGCGATGGGCAGAAGAGCCACTACACCATATATTATAGCGGTCATCCAATAAACCATGTGCTCGGAGTAGGTTTCTTAGTCAGCCAAAAAATGAAACCTGCCGTTATCGGCTTTGAAAACATAAGCGAACAGCTATGCACTCTGCGCTTGCGAGGCAAGTTTAGAAATATTAGCCTCATAAACATTCACCCCCCTACAGAGGAGGCAGCAGAGACAGAGGCAGTAGAACGAACCCTCGAAGCCTGTCCCAGATATGATATCAAAATCATACATGGGGATTTTAACAGCCAAGTAGGGAAGAAGCCCGTATTCAGGCGATACGTTGGCTCCCATAGCTTACACGAAAAAACAAATGATAACGGACTGCGGACTATTCAATTACTAGGGTCACACGAAGTGGTTGTTGGAAGTACCTGGTTTGCGCGGAAAGCGGTCCACAAACATACGTGGGCCTCTCCAGACGGGACCACTTCCAACCAAATTGACCACGTGTTGATCGAACGCCGCCACCTCTCAGCCTCGATGAATGTCAGAACAAATAAGGGGGCCAATATAGACTCGGATCACTATCTCGTTGGCATGGTGTTCCGAGCGCGAATAACAATACCACCTAGAATCCCCTCTGACAATCAGGTGAGAATGAACACTGAACCCATCCACAACGCAACCCTCCGCGACACCTATAAGACGGAAATGGATGCCGCAATAACCGCAGTCAACAGAGGACCTGGAGATGAAGCATCAACAAATGATCTTTACAATCACCTGAAGAACGTTATCATGGATACGGCCACAAGAATACTTGGCCACAGCCGCAAACGGAGTCAGAACGGCTGGTTTCACGATGAATGTAAGCTAGCAACCGAACGGAAGAACGCGGGCACGTGCAGAGACTTATCCCGAACTCCGTCGAGCCGAGAAGCGACTTCACAGACGGAAAAAGGAAGCCTGGGAGAACCAGCAAGTCCGTGAACTAGAAAAGTACAGGGAGCAACCGCAACAGGCGCGCAAGTTTTACCAACAAGTCAGCAGGATGAAGCCTTATACACCTCGATGCTCATCCTGCCGAGAATTGGTTAAATATGGAGGCGACCAATTACACCAAGTGGTTCATCAACTTGTGCTCAAGGTATGGGACAGCGAATCAATGCCTGACGATTGGCAACGAGGCATTATCTGTCTCATACATAAAAAGGGAGATATCACATAGTACAGCAATTATGCAGGTATCACGTTGCTGAGTACCATCTATAAGATATTCTCCACTATCTTGCTAGGCTGGATAGCCCCATACGCCCAGAACATCATTGGCCCATACCAAAGAGGCTTCACTCCAGGCAAATCAGCGACAGATCAGATTTTCCCTCTGCGGCAAGCGATGGAAAAACTGTTGGAATATGGACAACAGTTGCACCATCTGTTCATCGACTTTAAAGCCGCCTATGATAGCATAGCCAGGGTAAAACTGTACACGGCCATGAGAGAATTCGGTATCCCGACGAAATTAATAAGACTGACTAGACTGACCCTGACCAATGTGCGAGGCCAGATAAAAGCAGCAGGATCACTCTCAAGACCATTCGACATCAACAACGGTCTACGACAAGGGGATGCCCTATCATGCGTCCTCTTTAACCGGGCCCTGGAGAAAGTGATCCGTGATGCTGAGGTAAATGCAAGAGGTACGATCCTCTTCAAGTCCACACAACTACTGGCCTATGCTGACGATATCGACATCATGGGAAGAACTACCCGAGACGTACAAACTGCCTTCATCCAGATCGAGCAGGCGGCGATTGGCGCGAGATCTTGGGCTGCCCATCAATGAAGGCAAGACAAAATATATGGTGGCAACGTCAGCACCGAAGACGAATCAACCAACAACATCAAAAAGCACTGGTCAAACACAAACACGAAGAAGACTAAGGATAGGAGAATACAACTTTGAGACAATGATCTCGAGCAACTTGTTCAAAAATGGAATGATCGCCTCATGCAACACGGTCTCAGATTGAATTTAAACAAAACTGAATTTTTAACGACCGATCCCCATGAAGCAGGCACAATCACTATCAGCGGCAGTGATCTGCCCAGAACTGAGCGATTTAAATACCTCGGGTCAACGCTATCAGCCAATGGAGAACTGCGTTATGAAATTGCTTCACGCATTAACGCAACCTGGATGAAGTGGCGTTCCACAACTGGAGTTAGTTGTGATCGACGTATCAACGAACGTCTCAAATCTAAAATTTACCGCAATGTCGTCCGTCCAGTCGCACTCTATGGTTCTGAGTGTTGGCCGACCATAAAAGACAATGAACGGCGTCTTGCGGTAATGGAGACGAAGATGCTACGTTGAACTAATGGCGTCACACGTTTAGATCACATCCGAAATGAGGATATCCGCGATCGTTATGGGGTTGCACCGATCGTGGGAAAGTTGCGAGGGAGGCGTCTTCGATGGTATGGTCACGCAGTTCGTGCAAAGGAGAATTCACTTGCCAAGATTGGTCTGAACATCGAAGGGGATGGTAAACGACCAAAAGGCAGACCTAAGCAACGGTGGCTTGATACGCTAGATGGGGGTTTGAAAGCCTCGAGATTGCACCCAGATCAGGCATTCGATAGAGCCAAATGGCGAAGCCGATCACGACGAGCCGACCCCGCTTGTGGACGGGACAAAGGCTGAAGAAAAAGAAAGAAGAAGAAGAAGGTTACGGTGGGCGGGTCACTTAATCCGCATGGATGAGGATGATCCCACCCGGAAAGTCTATAAGGGCAATATCTACGGTAGGAAAAGAAGATGAGGCAGACCCTGCCTAAGATGGAGCGATGGCGTAGGTCAGGACGCCAGACAGCTTTTGGGGATATCGAATTGGTGGACGTCGGTGCAAAACCGGGATGTCTGGAGTTCCTTATTAAGGCAGGCCTAGACCGGATACCGGTTATTGCGCCGTTGATGATGATGACACGGGATGACCCCCTTAAACAAAGCTCCCCAAACAGAATGAACTTAATACTAATGACAATTACTTCCGGTTGATTCTAGGATGTTTGTATGGCGAAAATACAAAAATAGCTGAATCAATATCTTATTTTAGAGCTCCATCCTGTAAATGAAACTACGACAGGCCAAGATATTTAATTAAAACAAAAATTTCCAACGAAATACTACAGTCAACCTATTCTTTTTTATTCTATTGTGAATAAAAGATGAGAATTTCAAACTATCTACATCTTTCATCAGCCATAGACGATTTATTTTCGACTTTTTCTTGGCTTTTATCTTTGTTTTGTCAAAGGAGTTTTCAGTAATTCAAATGGGAACATGAACTATTTATCGGGTACAGGGTAATTTCGATTTGCATTTACCCCGAATAAAATCAACGGGAGGAAAGGAGGGGGGAGACAGAAAGATCGACAGATTATCATATTTAGTACGTCTTAGTGGAACAGCAACAACAATGAAAGATATTTAACAGAATCCTAAAGAACTGGTAACGAATATAGGTACATAGTCAGTAGTAATTTATTCAAAAGATCACCTGGACCGAACTGTAATAGGTTTTCTTCTTGTGCCGTGTGTTGTGCTATTTAATTCAAAAACTTACTGAAAACTTACAACAAATAGCTTTTAATATTCAACAAACTGACGAACGACTTATATGCCAGACTTGCACAAGACTCGACCAAAAGATCTTATGTTCGTTACGTTTTAGATTGTTTTCGTTTATTTATCTTTTGAGACGTAGTTTTTTGTTATTTTTCCATGCGGTCTCCCTGATCATTGTTTGTTGCAGTTGAAATGGCAGAAAAAACCAAGACCTGGAATATTTCCACACTCCTTTGTTGTCTCTGCCCCTGCATTCATTCACCCCCAAATCATGCATCCATCAATCCATCCTTACCATTCATGCGTTTACTTCTAGCGATTTGAGGTTTAATTTATGGCATCGAATCATCTTTGATTCCAATTTCTTAAGCGATCAACATTTGATGATAATGATGATGCCACACAACTTATTGTTTTCGGTTGGTTTCTCTGGTCTCCCTTAAAATTCTATATTAGGTCTGGGTTTTTATACAAGTCTGATCGGCTTTGTTTGGATTTTTTTGTTGTTGTTTATTACAAAATCGGATTAAAGGACATCTTATCAAGTCCAAGAATCATTTAAAAGAGAAGGACTTGATTGATCTCTTGACGATTGATCCAGTTTTGTGATAGATGTACGAAAGGGACTTGTTTGTACTTTGAAATATTCAAAATGTTTCCTTGCAGTTCCCTTCAGATGAGACCTCTGTGGGAAGATTGTGACCCTTTGGTTTTTTGCCAAAACATTATTTTGAAGGCCAACTATTACAGTGTTCCACTTTTACAGTGTTATTTTTCCTACGTTCGCTTCCGTTTTCGCGTCCGCCAAGGTCAGCCCGGCCTTTTCTAGCCAGGACTTTACCGCTCTCACTGTTTCTGTTGCGTAAACCTCCACATCTTCTCGGTGTTTTGCTGCAACAACCACAGCTAGGTCATCAGCAAAGCCGACAATCGTAGTCCCCTCTGGGACGGGAAGAGCAAGCACCTCATTATACATGATATTCCACAACAGGGGACCAAGTACCGATCCCTGTGGTACCCCGGCTGTGACAATGTACTCCTTGGGGGCCCTCATCCGTCCCGTACCAGAGAGTCCTCTCTGAGAGGTAGTTTTCCACCAAATTCGCAAAGTATCCGGGGACACCTATGTCAGCCAACGCCCGTTTAATTCTATTCCAGTTGGCCGAGTTGAATGCCACCACGGCACAGCAGCCGCCAGAAATCAGTGCACCTTTTGCCAGGTTTACCACCATGCCAATTGCGTCCACCGTAGAGTGGGCACGTCGGAAACCAAACTGGCGTTCCAACAAACCATTGCTGGCTTAGACGATGGGCAGGAGTCTGTTGTAGATGACTCTCTCCATCATCTTCCCCATTGTATCCAACAGGCATATATGACGGTAAGACGCTGGGTTTCCAGGTGGCTTGCCAGGCTTCGGAAGCAACACCAACTTTTGCTTTTTCCACTGGGCAGGGAATATCCCTTCTTTTAGGCACGCCTCGAAGGTCGAAGGGCGAAAAGGTCAGGCCTAGTCTTCACTGCCAGTTTCAAAGCTCGGTTGGGGATGCCATCCAAATCTGGGGCCTTGTTGTCACCGAACCTACCACATATTTCCCGCAGCTCCTCCACAGTTACAGGCGGTATTATGCCGTCATTTGGCTGGACAAAAATTTGCCTTCCCCTATTTTCGTGGTGAGGGAACAGAGTGGTAACAATCTGTTTCAGGAGGCGCGGACAGGTCACCTGGGGTGATTTCCGCAGCCTTTTCATCACCACTCTGTAAGCCTCGCCACAAGGGTTTATGTCGGCATGGTCGCACAGTTGTTGGAAGCAGTTCTTTTTGCTCCTCCGAATGGCTTCCTTTAGGCGGCCACGCAATTGCTTGTGTGCCCCCTCTCGACCGTCGCCACCGGGTTTTCCCCTGAGCCTCTGGCAAAGCCTCCTTGCCCGAAAACATGCGGCTCGCAAACTTGCGATTTCGTTGTTCCACCAGTAGTTGGGTTGCCTACTGGGGAGCAATCGCCTTCTGGGCATAGTAGTATCGCATGCTTCCGTCACCCATCGAGTGATCTGGGTGGCTTTCTCTCCAGCCGCACAATTCAGGGATATGTCGGATTTGAGCACCGTGGAAAACGTGTCCACCTCGAAAGCTTTCACTGTCCAGCCAAGCATACCACCCGGCATTCTGCGAAAACTCTTTTTCGAGCTCGATCCGCCCTTGATCTCTATGCAGATTGCCTGGTGGTCGCTGTGAGTATAGTCCTCACTGACATGCCAAGCGATTCTACTGGCTAAAGTGGCACTCACGTATGTCAGGTCCACTATAGACCCCAGGCCGCTTCCCCGGAAAGTGTACGAAGACCCAACATTCACCAGTACCACGTCCAGCTTCGCGAATGCTTCGAGGAGAACACGTCCCCTGACATTAGTTATCCGGCTGCCCCATTCAAGAGCCCACGCATTGAAATCGCCTCCTATTATGATCGGCCAACGTCCTCTTGCATCCAAAACAAGAGCAGCAAGCATCCGCTCATACTCGACGAGTGTAGGGCTGGGTGGAGCATAGCAGCTGTAGATGTGGATGCCCTTCACCATCACTCTGATGAAGCCCTCCTCCGGGTGCTCCATTATTTCCTGGAAGGCTTGTTCTCCACAAGTCCACAGCGCTGCTTGGCCCGTTTGGTCTTTGACCCAAACGCTACCACCGCGGTTTCGGTATGGTTCATTTAGTATGGCCACATCGATGTTTTTCTCGCGGATGGTTTGCGCGAGTAGATACTGCGCCGCCTCGCAGTGGTTGAGGTTGATTTGTATCAACCTCATCTGCGATTTGTGCTAAGGGCTCTCCTGTATTCAGGGCACCTGCTGCTGCCTGCAATGTGCCGATGGTCCACACCCTCCTTTCCTTTGCAAAGTAGACAATTTGGGTCAGCTCCGCAGCCCTTGCTGATATGGCCTTCCACTCCGCATCTCCTGCATTGCTTTGACCTGTCATTTGGGTTAGTGCATGATTTCGCAATGTACCAAAGCCTAGGCATCTAAAGCACCGTTTTAACGCCACCTGTTCCCTAAGGCGACACATAACCCATCCTATTCTCACTCTCCCTGCTGCTAACAGTTTGAGTGCGTTCTCCACTGGTAGGCTGATGATGGCGGTTTGTGTTCCCCCATAGGCTTTCCTTCGCGTTTTCATCACTGACTCTTGTAGTGCGGCAAGGTTGAACTATTTCTCCAACGCTTCGCGAACCTCCTCCTTCGTCGTGATTTCATCTATATCTTTGCAGATTATAGTGATCTCCGGCCTGCTAGCTCTTATGTCGGCTTCTTGCCCTAAAGTCTTCCCAATTTGGCTTAAGAATTTGTCCGCGGTTACATCCTTGGATTTCTTAAGTTCCAACATAAGATCTCGGCTGACGTTGTCTCCCAAATTGGTGAGTTCGGAGTCTGCCTTCACTTTCCTGAGAATGTCGGCGTATGACCCTTCGCCCCGTTTGGAAATGAAAATCACCTCCGGTCTAATCTTCTTCAGATAATTTCTTTTCCGCGGTTCTACCTTCCTCCAAGCTTCCGCATCCGCCTTTGAAGATTCGATCCCTCTTCTCGAGGTAGCCACTGCAGTATTTTCACTGGCAGCTTCAGACGTACTTTTCATGAACTCCACCTTTTTGGGAGTTGAGTCCTTTTTTCTTTTCGGGGTTTGCTGGCCTGTTGAGTCATTCAGCTTCTCGCGCAACCTCTTCCCCGGTTTCTCCTCTTTTGTGTTTTCAACCGGCGTTACTTGAGTTGCCTGGTTCACTTTTCCAATCGGCGACTTCCCTACTCGTTCATCTTGGCCCTTGCCGTACGTCAAACGGATGCCTCTTTTCATGGCCCTTATATCATATTTTGGTGAATGTTCCTGCGCTCCTTTATAAACTCACACAGCTCCATGATCTTTTTACCGAGGGCAGTAAAGGCAGCTCCAGACTGATCATTGCCCAAAACATCGCTCGGGTGAATCGGCGTCAGTGATTCTTCCTCATCGAAGACTCCCGCTATACGCTTCCCACTGGGGGTAGCGATCGTGGGGGCTTCTGCCCGTATGGGAAAGGATCTGCGAAAAATCGGCGCTCTGGTTAATAGTGATAGGCGAAATTTTGGCGAATATTGGAGAGGAGCGGGATAAGGGTGGTAAATGTATGCCAACGAATTGGTGATATTAGTGTCAGGGATATTTCACTCCATTGTGACTGACACAATGGAGGGAGCGTTCGCGATGGTGTGTCTGTGGACCGCAAAGTGCAGACTGGCCATTGACCCACTCAAAACGGAACTGAAGCTATTCACCATCAAGACAAGGGTACCTGAATTCCATCTACCGCGGATGAATGAACGAAGATTGGTTCTCTCCTCCAATGTAAAGTATCTGAGTGTAATCCTGAATCCAAACCTAAATTGGAGAACAAAGAACTGATGGTTAGGAAGGCCTGTATATCCTTCTATGCCTGGAAGAGAACCGTTGCAAAGAAATTGGTCTCTGGCCGAGGATCAAAGTACATTTTCCTAGGACCAATGACACCGGCACCCGCTCCCTCTGCTGTGAGGGATCCGTCAGTGTACCAATTAATCAGCTGCTGGTTTAGACCGTATGTCGCAGCCACGCTCTCCTAATTTGCCTTGTTATTTCAACCTTGCCTTGTTATTCAAACCTCGTTGTCATCTTATCCCTTGGTATTAGTAATTCGGGATACCGCCTAGAAAGAATACTAATCTTCCTTCGATTTAGGCATCTCCCCGCCTCACTCATACTCCCGACCATCCTGAAGGTTGCCCTTCTTACCTGCATCTGTATGTGCAGATGGAGAGGGGTTAATCCCAGAAGAACCTCCAGGGATGCCATTGGGCATGTCCTCATTGCCGCACTGATACAACACAACCCAGCCTTTGGAGCTTATATAATTCCCTGGCTTATGTGCTGAGTTCGGTTCTTTCTGCCCAGATTACCGCTCCATAGGTAATCATTGGCCTTACTATTGCAGTATATATCCAAAGTAGTATCTTCGGGCTGCAACCCCATTTTTTCCTGCTATGGATCTGCAAGTCATCAGAGCCCTCGTGGCTTTTCGACAAGTGTTTCCAACATGTGTCTTCCAGAGTAATTTTTGGTCTAGCGTAATTCCCAAATATTTGACCTCTGTTTCTCTGACTGTCAAGTGATCAAGCTTACAACTCCTAGTGAATGGTACTATGGTGGTTTTGGCTGGATTGATTCGCAGTCCCACTTCCCTGCACGAGGCACTAGGAACCTTTAGTCCAGTCTGGATTCTATCACATAAGGTATCTTCATATTTGCCCCTACAGATTGAAACAATGTCGTCCGCCTAACCCTGGACTTGTATTCCAGTGTTAGTTAACACGTGCAGGAGTTCATCCACTACCATACTCCACATCAGTGGCGATAGTACCCCACCCAGCCTTGGGTGGTGTTCATGACAAAAGAATTTGTACCTGTCGGTACTTCTATTTGCCTGCTTTCTAGCATTTTGCCCGTCCAGAATGCCAGGGTGTTTCCCACTCCTTTGCGGCTCAGGCCGTCTTGTATCTCTGTGTGCGATGTGTTGTTGAATGCTCATTCGATATCCAAAAACGCGCACAGTGCAATCTCTTTTGTCTCTATGACATCCCGTAGTACCTCTGTCAGCAGTTTCAGTTGACCGTCCTGCCCGGCAAGCGTGCTGACAGTGTGTAGGGGATTACGCTTTAGAACGTTAGTTCTAATATAGTTGTCTATGACCCTTCTCCAGCGTTTTGAGTACGAACGATGTTAGGCAGATTGGTCTGAAAGCTTTAGGGTGAAAAGGATCCTTTTTACCCGCTTTCGGAATAAAGACCACTTTTGCCCGTCTCCATGCGCGTGGTGTGCATCCCAGTGCTATGCTCCCCCTTACCACCCTCAGAAGAGACTCTAAGATAATTCCTAGGCCTCTCTGGATAAGTGCTGGGAAAATGCCATCTACTCCGGGAGATTTCAGTGGTTTAAAAGTTCCCACTGCCCATCTTAGCCTAGCTTCTGAGCATATCTCTTTTGCTAGTTTCCAGCTCTCCTTCTTTCCCTTCCTTCTCTGCCAGGCAGAATGTTGTCGCCTGCCACCGTGGGGTAGGACTCCGGGAAATGAGTCCTGAGAACCAGGTGTACTCTGTCCTCCTCATTCTCGGTAAATGTCCCATCTTCCTTTTTCAAGCAGACAGAGGATATTCTCCCGTCTTTGGCTACAGCCTTGTGCGGCCTGGTTGCTTCTGTGATCTGTTCGATCCCTTCACAGAGTTCCCTGAAGCTGTTCCGTTTCGCTTCCCGGATCCCGTTGCTATCCGACTATTCCTTCTTCACTGTCCACTGACGAAGTGAATTGTTGGAAATTGCGATAATGCAGTCACTCATCAAAACGTCCTTAATGGCCCGCAAACCGCATCAACATTTCTGAAAACCTCTATCACAACCTTACAGATACCCAGATAACCTTTATCCATTTATCTAACATATAATCCTATTGTTAATATGACCGCTAAAACTATCACCATCGTACATATCCTTTTCGTCACCTATCGGCAAAAGTTCACATGTCTACTACCCCCCAAGGCTCTACCCTGCCACGAAAACACATGTTTTCACCATAACCAATCTGTGTTCTTTTCACCGCTTTTCGATGCCTCAAAACCCCTAAAATCGTCAACAATTCTCAGCCATATAACCCTCCCTACATCTCCTTCCCCAATCTTTTGTTTTGGGAGCAAAAACGCATCAAAATGCTTTAATTCCTTCCACACAGTATTTCTATATAACTAAATCGTGTCTTGGTATCTACCCTCCAGGTTATCAGTATCTATGTTCAACTCTCTTATCATTTGATGTTGTTTCTTCCACTTTTTTATTTCACGCCATCACGTAATGCATTATGTGTCCAGCATTCGTGTCCTGTGCCTTACTTCGAGTCACCCTCCTCAAGGATATCATGTCTGTTGTCCGGAATGTTACAAGTAAAGCTAACTTCACGCAATCTTGTTTTGGGAAATTGTATCTTTACGGTCCATTTTCCGGTGTTGTGATTGTTGTTGCCGGAATTCCAGAAACCTTTATAAATGCCATGTTCTATTTTTTTTCTGGTTTTGGATTTGTGGCAGTTAATTAGGCCGTAATGAACTGAAAAAAGTGTATTTCATTTTAGATACTTTCAGGTAAAGATATAAAAGGAAACTTTTTGATAGAAAAAAACTGACTCCCCCCTCTCCTTTTCAACGGAAAAGAATATGATGTAATTTCTTACCTATTATGGCCGAACATTTTACAGAATACTTTCATAGTCCTTGAAAGAAAACTGCATCACAAAAGGGAAGCAAGGCGCTTAGTTAACGCGCAATCTTTTTTTTTATAAATATAAAATTCCATAAAAATTGTTTGGTTTTTGGTTTCAACCACGACTAGATACGACTAGTCTTAATTTAGGCACGGCCTCTCGTAGTAGGCCCAACAATCCGGTCTCTCCAATATCGTCTCTTTTGTCGAGGACCAGGTCGCCAGGTCGCAAGGTTCTCCCCGTACAGAAACTCAGCAGGGCTGGCAGTAACCTCTTCGCGGACGGCTGTACGGGGACTAAGCAGAATGAAAAACAAGACCTGCGGCCAGGACGACTCGTAGCTCTGCGTCCGGTGCCAATGTTCTAGCATCGCGAACGTCGCGAAGGCGAACACCGGGAAGTTTGTCGAAACTCTGGGAACGGGTGAAGCCACGCTGGAGGGTACTCCTGGGGGCGGTGGCGCCGCAGCTGACACTGTCGTAAATTCAGTTATGAACCTGATAACGACGGTCTGCGGAGCCTCCATGCCCAGGAAGACATCGAGGCGCGGCAAACCTTCCATGTATTGGTGGACAGTGGAAATCGCAGAGCTCCGCAAGGAGTGTCACAGGCTCCGCCGCTTAACACAACGTCTAGGCGACCGGGAGGAGGCATGTACCATAATGATGGAGTACAAATGAGCCAAAAGGAGACTCCGCAGCGTAATAAACAAGAGCAAAGCTAGCTGCTGGCAAGATCTGGTCGACGAGGTGAATGGGGATCCGTGGGGACTCGGTTACAAACTGGTAACCCGAAAAATCGGGGCTCTGCGGAAACCGTGTTCACCGGATTGTGGGGGCACTCTTCCCTGCTCACCCCGTATGGGATGGTGACGTCGGCGCGGAGAGCGCAGAGGACTGTCCACTTTTCTCTATAAAAGAGTTGGAACAGGCAGTCCTCTCTATGAAAAACAAGAAGGCGCCAGGACCCGATAGTATTCCAGCAGAGGTATACAAACTGGTATTCCAACACCGGCCAGACCTACTGCTCGGTGCATTCAACGCTTGCCTGAAGGAGGGCATTTTCCCTGCTCGTTGGAAAGTTGCGAGGCTTACGCTGATCCCTAAAGGGAAAGGCGACCTCGAATTGCCGTCTTCATACCGCCCACTATGTATGCATGACACTGCTGGGAAAGTGCTCGAAAAGCTCATCAGAAGTAGACTCGCTGAAGCGATACGCGCTGCCGGAGATTTATCTCCCCGGCAGTTTGGTTTTACAATTGATGCTGTCATGCAAGTCGTGGACGCCGTTCGACGAGCAGAGGCACATAGCCGCCGAACTCGACGGGTGGTGCTCCTCGTAACGCTTGACGTCAGAAACGCCTTCAATTCCGTAAGATGGAAAGACATTCTAGGGACCCTAGACAATACCTTCAACGTGCCGAAGTATCTCTTACGGATTTTGAGGGACTATCTGAGGAACCGCTCCCTGCTCAAAGGTGGATGGAGGTCACCTCGGGGGTAGCACAGGGATCCATCCTAGGGCCGGACCTCTGGAACGCTACCTATGACAGTCTGCTTAAACTCGACATGCCAGAAGAGTCGCGCCTGGTCGGCTACGCAAACGATGTCGCAGCGCTTGTTGCTGGACGCACTGTCGAACAGGCGCAAAGCAGACTCGGCATATTGATGCGACGGGTAAGCGGATGGATGTCTACTCATGGTTTCAACTTTGCACTGGAAAAAACCGAAGTAGTCATCCTGACTAAGAAGAGAATTCCGACCCTGCGTCCCATATCGTTCGGCGAGTCGATCATCGAGTCAAAATCAGCGGTAAAGTACCTCGGGTTGACTCTTGACTCAAAGATGAGCTTTTCTGAGCAAATCCAAGCAGCAGCGAACAAGGCTGCGGCTGGAGTTTCGGCGTTAAGTAGGCTAATGGTAAACATTGGGGGTCCTACGTCTAGTAGGCGACGTCTCCTGATGAGCTCAACGCAATCTGTCCTGCTCTACGGCGCGGAGGTATGGACTGGCGCTCTTAACAAGGAGGTGCATCGTAAACGCCTCGCAACTACAGAGACGGGGAGCTTTACGGGTGGCGTCTGCGTACCGCACAGTCTCTGAACCGGTCGTGATGGTGATCGCGGGAGTTATCCCCGTTGCCCTTCTTGCTAGGGAGCGTCAGGCCATATACAAGCGCAAGGGAGATGAGCCAAGGGAGGTGGTTGCTCGCGAAGAACGGCAACACACTCTAGACGAGTGGCAGCTCTCTTGGCAAAATGAAACTAGAGGCAGATGGACTGCGCGGCTCATCGGCAACTTAGGTGCGTGGCTGAGTCGGAAGCATGGTGAGACTGACTATTTCCTTTCCCAATTTTTAAGTGGGCATGGAAGTTTTCAGTCTTACCTGCACAAGATTGGAAAGGCGCGTTCTCCGGATTGTGTGTTTTGCAATGGAGTTGTGGACGACGCCCACCACACTTTTTTTTCTTGTGGAAGGTGGGATGGGGTTCGTCAGCAGCTCTATTTAAACACAGGGGATCTCTCTCCAGACAACATTGTCGAAGAGATTCTGAGGACTGCTGACAGGTGGAACCGTGTTGCCCATTACGTTCGGGCCCTTCTCGTTGCTAAGAAGATGGAGCTCGACCGGTGGAGGAGCTGGATGGCAGGGGGTTCCTTGAACTGACAGTTCCCTTCCTCCTCCCCCTCCCATTGGTGAAAGGAATTCCCTGATTTGAAGGCTCCACAAAGCGGGAGAGTTCGGGGACTAGCCCGAAGTAATGTGACAAACGGTTCCAGGCTAGCTCTCTGACGATGGGGAGGTGTTTAGTTGGTAGTCCGACGACGTACCGAATCGGGAGTCCAACACACTGTGTGCGTAAATGCATTCACCTACCCTACCCCCCCCCCCCCCCCAAAAAAAAAGAGAACAAAAAAAAATGATCTAGCATCACATTAGACTGCGGATGGTTTATGAAATCCACTCTTGAGAGAGGGCCACAGCACTTGACTGTTATGTCATGTCCTTCAGATGTATTGCCACAGGCCACCGCGTAAACCGTTCAATGATTATGAGACAATACTTGTAGCCGTGCAAGTCCCGCTATAATGTCAAGATAGTGTGGAACCACCTTGCCGTCCTAGGAAATACAACTACTTCTTTTCTAACATGTCTAGTGACTTTACACTTTTGGCATACAATGCACTCTCTGGCCCAAATAATAAAAATACTTCCTGGAGACTAACCGATTCGTTGCCAGAATGCCGGGATACGCAAGATCGTGCACCGAGCGAGACACTTCTTTACGAAAAGCGGCGGGAATATATCCCTTTTCAGAGATCTCACAGTAGATAGAGGAATGTGATCCAAATACAGGGATCTCCTTCAATTTGTATTTGGAGTCCGATTGCAGGCTCTGAAGAACTGCGTCATCCCTTCTGGCCCACAGCGACTGCCAAAAAATCGACTGCGGCTGGGATGTTGATCTCGGAGATCCAGGACAAAGCGCCAGCAGTTGTCTTTACCGGACACATGTTGACTGTCCGATGTCAACTGGCTGATGCAGACTAAGTGCCGAAGCAGGCAAGGGAACGTTTGGTCGAGCTTTTTCCGTAAGGCAAAAGTCGGAGACTTATGGTCTGTGAACAAGGTAAGGTAAGAGTTGAAGGTAATATCAGAAGTACTTTATACTCAGGTACGCGGAAAGTAATTCACGATTTTAGGCGCTGCAATGCGATCGAACGGGGTTAAACTGTTTTGAGAAGAAATCCGACGATTGCAGGCTTCATTCATTCACCCTTTGGTGAAGAGCAACACCTATTACTGTGTCTGGGGCATCGACGAACAGGGTTAGAGGTGCACCTTTTTGGGACAATACAAAAAGAGTATGGTCTACCAGTCGTTGCTGAGACCGATTCTTAAAATCGTACAACCATTCGCGAATCCTTAGTCTTAGGACCAGACAGGAAGGCGTTAAGTAATTCCTGGTGGTGAGCGACTTTGGGCAGGAAACGATATCATACCCAGGAACCTTCCAAGGTCTTTGACCGTCTTTCGCCGCGGAAAGCTCACGATCGATTGCACTTGGACTGGGTTGGGGTGAATGCCGTCAGTGGTGATGGAATGACCCAAAAATTTCAACGTTGAAAATTTGATCATTTTCATGGAGGCATTGAAAAATGCACTCGGGATATGCCAAATACTCAGAAGAAGCGACCACAATGTCATCCAAGTAGATGAAATAGAAGTCCAAGTTTCGTAGTAAATTTTGTGCCGCATTGCACAGGCCAAAAGACATCCGT
Source organism: Hermetia illucens (assembly GCF_905115235.1). Lineage (NCBI taxonomy): Eukaryota > Metazoa > Arthropoda > Insecta > Diptera > Stratiomyidae > Hermetia > Hermetia illucens. The sequence goes on along the minus strand of NC_051855.1, from coordinate 6,184,285 downwards.
GTAAACTCAAAGAGTTAAAAGCCTGCGTAAAATGCTGTCTGTCTGTCTGTCGCAGATCGGGAAAAGTTTTGTTATTAGAACAGGTTGAAATTTCCCTTGAAAGCGCATGAAAAGGTCCGTTACAAGCCAAGAGTCACACCTATTTGCCTGTAGCCGTAAGTTGCGATGGGCGTTGAGTTTGCTGCCGTCAATTTTAGCTGCTGGGGAAATAGTTTGTTGGGTCTGGAAACGCGAAGGACCGAAGTTTCCGCAACGGTGGCTACCAGATAATGATACTCACTAGGAGGTCGTATACAGTAACGCCCGTGCTGCTGCACTTCGGTAGACGCCTCCCAACGAACACAGTCTTTTGGAGTCGCGTTAACAGTGTATGGGGTGGTACATTTCGTGGCTTCACCCACAAACATACAGTGGTACCAGCATAAGTCGAGGTGGCCATTGAGCGAGTTCGAGATCGCCCTCGAGAGAGCAAAGTATCCACTGCTTCCATTACTTTGGCTAAATTGTTCGTAAGCGTCTATAATCGCTAAAAGGTCACCATTTGCCATTGGGTTTGGGTGCCCAAATGGAAATGACCAACTGCTGTAGAAAGGGCTGCAAATACACTGCTTAAGTAGTTGTTCAAACTCTTTCCACGCAACAGCGAGCTTCTGGGTTGGGTCAGAAGCGCGGCCAATTGTCTCCGAAGTCCCGTCACGTCAGTGGATTCGCGAGACACCACAGCTTGCGCGTACACCTTGTGTATCTTATCTGCAGTCCAACACCTCAAGAGAATCGCCATCTGCGTACGCTAGGATGGCCTTCGTGCCCTCGGACGTTCGCTGATGCCACAAGAACTTTCGAAGTTCCGCACCGAATTTGCCCCCAGTCACCTGCTTCATTTCCCGAGGCAGCTGGCTGGCCGTGCGGTCACCGAGCATTAAATGTGTGAGCAAGTGATTCTGCTTGGCTATCTCACTTAACGACAGGCGCCGGATGAGCTGATTCTCCAGCCGGGCCTATGAGGGATGCTGCGTAAGCTAACATTGGACCAAACACAACAACGAGTTGACGATTCTGAGCAGTGTTGTGACAATGGACGAAATATCACCACCACCAGAATCAAAACGATCGTCATCTCAGTAGACAGCAGGTAGTGAACCGACTCCAAAGCGTGCAACAGTCGGCTGGCAAGGCTATGGCATCAGTATTACGAGATGCCCATGGTATAACTATCTTGAGTAGGGAAAAAATCGTGGAAAAAAGGCCTCATTTGTTGAAACACACACATATGAAAACGATCGCAAAATTCAATAAATTGGACTTCGAATTGCTTCGGCATCGACCGTATCCTGATTTGGCCCCCAGCGACTTTTTCCTGTTCTCAGGCCTCAAGAGAATTCTCGCTGGAAAAAATTTAACGCCGATGAAGAAGTAATCGCCGAAACAGAGGCCTCAAGGGTTGGGGGGAGTTCAAGAACTTTGCAGTTTCGCAGATTTCTCACTGAGGAAGTTGTCACCCCACCTAGCAGTTAAGGATAAACTGCAAGACCAAAAATGAGGAGAAGGAGATATTTGAGGTCCGGTAGACATTACCGGTGGGATTCGTCTGACTTAGTGACTGGGTTGGGCTCCCGTAATGGGCAGGATGACTTCGAAACCGCTAATCGTGGAGTGGTTTCACTTCCAGATGCCACGATGACTAGCCTACTGCCTATTGCAGCTCTTTCGACACAATCTGTAGCGACCACTTCGGCCAGTTCTCCTAGACAGCGAATGAAGTGGACTGACGATATCCGCTTCTACTACGAAATAACGGCTGGGCAGGTGCAAAGTCTTACCGCTCCTTGTTGTACCAGAAATTCGTCGAGCGTTTCCTGCAACTCGCACACGGGACTGTGCAGTGAATTGCAGACCGGTACCACTTTATTACTCGCAGCGACAAAATCCCAGCCGTCATCAGGGAGCGTGTTCGACTGAGGTCATCGCAGAAATTGGTGACCAAGAGTCGATGGCATGACACTAAGGCAAGACATTGCTGACGCAAATCAGCTCTGACAATGGGTGAAGAATATAATGCTGAGGGTTTACCGGAACTATACCATTCCGAATGAGACACCCGTAGTTGCAATTTTGAACGTACTAAAGCAGAAACTTTCTATCGTATGCAACCGGTTGCGACGGTATGGCGAAAATCACTGCTGACGTGTCCAGAATGCAACGTATGCAAGGAACCAGCGGAGCTTTTTCAGATCACTCAATGAATCTCCACAAAGCGTCCAAATAGTTCAGTTTTTGGTAATGGAAGCGAAAGAATATTGGGGCGGCTTCTGGAAGTTATCCAGTCGGCATGCTGAGTGGATTACCATTGTAGGTACCCGCCATGCCACTGCGCCTGGCATAAATAGCTCGAAGAACTGAAGGGGCTGGCTTGGATGCAGAACTTCTGGTACGAAAAGTTCACCAGTATACATGGTCGGCTGGCACGTGGCATAAATTGGGTCATTAGTGGATCGGATGAATTTCCACCCTTACTCACTGCGGGAAGTACCTATCTATTCCCTATGAAGGACATGGTCCGATTAGTTGCTTACCAACCCTCTACAATTTCATAACGTATGTCAATAGTGGAAGGATCAATGCGCACCTCGAGAACAACAACATTTTGTTCGGGGAGCAGAAGGGCTGCCGAATTGGGTCAAGGGGTTGCAAAGAGCAACTCATTATCGACTCGGTAGTTGTAGGATAAGCAGCTAGAGCAACTCATTATCGACTCGGTAGTTGTAGGACAAGCAGCTAGAGGCCGCACACTGTCCCAGGACGTGTATAGAGGTTTCGTCCTCCTCCTCACAAAACCTGCAGGCAGTGTCCGTAGATATCCCCAGCTTGTTGTTTAGGATCTGCGGGATCCTAAGTCCCCATCCACATGATGGTGGACCGAACTAAATGAGGAGCAACTTACTCCCACGTTTTTTAGTCCATGGATCCCTAGTTTGGCGCGTAGCACCCTAAGCATTAAAAATTGAAAAAATCAAAAATGACTGACGGTTTCGTCTAGCTTAGTCTAGCTTAGACTACAACGACTGGCGTTTTAAGTACAATATAACTCGCAACCTTGTCGTGTTTTTGCGATGATAAAAGCGAGCGTCTTTCCACCTGTTGGCACTTTCGGTCACGCTGCTCCGAGGGCAGAGGTGAGGCAGCGTCTAATGAGTTGCCTCTGCCCTGGACGAAACCGTCAGTCATTTTTGATTTTTTCAATCCCTAGCTTCCCTAGGTGATAGTTCAGCCGACAATGACCAGTGAGAATTCCTAGTATGATTCGGAGGTTCTTTTTGGTGAGGTTTAAGCAATCCTTTGTACGTATGGGTTCGTATCCCCCAATAAGCACCCTGGACTGCTCCATCCCTGGTAGGCCCGCCCAGTATAGTTCTCTCAACCGTTCCTCTTCATTTCTTAGATTCACAGCCATGAAACCGTTTCTGACTCCACAGAAGGATTCTGGCGCGTCTAAAGGCATCCCTGCTCCCTTCTTGGTTAGTTCGTCCGCTGCCGAGTTGTTTTCCAACCCACCATGACCTAGAACCCAAAGTATCCAGACCTTGTTGGACGAGCTGAGTGTATTCAGTCTCTCAAGGCATTCCCATACCAGTTTAGAGTTCACCTGGTTGGACCTAAATGCCTTGATCGCTGCTTGGCTATCGGTGAGAATAGCTATGTTCTGCCCCCTGTGGTTCCTTTGCAGATTAAAGGAGGCACATTTGTCTATGGCGTATATTTCCGCCTGGAATATGCTAGTGTACCTGCCCATTGGCTCAAAGTACATTTTCCGTGGACCAATGACACCGGCACCCGCTCCCTCTGCTGTGAGGGATCCGTCAGTGTACCAAGTAATCAGTTGCTGGTTTAAGCCGTATGTCGTAGCCACGCTCTTCCAGTTTGCCTTGTTACTCCAACGTGTTTCAAACTTCTTATCGAAGTGAAACCTCGTTGTCATGTTGTCCTTTGGTATCAGTAATTCGGGATACCGCCTAGAAGGGATATCAATCAAGTGTTTCCGACATGTGTCTTCCAGAGTAATTTTTGGTCTAGCGTGATTCCCAAATATTTGACCTCTGTTTCTCGTTTCACCTCCATATCATGTAGTGTTATAGCTTTCAGGTCCAGATCCAGCTTACGCCTCCTAGTGAATGGTACTATGGTACTATGGTAGTTTTGGTTGGGTTGATCCGAAGTCCCACCTTCTTGCACCAGGCACTAGTACAAGGAACCCATGCTCAAGTTAGTGATCTGAGGGGCACTCTGCTGTCGGAATTCCTGCGACGTGTAAAGCTGGTACTGAAATCGCATCTCTCGGGAAAGAATAAAATAAGGACATTGAACATACTCACTATCCCTTTACTAGCCCTAGATGAAGACCGATCTGCAAAACGTCCAGCGGCGGATACGGGCTACTATGTTCAAACTCCGAGTGCATCACCACAGTTCTACCGTGGAATCGATGGACATTGGAGGTAGGGACGTGGTTGACGTGGCAGGACAACGTCATCGCCAAGTCGCGCTTATGTTTATCTGAATATCTGAATATAATATAATGAATCTTTACAGCCAAGAGCAAGCGAGACCCTTGCATGCGGCAGTTTCTAAGGCAGATTTCGGGCTGACTGAATAGTTTTTACTTTTTCTCAGTTTGGAGGAATGCTTACCACTTCGGGGTTATGTAGGGTCTCGACATGGTAAAAACATATTTTTACCAAACCTTTAAGATACTTCCTTTATTCCTTCTCCCCCTCTGGTCTTTAATAATTATCCTTCACTGCATGAAAGCATTAACTGAAGACTCAGCATACTGAGACAGCTAAATTGTGAATCATGTCAATGACTTTCGGTAACCCTCATTCTTTTCAAATATGATTTCCGAGGTCGTTTCCGAAAACTTAATTACTTTGCTATGCATAAGTCCCTATACGTTAATATGTCTATGGACAAGTGTGTATCTTTGCTATCTACGAAGATCATCTTCTTTGGTAGTCGAAAAAACCAACAACTCACGCAAATATTGTAATTGATACCAAATGACATTGCGAAATTATTCAACCCCCGGGAACGATAGCATGTTTGAATACTATTTACTGTGATGATAACCGAAAGAAAAATGCCTCGGATCGGAAAATCTGGAAAAAGCGTTTACACAAGTTCTTACCAAAGACATTAATGTATTTTCAATAAGTCAAATCTGATCATTAGCCCCTATCATCCCATCATGCTGCCACTATCCTGGTACGAAATTATCTTATAAAAGAGCTTCATGGAGGAGACTTACTCATTTTCGGGAGTATTACCAGTCGAAGGTGGTAGTTTTGTGTCACTGATGGATGACAAATGAAGAACCTAAGGACGTTTTGTGAAGGACCTTTGTTGCCTTCCTTCAAACTCGTAGCAGAACCATTTTCCATAAGACTTGGTAAGCCTCAAAAGGCTCGAAAGCCTCGAAAGCCTTGAAAGTCCCTTTTTGGGTACATAGCTCCACAGCCCCTCATCCGTATCTCTTCACTCCTTACAGTAATTGCATACACTTAAAAACCACCGCAATTTCACTCCCCAAATCACAGCCCCCAACCCCAAGGTGCTAGGGGAAAGGAGGAACAACACACGGCTTGATGGCTGCTTAATTTTTCGGATTAAGATCAAATTACATCGAATACGGACGCATATAGCGCACATCCTTCGCACAATATCCTCAAACTACGCATGGTATATCGATATCAATACATTTCCTTAATTCATTTAGCCTCAATGAGCAATTTATATGCATTAGAATCATTTTTGTTGAGTAAATGATTTCTCCTTGTCGCAATTGAGAAAATGAAATGAATGTGAAATGGGTGAAGGATGTGAAAGTAGCATCCATCCATCCATGTTCATGTAGATTGGAGTATCTTTTTCTGGGAATGTTCTACCCACATGCTCCCGATGATTTCAACGTTATGTCCTTATTGGAATTCTTGTCAATCAAGTATCCATTTAGCAAGTTTTAATTTATGCTTTGTCATTAACCTCATTTGTGTGGGAGGATATAAACAGGAAGATTGGATTGCATGCGTAACTTAGAGATATACTATTTCATTGGAGAAAAGCGACTTGTGGGGAAGAAAGTTCGAGTCCTTCACAAAGCAATCAAGAGCTCCGTTGCATCGTCTACTTGAATAAAGGATTTAAAATAAAATCGATAGTAAAAGGGTCATTCTTTGATTTTATTAGTACTTCAAATCTATCGGTGTGTAACAGGGGCAGTACACCAACCTTCCATTTCCCCTGCTCGGAGAACTGTGACGATTGGGAGGAGGTCCTTGATATCACCCTAATAACCGACAACGGGATTCTTAGAGTGGAGGATGGAGAGTGTCTGACCAGAGATCCTTCTCTGACCACAGTCGGATACTCTTCAGTCTAGATCTCGCCGCAGAGGTCTCCAAGCCCTTTAGAGACCCCAGGAGGATCGACTGGAGAAAGTTTGGTCAGGTAATTAAGAACAAACTCTCCAGTGCGCAAATTGGTAGGACTGGCACGACAGACGAACTGGAGTCAAAGGTCGGGGCTCTGGAAAAGGCATTCGATACCGCCTTGAAAGCCTCGTGCCCTACTAAATACAGCAAAAAGACCCTCCCACCGTGGTCGAATGAAGATCTCCCTAGCCTCAGGAAGCTGACCAGAGAAGTCGTCAACATCTGCTACAGGCAAAAATACTGGCAGCCATACAATGAATGCCTAAAGAAGTACAAGTCGGTCATCAGGTCTTGGTTGGACTATTGTCAGACCATCGAAAGCACCAGTGAATCCGCCAGGCAAGATTCTGTCCAAGGAACATAAGTGTCCATCCTTCCTTCAAAAGTCGGAAGGCTCCTAGACGGAACCTTCTAGCGAAACCTTGGAGCTGCTGGTTTAAACGCACTTTCTCGCCAGCGAGAAGGACTGTGAGTCAGAACCTTGCTTGGAAGGTTTGCGGCAACCCCAGTTGTACGAGACTAACAAATCGGTAATTACCGAGGATAGGATCGGCTGGGCTATAAACAGCTTCTCCGCATACAAATCTCCAGGCCTAGATGGCATAATGCCAGTCATGCTAAAGAAGCAGCAGGAAAGGGTTGTGCCGTGGCTTGTTAAGATTTACTGGAGCTGCATCACTTTAGGATACGTACCGCATTCCTGGAGGCGCGCACGGGTGGTTTTCATACCGAAAGCGGGCAGGCGCGGTCATGAGTCCGCGAAGGATTTTCGGCCAATTAGCCTCACCCTAGAACGCGACCTGTACATTCACTTAAGAACGATCATGGAGAGAACGCCTTTCTCTAAGTCCCAGCATGCCTACCTCAAAGGAAAATCCACAGAAACCGCCCTCCACGAGATAATTGGCACGGTTGAGCGGTCGCTGCAATACAGGGAATATACCCTTGCTGCCTTCTTGGATATACAAAGAGCTTTCAACAGCGTCAGTACCAACGCCATCAAGGAAGCCTTGACCGGTATTGGATTGGAAGGGTATCTCACGCATTGGATTATATCCATGCTGAGTACCAGGATAATCCAGTCCGTTCTGGGAGGCAACCACTTGACCAGAGCTGTGAACAGAGGCACGCCCCAGGGTGGTGCCATCTCACCGGTGCTCTGGTTAATAGTAATGGACAAAATTTTACGTACATTGGACAGCAGCGGGGTGAAGGTGGTGGCGTATGCCGACGACTTGGTGATATTAGTATCAGGGATGTTTCTGTCCATTATGAGCGACATCATGGAAGGCGCGTTGCGAAAGGTGTGCTTGTGGGCCGCAAGATGCGGACTCAGCATAAACCCAACCAAAACGACACTGATGCTATTCACCACCAAGCCAAGGATACCTGAATTCCATCTACAACGGTTGAATGAACAAGGTTGGTTCCTTCCTCTAATGTGAAGTATCTGGGTGTAATCCTGGATCCTAAGCTAAATTGGAGATTGAAGATAGAACTGAGGGTTAAGAAGGCCTGTATAGCCTTCTATGCCTGTAAGAGAACCTTTGCCAAGAAATGGGGTCTCCGGCCGAGGATGGTTCTCTGGATGTACACCGCTGTAGTGCGTCCGATCCTGACGTACGGCTCTATTGTATGGTGGCAGGCTTTGAAGAAGACATACAATAGAACGAAGCTTAATAGGATTAAAAGAACCGCGTGTGCAGGTGCTACGGGGGCTCTGCAGTCCTGCCCGGCAGATGCTCTCAATGTACTCCTGCATCTCCTCCCCCTAGACCTCCACATCAAATATGTTGCAGCGTGCAGTGCCGTCAGACTACGTGAGTCCAGATGCTGGGCAGCGAAGTCCTACGGCCACAGCAACATCCTAGATGAAATACCTCGAGAAATCTGGGCTTCCCCCACGGACAACCAGGGCAAAGTGGAAGACCGGCGGCGTGTTGCAAGACTATGACACGGTATTCTTTATGGACGGATCAAAGATGGCCTATGGAGTCGGCGTGGAGGTTTTCTTGAATACACACGGTGTATCCAAGTCGTATGGTCCCCCAGGTTGCACCAGTGTATTCCAGGCGGAAGTACTGGCGATATTGGAAGTCTGTCAATGGCTGGAGCGTGATTCGAGCCCCAAGCGTAACATAGCCATTCTGACCGTCAGCCAAGCGGCCATCAAGGCCTTGTACTCAACGACGACATCTTCCCGGCTGGTGGGGCAGTACCTGGTCACAAGGAGCACCACTCGCCGACAGTGGCGACTGCGTGCCTGAGAAAACTTCACCCCTCAGACCACCGGTGCTCAAAGGTGGCGGTGAGGAAGATCGGCCAAACCAAAACCAAGTGGTCGGGGAGAATCTCCATAGTGGTGGCACCGGGAGACGCTGTAATTACTTTGGTTTGCCGGCCATGATTGAGTAGGCGAATGCTCCAAAGACCTAATTAGGGCGATCAGACCCGAGTCTGCACGGGGACTCATCTGAAGTGGCAAATTGGTCACGAAACCTTACCAGGGGTATACTGGTACCATGGGAACCGGGAAAGCCCCTGGTCTCACATACTTCGGGTGAACTCCTGTTGTATGTGAGGACAGCTCGGTTATTTGCGGTTGGCCCCCCTAGTGGGAGTTTCATGGTGGTTGTGGTTGTGCTCAAGCGAGAAGAGACCTTCGGGCCTCGACATGGTGTTGCGTATCAACACGGGTGCCGTACTCCATAGTTCGGTAGAGATTTAGGTAATTCTTGCATCCACCAGTATGAATGCTAAGCCATGCACTTGGTATAGACTGGTACCGTTGTGACTTGTCTCAGCGGGGCTCTGATTGTGGTCACAAAATCAATCCGTGTCTGAAGAGGACCGTAGGATTAAGTCTCACGACAGGTGCCTACGTAAAACACTATGGGCTTCACCCCTCAGACCACCTAAAACTCTATTGTGTTGATGAGTAGCCTCCCGCGCCACATATTGCGTCAACCAATTGTGGCTTGATGAGCTTCTCAAGCAACTTCCTCACTGTGTACAACATAGTGAGCGGACGATACGCTGACGCCCCTTCGGAGTCGCCTCTGACCTTGCTTATCAGCATAAGTCTCCCAACCTTGCAGTGACAGGGAAAAACACCTGCTGTTAACCACGTGTTGAATACGCTGAGTAGCAAGCGGTTTGTATTTATATACGAGTTTCAATACTTTACTGGGAATACCATCCAGTCCTGATGAATTTTAGTCCTTCATGGACAGGACCGTCTCCTCTAGTTCCTTTGCTGTGAAGAGTATTCAGTATTGACTCCTTCATTGATAGCATTAGTTTGAATTTTGTGGACATGAAAAAGGGCATGCACGATTTTTTCCATCTTCTCGTTGTGAAATAAAATCTTATTAAAATCGCTTCAATGTCTGTCTTCCCGTATGTCCATCTATCCGTCTATCACACGAGATTTACTCCGAAACGGAGGGAGTGAAGAAATTTGGTGGGAATACGTGGGCTGTGCAACGAGTTGCATAACTTTGTGTTCCCCTTCGGAAAAGGCGCATTGATATCGTTTGCCAGTATTATTTAGAAGGCATATCGGCCTGTAGGACGAAGCTTCACCCAAAGGTTTGTTTGGCTTGGGGACTAGAATTAATTTCTGCTTCTTCCATTGTGTAGGAAATACTCCTTCTTTAAGGCATGTGGTAAACGCCTCGGCAAACATATTTGGAGCTATTTTTACTGCTGCCTTCAGAGCTTTATTGGGGATGCTATCCAAGCCAGGTGATTTATTTCCAACAATTTTATCCGCAGCCTCGGGGACCTCCTTTTCGCTTACCATGGGAACTTCCGCGGTGTCTATCTCGACAGTGGGAAGGTTAGCGGCACTCACATTCTGTGGGAAAAGATCCGTTACTATTTCATCAAGCAGAGTAGGGGAAGAGATCGGTGGGGGCGTTTGGCTTTAACATTCGATATTACGGTTTTATAAGCGCCACCCCAGGGGTTCGTGTCAGCTTCATTACACAGTTGCTTAAAGTGTTCACTTTTACTTTTCATGATGGTCACATGTAGTTTCTTCCGAGCGTTCTTATATTCTTCATGTAATTGCTCGTATCCAGATTGGTTTCTATTTCGCTGACTGCGCCTTCTGGCCTTGAGGCAGGCCTTGCGGCATTTTCCGATTTCAGAATTCCACCAAAAGTTCGGAACTCGCTTCTGTGATACAACATACATACCTTGGCATGGATGCGTCACATGCTCGTCGCAACTTCTCGCCAATCTGCAGAGCTTTATTTTCTGCGCTTCCTTCAAGCTAAAACATCGCTAACAAAAGTGACATCTATCACGGACCCCATTTCTCTCTTACGGAAAGTGTTCACGCATCCAGTGTTAGCCACTACAAGATTCAGACGAGAAAGAGCTTCGAGTAATATTCGTCCTCTTGCGTTCGTTTCTCGGCTGCCCCATTCTTCAGCCCATGCGTTGAAATCTCCAGCCACTATCTTAGGACTATGGTTTTGTGCGTCTGTTGCTAGCCTCTCCATCAAAGAATGGAACTCCTCTGTCATAAGGCTTGGAGCCGCATAACAGCTGTAAATAGATATTCGGCCTATTTTTGCTCTAGTGAAGCCATTCTCGAGGATCTTCGTGATTCCTTCTATGGCCCGATTTTCGCATGTCCATATCGCTGCCTTATCCGCGACCCATACTCCACTGTCTAGGTTTTTGTACTGCTCGCAGATAATAGCAACGTCGATTTTGTTTTCAAATATCGTTTGGGAGAGCAGGTCTTGAACCGCTTGGCAATGGTTCAGGTTTAGCTGTAGAAACCTCATTTGCGCATAGTGTTGATCGCCTTCCTATACACCGGACATGTGCTGCTGCCTGTGACATGGGCGCTGTCAATGTCGTTTATTTGCCTGCAGAACAGACAATTGGGTTTTTCTTCGCAGGCTTTTGCAATGTGGTCTTTATTTCCGTATTTACGACACAGGTCGGACCTATCGTGAACGCTAGTACATTTCTTCGCCACGTGCCCAAATTCCAAACACCTGAAGCATCTTTTCAGAGTTATCTGCTCTCGTAGTCGGCAGACGACCCAGCCAATCCGAACTTTACTGGCTGTGATAGCTCTTTTGGCCGCTTCAAGTGTTAGGCTTATGGACGCAGTTTGTATGCCGCCATATGCCTTCCTCAACCCTAGAATATCTCGCTCCTGGACCGACTGTATTCCCAACTGGGATCGTAGCGTCCTGTCGCCCTCTATGGTTCTGAGTGATGTCCGACTATAAAAGACAATGAACGGCATCTTGTGGCGATTTAGACGGAGATTGGTCTGAATATCGAAGTGAATAATAAGCGACCAAAAGGCCGTCCCAAACAACGGTGGCTTAATACGCTGGATGGCGATTTGGAAGCCTCACGACAACATCCAGATCAGGCGCAATCGATCACGACTCCATTTGTCAACGTGACAAAGTCTAAAGAAAAAGAAGAAGATGAGACAGAATTCTGGACTGTTATTAAAAAAGTTGTAGAAGGTCAAAATTTTGTATATCACGTAAATTTATTGCACTTTAAGACGTGTATGACATCATCAACATATAAAGTGGATATGAACGGCGGAGTTAGGGTTTGGCGGCATATCAAGTGATATTTTGAATTTTTAACTGTGTACGAGTGAGAAAACATGCAAAGACAGTTTCTCACAGATGAGCACAAAACCTTTATACCCGAATCGTCCAACGTCCGGTATTTCGACTTGTCTCTCTTGTGCGATGGATTTCGTCAACAACAAGGGAGCTCTGTCCAGGCAACATTGCCGGGGAGATACTGAAGAATGCTGACAGGTGGAGCTATGTTGTACATTACGCCAGGATTCTTTTCGTCCAGATGACAGGGGATACTTTGAACTAATTGTTTCCTTCCTCCATTCCACTCCCGTTGGTGAAAGGGATTCCCTGATTTGAAGGCTTCCCTCCTGAAGAGCTCGGGGGCTAGACCGAAGTAATATGACAAACGTTTCCAGGGTAGCTGATCATGGAGAGGTGTTTGGTTGGTAGTCCTCATGCATCGTTACGGAGTAGAGCACTCCAGATACACTCTTTGCTGCTGACGCTTCAAGTTTTCTTGAAATCGATGAACGGGAGGATGACAGTGATTTAAATTTTACACACTGTTTCGCAATGATTTAAGGGGAGGATGAAATCTAGTGACAAATAAAAGATCTGGGCCCGAGGGTAAAGGCCACATTGATGAAGTACGCATATTTATGCATCAACAAGGCCAAGGTCAAAATTAGGTTCCAGCGCTATCGGGGGAAGAGAAAGAAGAAACCGAGAAGTTCGATACAAAACTCGCTACTACGAACGAATCTATTCCAAGTTCAAAAAGAGCTTTCTAAAGCACGATAGTTCGAAAACTTACTATTCCTTCCTGTAGAGTGTCAATTTAAAATTGCTCGAAAGAGCATTATAAAAAGCGAAAAAAAAATGGCGAATTCCAAACGAAGATACACAGTAGAAGACAATATTTGGTTCCTGAGGTACGAAATAATGTGCCAAAAGCGAAAAATATTTCTTTTATTCTTTCTCAACCTTTAGATGCTACTAAGTTTTCAAAAAACTTATGGAGAAAATTGGGGGGAATTGAAAATCATCTACAATGAAGATAGTAGTATCTAAAAGGTGTGAAAAGATGAAGACCTACTCGATTCATTTATGGTGATTGATATATCGTCAAAAAGCTTGAAACCATGAACGTGAATAGAAATCGCATTACCTTTTGGATAAGCAGGAAATAAAATTCATGTGGTATTCGTCGAAAAGATCAGATTTTCGTGAAAACCAATAAACCTGAAAGATTTTTTTATTGTTTCCTATTCAAATAGATTTCCAGAAATGTCCACTTGAAATTACTATTTAATTTCGATTTTTTTTTTGTTTTGTTTTTATTTTATTCTTTTCTTATTTCATTTTCGTCTTTTAGTACTAAATCGATCTGTATTTTTGTTTTTTATTTTATACCAAAATTTTCGGCTGGGCTTTTATGACAAGGGTGATATAGAGAAAAGATGTTGGCCCCCAAGGCAAAAGTATCTATTTTAGAAAAGTTGTACCAGGTATACATCGAAATCAAAACAAGTTTCTTGCCTTTATTGCTCACCAGTCGATTGACGAAGACGACTTGAGGTGTTAGTAATCTTTTGATTTATTAGAAATGTGATCAGATATTGGATTATAGATTTAATGGGTTTCGAATAAATGAAAATAGCCCAAGCTTTTATAGATTGTTTTTTAGTTGTGTGTTACTATTGGAGTGCCAAAAGGCTTGGAATGACATGTATTTCAGTGTCTTTTAGATATTTTTATTCGCTTGCTTAGAGAAGTGGTGGTAAAAATCTTCATATTTTCAACTTACAGATATTTTATTTGAATGTGTTATTTCTACTGCTTTTGGTTATATATGATGGACAGGAATTTAACATTTTATGAAAGTTTTATGCGGTGCTAAAGATATTACCTAAAACACATTCGAATCGAGGAAAGAGCACCCTCAAGAGGTTTGATTTCGTCTTTTTTTTCGTCTCTTATCCTGTTCCATTAATTAAGTCAGCACGCCAATGATCAGAGCCGAGAAACTGTGCATGTACGATTAATATCTACCTCCCGCGTCAGGAGGGATCCTCTTCGCCAATGACACCATCCTATATGCGAGTGGTCTCAGGTCCTCATAGCCTCCCTCTCTCTCAATATCCTAACCAATAGGGTCATCGCTTATTTCAACCGGTGGGCCCTTACCGTTAATTCCCTTAAGTGTGAGGTTATTTGCTTCAAAAACCGCAGTGGGAAGTGCCACTGGCGCACAGTACCAGAAAGCAAAAACCTGCATTTACGCATTGCTAACAACACACTCAAGCCGAAATCAAATATTGAATACCTGGGAATCTCCCTCAACAACAAACTCAAATCCAACCCTCACGTCAGATCTGCTATCGCCAAGGCCTCTAAGGCCTCAGCTACCTTAAAAAACCTCCTCTCATCCCGGGCCCTGTACCCTGCCACCAAAACCCATTTATACAAAACTCTCATTCGTCCACTCCTGACCTATGGTTTCCCAGCATGGGCTACCATGTCACCGAACGTGGCAGAAGCCCTCCAACGCTTTGAAAGGACGATACTCAGGAAATGCACGGCCAAATACAGAAGGCCAAACCTAAAATTTCACCAAAACTCACCTGATCACGTTGTCGCGCGTCAGACTGAAAAAGTGGCTGTCCCACCCTAATCCGCTGACAAAAAATCTCGCTAAACGCAATGCACTATTACACGAGCAGAGGTACTACGTGTCAGGGCTGACTCTCCTCTCGGACAGTAACTCTCCTCTCAACCATCACGTCTCCCCTCCCTCCTTCATCCCCTCCTTTTATCAAAACTCCTCCCCGGATTTTCACAGAGGCTAACCGCGTAAGTCCAATGTTCTGGCAGTCAATCCGCCGCGCAGGTGTAGATCACCCCTAAATTAAGGTCCCCCCTTCCCCCAATTAAACCCCACAATACATGCCCCGCAATCCCACAATCCTTTTCATCCCTCCCCCCTTGGGTCACTGCCCTCGCACAGGCCGAAATCGAGTAAAAGGTAGCCCTTTCTCAGAATGCTAACACCATTGAGAAAGGACTGCGCTTTACTCCAATTCCGTTAATCAATCCTGTCCACCGGTGCCTAAAAACTCCCTTTTTCCCGTTTCAAGAAGGAAGAGCCTAGTCAAATTCTGGACAAACTTCAATTCAAATTTCCCGCCATTCCACTTTGGTAGATGGCGCGCTCCGTTACAATAAAGTATGCAATAATGACGCCAGCCGGTTGGCCGCTCCAATTTAACTGTCATGTTGACAACCGAATAAGCGTCTCTGGTGGTGAGAGTTTTTGGCATCAGAAGTGTGGTGCGCTTGAGACGCTACATAACTCCCCCTCGAATCACGTGAGATTAGGTTGGTATACATGTCGGATAGCTGGTTGGTAAGGGCACAAGGCTGTCTCACTGGTGGCAATGGGATTTGTATCGTGATCTGACGTCGGCTACCAGTCGACTCAGCTGTGAATGAGTCGAATCAGGATAATAATCTCGGACGAGGGCAATGCTACCCCCGTTGCCTCCTACAGGGTACTGTAATCCTATAGTGTACCGTTATGATCTTGAATGAAGTGCTCTAACATACTCCATGGGCCTGACCCAATATGGATTGTTGCGCCAACGATTATTATTTTTATATATATTTCGGATGTGCTGCCAACGCGGGTTGAATGAACTCGAGATAGAAAGTGACTGGTGCTGGTTCAAGTGTTTTTCGACTGCAGTCGGCACTGCCACTGCCTCTGCTTGGGCTGGAACCAGAGGTTTGACCTGACTCGGTGTTGAAGAACTTGATCTGTTGACTGGTGTGGCTGCCCTCCAGACGAATGAGGACTTGAGTCTTCTTCGTAGGTCGAAACTTAGCCGCTGGTCGAGGAACTGCATGTTCCGTTTCGGTTGGCTGGAAAATCGTGGGTGGCTTTTCCACTGGAATTTCTAGGTGATGGCTGAGGTGCAATTGCAATTGCACCGGAAAATTGGCATCCGAAATTCGTGATGTGCTGGGCCTTAGTTCCAAAGGCCATGTTATTGGCTGCCTGTATTCCGACTGCGACATCAGATTGTCCTCGTCGCATTCCAGGAAGGCCTTTCGGTGGAAATATTTACCTGCCGCCCGTTAAGAGCCACCTTGAATAGTACGGCGAAAAGCGGTGCACGACGCGGTGAGGTCCAATGAATGGCTTTCGCAACAATCTTTGTATAGCATCCACCCTAACGAAGACGTGTGTGCAGGACTGTAATTCCTTGTGCACAAATGGTGTTCGGTTGCTGCGATGGGCGATGGTCGTTGGGTAAACCTGTTTGAGGTGTTGATGGATCTTTCTGAGAAATACGCTGGAATCACCCTCGACTTGCCCAATAGCAGCTCTGCTAATGAGGCGTTCAGGTCTTGTTTGGCACTTGCCCGGAGGACGAGGACAGGACCTCTACACAGCAACGATTGTCTTCCAAGCGCATGTCCCGCTGTCTAAGTGTTTTGGCTAAGGTAGTGAAAAGTGATGATTTTAACTGAATGCCCTGAACCGTAGCTGTAACCCTAGGTGTCCCGTCGCGATGAATGCTCCAGCAACGGGATCGGCAGACTGGTCTGCCAGTAGTGTGGCTTCCAGCAAACGGGGGAATCTGCCCAACATCGTCAAATAATACCTGTACCGCGTGAAAGGAGAAGGGGATTCACAATGTCCAAGTGAACCTACTGGAATCTTCCGTCGGGCACCTCGAATGGCTGGTATGGGTTTTTTGTGTGCCTGCCGACTTTGACGCGCTGACAACGTAGCCAGTTAAGAGTCCATGGCATTATGTCCTTTAGCATGTTTGACCACGCTAACTTTCTGTCGATCGTGTTGAGCGTGGCACGGGCTCCCGGGTGCGAAACACCGTGCGGTGTGTCGAATGTGCGCTTTCGAAGCGCGGCTGGAGCAAACGGTTGGATTGACGAGGGGGAACCGTCGCAAAACTTCCCGTCGTCCCGTCAACGACGTCCACTGGTTCTACTTTCAGTGATGTTGAATTGTCAACACCTATCTGTCAGAGCTGTTGGTCCTTCTCCTGTTATGCGATCAGCTCGTCAGTATCAAACGTTGTTGTTAAAGAAAAAGCGTCAATGCGCGAGAGTGCATCAGCTACCACGCTCGCTTTTCCCCTGACGTGAACGATGTTAGGTGAAAATTCGGCTTTTTCCGCGTAGATCAACGGCTTATAATTCGTCTTGATAACAAACCACAGGCCCTCCAAAAAATGGCGGAAATACCGAACGCTGCAGTAGATGGTCAACAGTTCTCTGTCGAAAGTGCTGTATTTATGTTCGGAGGTTGAAAGTTTCCGCTGGATAAATGCTATTGGAAGCTAGCTGTCGCCGTGTTATTGTTCCAAGACGCACCTACGGGCACGTCCAATCCGTCGGTTACCAATGCAATTGGGGCGTTCATTTGGAAATGCACCATCAAGGTTGCATTCGCTAGGCTGTTTGTTCAAGAGTTGAAAGTGTGGTCTGCCTGCGTTGTCCACGTAATGGGTGTTCTGTCCCGTTTTTCGCATTCCTCACTAGGTCATTCAATGGTGCTTGAAGCGTAGCGGTGTTGGGAACAAAACGTCTGTAAAAATTAAGGACTCCCAGAGATCGTTTGAGTTCTTTGGCAGTGGTTGGACGTTTGTACTTCTGGTTTACCTCGACGCAGGACGATTCCACGTTCGTTAATCGTACGGCCCAGGAACTCGATTTTGTTGAATCTGAACACATATTTCGATATGTTCACCAAGAGACCGTGATCAGTTAGACGCTAAAAAACTTTGCGCAAGTGTTCGGTGCGTTGGGGCCTCGGATGCGACCAGGATATCGTCGACGTAGAATACACAAAATAAAAGTCCTGACAGCACTTCGTCCATGAAGCGCTGAAAGGCATTGCGTAGGCCGAACGTCATAACGGTGAACTCATAAAGGCCAAATGGTGTTGTCACGACGACTTTTGGGATATCCGCCTCGGCAATTGGTATTTGGAGGAATTCTCTATGAAAGTCAATCTTGGAGAAAACGCGTTTTTTGTTTAGTCCGGCGACGATATCTTGGGTGTGCCATACTGGATATCGGATCCAGGGTTGTTAGCGCGTTTAATCCCCACATAGCCTCCAAGTTCCGTCCTTTTTGGGGGGCTAAATCCAGAGGACTGACCCAAGGGCTGTTCAATGAGCCGCAATAACCCCCTAATCTTGGCAATGTACTCAAATTCCTTTGAATTTGAATGCATTTACGCACAGAGTGTTGGACTCCGCAACGGTACGCCATCGGACTACCAACCAAACGCCTCCCCGTCCTCAATGTTGTTTGGAGAGAGATCCCCTGTGTTTAAATAGAACTGCTGATGAATCCCATCCCACCTTCCACAAGAAAAAGAAGTGTAATGGGCGTCGTCCACAACTCCATTGCAAAACACACAATCCGGAGATCGTGCCTTTCCAATCTTGTGCAGGTAAGACTGAAAACCTCCATCCCACTTAAGAACTGGGTAAAGAAATACTCAGTCTCACCATTTAGCCACACACCTAAGCTGCCGATGAGCTGCACAGTCCATCTGCCTCTAGTTTCATTTTGCCAAGAGAGTTGCCACTCTCATCTAGGAAGTGTTGCCCTTCTTCACGCGCAACCTCCTCCCTTGCGCTTATACATGGATTGACGCTCCTTGGCAAGAAGGGCAACGGGGATCACTCCCGCGATTATCGTGACGGCTGGTTTAGAGACAGCGGCATGCAGACGCCAACCGCAAAGCTCCCCATTTCTATACTTGCGCGAGACGCTTACGATATACTTCCTTACCAATTATGTAACATCTTCTTTTTCTTCAGCCTTTGTCCCGTTCATAAGCGGGGTCGGCTCGTCGCGATCGGCTTCGCCATTTGGCTCTATCGAATGCCTGATCTGGGTGCAATCTCGAGGCTTTCAAATCCCCATCCAGCGTATCAAGCCACCGTTGCTTAGGTCTGTCTTTTGGTCGTTTACCATCGACTTCGATGTTCACACCAATCTTTGCAAGTGAATTCTCGTTTGCACGAATTGCGTGACCATACCATCGAAGACGCCTCTCTGGCAACTTTTCCACGATCGGTGCAACCCCATAACGATCGCGGATATCCTCATTTCGGATGTGATCTAAACGTGTGACGCCACTAGTCCAGCGTAGCATCTTCGTCTCCATTACCGCAAGACGCCATTCATTGTCTTTTATGGTCAGCCAACACTCAGAACCATAGAGAGCGACTGGACGGACGACATTGCGGTAAATTTTAGATTTGAGACGTTCGTTGATACGTCGATCACAAAGGACACCAGTTGGCCAATTGGACCGCCACTTCATCCAGGTTGCGTTAATGCGTGAAGCCATTTCATAACGCAGCTCTCGATTTTTTTTCTACCTAATTTTGCAGGTGTCAGTGACAAGCTTGACGAAAGGTTCCTCCAGGACATTTTCGTGATGGAAGCAATGCTTTCGGATTACTACTGGTGTAAATGTAGGGATACTTCTGGGGTCACAGGGAAAGCCTTTCCTTAACCTAAAATTAATGAGAATTTACTCATATAATGAAGGAAGTATTCATTTGTTTGGAGGACAGTGTTACTTCCCCTATTTACTAAAATAGTTGGAGTCTTTACGAAAAAAGGCAATGACCACATCGGGCCTTAAATATTGTTGATTTCTTAGTTCCGTAATTGAATTTCCCATGGTTTTCCCTTTGCATACTATCCTATAGTAATATATAACTCCCAAATTTTTATTCACTTTGCCAGCATCCACTACTAAAAGGGGGGAGGGGGCTGATAATTTCGTCCTTATCCCCGTCACGAGACAATGAGACAAAAAATGAATGTATGGAAAAAACTACCCTTCCTCATTTTTCAGTAATTTTTTTTCTTTCCTGACAAGCTCATTGTACTTTCAGCAAACCTATACACCCCCACCCCTATCCGCGTCATCAACGTCCTTGTCTTCCTGCGTTCCTTCATCTTCTTTACATTTTTTTTCGGTACGAATCGAGAGAACGCACATGTGCACGTCATCATACATCCATTCGAAAGATGAGAGGAAAAAAAATCATCTTCTTCATCTCCTGAAATAAAAGTCGGAATATAAGGGTTCTTTGCCCTGAGATTGCCTCCTTTTTTTATTCGTCCTTCCTGCCCGTTACCCCCTACTTTAGCACCCTAGCACCAAAGTAAAAAATTCGATACGTGAACATATCCCGAGCATACCGCGTGGTGGTGCTAAGACGCTGAAAGGGGAGATGAAAAATAATTTTTCATCACCGTCTTTGAAATGAGGAGAAGGGAAACGGGAGACGGAGGAACGAATGCTGTCCATATATTGCGCTATTTTAGCAGTAACCTTTCGGTATGCTTCCCCCTTCGTGTGCTACAATTTTCCTTATTATACAGACTCCCTTGTCCACATAAAACCTGGTATCCCCGCGCCACACAAAATTCATCTATCGTCTCCACCGGCTCATATTAAGTTTGCATTTTTCTTCGTGTTTTATTGTGTCACACCCTGCGCGCCCTACTTAGTCATAGTTACCCTCAACTGCTGCCAACCACCCACCACCCACCACGGCGTCTTATTTTCCCATATATAGGGAAAAAAACAACGGCATTACTCAAACAACGCAATAAAGAATGAAATTTTTTAAAGGAATCGACGGGATGAAGGTCAAAATGCGGGGCCGTCTCGACGAGGGTGGATTGCAGTTGAAATGGTAAAACAGCTCTCGTCCTGTGAAGGCTTACAGGCGACCCAATGATAAGAGTTTACCTTGTCGAACGCGAAATATGACTCGTGTCAATGCTATCGTGTGTAATATGGATTAGATTCTTGTTTATTTCGCATGTCGCAATCTACTATTACCCTTTTCCCCTCCCCCCACCCCCCCGTGTTCGATGAATTTTTTTGCCAATTTCACGCGAAAAAAGAGGACACGAATTCATGGATGGAGCACAAACAGAATCATTTGGTGCGTTGGAATCTTGTTGGCATATTTAATGTGAAGTGGCAGGAAGGTTTCAGATAACGTCCTGACAGTCTGTCGATAAGGATTTGAAAGGCTTTTTGAATTAGAATTGCCTCAACGACAATGTACAATTAAGATATGACGCCAGCACGGTTCGTTGTTCTGAGCCTGTCGCAGTTTACTACTACAATGAGGATGTCGAAAAACACATGAAGATAGGATTCTAACCCTCCAAGTGGTAAGAAGTCACAGGTTTCAAATCCACCTGCGACTTTGAGACATCACGTCATGGCCGAGGCAGGGATTTTGGAGGCCTAACCAGACTGACGTTCCCCCACGGAGAAATCTGTGGAAGACAGGCTCCCCACGTCAGTGGAGGACCTTCATCCGATGTCTACGGCGCGGTCAGCCAGAAAGGATAGTACATCAACTCCCTTAATGAGAGGAACTGCAAACCTGACTACGGCCGACCTATCGGTAACATTGCTGCCTTCCAAAAAACGGAACAGGAAGACCCGGCAGATGGAAACTTCAACCACAAAGGAGGAGGGACTACAGGCTTGCCTGTCAACACCTTCACCTCGGCTTCTACCAGGAAAAGCGGAAGAAAGAAAAGCTGGTATGTGGAGACATATCGAAGCAGCCCGTACACCGTGAACCCAGCCGACGACAACGTAAGGCACTGCGAAAGAAGGCGAAGTTTCTTGGGAATGCGGACATGGGCGTTGCTACACCGCAACCTGTGGCAATATCCAGAAAAATCGGACGCAAAGCAGCGTTTTTAGTGTGAACTACCCACACTGCAAATGACTGTGTGTCTGGGTATCACGAGTCCCATTTATTATTATTCTGTTAAGGGAAAGTCGCACCGCGTCCTTGAAGAACTATTGTGCCCCTTTTACTGGTTATAGTGTACCTGTTGATCATAGTATCTCAAGCAGGCCTGTATCCCTTAAGAACTTTAGAATATTTCCCAATTTCAGAAGTTTCAGCTTTGCATCTGGTATTAAGTGTTCTCCCAGATGTATCGACCTACTTTGCACAAGTGCCGGACACTGTCCCAGGACAAGCATAGAGATTTCGTCCTCCTCCTCACAGAACCTGCAGGCAGTGTCCGTAGATATCCCTAGCTTCCCTAGGTGATAGTTCAGCCGACAATGACCAGTGAGAATTCCCACTATGATTCGGAGGTTCTTTTTGGTGAGGTTTAAGCAATCCTTTGTACGCATGGGTTCGTATCCCCCAATAAGCACCCTGGACTGCTCCATCCCTGGTAGGCCCCCCCAATATAGTTCCCTCAACCGTTTCTCTTCGTTTCTTAAATTCATAGCCATGAAACCGTTTCCGATTCCACAGAAGGGTTCTGGCCTGTGTAAAGGCATCCCTGCTCCCTTCTTGGCTAGTTCATCCGCTGCCTCATTGCCTTCCAACCCAGCATGGCCTGGAACCCACAGTATCCAGACCTTGTTGGACGAGCCGAGTGTATTCAGTCTCTCAAGGCATTCCCATACCAGTTTAGAGTTCACCTGGTTGGACCTAAGTGCCTTGATCGCTGCTTGGCTATCGGTGAGAATAGCTATGTTCTGCCCCCTGTGGTTCCTTTGCAGATTAAAGGAGGCACATTTGTCTATGGCGCCTGGAATATGCTAGTGTACCTGCGCATTGGCTCAAAGTACATTTTCCTCACGAGTCCCATGAACGCAACATTCGGCGCTACTCTGCATAGCTCAATTTACAGCCCTTGGATTTGTTTATTCAGAGCGGATCATGAGACATGACAGATGATGGACTAATTCGATTAGATATATGGGGAAATAGTGGACGTGCGGGGGCACAGAGCATTGGAAGAACTGAATTCAGTTTTCACAATACCTTCTGATTCTTGGGCCGTCAAACATCTATTTGGTAAAAGGTATCAAGTTATTTTGAAACGAAGAGAAAACTGTGACGAATCAAAAGAAAGTGTGTCAGGATATGCTGACATCTTCCACACCGATGGCTCATAAGCAGAACAGAGTTCAGCAGCAGGAGTCTACCTCTTGAATAAAAACGAGAGGGGGCTATTCCCTCGGGTCTTTCAGACTGCAGTGTAGGCGATCCTAAGGGCGGCAATCTGGATGATGAACGAGTGGTTGAAGGGCAGGCGCATCACAATTTGTAACTATAGTCAAGCTACATTGAGGGTTGAGCAGTCCTTTGATCACTTCAACATTCGGTCAGGAATGTAGAAATCAATTGAACTTCTAAATTCAATACGGTGGAACTACTCTGGATACTTTAATGCAAACCCTTGGCCGCGTTCGAGAGAAGAATCCTCCGAAAAAATGTTGGCCCCCTACATGAGAATGGACGATTCCGTAGCCTACATAACGATGAAATCTATGAGCGATACCACGACCGTCTGGTTGTGGATAAAACCCGACTCAACAGGTTGCGATGGGTGGGTCACATAATCCGTATGGATGAGAAGGAGGAGTCTATGAGAAGAGAAGTCTATAAGGGCAATCTCTAATACTCAAACGACATATGGAGAAAGCCATAGAAAAGGCCTTGTCGTCTGCTAGAGTTATCGGATTCTTTCTTGGTTACCGTTAGGGTTTGCCCTACAAGCAAGTTACGGTTATTTTGGAAAGCTTTATGGTACAAATGACTTCCTCTTTTGTAAATGCGGGGGATGAAGAGACCCATGTCTGAGTTTGGGACTATTAAGATCCACCCTGACTAATGGAAAGCAATCAGGGAACTAATCGAAATAATGCTTCTTCCGTGCCCAGCAGCCAATTACCAAGGGTTAACTTCGTTTTCTTTATTGGTTATTATTTGGATAAGGCATGGATTGGTCACTTTCGCGGTGTTTACCTTCAGCGGATACTCTGCTCCCTTCAGCAGCAGGGTTGAAAAACAACCGGCCACTCTCCCAATCTAGAGTGTCATGCGAACCATTTCCATTCGATAGTTTGCCGTCAGGAGTAACTAACTCTATTCGAACAGAGCCTCACTGATGCCTGGTCGTTTCAGTGAGTATGTTTGACCTTACCCTGCTATGGGGGGCTATGACACAGCGGACCTCCTAAACCCCATACTCGTGAGAATCAAATAAGTACACGTATTGAAACAAAAGGAACTACAACCAAACAAGCGGGACCCCGTACAGCACACTAACTGGCCAACCAGGCGGAAGCACATCACCGAATTACTGGAAGCCAGGTGATTATGCCCAAAAAGGGAGAAGTTAGCACGTCAAGCAGTGGGTTCAAGGCCAACATTGACAAACTGCGAAGGCAACAATCAACAAAGCCCACTGCTAAAAAATCAGGGGCCAGAAAAAGCACGTCTGAAATCAATACATCAGACATCAGAAAGGAGACGGGCGTCAGTGGCGTAGGTGTCAATTGGTACCTGCGTTATCTGAAGGAAAGCTTGAAATCAGAAAAGACCCTTAAGAACGCTCAGGACAGACGTCTTTATCGGGGCCACGAAGGTTTTGAGCAGGAAACTATCGAAAACCTTATCATCAGGCAGATGTACAAGGGATGGACCAGGTCACATACTGGTGGACTGCGCAACAAAGGACACTGCAGAGTGGGTTAGAACTATAGTTCCTGAATTGCCGGGAAGGCACAGAACTGTCGACATGTGCTAGGCATGGTATACCAGGAGCACACATGATGAAAGTGTTTCTTCCTAAAGTCGCAGCAATAAAGAGACGGATGATCTCATGGGCCTCCTAATCGCTCAGAATGTGGATACTCGATTATGGAGTGTCTTTAGAAGCAAGGTGAAGGATAAGGGTAGACTCCTCACGATCTGGGTGGATGACCGATCCCTGGAGGCACCTTAGCGTCGGATTTGCCATGCACGAGTACTGAAAAAAAAACCGAGGAAAGACACTTCGGAGGAACCATCAGGTAGCAAATTTACTTAGGTCCGAATTCCGGAAGTCATAGGGATAAAAAAGCCTGGATCAAGTGAGGAATTAGAACTGCTGCACCGTGAACAGCAGAAGCTGGACGACCTAGACCTAGGTCTTCTAGGGCTTAAGGTGAACAGCGACTTGCAAGAAAGCACCATGCCGGAGGAGGAGAGTGATATTTCGATAGTAGAGAAGAGTTCCACACAATAACGAAGCCAATGGTCAGGGCAAAGATAGCTCAGAATAACCTCCACCATACCTAACTGCACCTGCGGTAATTTCAAGGGCAAGTTCCAAGGAAAACATTGTAGTAGTGCTGGCTCAGGAGGCTTGGATGTGCCGGGGGCAGATTCTACAGTCTAAAAGTAAGAAGCATGCAGGTAATTTGGGACTCCTCTTGCAAAAAACCAAGGGCTTACATCATTCTTAAACGTAACTTAAAATATATATGTCTTTCAGAGTTCCTGACCGGGGTTGACCTTCTGGCTATCTAAGTTTCGATGGAAACCGAGGCGAACGCTCAAGAGGCAGTCGTGGAATCGGGCTACTTCGCAGGGGACTACATCCGAATCCCATCGCAGCTAGTCGCTAGGCTGGTAAACTATTGCGAGAGAAGGGCATTACCACTTGTCCTAGGTTGGGAAGTCAATGTTCATCACGAATTCTGGGGAAGCAAAGGAGCGAACTGGAATTAGAAACAGTCGTGGAAAGCCTCAACAAAGTCGTTATGGACGCATATGAAGCTAGCTGTCCGGCTAAGACATTTCAGTCATTAAGGGCTGTCCCTGGTGGAATAGGAATCTAACCAGAATGAGAACAGAGGTAAGAAAACTCTTCAACCGAGCAAAACAATCCGGAGACTGGCCGAGGTGCAAAAATACATTGCCTACGTGTAGCAACGCGATTAGGGAAACAAAGTGGAACAGCTTTAGGGAATTTTTTGAAGGGAACGAACAAACCACAGAAGTCAGGTCAGACTATACAAAGGTATCGTCAAAGACGGGACAATATCTTTTGTCTGCTTGAAGAAAGAGCATGGGGCATTTACCGGAACGTTTTAATCACATTCGAAATGAGGATATCGGCGATCAATATGGAGTTACGCCGGTCGTGGAAAAACTACTAGAGAGGTGTCTTCGACGGTATGGTAAGCAACCAAAACAAAGGTGGCTTGATACGCTGTTTGGGGATTTAAAAGCCCCACGTTTTCATCCAGGAGAGGCTTTTAATAGAGCGAAGTGGCGAAACCGGTCACGACGAGCCGACCGCACTTGTGAACGGGACAAAGGTTGAAAAAGAAGAAAGAAGAAGAATACAGCTGCTTCTGAGAAGTCATTTCTCGGGGTCCTACCCTACTGTGGAAGGCGGCAACATACTGCTTGACAAACCAGCAACCAACAAAAGTCTAAGAAAGGAGAATTGGGAACTATCAAAGGAGGTATGCTCTTTTAAAC
Source organism: Hermetia illucens (assembly GCF_905115235.1). NCBI lineage: Eukaryota > Metazoa > Arthropoda > Insecta > Diptera > Stratiomyidae > Hermetia > Hermetia illucens. Next base: position 6,157,840 of record NC_051855.1, on the reverse strand, counting down.
CACTGAAATCACCCATGATCTTCCCAGCACTAATCCAGAGAGGCCTAGAAATCGTCTTGAAGTCTCTTCTAAGGAGGGTAAAGGGCAGCATAGCCCTGGGCTGTATACCAAGCGCATGGAGGCGAGCAAAAGGGGTCTCTATTCTGAAAGCGGGTAAAACGGGTAATTTTCACTTTAAATCTTTCAGACCTATTTGACTAACACCGTTCGTATTCAAAACGGTAGAGAAGGTCGTGGACAACTATATTAGAACTAACGGTCTAACACGTAATCACTTATGTCAGTGTCAACACGCTTAACGGACAGGACGGTCAACTGAAACTGCTCTGTATAAGCTGACGAATGTACTATGCTAAAGAAATAAAGGAAATATCACTGTGTACGTTTTTGGATATTCAAGGGGCATTCCATAACACATTGCACCAGAGATACAAGATACCCTTGTCCGCAAAGGAGTGGGAAATAGCCTGGCTTTCTGGATGGATAAAATGTTAAAGAGTAGGCAAATAGAAGTACCGATTGGTAAAAATTCTATTGTGATGAATACTACTCAAGGTTGTCTCAACTCAACTACTCAAGGTTGTCTCAACTCTACTCAAGGGGAGTACTATCACCGCTTATGTGGAGTATGGTTCTGGACAAACTACTGGACGAGCTAGCAAATACTGGAACATGGGTCTAAGATTACACGGACGACATTGTTTTAATCTGTAGATGCAAATATGAGGATGCCTGGAACAGAATTGAGTTTTACTAGTACCTGGCGCAGAAAGACGGAGCTGCGTATCAGTCTAGTCAAAACCACGACAGTAGCATTTACAAGGAGTCATGGAGGCGAAAAACGAAACAGGTGTCAAATATTTGGGAATTACGTTAAGCCGCAAACTACTCTAGAAGACGCATGTCGGAAACACTTGTCGGAAAGCCACGAGGACTTTTATGACTTCCAGGTCCACAGCAGGAAAAAAATGGGGTCGCACGCAGAAGATACTACTTTGGCTATACACTGCTAAGACCTGTGAGGCGGTAATCCGGGTACAAAGAACTGAACTTAGCACACAAGCCAGGGAGTTTCACAAACTCCAAAGACTGGCTTACATGTTTATCACTGGGGCAATGATCCGGCATCCTTGGAGGTCTTTCTGGGGTTAACCCCTCTCCATCTGCACATACATTTGCAGGTAAGAAAGGCAACCTTCAGGATGGCCGGGAGTGTCAATGAGGCGAGGAACTGCCTAAATCGAAGGAAGATTGATATTATTTCTAGGCGATACCCCGAATTATTGACAAAAAGAGATAACATGAAAATAAGGTTTCACTGCGATAAGAAGTTTGAAACACTTTTGAGTAACAAGGCAAACTTGGAGAGCGTGGCTGTCACATATGGCTTAAACCAGCTACTGATTACTTGGTATACGGACGGATCCCTCACAGCAGAGAGAGCGAGTGCCGGGATCATTATACTTGGGGCCAATGGGTAATCACACTAACATATTCCAGGCGGAAATATACGCAATAGACAGAAATGTCTCCTACAACCTCGAAAGGAACTACAGGGGGTAGAACATTGCAATTCTGACAAACAGCCTAGCGGCGATTAGGGCGTTTAGGTCCAACCAGGTGAACTCTAAACTGATATGGGAATGCCTTGAGAGACCGAATACGCTACTGCTCTGGGTTCCAGGCAATTGGGGCAGTGGACTAACTGGCCAAGAAGGGAGCAGGGACATCTTTACACGGGCCCGAACCCTTCTGTAGAATCGAAAATGGGTTCATGGCTATCACATTAAAAAATGAAGAGGCACGCCGAGCCTACCAGGAATGGAGTAGTCTAGGGTGCTTATTGGGAGATACAAGTCCAACCACATAAAGAGTGTTTAAACCTCACCAAGAAGTACCTACGAATCATACTAGGAAGCTAGGGTTATCTGCCTGCAGGTCCTACGAAGTATGTTGAAACCTCAATACACGTTTTGTAATAGTGTTCGACACTTGTGCAAGGTAGGTCTAGACACCCGGGAGAACACTCAATAACAGACGGAAAGTTTAAAGATTTGAAGGTAAAGAATGCACTAAAATTCCTAAAGGTTATTGGTTTCCTTGACATTCTATAGTTAATGAGTACACTATAACCAGTAGAAGGATAACAGAATAATAATAGTAACTTCCATTAGTGATAGGATAGCTTCTATGCCGGTGGGAACAAACTGGGTGTTGCAAGTCTTCCAACCAAGATTGTTTCTTCTATGCCTTAATTCCAAATCTGACTGGATTACTGGAACCATTCCCGCATCGTACATGGTTACCCAAAGAATCATGTTAAGCCCTTTAACGTGGCTCAAAAACAATGCACAGATCCAACACGCACATCAATACGCTTTGCCTAATTGAAAAATCTATCTTAATAAGCCGATTAGTTCAATACTTGAACTGTTTTGAAACGAAAGAAAGAAACATGAAATAATAAAAATAAGCCATAAACTCCAGAGGTATAGTGACTTTCCCATAAAATATCTCGCGCTATTATTATCATTTTTTTGTAGTTTCTTCGACGTGCTATCTTTTTTCGGTCTCCACTTCTAACCAGTCGACTTCATATGCATCGTTTGGCCGTTAAACATATTACATTGTTTGGTTGTATGGTTGTTATGTTGAAACATATCATGGAAATAATTGAATGAGTCGACAAAATCGAAGTACGTATCATAAATTCAAAGCTTAATCAACTCTCAATGTGGCGGAGCGCCTATGTGATGTACAATCATATGTATCCCCCTTGTACAATGAAGAGTTTACTTGCCTAGTTAGTTAGTTAAGTTGGCCAGGACTTCGGATAGGAGTTAATGTGCTGGCTAAGCGTAGCTCTAGCTAGGGAGCTAGGGTATAGTATGTTGCGCGGAGTCAGAGTGGTTTTGTGTAGATTGAACGGAGTTGGAAGCTGTAGTGCTTTGCCTAGCTATGCAGTAGGACGCTATGATACACGACCAATCTATGTCTCTCCCATAAAGTCCATTCACTATGCAACGACGCTACCCGGTGTTAATAACTCCTGCATTGAAATCTTAGTTACATACTAGCAATAGATTCAGATCATTCGTACCACACATTTGATGGTCCTCGTAGGGTTTGCAATTCCAAGAGGATCTCATGGCTCACAGGAGTCAACCCCCCCAAGTACCTCATCGGCTTAGTAAATGACCTTGATTTTCTACTTGAATAAAGACTGGTAATGCCAAAAAACTGCAGGATATTGAGATAGACCCTGACTATTTCCTCCGAAATCCAACCCGGGGGACTGTAATCTAGACCGTTAACCCTGGTGGATCAAAAACAGTGGAATGACACCAGAACGAAAACTTCATTTCTAGAAAACTACTCTCTCGTGTCTTGCTCTGCTTTCACCGCCCGTGCCTGCTCCTTCGTCTCAACACTATGCTTTGTAATCACTATCCGTGGTACCTTTATGGTAAGCGCACATGCTAAACCACATAACCGACACAGTAGTATCCAAAGGTGAAATGATATTACCAGATGATGAGGAAGAAGGTGAAAAAGCCCCAAAGACACGGCGACGGTAACTGAACATGACCTAAACGATACCACGGCGATTCATATTCCCAGTTAGACACACTCGTAAGATACATCTCGTCATCCATACAATGTGAGTGTGAGATGAAAAAAAAAGATACGGTCATATACGAGGGACTATAGTAGGCTGCTAAGCTGTGAGTTTTACATTAGCTGCGCAAGCTGCTCAATGTTGTTGCTGTCTATGGGATTTTTTTTTGCAAGGCTGATATTTCACCTGAAAAGTGATTGAGCATCTCTTAATTGGCAATCCTAAAGTGGCTCTGGCTTGAAAGATATTTGAAGGCGCGAAGACCAGGTAACGAACATATTGGGACTTTGGACGTCCCGGAGTTCTTGGGGCACACACTAATCGCCAATATCCACTTTTTTCTCGTAGTTAAGGTTCCTGCTTGTTGTCGTTTTTTTTTTACCCTCTTTCGGTGTATGCTTTGTAGTATCACAAGAATCCATGCTAGACTGCCTGACGCGTGGCCGTTTGAAGAGTTCTCTTTTCCACTGACTTTACCCGAAAAAAAGCAAGCAAGGCCAACTGAAGTCAATTTTTTTATTACACTCGAATAAATATTAGTGTAAATTGAATTTTTGTGAATGGTGAAGTGTAAATTAGACTTTTAGAAGACTACATAGTGCATGCTGGGTCAAGTTAAGTATTGGCAAGACTGCAGGTTTCGAATCTCTTGGCACTTTCCGAAATACTATTTTTGGCCATCATTCACAGTCAATCCAAGTTTTGACATATCCAAATCGTCCTTCACTTCCCACTCCTGCTGGGGTCTAGTATTTTAGCCCCGGATCCTAGAATTTCTTTGCTTCTTGCTTCATAAGCCCCATGATCAAAAGGAGGCCGGAGGTGGGGGGCACTACTGTCAAGCGATTGGTGATTGCGGGAGTGATCCCCGTTGCCCTCCTTGCCAAGGAGCGCAAAGCTATCTATCGCCGTAAGGGCGAAAACTTAAGAGAAGTGGTTGCCTGTGAAGAACGTCAACGCACCCTTAACGAGTGGCAACTTTCTTGGCAAAATGAGCCAAGGGGCAAGTGGACTGCGTGGCTCATCGACAAATTAGACCCATGGTTGAACAGAAAGCACGTTGAGATTGATTACTTCCTTACCCAACTTCTAAGTGGGCATGGAGGTTTTCAGTCTTACCTGCACAGGGTTGGGAAGGCGCGATCTCCTGATTGTGTGTTCTGCAATAGAGTGGCGGATTACGCTGAACACACCTTTTTCTCTTGCGAGAGGTGGGACGGCCTCCGCCAGCAGCTTTATGCAGACACAGGGGAGCTCTCTCCTGACAACATTGTCAGAGAGATGTTGAAGAGCGCTGGCAGCTGGAATCGTATTGCGCATTATGTTCACGCTCTTTTTACTACGAAGAAGATTGAACTCGACCGGCATAGGGATCGGACGCTAAGGGGTTCCCTGAACTAACAACTCCCTTCCTCCCCTCCCCTCCCGTTAGCGAAAGGAATTCCCTGACTTTAAGGCTCCCAAAGCCGGGAGAGCGGGAGGGCTAGTCCGAAGTAATGTGTCAAACGGTTCCAGGCTAGTTCTCTGATGACAGGGAGGTGGTTAGTTGGTAGTCCGCCAGCGTGCTGTTCCGGGAGTCCAACACTCTGTGCGTAAACGCATTCACCTACCCTACTCCCAAAAAAAAAAAAAAACAAAAAAACTACTGTCAAGCGAAGGAGGAGGATGCTTGAACGGCGATCGTCCTGCCTAGGGCTAGCTAATAGAATTGAAAAAAAAAAGTATACCGCGACCATGTACATTAAACGATAGGAAAATTTCTTGGCGCTTGCTCAAAGGCAAAGGACCTTGAAAGCCTTGAAGTAGAGCAAATAACTCGACTGACAACGTCAGTTATACACGAATCCATTTTTCAAAGTTAGAGAATGCAGTCAGATTTTTTTCGGGGGACCCAAAAGGCATACATACGTAAAGTCCGCGATTTGAAAGGGGTCTGCATAATTTTCACAACGGACCGAGTTCGCTTCCTAGGACTCATCCCATTGCAGTTTTTTAATCCTTCCAAGAGATTGACACATCTGTTATATCCTGAATCTAGCGAGCCAGATATATCACCGGAAGCTAGAAGCTCGTACAGGGCAATTACCCAGAGATGTTTTGAGTAAAAGGCGGATATGTTCATAGGTCGCACTTTGAGAAAAGACGGCAGTTCTATTGTTGAACATGCTATCCAATGGAGCCCAGTATCCTAGAATAACCGACATATGGGTCGTCCAGGACACACGCTAGCGCAGAACAATAGAAGACGAGTGTAGTCTTTTCATGAAGTCCTGGAGAGAGTTGAAGCAAATTTTCGGAAATAAACCACGATAGTTAAGGTGCTAGCCGAATTTACAGGACAATGATCGATCCGGGGCAAAAGGAGCATGCCTATAGGGAAGCTCGCAAGAACCTCAAGCTCGCCATCCAGCGGAGTAAGAGGGAATGTTTTAAGGGGCTCTGTTCGGAAGCGGACATAAATCCGTGGGGTAGCGCCTATAAAATCGTGACAGGACGATTCAGAGGCCGATCGTCTCCGCAGATCACGTGCCCTATGCTCTTGTTGAAAATAATCCAGGGGTTATTTCCCCAGCAAGAGGGGGGTGCTGACACTTTCCAGCGTCCCCTGAATGTGACGCCGATTCCACCAGTCACCAGGTACGAGCTGCTAGAGATCCGCAGTCAAATAGGCGACAGTAAAGCCCCGGGTCTTGACGGCATACCGAATAAGGCTCTCAAACTTGCCGTCAAAAGTAGACCGGATATGTTCGCGGAGCTGTTTGAAACGTGCATGTCGGAAGGTATTTTTCCTGCACCATGGAAGCGGCAGAAGCTGGTACTGTTGCCTAAGGCTGGCAAACCTCCAGGTGAACCGTCCTCCTATAGACCCATATGTCTTCTAGACACTATGGGGAAAATGTTGGAGCGGGCCATTTATAATAAATTACTTCCAGTCGTCGAGAGCCAAGGGGGCCTTTCAGATAGGCAGTATGGGTTCCGGAAAGCCAGATCAACCATCGATGCCATCAAAATGGTTACTGGCTTGGCCGAAAATGCAATTCACGGAAGGGGTTGTACCAGCAAATATTGCGTGGTGGTGACCCTAGATGTGAGGAATGCATTTAACTCGGCCAATTGGAACCTTATACGAAAGTCTCTGGCGACGATTGGTGTTCCCACCTACCTCGCCGCTATTATCGATAGCTACTTGAAAGAGCGGACACTCTGGTATGATACCGATGACAGATCCAAAGAGTACGTTGTCTCCGCGGGTGTCCCCCAGGGTTCTGTACTGGGCCCACTACTGTGGAACATCATGTATAATGATGTGCTCAACCTTCCGGTTCCAGAGGAGGCTACGGTGGTGGGTTACGCCGATGATATAGCACTGGTTGTGGTTGCAAAGCATCTCGAGGATGCTGAGTTGTACTCAAGCGAAGCAATCAGTGTTATTAAGGCTTGGTTAGAGAGTGCTGGACTGGCACTCGCAGAGAAAAAGACGGAAGCGGTCCTCATCACTAAGCGCCGCAAAAGAAATTACGCCTGCATTAGAATCGGGAATCGTATCATCACTTCCAAGCCGGCCATCAAATACTTGGGGGTGATGATAGACGGAGGACTTAATTTTAAGCAGAACATAGAGTATACTTGTAAACGAGCATCCACCACGAGTATTTCTCTGACAAGGATGATGCCGAACGTAGGAGGCCCGCGGCATACTTGCAGGCTGCTCATAGCCAGGGTGGTGAGCTCTATCATGCTGTATGCAGTCCCAGTTTGGGGAAAAGCACTGCAGGTTTTAGGCAATACACATAAACTGAGTGCGATCTACAGAAGAACATCCCTAAGGGTGTGTTCTGCCCTCAGGACCGTCTCAGACGATGCAGCCTTCGTCATCTCGGGAATGATGCCGATTGACATCCTGGCAACCGAAATGATGAACATTTATAACACCAGGTCCATCTCTCCCTTATCTCAGGTGAAAAAAGCCGAAAGGGAGAGATCCATAAGCAGGTGGCAACAGCGATGGGACCAGTCAGAAAAGGGTCGTTGGACTTACAGGTTGATCCCTTCCATCGGGGAGTGGCTGGAGAGAAAGCATGGGGAGATCAATTATAATCTCACCCAGTTTCTCACCGGCCATGGAGGATACCGTCAATACCTGTACAGGTTTAAATTGGACACCTCGCCTAATTGTCCAAACTGCGGGGTCCCAGAGGACCCGGCGCACGTATTCTTCCAGTGTCCTAGGTTCGTGGAAGAAAGGAGGAACCTGGAGGAAACTCTAGGTGAAGTGCTATCACCGGAAAATTTTGTCCGAAGAATGGTAGCCTGTCAGGAAGACTGGGATGCGATCAATTCCATGATCGCTGTAATCCAGGAAAAACTGCGAAAAACAGAGGAAGTGAGGAAGACGCGGTTACGAACCCCGCGGGTAGACGGAAGGAGACCTAGCTAAAGTAAGCTAACTCCGCCCCGTGATGTAATACCTAAAGGTGGTCCCACGGGGTAGGGGGGAGTCGGGGGTGGCGTGCCCAGGCCAGAGTCTTTTGAAGATTTCCACCTCCCCAAAAAAAAAAAAAAGGACAACGATTACCAAATATGACAGGGTAGGGCAAATATGAGATGGAAAAACTGACTTGATGCATCCCTGACCGTATAGTATTGGGTATTTTTCGAGACAATGAAAACTTCCAAAACTGGCGGAAAAAACATTGTTGGGATACTTTTTTTGCCAAGAAAACACAGTGTTTGGAGTGGTTTGAACGCGCTTCGAAAGGGGCGATTTCGACATCAACGACAAACACCGCCCTGGTCTAGACAAACAATTTGAAAACCAGGAGTTAAAGACCCTCCTCAGTGAAGACCGTAAGATGAGCTCCTAAAAGAACTAGGTGTGACACAGGCAACCATTTCCAGGTATCTCTGGGATTCATCCACAAGGTGGGAAATTGGGTACCACACGAAGTGAGGCCAGGAGATGTCGAAAGACGATTAAGCATATTTGAAATGCTCCTCGAACGCTATAAAAGATGCATGATGATCCGAAACGCAGTGGATCATATGTGAAGCCCAGCTAACCATGAACAACGATGGCAAAGCCGAATATACACAGCTCTTGGGTAATACTCTGTATTTGGTGGAATCAGAAAGGATCAATTCACTATTAGTTCTGAAATTTTCATTTCTGAACTAATTCATTTGAAGCGAGCATTGACAGAAAAACGGCAGGAATATGCGACCAGGCATGAGTCCGTAAATTTTTATCATGACAGTGCTTGGCCACACGTTGCTATACCAGCCAAAAATTACCTGGAGAATAATGGCTAGGAAGTTTCCGTATGACAGCCTTGTGCTCTGATCACTTGAGCCATCCGGAGATAGCTGACCAAAAACGGCGATACCGACACCCATCGAATCTGATCAAGAGGTACAGCAGCAGCAAGTAGATCCAGATCAGGAGAACATCATCAATTTTACGATTTCCTCCAGAGAGAAATCTCATGGGCTCTTAACAGTTGAGATCAAAGCCCTGACCAGGAAGAACTGGCTTTCATGCAGCTTAGGGTTAAAATATTTGAGCTGACCGCATTCATTCAAAACAAGCACAACGTGCACCAAACCATTAAGAACATGATGAGAGCCATCATGGCCCTTTATAATAGGTCGCAGGAAGAAGAAAGGAGACGTAAGGAAGGGGCGTCAACCAATAATTGGTGGCTTCGATCGACGGGAATAGGTAGGATCGATCATAAAATCGTGATGGGACAATTCAGAGGCCGTTCATCTCTTCAGATCAGGTGTCTACGCTCTTGTTGGAAATCATCTAGAGGTCCACCGGTCCCTGAATGTGACGCCAATTCCGACAGTCACCAGGGATGAGCTGTTGGAGATTTGTGGTCGACTAGGCGACAGAAAAGGGAAAAGGGTCTGCAAGGCATACCGAATAAGGCCCTCAAACTTGCCATGAAATATAATATGTTTGCGGCGCGAGATCTTGGGCTGCACATCAATGAAGGCAAGATATGGTGACAACGTCAGCACCGAAGACGAATCAACCAACAACATCAAACCGCACTGGTCAAACAAGAAGAAGAATAAGGATAGGAGAATACAACTTTGAGACCGTTGACAATTTCTCCTATCTAGGGTCGAAAATCACAACCGATAACAGCTACGATGATGAAATCAGCGTACGGTTGTTGGCAGCCAACAGAGCCTATTTCAGCTTACAAAAACTGTTCCGCTCGAAACGTCTCACCATAGAGTCAGCTCTTACTGTACAAGACTATGATCTTGCCAGTCCTCATGTATTCCTCGGAAACCTCGGTTCTTAGCAAGAAAAAATGCGAACTCTAGGCTGCGTTCGAGAGAAGAATCTTCCCAAGAATTTTTGGCCCAATTTACCAATCTGGGAAATAATGTTCAGAACGACGACCTGATACTGGCGGATTAATTCTTGAGTCAAATTGAAAAGTTCTTGAGACAGCAAGCCGAAATCAAGGCTAGCAGACCGGAAATCTCCATAGTCTACAAGGATATCTATAGTCTACAAGGACCTCATTGGACTTCAAATGTCAGCGGTACTGATGCTACGGAAAGCCTACCTTGGGACACAAACCACTGTCACCAGTCTACCAGTGGAGGCAGCACTCAAACTGTTGAAAGCAGGGAGAGTAAAAATAGGCTGGGTGCTTTAGATACCTGGGCTTCGGTCACATCGCGAAGGCCTATTCCAGTCCCGATGACAGGTCGAAGCAATACCGAAGATGAGGAGCGGGGGGCGATATCAGCAAGGACTGTGGAGCAGACCCAAATTGCCTACAGTGCAAAGAGAAAGAGTGGGAGGATCAGGCAGCAGCAAGTGCCCTCAATACAAGTGGCAGATGAGGACGATACAAAATAACCTCAACCTCTACTCTCATAAACCATTAGCGAGAAAAATATCGATGTAGCCATAATTAGTGAGCCAGATCGAAATCACGGTGGTGTATTAGGGTCGAGGATCAAACGGGCTGAGCAGCGTTATGGACTTGCGGAGAACGCGCCTTGCAGGAAATAATGGAACTCCTGGAGGAAGGCTCCATCAGAGCGAAGATGAAAGAAGTTCACATATATATACAGCTACTATACGCACCCCTGCACAAATGCTGAGACCTTTGGTTCTGGATGTCGGAGGCCATTGGCCGACCATAATAGCAGGTGACTTTAATCCGTGGGTTCTTGAATGCGGCAGCCGGACAACGAATGTGCGAGGACGTGTTTTGCGCGAGGCATTCGCGGAGCTAGGCGTGATACTCCTGAATGTTGGGACCTCGTACACTCTCAGGGGAAGGGGCTTGGAGACTATAGTGGATGTGATATTCGTGACCGCGGCTTTAGTCAGAAGAGTTGCTTTGCAAGTAAGTAAGGACTACATTCACAGTGACTACGGGGTAGTTTAAAAATAGATCAAGGGCCAATTGTGCTCCAAAAAGAACTCCCACAGACTGTCGGATGGGTTGCCGAGTTAGACGGCGAAAGCTTTCGAGGGGGACATGCTCTCTACGAAACTTGAGTCTGATATATTTCTGGGTGGTACGGCTTTAGGAAAACCCACACAAATTACCCAATTAACAGGTGACGAAAGCATGCCATGCGCCTGTACGCCAGTAGGCAGCCCAACTACTGGCTGAACAACGAAATAGAAAGTTTGTAAGCCGCATGTTTCCGGGGATGGAGACTCTATAAGAGGCTCAGAGGAAAACTCAGGCCGTCTAAAGGAGGCGATTCACAAAAGCGAAAGGAACCACTTCAAACAGTTGTGCAAAGAAACCAACATAAACCCCTGGCAATAAAAAGGCTGCGGACATCGCTCCCGCGCCTACTGAAACAAATTTTTAACACTATGTTTCCTCACCACCAAGACAGCGGAAGACAAACGGTTGCTCAGGTCAACGGGTGCCCGATACCTCCAGTTACCGAGGAGGAGCACAGGAAATATGTGGTATGATCGGTGACAATAGGACTCTAGGTTTGGATGGCATCCCTAACCGAGCTTTGAAGCTGGCAGTGATGACTAGGCCCGAACTTTTCGCCAACACTTTCAAGGGGTGCCCTAATGAAAGAATATTCCCTGCCCAGTGGAAGAAACAAAAGTCGGTGTTGTTTTCCAAACCCGGTAAGCCACCTGGATATTCAAAATCATATGGTCCAATCTGCCTGCTGGATACATGGAAAGAGTTATATATGGGTGACTTCTACCCGTCATAGAAAGTGGTAATAGCCTGTCGCAGCGCCAGTACGAGTTTCGACGAGCCTTCTATACGGTGGATGCAATGAGCATGGTAGTGAGCCTGGCAAAAACGCACTGAATGCTGGTGGTCGCTGTGTCGTGGTAACGCTGGATCTCAAAAACGCATTGAATTCAGCCAACTGTGGTCGAATTAAAAGCGCATTCGATGACACGGAGTTCCTGGATATTTGGCATGTTTGGGGGAGAATTACCTCTAGGAGAGAACTCTCTGATATGGGATAGATGAGGGTCCCAAAGAGTACATCGTCATAGCGGGGGTATCACAGAGCTCGGTACTGGATCCGTTTCTGTGCAGTGTAATGTGCAATGGGGTCCTTGTGCTTCCCTTTCCAGATGATGACCTGGCTGTAGTTGTTGCAGCAAAGCAACTAAAGGATGTGTAGATTTACGCGACGGCGACAGTGAGAAGTGTAAAGACCTGGCTGGAAAAGGCTGGATTGACCCAGGAAGATGAGAAACCAGAAGCCGTGTTGACAACGAATCGTAGAAAAAAAAACAGCGTGAAGGGGGAGGTCGGTAGGTATGTGGTTATGGGGTACTTGGGGGGTGATAATTGACGCCAACTGAGCCTAAAATATTCGTGCCAAAAGGCAGCTGGCGCCGCTACGGCACTTGCAAGAATGTTACCAAATGTCGGTGGGCCGAAACACTGCAGGCGATTCCTTTTAGTCGGAGTTTTCCAATTTATTTTATTCTATGCATCACCAGTGTGGGCGGAGGCCTTGGCAAATTCTCAAAGCAGGTGAGTTCGCGGCAGGCTTTGAGGGTTTGCTGTACCTTTAGGTGGGCATGATTTCAGTCAACATTTGGGACGAATGAAATGAGTGTGCTATGAAGATATATAGAGGGACACACGGAACGTAGGAAAGCGGCTAGGTCAGAATCGTAGGATTTTTTGTCAACGCAGGTAGGACGAGTCTTCAAAGGGCTGGTGAACGCAAAGACTTATTTCCAACATTAGGGTATGGTTTGGGCGACAACACGGGGAAATCAACGGCCACGATACTCAGTTCCTGACTGGTCACGGTGGTTTTTATAGGGAATGTTTATACCGCTTTGGGCTGAATGATTCGCCCAATTGTCCTGCATGTAGTCATGTTTCACTGCTCAAGGTTCACGGCCTGAACCAAACCCTAGGAAGGAACGTGAGCCCGGAGAGTATAGTTGTAGAGATGCCAAGGTCAAAGGGGAATTGGCTTAGGACTTCCTCCGCAATTATAAAAATACAAAATGAGCTGGCGAAGGAAGGAAGAAGGAGGAAAGCTCAAAGGACGAGAATCGCGGGTGCCTAAAGGTACCCCCCACCCTGCGAAAGAAAACCTAAATGGTGGTCCCGCAGTGCCGGGGCTGGAGAGACCGGGGATGGTTTTTGGTGGGTGCGAATCCCACAAACGGGGAGCTGCAGTGGATGTGCCTTTCAAAGATTTTCTACCTCCTTGTGCGAACAGAAAACAAAAGGGAAAATGCGGTGTAGAGGGGTGTGTTCACTACAGAGTCTTTTGAAAATTTCAGACCTGATTTCGGACGGACAGACAGACATTAAGCCCATTTGAATAAGGTTTTGTTCCACATAAAACCATGAAAATGAAGACTTTCTGGTAGCAATTGGGAAGCTGGTCTAGAAAGTCCTGAAAGTCCTGTATTAATTGTTAGGCCATTGTTTTTCCTTAATGTCCAATAATCAAGAACACATTTCAGTTCCATCCGCGCCCATACTTTTCCGGAAAAGCGTTCTGTTTATCTAAAGCGGTACGTTGACTTTTTTGTTCAATTCAACAATTACTGTCGTTCCGTCACTCGTTGGTTGTGGTTTGCCACCCTTCACCGTTGAAAGGAAAGATTCTAACCGCAACCCTCTTAACGATTGATTGGAATCGGATATTTCACCGTTGTTATTTTTTCACTTACCAAATCAATTCCACGATCCCCTTGTTCTCGTCATCCACCTCCACTACATTTTTCCCTATTTTTCCTTTTTCTATTGCGATGGTTATTTTTAAATTCCTTGCACTGTCGATGTTTTCCTTTCCGCTTTCCAGTAAGAAGTGGAAAAACTGTAAAGTCCCTCGCTCACTCCACCATATTTCGTGACAATCATAACAGGCATTTCCTTTTGCGCCCTTGCTTCTTGGCTCCACTTTTTTTAAGACGATTAGAGGCAGGGTACGTCTGGCCAGGAATGTCCTGTGCGAAAGGACATTTTTTGACCGTTTCGTCGTAGTTATATGGTCTCAATGTTGACCATCAGCCACCTGGATGTCCGCTACATACTATGGAGTGATAGCGAACTAGTCAAGCGAGGAAAGGTGTCAAACGACAAACAATAGAAGTTTTGTCCTTTGTGTCCTTTTCATTGTTTTGTTCAGCGTCGGGTTCTTTTCGAGAGCAGAAAAAAACAACACTAAGTTGATGGTGCAAAGTTGTTGTTTGAACGATTAAAAGTTTTCACTCAGGAGAAATAATAGGGTTGCTTACGTTTGGTTAGTTGCGGCACATAAAATACTTGAGCTCATCGTGCAGGACGAAGGAATTGTGTGAGACAGTAGCAAAAAAAACAACAAAAACAAGTTAGGAAGGATAACGAAACGGGCGAGATGTGTTTACAACGTAGAAATTGATAAGAGGGATTTTCCGACCATCGGTCACGCTTGCATGTCTACGGGTGAATCCTTCTCCGTATTTTTGAATATTCACTTGGAAGGAAAACCAGTTCCACCGGATTTTCAAAGACTATTCAAGAAAATCATAATTAAAGATTTTAAACGGGAAGATTTCGACAAAGGGAAGGTAATCACTGACCAGATGGTCATCTGAGTCGGTCCAAGACAATAAACTATTATTATAATGTCCTGAAGAACGAGGATATATTTAAGGACAGCTGACTTGATTATGTGACTTCTTCAGCATTGTCCACATACGACATGCGATTCGTACACGCATTGAATGCGACTCTGTTTGCATCACGACCCCATTATAATTTGCAAGGAAGGGGATGATTTGGAAATACTTTTACAGGACCTGGCGGCGTCACCAAGCCAAATGAACAAATCAGTTACGCACACGCGTAAAAAATTTGAAACACTAACTTTTGCAATTTTTGTTCCTATGTCACATTTGGTCGACCCCTTCCACTGTCATTATCCTGCATATACGAGTATGGTACAGTCATAATATCATCGAACCGTTTCCATTCACTCCAATCAGGGATTGATACTTTTGTCTATCGAATGAGGGTTCGATCGTAATGTCCTTTATTCATTTAGGCACTCATTCATTTTTGCTCTACGAAAAGTCACTGAATAATATTCCCTTTTTTTAGTTTCTCCATATATGATCCAGGCTCACCCTTCCGCCTTTTAAAAATAAGTCCATTGGTAATGTATCGACGCAGAGGTAGGAGGACGGGTCCTGTGCACGAAGCAAATTTAATGTCGTCGGATTCCCTGCATAGGAAGGATGTCTATATGAATTTATTTGCAACCAGGACATAAAAAAAAAACTAGTTCTAATCCCTTTTTTGTCGCCCATCATCCGTGGTCATTAATTCCCTGTGCCAGGCTACATATCATACGTTCGACAGTTACGACCATTCCAAGCAACACATGCACATGGCTGGGGCAATTATATAGCTTGTGTAGAAATCCCATTCGACCCTGAACGTTGAGGATGTTGATGATGATGTGTATCCCTCTAATTGGCAAATCCTTTCATTAAAACTTTGATTTGTAGCCTTGAATTTGTAGCAATTTTTTAAATGGGCGAAAGAAAAAGAGTTTTGCGATTGTATTTTACGTGCCGGTTAGGGGCTGCAGGTAAACCGAGGTCACAGTTGGGAGATGCAATTGGGAATGGTAATGTTTCGAAATAATGAAGGCGATAATGCAGCTGGACAATCGTCATAAAAAAATAGGAAGAGGAAGTCCAAGTTCTCGACTACAATGAAGCCTTCACACTGCTTGGTATCTTCATCCAAATCCACCCCCCAATTTCTCACCTCCTGGTCCATGTTTAATATAGACAGGACACAGTTTATTATCCCCAACTTATTCTTTTTTCCGGTGTTCAATACAAAATGTGAATTCCATCTTTATTGTTTTGAACGAGAAGATTGAAATGCGTGAATTGCAAATTCATATGAACCTAAATATCTCCATGTCCACATTGCAGCACCTACTTACCATCATAAGGTATTCTAAAAGACAAGCAATATTCACGCTCCAATATCTTCTCGTCCCTAAGTCTGATCCAAGTTTCTTCATATCCATACATTTTTACGCACAAAAAAGATACTTATATCTATAGAAGAGACAAGCATTGTCTGAGGTCATAAATTCGCTTCGTCGTCTAGTTTGTGGTGGTGGTGCTGCTGCTCGCCACCGAGGTTCTACTCTTCCTTTTCTGCTGTTGGGGGATCTTTTATTTCTGAAGAAAATATGAACAACATTTGTCCTCAGTTCTCATTGTTGCTTTCTCCACCGGTAGGTATGCCATTATATTGGATGTAATAAGGCGTTCAAAGCGACATAAATGCTATTGAAAGGCAAACCGAATAATTGGGTCACACACTGTTGTTGATTACTCACGATTAAACTTTGGTTTCCAATTAACATCAAAAACAAAACTAAGTCGTTGTACTTCTCATTTGACGATTACCTAACTAGGTGACACCTAAAGCCCAGCGGAAATCAAAACCCCAAGTCAGGGAGTGACTACCATGCCGAGGACCGAATGGTCACAAGGGTTAAGATGTGGCCGTGAACGGTGAACTCTGGGTACCAAGCAACCCCCAGTTTCAACTAGCCCTGTCTCAGGAAAAAGGGGCTCCGCCAAGATCGACTTACTTTCCCTGATGAAACTGAGGTCATGCCAGCCAATTATCATCATCATCAACGGCGGAACAACCGGTATTCGGTCTAGGCCTGCCTTAATAAGGAACTCCAGACATCCCGGTTTTGCGCTGAGGTCCACCAACTCCATATCCCGAAAATCTGTCTGGCGTCCTGGCCTACGCCATCGCTCCATCTTAGGCAGGGTCTGCCTCGTCTTGTTTTTCCCTTATAGACTTTCCGGATGAGATCATCCTCATCCATACGGATTAAGTGACCCGCCCACCGTAACCTATTGAGCCGGATTTTGTCCACAACCAGACGGTCATGGTATCGCTCATAGATTTCGTCATTGTCTAGGCTATCGTCCATCCTCATGTAGGGGGCCAAAAATTCTTCGGAGGATTCTTCTCTCGAACGCGGCCAAGAGTTCGCAATTTTTCCTGCTAAGAACCCAAGTCTCCGAGGAATACATGATGACTGGCAAGATCATAGTCTTGTACAGTAAGAGCTTTGACCCTATGGTGAGACGTTTCGAGCGGAACAGTCTTTGTAAGCTGAAATAGGCTCTGTTGGCAACCAACAACCGTGCGTGGATTTCATCATCGTAGCTGTTATCGGTTGTGATTTTCGACCCTAGATAGGAGAAATTGTCAACGGTCTCAAAGTTGTATTCTCCAATCCTTATTCTTCTTCGTGTTTGACCAGTGCAGTTTGATGTTGTTGGTTGATTCGTCCTCGGTACTGACGTTGCCATCATATATTTTGTCTTGCCTTCATTGATGTGCAGCCCAAGATCTCGCGCCGTTCACCGCCTGATCGATCTGGATGAAAGCAGTTTGTACGTCTCGGGTGGTTCCTCCCAAGTTGGGTGGACTTGAAGAGGATCGTACCTCTTGCATTTACCTCAGCATCACGGATCACTTTCTCGAGGGCCAGGTTAAAGAGGACGCATGATAGGGCGTCCCCTTGTCGTAGACCGTTGTTGATGTCGAATGGTCTTGAGAGTAATCCTGCTGCTTTTATCTGGCCTCGCACATTAGTCAGGGTCAGCCTAGTCAGTCTTATTAATTTCGTCGGGATACCGAAATTCTCTCATGGCCGTGTACAGTTTTACCCTGGCTATGCTATCATAGGCGGCTTTAAAGTCGATGAACAGATGGTGCAAGTGTTGTCCATATTCCAACAGTTTTTCCATCGCTTGCCGCACAGAGAAAATCTGATCTGTTGCTGATTTGCCTGGAGTGAAGCCTCTTAGGTATGGGCCAATGATGTTCTGGGCGTATGGGGCTATCCGGCCTAGCAAGATAGCGGAGAATATCTTATAGATGGTACTCAGCAACGTGATACCTATATAATTGCTGCACTGTGTGATAACTCCCTTTTTATGTATGAGACAGATAATGCCTCGTTGCCGATCGTCAGGCATTGATTCGCTGTCCCATACCTTGAGCACAAGTTGATGAACCACTTGGTGTAACTGTTCAGCCAATTATAAGAAATTAAAATACAAAAAACTATCTAAAACACAGAATTTAACTTTCGGTCGTGACGATCCAACCCCGAGTGAAGGGGGGCAACTCTAAGGTCATCGATGGCGAACCTGACACTAGACTCAGACTCTCCATTTGCTCAAGCGGGAACCAATCAGATTGGGACACAGTCCTAAACGGAACTGAACCAGCCCCCTTTTGTCAACACTCCCCAGACCCCGAGCTGCATTCGGAACCACCTGTGTGTGTGTATTTGGGAGAGAAGCTCAAGCTTCTGAGCACTCAGGCCTCAGCTGGTTTCGAATAATAGGAGAGACGCATATCACCTTGAATAATTTCAATTTTTTTCAAACATAGGTCCAGCTAGTGAAATTTGGTTTGTCAGAATGCCTACAATACTTCTACAAGTCTTCCTGCTTTTTCGACAGGATAAACTTTGCGGCACGCATGTTCGGTGCTAACAGGAAAAGATTGATGTGTTTAGCAGCATTTAGGCTCTGCCACCTGTCATTTTGGGAAGCTTTTTCCTAGTTTTTGACGACAGCCTTAGCCAATGCTACTGATACTCCAATTGTTGGTTCCAGTCCCGACATGAGGGAGAATGAACTCTCGTTTGCTAAAGCATCCGAGATTTCATTTCCCTCTACGCCACAGTGACCGGGCACCCAAAATAGTTCCACGTATTGAAACTAGGGATAGAGTTCAAATGGTTTCTGAATTCCTCTAGAATTGTCGAGGTGATCAAAGGACTACTCAGCGCCCGCAGTGCAGGCTGGCTATCACTGCAGATTGCAGTGCAACTGCCCTTCAACCACTCGTCAATCACCCAGCTTGCCGTCCTTAGGATCGCATATGCTTCAGCTTGAAAAACCATTGCATATTGTTCCAAAGGGAAAGCCCACTGCTCGTTTTTATTCAAGAGGTCGACCCTGGCTCCAGAATCCTGTTCTATTTTTGAGCTTTAGGTGTAGAAGACTTGCGTATATCTTCTACCAAACAGATGTATGGAGACCCGAGAATCGGAAGGCATTGTTAGAACTGGATTCGACTTGGGAAGGGACAGAATCCGAGAAAAACCGATTGGTAAACTCTAATCTTCTTACGAATGACCTACAACTCCTTCTATTAATTCTAAATCGTACACTTGCAAAGTGCTTTAAAAAAACTTGTCCTTTTAGCCAAAGCAGATGCGGTAAACCAATTCCCTGGTAGTATCAGGAACTGCAAGAACTTAGGAAACCAACCAGACCACTTCTGAATCGTGATTATAAAAGCAATAAGAATTAAGGTTGGCTAAACTACAGGAACTCGTATGGTGAATATAGGAAATTTTTAAACAGTTCGAAACGAAATTCCCTTTGATCATACTGTGAGGAACTGGAAGGCAAAAAAACCTTTCAAGGCTATGCAGTGTCCACAAAAGGGGCGGTCAAGCTGTTATTGGGTCGGTGGAGGATGCATAGAATTATAGGGTAAATAAACGGAGGCCTCCCGCCATTAATCTGATATTGTACGATGACCGTAACTAAGCCCTGGGAACAGAACTGCCTCAGCGTGGTTGCCTCTAACCGTCCTGTCATTAGGACACAAACAATCGGTCTTACGGATCTTCCATCATAGAAAATCCTAGCTGCCTCTACAGATTCAAAGCCACGGACTCCACTAAATCGAACCGATGGCTCTTGCACCGGAAAAATGTAGAGGCAGTCCTGCAGCTTCATCAGCCTTGTTGCCAGCAGATAGGAGGAGGCGTTGGCATGCTGCAGGTTAATTTGACCAATCCTTATGTTTTTAGACATAAACTTGGTCTAATGTGTAATGGAAAACATGCCATCCTTGAAGGAAACTCCCATGGCAGCAGTCAGAACTGGGGCTGCAACTTGCACATACGTCCTCTTTTCTCCCGATCTCGTGTCCGTATTCCTATGGGAGGAACCAGCTTCATTAAGATGTCTCTGATGATTTGATAACGTCCCGGCACACCGGTCCTAATCCTCGCGTGGATGTAAGCCCTGGTGCGGAGCACAATTAAGCATTGTCCACCATGGACGTGTTGGTTTTACGCTTCTTGCGCACATTATTCCTGGCAGAAAAGTCTGGTGCGCCCAGTATGGATCTCACCACAGTTTATTCCCACCTTCCGCCGAAAATTCCGCTTCCTTGCGTTCGATTTCTCTAGATATCGCTGCACCTAGTGGTACAGCCACATCCATGTCCTCATTCACAAGATGCTTCATCTTCCTTCGCAGTGCCTTTTTCTCAGCTTGGGGCTTTTTATGTTCGCGGTGCTCAGACCGCTTGGATCCATTTCCACATACCGGCATTAAACCAGTAGCGTCCACGTCACCACCTTCCCTTTCTTCCGCTCCTCCTAGTAAAGGTGAAGAAGAAGTTTCTGGCAGGAAGCAGGATTCAGCCTGCAGTCCGCCCTCTTTAGTGGCCGAAGTTCACTTCTGCCGAACTTTCCTCTTCCGGTTGCGGGTAGATCTGGGCATAGAACCGCGGACGGGTATATTTATTTATAACACCACAGCCAGGCGAACACACAAAAATTTGCTAAGAGGGCGGGGGTAGGTTTAAACTATTTGAGACGCCTTTTCCGGTTATTGACGAGTTCGACGGACACCACGCACATTGTCTTATTTGCAGCGTGTCCGACGGACACACTCACTTGTTGGACGGGTTACGGAGCGGGTGGCAAGTATCTCTTCGCCACACTCTGATTGAACACAACTTTTTCTCTTCTTCTTCTTCAGTCTATGATTCGTTCAGAAGCGGGGTCGGGTCGTTTTGAAGGATACCGCCATTTTGCTCTATCAAAGACTTGACCTGGATGTAGTCACCGTCGCAGCATATCAAGCCACCGTTGCTTCGGCCGCCCGTTTGGTCTTTTTCCATCTACCTCGATGTCTCGAGTCTCCCGCGCATAAAAACGGGACAAATTGTACCAACTGGAACTCTAGGTTGGGGGTTGGGTAGGGCTAACAAATCTACACGGAAAACTGAAGTTACGAAGCCACAAAAGGAATATCGTACTGAATGAATTTTACAACAACGAACGACTCATGAAACGTAGGGCTCTTGTACACATCGAATGCTACCCAGCAGCTAGCCGATGTCCTGTCCCAATATAGAGATGATCTAACATCGTTATAAGGGATGCATACATAGGGTCAGATTTCCCGCGGAAGAGCCCCTACATCCTATATTCTAGCCATCCAGTATGTGTTCGGAGTTGTGAGGCTGAGATGTAGCGATGGCGTAAGCTAGGATGCCAGGCAGCTTTTAGGCACATAGAATTGGTGGACCTCAGTACAAAACCGGGATGTCAGGAGTTCCTTATTAAGGCTGACCTAGACCGGATACCAGTCGTTACTCCGTTGATGATGATGATAATGATATCCTCACTTTGGATGTGATCATGACATGTTATACCACTGCTCCAACGTAACATCTTCGTCTCCATTACTGCGAAGTGTCGTTCATTGTCTTTTATAGTTGGTCAACACTCAGAGCCATAGTGGACGACAGAACGGACGTCAATTTTGTTTTTAACGGAATTGAATGCATTTTCTTGGTGAGACGGTCGCAGGACTATAGTGAAGCAACTCCAACGTATGTTTGAAGTATTATAATGCGATTCAAGGACCACTTCTTGTGAGAGCGGACGCATCAAACAGGGTGCTTCTGGCGGTAATGTATTCCAGACCGGTAGCGGTACACTAGGGGAAATCTTATGGTTTGTAAACGAATTAAGAATATTCTGTTAGGTAGTGGCGTTGAGTACAGTGCATCAATTATTGGGAAAGTCAGTGAGCTTTCCCATCTTATACCTCCCTAATGGATTGGATGGAATTGGCAAAGCGTTCATTATAGCCCTTCGCTGAAATATTTAATGATAAAAGGACGAAAAGCTGATTTATTGGGAAAGAGCATTCTTTAAGACTGTTAGCTAATTAAAACCAAAACTCCGCCATGCTATTAACAGTATGCTGATAGTATGCTGGTCCCAAGCCCAGGAAAAGGAGGAGGGTTTGACGCAACGTACTCTGTAAAGAGATAAATAGAGTATAGATTGAGTTATTCTACTATGCTAAATCCTACCTGATCTCTCTTGGTGGCAGGCCCCGCGACAGGTCGACCAAGAAAATGCATACAATGTCGTTACAAACATGATGCTCGGATTGAGTCACAAGCCTCCGAGAAATGCTAGGGCGTCCACCTCAGTCGACGCGGCAGGACGGGCCCCGGTCCGCAATAAACAAGAGCAAAGCTCGCTGCTGGCAAGATCTGGTCGACGAGGTGAATGGGGATCCGTGGGGACTCGGTTACAAACTGGTAACCCGAAAAATCGGGGCTCTGCGGAAACCCTGTTCACTTAAGGCCGAGCAGATGGACCGCATTGTGAGGGCACTCTTCCCTGCACACCCCGTATGGGATGGTGACGTCGGCGCGGAGAGCGCAGAGGACTGTCCAGTTTTCTCTGTAAAAGAGTTGGAACAGGCAGTCGTCTCTATGAAAAACAAGAAGGCGCCAGGACCCGATGGTATTCCAGCAGAGAAACACAAACTGGTATTCCAACACCGGCCAGACCTACTGCTCGGCGCATTCAACGCTTGCCTGAAAGAGGGCATTTTCCCTGCTCGTTGGAAAGTTGCGATGCTTGCGCTGATCCCTAAAGGGAAAGGCGATCCCGAACTGCCGTTTTCATACCGCCTACTATGTATGCTTGATACTACTGGGAAATTGCTCGAAAAGCTCATCAGAAATAGACTCGCTGAAGCGATACGCGCTGCCGGAGATTTATCTCCCCCGCAGTTTGGTTTTAGGGCAGGGAGATCGACAATTGATGCTGTCATGCAGGTCGTGGACGCCGTTCGACGAGCAGAGGCACATAGCCGCCTTACTCGACGGGTAGTGCTCCTCGTAACGCTTGATGTCAGAAACGCCTTCAATTCCGTAAGATGGAAAGACATTCTAGGGACCCTAGACAATACCTTCAACGTGCCGAACTATCTCTTACGGATTTTGAGGGACTATCTGAGGAACCGCTCCCTGCTCTATGAAACACTAGAGGGTCAAAGGTGGATGGAGGTCACGTCGGGGGTAGCACAGGGATCCATCCTAGGGCCGGACCTTTGCAACGCTACCTATGACAGTCTGCTTAAACTCGACATGCTAGAAGAGTCGCGCCTGGTCGGCTACGCAGTTGATGTCGCAGCGCTTGTTGCTGGACGCACTATCGAACAGGCGCAAAGCAGACTCGGCATATTGATGCGACGGGTAAGCGGATGGATGACCACTCATGGTTTCAACCTTGCACTGGAGAAAACCGAAGTAGTCATCCTGACTAAAAAGAGAACTCCGACCCTGCGTCCCATATCGTTCGGCGAGTCGATAATCGAGTCAAAATCAGCGGTAAAGTACCTCGGGTTGACTCTTGACTCAAAGATGAGCTTTTCTGAGCAAATCCAAGCAGCAGCGAACAAGGCTGCGGCTGGAGTTTCGGCGTTAAGTAGGCTAATGGCAAACATTGGGGTCCTACGTCTAGTAGGCGACGTCTCCTGATGAGCTCAACGCAGTCTACCCTGCTCTACAGTGCAGAGGTATGGGCTGGCGCTCTTAACAAGGAGATATATCGTAGACGCCTCGCGCAAATACAGAGACGGGGAGCTTTACGGGTTGCGTCTGCGTACCGCACTGTCTCTGAACCGGTCGTGATGGTGATCGCGGGAGTTATCCCCGTTGCCCTTCTTGCTAGGGAGCGTCAGGCCATATACAAGCGCAAGGGAGGTGGTTGCTCGCGAAGAACGGCAACACACTCTAGACGAGTGGCAGCTCTCTTGGCAAAATGAAACTAGAGGCAGATGGACTGCGCGGCTCATCGGCAACTTAGGTGCGTGGCTGAATCGGAAGCATGATGAGACTGACTATTTCCTTACCCAATTTTTAAGTGGGCATGGAGGTTGTCAGTCTTACCTGCACAAGATTGGAAAGGCGCGTTCTCCGCATTGTGTGTTTTGCAATGGAGTTGTGGACGATGCCCACCACATTTTCTTTTCTTGTGGAAGGTGGGATGGAGTTCGTCAGCAGCTCTATTTAAACACAGGGGATCTCTCTCCAGATAACATTGTGGAAGAGATGCTGAGGACTGCTGACAGGTGGAACCGTGTTGCCTATTACGTTTGGGCCCTTCTCGTTGCTAAGAATATAGAACTCGACCGGTGGAGGAGCCGGATGGCAGGGGGCTCCTTGAACTGACAGTTCCCTTCCTCCTCTCCCCTCCCGTTGGTGAAAGGAATTGCCAAATTTGAAGGCTCCGCAAGGCGGGAAACTTCGGGGGCTGGCCCGAAGTAATGTGACAAATGGTTCCAGGCTAGCTCTTTGACGATGGGGAGGTGTTTAGTTGGTCGTCCGACTACGCACCGAATCGGGAGTCCAACACTGTGTGCGTAAATGCATTCACCTACCCTACCCAAAAAAAAAAAGAAAGGAAGCGCCCTCTCACCACTCCTCTTTGTTCTTGTTATGGACACCGTCACACGGGATATCCAACGTCCAGCGCCCTACACACTGCTTTATGCAGATGATGTTTTCCTAGCATGTGGTAGCAAAAATGATCTCGAGCAACTTGTTCAAAAATGGAGTGATCGCCTCATGCAACACGTCGCCTCATGCAACACGGTCTCAGATTAAATTTAAACAAAACTGAATTTTTGACGACCGATCCCCATGAAACAGGTTGAGTCACTGTCAGTGGCAGTGGTCTGCCTAGAACTGAGCGATTTAAACACCTCGGGACAACGCTATCAGCCAATGGAGAACTGCGTTATGAAATTGCTTCACGCATTAACGCAACCTGGATGAAGTGGCGTTCCACAACTGGAGTTCGTTGTGATCGACGTATCAATGAACGTCTCAAATTTAAAATTTACCGCAATGTAGTCCGTCCAGTCACTTTCTATGGTTCTGAGTGTTGGCCGACTATAAAAGACAATGAACGGCGTCTTGCGGTAATGGAGACGAAGATGCTACGTTGGACTAGTGGCGTCACACGTTTAGATCACATCCGAAATGAGGATATCCGCGATCGTTATGGGGTTGCACCAAAAGGAAGACCTAAACAACGGTGGCTTGATACGCTAGATGGGGATTTGAAAGCCTAGAGATTGCACCCAGATCAGGCATTCGATGGAGCCAAATGGCGAAGCCGATCACGACGAGCCGACCCCGCTTATGAACGGGACAAAGGCTGAAGAAAAAAGAAAAAAGCTAATCAAAACCAACGCCTCGAAGATAAACACCTAAAAATTCACCACTTTAGGAAGTGAAAGATTGTTCATACCTCCCGTAGGGTATGGAGATTCTTAGCAGCAAAATGACCTGAAAAACTCTAAATAAGTGGATGGAATTCATAAGTTTTTTGACCAACGCTTGTTTCGCTCGAACTTTCTATTCCCGGCCCTCAAGAAAATTACGGACCCGGGGAGAATCCTCGCCTCCCCCTCCGTTCCATCCCCTTCCCGCCAGGCCTGGGAACACTCAATAATATCCATAAAGTCATCTAGTACTCTCAGATAAAATACGCATAGGTCGTTTTGTCCCAACCCTGGATATATGTAGATGAATACATGTACATATTTTAATTCCTTATAAAATGGAATTTTATCTTGTTGTGTTATCCTTTTTTGTAACACTTTTGTACATTTAAGGTTTAAATCTTGCACAGAAGACGCATTGTTACAGATCACCTTGGGGCCGACTGGTCGGCCAGTCTATATTGGCATCGTTATCCTGGCACATGCATCGTAAATACGTTGGCAGACATAGTGTACATGGGCTTGTAATCAGAGTTTGCAATAAAGTAAAAACAGTACCGCTGGGGAACCATTGTATATAATGTGTTTACCGGCAAAAGCAAGTAAGATGTGAAGACAATCGGATGGCAGTTATGTATAGGTCGAAAATCCCGGTAAAGACAATAAAAGAACGGCAGAAGGGCCAGGGAAATCCAAGACACTGGACCACGATATTTTCAAATTGAAGGAAAGAAATTTATTATTAAATATATCTACGTATGCAGCCCCATATTAAAAAGTAATCAACAACAACTACACGGTTCCATAAGAACAACCATAACCAGGCAAAAGAAAATATCACTTAGGAATAAGGAGGAGGAAAGGCTACCACACTAATCGGGAACCTCGACTTAGCTCGCCAGGGTGTTAAAGAGGTCGTTATTCGACTCTCTGAATGTGGTCTTGTTGGGTCTGTCGGCTTCTTCTACATTTTTGAATTGAATCGATGAGGGAGAGACCCTGGTCTTGGACGACCTGTTGGCTCTGACTTCAATGTCCGCAATGAATTCTTTCTTTTATGATATTATACATAGCATTATGGAAGTGTGCACCGCTGTTACTGACACCCAACCACACTACCGCCGACACACTCTGAGCCGTCCCCGTCGGAGTTAATGTGTTAAGGAATGTGTTAAATTTTGACATTTTTATATGTTTTTGATAAAAGGTAGCGTATCAATATTTATTCATTTAGTTTTTTTAACCCCCCCCACGCATTATACATTCGATAATGTTGGGTTCGTATTTTCAAAGATAGTTTTCTTTCAAGATTGAGTGAAATGTTGGTTTCCCTCTGTGGTTTTGTGGATTGTGAAAAAAAAGGGAATTTCCAGTGAAATCGATTTGGTAACTATTTGTTTTATGGGTGTCTGCCTGTGTCTGATTGTTTTCGTTTATGGTTAATTTGGTTTGGTATGTCAAAAGAAGTGACTATTCCGCAGGACCGTGCAGTGAGGATCTGAAGGCTCTCTTTTGAAACAAACATTTATTATCTGACTCCAACAAAATCGCGATTTTCCAACCAATTTCAGATTTTTAGAAACTGATTTCAACATTTTGCAACTCAATTTCAGAATTTTCCATTTCAAATTCGGAACTTTCCATTCCAAAATCAAAATTTTCCAATTCAAATTCAGATTTTTTTCAATCATCATCAATGGCGCAACAACCGGTATCCGGTCTAGTCCTGCCTTAATAAGGAACTCCAGACATCCCGGTTTTGGGCCGAGGTCCACCAATTCGATATCCCTAAAAGCTATCTGGCGTCCTGACCTACACCATCGCTCCATCTTAGGCAGGGTCTGCCTCGTCTTCTTTTTCTACCATAGATATTGCCCCTATAAACTTTCCGGACTGGATCATCCGCATCCATACGGATTAAGTGACCCGCCCACCGAAACCTATTGAGCCGGATTTTATTCACAACCTTCATGGTATCGCTCATAGATTTCGTCATTATATAGGCTACGGAATTGTCCATCCTCATGTAGGTGGCCGAAAATTCTTCGGAGGATTCTTCTCTCGAACGCGGCCAAGACTTCACAATTTTTCTTGCTAAGAACCCAAGTTTCCGAGGAATATATGAGGACTGGCAGGATCATAGTCTTGTAGAGTAGGAGAGTGAGACGTTCCGAGCGGAACAGTCTTTTTAAACTGAAATAGGCTCTGTTGGCTGACAACAACCGTGCGCGGATTTCATCATCGTAGCTCTTATCGGTTGTCATTTTCGACCCTAGATAGGAGAAATTGTCAATGGTCTCAAAGTTGTATTCTCCTATCCTTATTCTTCCCGTTTGACCAGTGCGGTTTGATGTTGTTGGTTGATTCGTCTTCGGTGCTGACGTTGCCACCATATATTTTGTCTTGCCTTCATTGATGTGCAGCCCGAGATCTCGCGCCAATCGCCGCCAGCTCGATCTGGATGAAGGCAGTTTGTACGTCTCAGGTGGTTCACCTCCCCCAATCCAGGGTGTCATGCGAACCGTGCCCATTGAATAGTTTGCAGTCGGGGGTAACTGACTGTATTCGAACGGAGCCTCACTGATACCTGGTCGCCTCAGTGAGTAAGTTAGATCTTACCGTGCTACGGGGGGCTATGGCACGGCGGACCTCTTAACCCCCATACTCGTGGGAATCAAATGAGTACAAAACTAGAAAAGAAAAGAAAAACCAAAAAAACGGGGCCTCGTACCGCACCAAAACTGGTTAATCAGGCGGAGGCACGTCTCCGAATTACTGAAAGCCAGGTGACTACACCCAAGAAGGGAGAAGTTGGGACGTCAAGCAGTGGATCCAAGGTGAGCATTGGTATACTGCGTGGAATACAGCCAACGAACACCACTGCTCAAAGAGCAGGGACCAGCAAAAGCACCGAAGAGATAAATATAACAGACGTCAGGAAAGAGACAGGTCTCAGTGGTACCTGCGCTATCTGAAGGAAGGCCTGCAACCAGAAGAGGCCCTTAAGAAGGCTCAGGACAGACCTAAGCCATCTCTACCGGAGCCGAGAAAGCGGAGAGCAGCAGAGATCAGCCCGCATGAAGGGAATGCTCCCAAAAAACCCAGACCTGAACCCACGGGAGGAGAAAACCCGGGCAGGTCAGGAGTGAAGGCAGGACCCAGGAAGCCCGGCATTAGCTATGCTAGTGCGGTCAAGGGCATTCGACTGGCCATACTACCAAAAAGGTTTCCCGAGCAAATACTCACCCGGGAGGAACAGGAAATCATTGAGGAACTTGTCGTCAAGCAGATGATCAAGGGTGTTCACCGGGATACGCTTTCGACCAGGCCTTATACTGGTGGACTGCGCGACGGAAGGTACCGCAGAATGGGTTAGAACCATAATTCTTAGATTGCCAGGCTGGGAAGGGGTGGAACTGTGAACATGTGCTGGAGATGATATACCAGGAGCCCACATGGTGACAGTTTTTCTCCCAAAGGCCGCGGCAATAGAAACAGAAGACCTTATGAGACTCCTAATTGCTCAGAACGAAGAGCTCCATACTCGACTATGGAGAGTCTTCAGAAGCAAGGTGGAGGGAAAGGGTAAACTCCTCACGATCGGGGTAGATGACCGATCCCTAGAGGCAATTAAACGTCGGAGTTGTCATATCAACTACCGATGGGGCAACATACCCGTGCATGTGCACAAGGAAAAGCCAAGGAAAGAGACCTCGGACTAGGCATCGAGTGGAAAACTTACCGAGGTCCCTGAAGAAGTCGCGGAAGCCATAGAGGCGGAAAGAACGGGATCAACCAGGTAAATAGACCTGCTTCCCAGTGAAGAGCAGAAGCTGGACGACCTAGAACTAGGACTCCTAGGGCTCGGGGTGGACAGCGACGCGCAGGAAAGCGCCATGTCGGAGGAGGAGGGTGACACTCCGACAGTGGAGAAGAGCTCCAAACAATAACGGAGTCAATGGCCAGCACTAGGATAGTCCAGATAATCCTCCACCATGCGAGAGCTGCATCTGCAGTGATTGCAAGGGCAAATTCCAAGGAGAACATTGGAGTAGTGCTGGCTCAGGAGCCCTGGGTGTACCGGGGGCAGATTCGCGGTCTGCAAGGAAGAGACATGCAGGTAATTTGGGACTCCTCTTGTGAAAAACCAAGAGCTTGCATAATTTTCAAACGTAATTTAAAATACATATGTCTTTCAGAGTTCTTAACCGGGGACCTTGTGGCTATCCAAGTCTCATTGGAAGCCGGGAGGAGCACTCGAGAGGTAGTTGTAGCATCGGGATACTTCCCAGGAGACGAGAGCTGGGCTCCACCGGAACAAATCGCAAAGCTGACGGAGTATTGCGAGGAGAGGGCGTTACCACTTCTTCTCAGCTGCGATGCCAACGCCCACCACGAAGTGTGGGGAAGCAGTGACACTAATCGTAGAGGTGAGTACCTTCTCGAATTTATTCTGAGTAATAAGTTAGAAATATACAACGTAGGGAACACTCCAACATTTGTGACCAGCACCAGACAAGAGGTACTAGATATAACTCTAGGAAATACCCTAATGAACGGATATGAGGCCAGCTGTCCGGCCAAGACAGTCAAGTCATCAAGGGATGTACCATGGTGGAACAGGAACCTAGCCAGAATGAGAACGGAGGTACGAAAACTCTTTAACCGGGCAAAACAAACCGGGGACTGGCGGAGATATAAAAATGCACTGACTGCGTATAGCAACGCCATCAGGGAAGCAAAACGGAACAGCTTTAGGGAATTCTGTGAAGGGATTGAACAGATCACAGAAGCAACCAGGCTGTACAAGGCTGTAGCCAAAGACGGGGGAATATCCTCTGTCTGCTTGAAAAAGGAAGATCGGACATTCACCGAGAATGAGGAGGACAGGGTACACCTGCTTCTCAGAACTCATTTCCCCGGGGTCCTACCCCTCGGCGGCAGGCGACAATAATCTGCTTGACACCCCAACAACGAATAAAAAGGGAAGGAAAGAGAGCTGGAAACTAGCAAAAGAGGTATGCTCAGAAGCTAGGTTAAGATGGGCAGTGGGAACGTTTCAACCAATGAAATCTCCCGGAGCAGATGGCGTTTTCCCAGCACTTATCCAGAGAGGCCTAGGAATTATCTTAGAGTCTCTTCTGAGGGTGGTAAGGGGGAGCATAGCACTGGGTTACATACCCAGGGCATGGAGACGGGCAAAAGTGGTCTTTATTCCGAAGGCGGGTAAAAAGGATCCTTTTCACCCTAAACCTTTCAGACCAATCTGCCTAACATCGTGCGTACTCAAAACGGTGGAGAAGGTCATAGACAACTATATTAGAACTAACGTTCTAAAGCGTAATCCCTTACATCACTGTCAACACGCTTACCGGGCAGGAAGGTCAACTGAAACTGTTCTGTATCAGCTGACAGAGGTACTACGGGACGCCATAGAAACAAAAGAAATTGCACTGTGCGCGTTTTTGGATATCGAAGGAGCATTCGACAACACATCGCACACAGAGATACAGGATGCCCTGAGCCGCAAAGGAGTGGGAAACACCCTGGCACTCTGGATGGGCAAAATGCTAGAAAGCAGACAAATAAAGGTACAAACAGGTACAAATTCTATTATCATGAACACCACTCAAGGCTGTCCACAGGGTGGAGTACTATCGCCGCTGATGTGGAGTATGGTAGTGGATGAACTCCTGGACGAGTTAACTAATACTGGAATACAAGTCCAGGGCTATGCGGACGACATTGTTCTAATCTGTAGGGGCAAATATGAAGATACCCTATGTGATAGAATCCAAACTGGATTAAGGGTTACTAGTCCCTGGTGCAGGAAGGTGGGACTGCGGATCAACCCAACCAAAACCACCATAGTACCATTGACTAGGAGGCGTAAGCTGGATCACCTGAAAGCCATAACATTACATGATATGGAGGTGAAACGAGAAATAGAGGTCAAATATTTGGGAATCACGCTAGACCAAGAATTACTCAGGAAGACACATGTC
Source organism: Hermetia illucens (assembly GCF_905115235.1). Lineage (NCBI taxonomy): Eukaryota > Metazoa > Arthropoda > Insecta > Diptera > Stratiomyidae > Hermetia > Hermetia illucens. Next base: position 6,126,303 of record NC_051855.1, on the reverse strand, counting down.
AGAAACCCTTGTCGAAAAGCCACGAGGGCTCTGATGACTTGCAGATCCATAGCAGGGAAAAATGGGGTTGCAGCCCGATGATACTACTTTGGACATATACTGCAATAGTAAGGCCAATGATTACCTATGGAGCGGTAATCTGGGCAGAAAGAACCGAACTCAGCACACAAGCCAGGGAATTACATAAGCTCCAAAGGCTGGCTTGCGTGTGTATCAGTGGGGCAATGAGGACATGCCCAATGGCATCCCTGGAGGTCCTTCTGGGATTAACCCCTCTCCATCCGCACGTACAGATGCAGGCAAGGAGAACAATATTCAGGATGGCCGGTAGTATGAGTGAGGCGGGGACTTGCCTAAATCGAAGGAAGATTGATATCCTTTCTAGGCGATATCCCGAATTACTGATACCGAGGGACAACATGACAACGAGGTTTCACTTCGATAAGAAGTTTGAAACACGTTGGAGTAACAAGGCAAACTGGGAGAGCATGGCTACGACATACGGCTTAAACCAGCAACTGATTACTTGGTACACTAACGGATCTCTCACAGCAGAGGGAGCGGGTGCCGGTGTCATTGGTCCAAGGAAAATGTACTTTGAGCCAATGGGCAGGTACACTAGCATATTCCAGACGGAAATTTACTCCATAGACAAATGTGCCTCCTTTAATCTGGAAAGGAACTACAGGGGACAGAACATAACTATTCTCACCGATAGCCAAGCAGCGATCAAGGCACTTAGGTCCAACCAGGTGACCTCTAAACTGGTATGGGAATGCCTTGAGAGACTGAATACACTCGGCTCGTCCAACAAGGTCTGGATACTTTGGGTTCCAGGCCATGCTGGGTTGGAAGGCAACGAGGCAGCGGATGAACTAGCCAAGAAGGGAGCAGGTATGCCTTTACACGGGCCAGAACCCTTCTGTGGAATCGGAAACGGTTTCATGGCTATGAATCTAAGAAACGAAGAGAAACGGTTGAGGAACTATATTGGGCGGTCCTACCAGGGATGGAGCAGTCCAGGGTGCTTTTTGGGGGATACGAACCCATGCGCACAAAGGATTGCTTAAACCTCACCAAAAAGAACCTCCGAATCATAGTGGGAATTCTCACTGGTCATTGTCGGCTGAACTATCACCTAGGGAAGCTAGGGATATCTACGGACACTGCCTGCAGGTTCTGTGAGGAGGAGGACGAAACCTCTATGCACGTCCTGGGACAGTGTCCGGAACTTGTGCAAAGTAGGTCGATACATCTGGAAGAACACTTAATACCAGATGCAAAGCTGAAACTTCTGGAAGTGGGGAACATACTAAAGTTCCTAACGGTTACAGGCCTGCTTGAGATACTATGATTAACAGGTACACTATAACCAGTAAAAGGGGCACAATAGTTCTTCAAGGACGCGGTGCGACTTTCCCTTAACAGAATAATAATAATAATAGGCGGCTTTAAAGTCGATGAATGGATGGTGCAACTGTTGTCCATATTCCAACAGTTTTTCCGTCGCTAGCCGCATAAAGAAAATCTGATCTGTTGCTGATTTGCCTGGAGTGAAGCCTCTTTGGTATGGGCCAATGATGTTCTGGGCGTATGGGGCTAGAGGAGAATATCTTATAGATGGTGCTCAGCAACGTGATACCTCTATAATTGCAGCACTGTGTGATATCTCCCTTTTTATGTATGAGACAGATAATGCCTCGTTGCCAATCGTCAGGCATTGATTCGCTGTCCCATACCTTGAGCACAAGTTGATGAACCACTTGGTGTAACTGGTCGCCTCCATATTTAACCAATTCGGCTGTAATTCCATCGGCTCCTGGCGACTTATGATTTTTTAGCCGATGAATTGCACGGACTGTTTCTTCTAAACTTGGTGGTGACAGTATTTGCCCATCGTCTTCAGTTGGGGGGACCTCCAACTCGCCGATGTTCAGTAGCTCATCAAAGTACTCAACCCATCGCTCTAATATGCCCATTCTGTCGGAAACCAGAATTTTTTCAATGCTCTACAATAACCACTAGATAAGGATGCGGTTTATGCAGTGAGAGAAATTTTAGCTGCCAACAATTGGAGGGGTTGAATTTTCGATGAAATGAAATCAGTCTGGCTAAGTGTTTATTAGCGGGACACTCAATTTCTTCCAGTATTATCTCTCTGGAGATCAACGTTGCAGAAATACTAAGAAGCACCGGATATACATCTCAGAATTTTAGATTGGGCTGTCAACTCGACAAAGGCCAATGATGATCCTTGTCCATGTCTAGCCATGCATAACCATTAGACAATCGTCGTGTGTAGGAGCCCTTGGAATTCACCGCTGTTGGTGACTTCGAAAAAATCTAAGCCTAATAGAAAAAAATGGCGAATAGTAGTCGATTCCAAAAAACGCAATAAGAAGACTATTGGGGAATCCCTTCCCCTGCTGTATTCGAAAGATTGAGAGGAACTAACTTGAAAACCTGAGAAATCTAAACTCCTGAGCAAGGAAGTAATGTACCTAGCACATGTCTGAAGGAGCACGATAGGATCGCAGGTTAGTACAATCTTCGTTAAAGAGGGTATCAGACACCACGAAGAACAGAAAATTGAAGATGAAAAAATTCAGCGGTTATGAAAATGTTCTCAATATACTATCCGCCCCGATCCAGTGTTAAAAAAGAAGATTTCGCTCGACTCTTCTAGTTCATTGAAAGCTCCTTCGTTTTAGGAGATAACTTCTTTTTCTTCAGCCTTTGTCCCGTTCACAAGCGGGGTCGGCTCGTCGTGATCGGCTTCGCCATTTGGCTCTATCGAATGCCTGATCTGGGTGCAATCTTGAGGCTTTCAAATCCCCATCCAGCGTATCAAGCCACCGTTGCTTAGGTCTGCCTTTTGGTCGTTTACCATCGACTTCGATGTTCAGACCAATCTTGGCAAGTGAATTCTCGTTTGCATGAATTGCGTGACCATACCATCGAAGACGCCTCTCTCGCAACTTTTCCACGATCGGTGCAACCCCATAACGATCGCGGATATCCTCATTTCGGATGTGATCTAAACGTGTGACGCCACTAGTCCAACGTAGCATCTTCGTCTCCATTACCGCGAGACGCCGTTCATTGTCTTTTATGGTCGGCCAACACTCAGAACCATAGAGAGCGACTGGAAGGACGACATTGCGGTAAATTTTAGATTTGAGACGTTCGTTGATACGTCGATCACAAAGGACACCAGTTTTAGGAGATAACTTTTACGCAAAACATGGATTCTAGTGATCTAGGTTAACAACATAAAAAGGCAGAGCTTCATTTGGAGCTAGAAGAATACAAAAGTGCAATTTCCACTCCAGCGGTAAGCCTACATACTGGCCGACTGACATAACAAAAAAACCCGACGTCATTGATTCCTTCGTAACTAAGGAGATCTCAGACGAATACATCCATGTTGTCAATAATGAAAACATAATGCCCTGTCACTGTCGCTGGTCAGCGAAAAATTGAGGAGAAAAAAAAGACTAGCCTTTCAGACTGACTAATAGACAATTTGTGGTATTCAAAAAGTACATCCAAGAAAACGTTTTGCATACATGACCCAATCAACACTACTTATCAACTCGAGGAGGAGATTGATATGCTAATAATGAGGATACAACAGGTGACTTGGAAAAGCATTCCTGCTCAGCAAGGACTGAATAAAAAAGTATCCTTACTGACCTGCAGACAAACGTGGAGCTCGGAAACTATGACAAAGAACCGCATAATGGAAAAAAAACCCAAATAATTAATGCAGCTTTCAGACTAAAATACCTCCCTCGACAATGGAAAGTTGCCAAAGTTACAATGGTCCCCAAACCAGGGCAGGAGCCAAGTAGAGTCGAATCGTATCGACTCACAGTTCGCAGTTGGTAGCCCTGGATAACCACTAGTTAACGTGATGGTCAACTAACGTGAGCGGCGGCAACGACGGCCACCCGGCATGACATTGACTTATAATTTGACAAACGATTCAGAATAGGTTGGATATGAGGTGACAATTGTGGCATTCTGTTATATCAGTACAGGAGAGTGACATCTCGTAGAAACGGCTCTCAGATTAATGTCACAGCTGCCTCCGTCCCAATAATAACCTTGGCATGGCCCCAAGTACTTTCAAAGCTATGACGCCGTTAAGTTGGCAGTACAGACTCAGTTAAGATAGACTCTTGACTAGCGCCTAATCCCGGCTCTCATAAGGATTTGTGTTAACCCACGCGTGACCTACCTACTAGCATAGACAAACACAGTGATCATTTAAGGCGACTGCACTTTCTAGCTAGGATAGCTTCATGCAGCTGGTACCCTAATTAAAATGACAACAAAAACAGCAACAACAAACACGACGAGACAACGGCCAACGGCCGAAATTTTTAGAAGAAGCAACAATACACCACGCTCACCGCTTCTGGTAGCTAAATTGGGAGATTCCACCATACACTTCTTTGCAAGAAACATGAAGCTACGACGGCCACCTATTGAAATAGTAGAAAGGTCCACTGTTTCTACGGTGAAAGCAACTAGAAGAGGAAAAGGGAGTGACACCGTAGAGACTACGAGTCCTGGCGACTAAAAAGGAGAAACGCCATAGAATTTGAGTTCGGAAAAGGGGCCATGAAAAAGAATGGTAAACTCCGAGCTGCTTGGCACCCCTTTGTTGGGGAAAAAGGGTGATGGACTCCCCAATCAGAGTGAAATTCAAGTCATCTCCCCAAAAGAGGATGGGCTTCATGCGAAAGACAAAACTAGAGGAAGAAAGGCAACTCAAGAAGTGCGGGGTACTCCTACGAAAGTTGCTACCATCGTCCAGTAAAACATCTCCATGGATGTTAAAAAGGGCATAATGGAAATACTTGACCTTATTGCACGTCAACGAAACTCCTGGATAACAGCCGAAGAGGAGCTGAGGAAAAAGCACATCGCTAGTGCAACCACCAGCTCCACAAAACGCAGTGTCCTCAGCCCTACAGAGGGGGAACAAAAAATCGACAAAGAAAGCGAGGGGGGAAATATCAGGGATATGCCGACGGGGATGCAGCAGGAGGTGGTAACCAAGTGATGTGGTAACCAATCGGGCCAAGCAGCGTGAAAAATAGGAGAAAATTCACCAACAACAACCTAAGTTCAACAGCGACAGCAGTGGTCTACTGTACCAAAGTCGAAGCCGTCTAACAGCGTCAAAGAAAGAGAAGGAACAAATCACGGTCAGAGACCATTCTCATTAAGTCGATCGAAGGGAGATCTTTCGCCGAAGTTCATTAAGGAGTCCACAACAACGCCAAACTAAAAGACGATGGAGTAGATGTTAAATCCATCCGGTGGACTCGAATTGGTCATAGTAGAGTTTGGTCGAAGGCGGCAAAGAAGAGCACGTCCCGCGAGACAGTCCAGAGCATTCTAGGCACGAAAAGCGATCTGGATTGTCTCACATATCACATATCATATCATACATAAGAAGTGGAGGAGTCGATAAAAAGGGATTACCCAGATGTGACCAACCCTAAGGTGGGAGGTAGGTAGAAGTGGAGGAGTCGATAAAAAGGGATTACCCAGATGTGGCCAACCCTAAGGTGGGAGGTAGGTCTGTCAACTCTGTCTCTCTGAGAAGACAGCGAGTCAACTTCTCTATTGAGGAAAAATAAAGATCGGGTGAATTATTTGCACAATAAGGCGAAGGGCAGTTGCAACCAAGAAAGAAAAATCAACTTGTTGCTTCTCAGCGAACAGTACTAAGATAGGAGCTCACAATCATGGTATGCCGATATATCTGGGCGAGAGACCCGGTTAACTTGTGAGTGCGGGCTCATGGTCGAGGCGACGGCTTCCTTTACGTTCGTTGCGCGGAAATGACGTTTTTCAGCGTTTACCTCACACCGAACGAATCTATGCAAGTTTTTCAGAATAGGCTCCCCACCTTGGAGGCCGAGTTTGGAAGCACGGAAGGGAGAATTCTAGTCGAAGGAAACTTTGACGCAGGAGCGCTCGAATAGGACATACCTCATTCAGATTCTCGAGGCACATAGATTTGGAGATAGCCGCCAGGACAGGACTTATTGTCCTAAATACCGGTAGCACTCCGACATTCCGACGCCCAGGTTGTGAGGGCACTATCCTTGACGTAAATTTTGCTACCGGGTCTTTAGTGTCAGCGGTCTATAGGAAGGTGCTGGATTCATTCCTTTCCTTTCAAAGTGACGGTTCTTCCCAAGAGAGGTAAATCAACGATAAGAAATAGGTGCAGACAGAAGAACTGCAACTGAATCGCTGGTCCATTAAAAAATGTGCCTTATTACCGCAGCTTGTAATGCATCGGCTCCTAAGAGGAAACTGCATCACCTTGAGTAGCAAAAAAGAACTGCGGTACGAAGTCAACAGGGAGAAGACACGCTACTGGCAAGAGCAACAACGTAACACCAGAGAGCCATGAGGCCTGTTATCAAGAAGTAAATACTGAGGAATACCCACTCTTCACTGCAAAGGAACTACAAGAGGCGGTCCTGTCCATGAAGGACGAAAAGCATCAGGACCGAACGGTATTCCCAGCGAAGTGCAGAAACTTGTAAGTAAATACAAGCCGAATTTGCTACTGGACGCATTCAACGCATCTTTGACAGCAGGGTATTTTCTCTCCCATTGGAAAGTTGCGAGACTTATGCTGATAAGCAAGTGCAAAGGCTACCCAGAGTCGCCGTCAGCATATCATCCGCTCAGTATGTTGGACACAACGGGGAAGCTGCTTGATAAGCTTCTCATTCAAGCCACGACTGGCTGACGTAATATGTGCTGCGGGAGACTACTTAACAACACAATATGGTTTTATAGTGGGGCGATCCACAATTGATGACATTGAGGAGGTAGTCCAGACGGTAAAACTGGCTCAGGGGACAATCACCACTGTTGACGTGTTGTGCTCCTTGCGACCCTCAACGTAACAAACGCCTTTAATTCTGCGAGGTGGTGCGACATGCTTGAGACACTAGAAAATCGTTTTCATACTTCAGGCAACCTATTGTGGATGTTGAGGGACTATTTAAAGAGCCATGACCTACTCTACGAGACCCGGAAAGGACAACGCAGAATAAAGGTAACATCGGGAGCGGCTCAGGGATCTCTGCTTGGTCCTTTGGAACGCCTTATACCACAATCTTCTACCAATCGAGATAGGCGGATCATGTTGTGGCAGTGGTTACCGCACGCACGGTTGAGCAAGCTCAGCGTACATTGGCAATGGATGCCTGAGCATGGATTCTCCCTAACTCTGGAGAAAACTGAGGTCGTTATGTTGACCGAGGAGAGGGCTCCCACTGACCTCCATATTCAGGTTGGTGAAATCATGGTTTTGTCGAAGCCGGCGGTGAAGTAGAAACAGAATCGAGAGGTCGATAGGGTGCACATCTCATAAAAGACGTGCGGCCGTAGTTCCATAGCACGGTGAGGTTGACTATTACCTAACCCCGCTGCTCAGTGAACACGGGTATTTTCAATCTTGTCTGTATGTTATCGGGAAATAGCGGTCACCCGGCTGTATTTATTGTAAGGACGTGATGGATGATGCCTGCCATGCCTTTTTCTTCTGCTGAAGATAGGAACGCCATCGTCATCACCTTTCGACGGAAGGGTGTCTTGGGTCTCCAGGCACCATAATTGAGATCATGCTGCAGAGCGTAGACAGGTGGCACGTTACCCTCATGACATTCTTACAACGAAAAAGAGGGAAATAGATAGGAGAAACGCCAGGTTCACTTGATCTTATACCGCCCGGCCGAAAGCCTTATTACGTAGTAAATGGTATAAGACCACCGACACCAGCCAAATAAGGTAGTCCGACAATATCCAAAAAAATCCATTTCGATTTACCTATGTCGGAGCCCTCTTCCAATGGAGGCATGCACCAAAAAAAAATTGAATTTTTGGCCAGAAAAATCTAGGACTCTCTCCGGTTATCCTAATACCAACCGAACGAGGATCGTTCCATGATATCTCGTGTTCCTGATGTCAAACCATCAAAATTTTTGGCATTTCTTGAATCATCAACATCACTCCTTTCAATCGAGGTATACCCTCCTTCTCCGCTCAGTATCTGTGTGGATTTATGAAGGATCTGTTGAAAATTTGGTAGCGGTGGGTATGCTGTAAAACAATGCGCTAGCAGCGAGGGAAGAGGGTGGTTCCAGATGCATGCTGAAGACGTAACGTTTCTTCTTTTTCTGGAGTGTCAAGTCTTTCTCTTGACAGTTGCAATCTTCAACCCTTTTCGGTTTTGAAAATAAGCTTATTATTAAGGTCGGTCCAAGTATGTCATTGGAAGTCAGGTTCAATAAGGACACCATAAAATCTTTCATATTTGATGGGCCCAGCTTCCAATTTTCGATATGGTTTATCATTGTATCTTAAGAATAACCATTAAACCCTTCGATTTTTCTACTTGTTTCCTACTCAACTAATGGCCGCTAACCTTTACTGTACATGTGCTCGTATAATATCGCACTAAACAGGTCATCGAACAAATAAGACTTCATGATCCGTATTGTATCTTTTCGTTTTTCAGCTTTATAATCACTCATTTATGTTCATCATCAGATCCAATGTTCATATTCACATTCATGGGCACTTAGCTGCTCAGTATTTAAAGATTAGATATTATCCCTCTCACATTTTTTCAGATACTTCATTTTTTTCTTCTTCTAAGATTAAGTTATTTCATTTCGATACGTACTTATGGAATACGTAAATAGAACGTAATAACTTGCATTATTGGAAGCGTTCTTTGAAGGTTTTGTAGTGGTCAACGTCTTTAAGTTTGGCGTGAAACTTTTAATAATGTAATTTTAGAATATTGGCTCTGCTATTTTTATCCCTGGGGTTACCGATAAATAGTCCTTTATGGGGCCGATTTGGCCTTGAGTCATCACGTTACCAGTTTTCCGCATCTTGTGCACGACACGGCATCCCCTTGTCTTAGACCGTCATTGATACCCAATGGTCTCGAGAGTGACCTCGCACATTGGTCAGAATAAGCCTAGTCAGTCTTATTAACTTCGTCGGGATATATATATATTGTATATATCCCTTGGCTATGTTGCCCCTTGAAACTTTTAGGAGACATCCTGAGATGATTTCCAGGCTTCTCTGGAGTGGTGCTGGGGAAATGCCATCTACTCTGGGCGAATTTAGTAGCTTCCACCGTTGACTAGGACCCCGGGAAATGAGCTCTGAGAAGCAGGTGTGTCGTCACTTCCCTTTTTTTCTCCGTTCTCTCTGAAACATGAGGAATATGTCGCGCGAGAAATCCACGAAAGGCGCGGCACCAGTGCTGGCGGGAGTCGCGGTTAGCATGCCTTCCTTTTGGCGATGCAATCCGACTGCGTGGTTCAAACACTTGGGGGCGAAATTTATGCTAGCGGGTGTCACGGCGAACGCCACCCGGTTCAACCACGCCCACGCCCCCCCATCGGTCTTGACGAGGAGATCATTAGATTCATCACCGACGTGCTGGAGTATGACCGCTTGGAGGAGCAGCTGATTCGACGTCTTGCAGTAAGTGAGGAAGGAAAGCTTAATCACTTCCTGAATGAGCTGACGTTGACGATTTAGAGGCCGTTCGTCTCCGCAGATCACGTGCCCTACCCTCTTGTTGAAAATCATCCAGGGGTTATTCCCCCAGCAAGAGGAGAACACCGACACATTCCAACCACCTCTGAATGTGACGGCAATCCCGCCAGTCACCAGAGACGAGCTCCTGGAGATCTGCGGCAGAATATGAGACAATAAAGCACCGGGTCTGGACGGAGTACCGAATAAGGCCCTTAAGTTTGCCGTGAAATCCAGGCCGGACATGTTCGCTGAGTTGTTCGAAGCGTGCATGTCCCAGGGAATATTTCCAGCGGTATGGAAGCGGCAGAAGTTGGTGCTTCTGCCTAAGCCTGGTAAACCTCCAGGTGAACCATCCTCATACCGACCCATATGTCTTTTGGACACGGTGGGCAAAATGCTGGAGCGGGTAATCTATAATAGATTACTCCCGGTGGGTGAGAGCCAGATCAACCATTGATGCCATCAAATTGGTTACTGGCTTGGCCGAAGATGCAATCCACGGAAAGGGTAGTACCAGCAAATATTGCGTGGTAGTAACCCTGGACGTGAAAAATGCATTCAATTCGGCCAATTGGAATCTAATCCGAAAATCCCTAGCGAAGGTTGGTATTCCCGCCTATCTCGCCGCAATTGTCGATAGTTATTTAACTGAAAGGAGGCTCTGGTACGACACTGATGACGGACCGCAGGAGTACGTTGTTTCCGCGGGTGTCCCGCAGGGCTCCGTATTGGGCCCACTACTGTGGAACATCATGTACAACGATGTACTTAATCTTCCCCTTCCGGAGGAAGCCACAGTGGTGGGTTACGCTGACGACATTGCACTGGTTGTTGTCGCAAAGCATCTCGAAGATGCTGAGTTATACTCAAGCGAGGCAATCAGTGCTGTCAGATGCTGGTTAGAGAGCTCTGGTCTGACGCTTGCGGAGGGAAAAATGGAAGCGGTCCTCATCACGAAGCGCCGGAAGAGAAATTACGCCTGTGTTAGAGTCGGGCATCATATAATCACTTCCAAGCCGGCCATCAAATACTTGGGGGTGGTGATAGACAAGAAGCTCAGCTATAAGCAACACGTACAGTATGGTTGTGATAAATCATCCAAAGCTAGTATGGCCCTAGCGAGGATGATGCCGAACGTGGGAGGGCCACGGCATACCTCTAGGTTGCTTATAGCCAGGGTGGTGACCTCAATCATGCTCTATGCGACCCCAGTTTGGAGCGAGATGTTGCGGATGTCAGTTAACACTAGCAAACTGAATGCAGTCTACAGAGGACAGCTCTGAGGGTATGCTCTGCCTTCAGGACTGTCTCAGATGATGCAGCATTCGTCATCTCTGGAATGATGCCGATTGACATCTTGGCAGATGAGATGGCGAATATATACCATGCGAAGCCAATCTCTCCCTTATTGCAGACGAAGAAGGCTGAGAGGGAGAGATCCATAAATAGATGGCAAGAGTGGTGGGAACGCTCGGGAAAGGGTCGGTGGACTCACAGGCTCATTCCTGCCATCAAGGAGTGGTTGGAGAGACGACACGGTGAGATAAATTATAATCTCACCCAGTTTCTCACGGGACATGGAGGATATCTCCAATACCTTCACAGGTTTAAATTGGAGATCTAACCCGACTGTCCAAATTGCGATGGAGTCCCAGAGGACCCAGAGCATGTATTCTTCCACTGTCCGAGATTTGTGGAAGAAAGGAAGAACCTAGAGGAGACTCTAGGAGAGGTGCTGGTACCAGAAAATCTGGTGCCGAAAATGCTAGCACATCAAGAGAATTGGGATGCGGTCAACTCTATGATCGCATGAATTCAAGATAAATTGCGAAAGGCAGAGGAAAGGAGAAAAACGCGGTCACGTGCGCTGCGTATAGAAGAAATGGGATTAAGCTAGAGTGAGCTGACTCCGCCCCGGAGGGAGTCGGGGGTGGTTTTAGTGGGTAAAAATCCCACACGCTGGTGTGTCCAGACCGGTGTCTTTTGAAGATTTCCACCTCCTCGAAAAAAAAAAAAAAAAGCTAGCCGTACCCTCCGACAGTTGCTTCGTGAAATGAGGCAGTTGCGTGGGAACAAGGTTGGCTCTGGCTGCAACGACCCTGGAAGTGTTGGCTCGTAGTCGCGGAAGTTTCCCGAGACATAACTCGGGAGGTGGACCAGTTCCAGACCATGGTGATGACGGTTAGTACTTTGAACTCGGAAGGGAGATCTCGATCGTAACCACGGTGGAGGTCTGCTTCCCGAAATGAGCCTTCCGGTAGACGCACGCCGGACCCTCATCTACTTCGAAGATTTGCTGGTACCATGGTAAACACGGAACTTCAGCGACTAAATGTGTGATACAGATGTACGTTTAACGCAACAAAAAACTAGACTTGCTGGTTGCCTCGGCGACGGCTATCCGAATCGCAGTACCACGACGTCGACGTCGCTTCCTGGTCGACACGGCCGCTGATGTGTCGGTTCCCCATGTACCCCGTACGAACACTGTAATCCCGGAAAACCTACGACTAGCAGCCGCGAACTCTCCTCCCATCCGCAGCTATGGCTATGGGCAGGTTGACGTGAATCTCGGACTGCGCCGAACGTTTTCGTGGCATTTCATTAGGTCATTAGCATTCCCATATTAGGCGCAGACTTCCTGTATCATGGGTTGCCGGTGGACCTGCGGAACAAAGCTTTGGTATACCCCGCAACCTCATTACTGACGTCAGGCAAAATTTTTACCTGCCAAAGTGACACTCTTTCGGTAATTTTCGAGGATGTGGCCGACCACCGCATTGGCGCACTCCTCAGAATATACCGCAACATTGCTATGGAAAGTAGTTTCTCCCAGCCGGTAAGGGACGATGCTCAGCACCACATCAACATTACCGGCTCTCCAATCTTCTCAAGAGTGCGTCCACTTTCATCGCAGAAGCTTGCTGTTGCAAAGAAGAATCCAACGATTTAATGAAACAGAGTGTTTCCAATAACTTTTGGTCCTTCAATGCATTTGGTCCCTAAGCCAAACGATGAATTGCGACCAGGTGGAAATTATAGGCATCTGAATGCTCAGACAGTTCCAGACCGACACTCTATTCCACTCATCCAGGATTTTGCGCAATTGCTAAAGAACTGCCGTATTTTTACGACCTTAGATCTAGTTAAGGCGTATCACCAAATCCCTGTCGCTCCCGAAGACACTGTCTGTACACTTTTCGAACTCTTCGAATTCACTAGGATGACTTTCGGCTTGTACAACGCTGCACAGACTTTCCAGAGGTTCATCCACTCTGCTCTCTTTTGAAACTTGAACATTTGTTATGTCTACATGGATGATGTTTTGATCGCTTCCTCTTCAGAATCTAAGAACTTAGAACATTTGGAGTGCAGTTTTTAACGTCTCCTTGAGGCCGGACAGGTAAAATTTGTAGGCCACTTAGTAACCCCTGACGGTATCCAACCTGATCCAGACAAGGTTGAGGCGATAAAGAGCTTTCCGTAGGCAACCACGGTAATCGTCATTTCTTGTGCAAGGCTGCTCATCACCAAGCGATCCTGGACGCCTTTTTCTCTGGGCCTAAAACTAAAGACTCGATACTACGTGGTCTAGTGAAGCCGTTCATGCTTTTGGGACAGTCAAACAGCAGCTTGTTTTTGCTACACTACTGGCATTTCCTCAGGCAGATGTACCCCTAGCTGTCTTCGTCGGTGCCTTAGATACAGCGGTAGGAACCGCTTGTCACCAACGGCTAAATCAAATTTGGCAACCGTTGAACTTCTTTTCAAAACAACTTAACCCGGCTCAACGCAACTACAGCGCCTACGATCGTGAGCTACTTGCCGGGTACCCCACTATAAAATACTTCTGTTCCTCATTCCCTTCACCGTGCTCACGAATCAAAAGTTCCTTACTTCCGCGCTTGGACAAAAGACCGACAAGGCGTCTCCTCGATCATTTATCAATGTTTCTTCTCCAGGACCTCTGTGACATTGATTGCAGGGGTGTGCTGCGGATGGCTTCGGTGTTAACTCTCTCCTGATTATCAGAGGGTATTCTGTGTGGTTTTGTTATTCGAGCCCCGAATACTGTGCCAAAGAGATTGTGATCCGAGTTTATATTGGCTCCCCTCTATGTTCTGGCATTCACCAAAACTGAAAGGTGACGGCGATCGATCAAGACATGGTCAATTTGGCTAAAAGTGGTCTTATCTGGAGAGGCCCACGGACCACTTTCAGCGCAAATCAGGTACTTCCAATCCGCAGTCTGTTGTCATTGGAGGTTTGGTTTAAGCTATGGGAGCCAACGTATCGCCTGAATACAGGCTCCGTCCCTGTTTGGGTCTTAAAATCCCCAAGTATAATTTTGGTATCATTTTTGTGACATGCTTCGAAGATAGATTGTACTGCCTCGTAGAAGGTATCTTTTTCCGACTCTGCAGGATCCTCTGTAGAGGCGTGAACGTTAATGGGACTTATATTTCGAAATCTGCCTCGCAAACCCAGAGTGCATAACCGTTCACGCATGTTTTCATTTTTTAGCTGACTGCCTAGCTGGTTGCCTACTATAATATATGGTATAGTGGTTCATCTGCAGGAAATCGATCCTTGTCCAGTGCATCTCTTCTAGCATCGTTACATCAGTCTTAGTCTAGTTATATTGGGACAGGGTATCGGCTACCTGTTGGGCGGCATTCGATCTGTACAGGGAGCACATGTTCCATGAGAAAATGCGCAAATCATTGTGTTGCCAATCCAATCCAAGGCTTCTTTTTTGGCTTCGTAACTTCGGCTTACCGTGTAGGATTGTTAGCCCTATCCAACCCCAAACTTGAGGATCAGTTGGTTCGATTTGCCAGTTTTTAGGTGCAGAAAACTCGCCTTTATCCTCCCCTCAGCGGTCACCATATGGACGGGGAGATAAGGTTTGGTAGTAGAGCTGTGGAGTTAGTTCAGTTAGCGTTGCCCTGGTTTTATGCTCCGTGGATACCAATCCACGTTTCGCCTTCGGACCTATACTACCCTTTGGCCACCCAAAGCAAGTTCCAAACAGAACCTTGGAATAGAGCTAGGATAGATGTGGAATTTACGACACCAGATGAACGACTGGTGTGGAGGCCTTGTTTTGGAGCATCCCAGTGGAGGAGGCGCTGTTGTATCTGGAGGAGTGATTACTGAATTAAAATCCCACATCCTTGGTATGGAAAAGGGAACCAAGGATGCTCATGAAACTTGGGGGGGGGGGGTGTGCATGTTGGAGAACTACTTGACTTTCAGAGGAAAGTTCTACAAAGGAACCAGAGGGGTGGCAATGGGGAACCAACTTTCATCCTTTTTGAGTGACGTATTCATCGACAAGATTGAGAATGATCTACTTTCTAAAGACCGGCTCTCAAAGATCCGATCAAGGTACGTGGATTGCATTTTCACCATTGTCAGTGGTGTGTCAGACAAAGTGGACGAAATGCTGGAGGTCCTAAATGAGGTACATGCGAACCTTAGATTTACAATGGAGGTAGAGGTCAATGGTGAACTCCCGTTTCTATACCAGATAATTCAAACCACTCCCATTCACATTAAATGGCTGCTTTCCATGCGATGATCCACCAATTGTTCACCATGCCCCTCAGTGCGACACCGGAGTGAAGAACGGCTACCAATAGTCGATTATTGAAAGACTCATGAAATAAGGACAATGACATCTCTAGTTAATAACTTAGAAGGGAAAAATGAATAAAGGTCACACACTCTGCGGCTTCGTGGAAACTGATAAAAACGATGAAAGGGCTAAACATCGATATGGTCCCATTGAATAGTATTCACCAACTCAAAAACAGGCTGGCATCCCCCAAGGACCGCCGATTAAACACGAATCAAGTGGGATATATAAAGTTTCATGTCCAGATTGTGAGAGGTACTACTTAGAACAAACTAAGCGGCTGGTTTCGCTACGCTGGGGTACATGATTGAAGAGAAACATATCATAACAGACAGGAGGAAGATGGATGCGCAAGAGAACTTGACGATACTAAGGAAGCCAGAAGGGAACAGATTTAACCACGATACAGGCAACGTACAATCGAAGCTTCTGAGAGAGGTAGCAAGGGGGACACCCTATTACATACATTTAAACCAGCAACTGATTATCTAATTCACTGACGGATCCCTTATGACAGAGGAGCGGGTGCCAGGCGTAAATGTATGCAATAGACAGAAGTGACTCCTTTAAACTTTAAAGAAACTACACGAGGCAGAATCAATCAATAAATCAGAATCGATCAAGTTAGGGCCAACTAGGTGAACTCTACACTGGTATGAGAATGCTTGGCTCGCGCTATAAGGTATGGATACTTTGGGTTTCAAGCCACGTTTGGTTGGAAGACAACTAGGTAACGGACGAACTGGCCGAAAACGGAACAGAGGCGCCTTTACACAGGCCAGAACCCTTCTGTGGAATCTGAAACGGGCTCATGATAGCTACAACATTAAAAAATAAAGAGGAACGGCTGAGGGAACCATACTAGACGAGCCTACCAGGAATAGAGCAGTCCAAGGTGCCTATTGGGTGATACGAACCTAAGCGCACAAAAGACTCTCTAAAACAGCCGAATCATAGTGGGAATTGTCACTAGTCACTGCCGACAAAACTATTATCTAAGAAGGCCATAATGTCTGCAGGTTCTGTGCAAAGTGTGCCGAAAACCATACACGTTCTGGGGCAGAGTCCGGCAGTGCAAAGTAGGTCGAGCACCTGGGAGAATACTTAATATTCCAGGGGAATCCAGGGAACCAAAAGCAAAGAGTAAATGAGATTTATTCAAATAAATCTCAACCGTTGTGAGGGCGCACACGAGATTTTATATTGAGCCAGTTAGTCCAAACGCTCGATGCACCCGGGCTGGACAGAATACGGAACGTCGCTTTGAAGGCGGCGATAAAAGCAAGACCGGAATGGTTCCACTTTTAATACTTGCTTGGAACAGGGCACCTTCCCAACTCGGTGGGACAGGCAAATGCTGGCGTTGTTGTCAAAGAGTGCTAAACCACCTGAGGAACCAACTTTCCGCGTCCGAAAACTGTGAAGGATTTGTGGAGGTTCTTGGGCATGCTAAACTTCTATTGTCGTTTCCTGCCCAAGGCCGCTCAACACCTGTCCATTTTGAACGCGTATTTGTCTGGTCCCAAAACAAAAGACACACGAGAGACTGTGTGGTCTGAAGACTCTGTCCATGGGTTTGATAAATCCCGACAACAACTGGCTGATGCTACACTCTTGGCATTTCCTTGGCAAGATGCACCCGTAGCCGTTTTCGTTGATGTCTCTGACATCGCAGTAGGTGCTGCTCTTCAGCAAAAGGTGAATCAAGTCTGGCAGCCGTTCAACTTATTCTGTAGACAGTTAAACCCCGCTGAACGGAACTACAGCACCTACGATTGAGAACTGGTCACTGCGTACTTGAGCATTAAGTACTTCCGCTTCTCCCTTGAAAGCAGGCCGTTGACAGTGTTCACGGACCATAAGCCTCTCACATATTCTTTGAAACAGAAGCCCGACAAAGCGTCCCCTAACTTGAACTTTATAAGCCAGTTCACGTCCGACATACAGTATATGTCCGGTAAGGACAACATAGTTGCTCACGCTTTGTCACGTGTCTCCGAGGTAAACATCCCCGCCTCACTCGACATCTCGGCTATCGCCAAGGCGCAGAAGGATGAGGCAGTACTTCCGAGCCTCAAATCCAACCCCAAATACAAATTTCGGGAGTTGCCCATCTTCGGCTCTAAACTCCCCCTCTGCTGTGAAGACTCGGAAAAGGGACCCATACATTCCGGCCACCTTTTGAAAATAAGTGTTCCACGGGGTTCACGACTTAGCGCATCCAGGCATCAGAACGACAAATCGGTTAGTCACCGAGAAATACTTCTTCTGAATAAGGACATCAACTCCTGGGCTACAGAGTGCATCGCATGCCAGAAGTGTAAGGTCACCAGGCATATAAGAAAAGAAGTGAGCTCATTTCCCCGCACTACCAAGCGGTTCCACACCTTACACTTCAACATCGTAGGCCGTTTGTGAGACTCGCTCGGTTTCAGGTATTGCCTCACAATCATCGACAGGTTTACACGGCGGCTTGAGGCACCACCTCTGAAGGACATTACGGCGCAATCTTGTGCCGAAGCCCTCTGTTGAGAGTAGATCCCTCGCTTTGGTGTCCCTACAGTGATCATCACTAATCAGGGAATGCAATTTGAGTCCACCCTTTTCTCGGAGTTAGGCAAACTCCTGGGATTCAAACGCCAACGGACTACAGCATACCACCCGCAAGTCAGTGGGATGCTAGAGCGTTGGCACCGGACGCTGAGAGCCACCATTATGGCCCGCGACGATCCGTCCTGCACTCAAGTCTTATTTTTCTTCCAATTTGGCCTGGGAACAACCCGCCGAGAGAAATTTGCTGCCAGCCCCGCGGAGCTGGTATACGGGGAGAACCCAAGGCTCACCAGTGATCCGGTCTTCGACAAGAGATCGGGTCTCACAGACTCGGGAAACTCGGGAAACTGCACTTCCCACCCGACACACATCCATACCTACCTGCGCGCCCAAGGTTCTGGAAACGTGCACGCACGTCCTGGTCAGGACTGATGCTCTCCGGAAGCCGCTGCAGCCTCCATACGAAGGCTCGTACAGTGTTCTCGAGCGGGGAGAGCATTTCTTCCAGCTCGAGATCGGGGGTCACAAAGGGATTTTTCTAATTTTGAAATATTGATTTGAGGTGACCACTGAAGCCTAAGGTTGCATGTTCTTTATTAAAAAATAAAAAAATATTATTTTATCATTTATTTTATCAAATTAAATTAAATATATTTTTAATTATTATAATTTTTAAGATTTTAACAGCCTGCAAAAAACCACTTCATTTATGTGGTTGAACTACCCTTGGGAAATTCCTTCTATGTCTACCCTGACCGTTTGCCCTAGCTATTGTTTTTGCTACTTTTCCTGTCTTCTTTTACCTAATTCATATTCTCTATTAAGTATATTCACAAGGGTTGTTATACGAGGCCATACACAATATGTGTGTTTACGTTCATTTTCCCTTTCTCGTTTTTTTTTTGTTGAAATAGTGGAAATCCATTGTTTGGGCCGCTTTCGAGCAAGATGAAAAGGTAAAGAAAGTTTTAAACACCCCTTTTACGCATAACGAGAATAACAAACGTGGTGGCTTGGTTTGGAAAAATAAACCAACTTTCTAGTAACCTGAGGGGATGGGTACAATATTGGGGGATAGATGAGCTACCAAGGTAGAATCGAATCCTTGTTCACATGTAATATACTATCGGTGTAATGAGGGTGGTTAGTTGAAGGTTTTTTTTTCAAAAGGAACATATAAACATAAATTAATAAAAAAAATGTCCTCCCTCAGGGGTCGTTAGCGATTTTTAAACGGGTCGCTTACGATACGGGGTGTGACGTCCCCGAGGTGCCCGAGTAAGTAGTTCTGCCCCCTAGTTGGCAGCATACCTGCGTCCTAGGTGGTAGCCTCGAGAAAACTTCTCGGTGAAGAGCGAACCGCGAATGACCGGTACACGTCGGGACACACTGGGAGTCTCCGGAGCCGTCGACAACTCTCTGTCGGCGACGACGGGGTGATGTGAGCGTAACTCTGCCAAGGTGGTAGTTGCGACGTGTATCAGGAGCCAGCCCCTTCGGGACCCTGGTCGGGAAGTGTGCATTGAACCGGTGTTAGTAGACCGCGTTGCCCTGAGCGAGCGCTGATCCGTCCGTGAATTCCGGGATCAGCTAAGCGTAGGTCAGGCCTCAGGGAACTAGGGTAGAGGCTGTGTCCCCGAGGGTATACTCGTTTTTGACTATTGCGGCCCGCTCCCTTGCACACGATGCGCTGGTACCTTTTTAATAGAGACTATTCAGAAAATTATAAAAGAAAACGACGACACAACAGACAAGGAGGAAGAGCTGGGTGCGTTTGGGCGGAGCACAAAAATGCGTCGTTCACCGCAGCGGTCAGTGAGAGAGGCAACGAGGGCTGATATACCCGTAGGGACACCGGGGCGCCCAAATAAAGAGAAAGCCTCATCAAGTGGCGCGACTGACCGTCCGGAGATGGCAACTCCATTACCTTGCAGTGCCCCTGTTCTGGAAGTAAGCTCAGTGAGAAACGCTAGTCCTGGACACAACTCGAGTGGAAGTGCATTCGACCGTCCTCGCTAGAGCCGAAGAGGAAAGGCTCATCAGACTTGCGCAGCAGTGGTGAAACGTATGCGGTCGGCAACGTTCCTTCAGAGGAACGTCAGCAAGGGCGTCAAAAACGGGCTGATGGAACTGGAGGAACTACTGGACCGCATTTCCTTTTATAGACGAACGTGGAGAGCAGCGGAAGATGATTGTAGCGCAGAAACAGTCGCACTCCCCGCTGAGAATGCTGCTTGCATCAAACGGACCGCAGATAGCCCTCTCCAAAGTGAACTGGGGAAAAAGCGGAAAGAGGACGACGTGCCTGAAGAAGATTTCATCGAAGTAGTCTCCAAGGCCTAAAAAAAGAAGGCGAAAAAGGGTAAAAAGAAACAACGGACTCCGTCGCCAGAGACACGTCTGTCCAAAAACAAGGAGGCTGCCAACCTAAAGCCAGTAGCGGAAAAAACGAGGAAACGAAGAAGGACTAGACCGTCGGCTCTGCTCATTAAGCCGACGGAAGGCAAGACATTGGCGGAAGTCCTTAGTGAAATCCGCTATAGGATGAAACCCGAACAGAACGGAGCAGAGGCGTCTTCGATACGGAAAACAAGGAGTGGTGGAGTTCTCGTCGAACTGGGCCCAAAGACGACCAACAAGAGCACGTTCGGCGAAGCGGTCAAGGGGCCATTGGGGGAGAAGGCTCTTGTTTCCAGCCTAGAACCCATGTGCTCTCTAGAAATACGGGATCTTGATTGCCTCACAGAAAAGGCCGAAGTAGAAGAGGCGCTAAAGCGTGAATGTCCAGAGGTAACCAATGCCCGGGTAGGTATTACCTCTGTAAATGCTCGAGGCCAAAAGCTCGTCGTGGTGGAAGTCCCCGAGCAATATGCAAGGAAAATCCTTAACAGCCGGAGAATCAAAATCGGATGGGTAGTATGCAGGGTACGAATGCGGATAGTCCCCACCAAGTGCTACAGGTGTCTGGACTATAGACACATGTCAGCAGCTTGCAAGGGTCCGGACAGGAGGACAGCATGCCGGAGATGCAGCCAAGCGGGTCATCAAGCGAAGACTTGCAAAGAAAGCGAGAGTTGTGTTCTCTGCAGGGATCGTGGCGCGTCTGGCGAAAGCGTCGCACACACTGCCGGCTCGGATTGATGTCCGATCTGCAGGGCGGAATTGGAGAGGGCTAGGATGCGAACGCCATGATCCGGATTTTGCAAATTAACATGCACCGGAGTGCAACCGCTCACCAGTTGCTAGTACAGTTCGCTGCTGAAGTAAATGCTGATCTAGTGCTGAGTAGCGAGCAATACCGAAACAAAGACCCGTCCTCATGGTATCTCGACTTATCCGGCACCGCTGCCATCTGAGTTCGGGACGACGTTCGACTTCGTGTTCTTGCCGAAAGCTGGGGGGACGGACTTGTCTGGATCCGGTGTTTAGGGATAACGTTTTTTAGCGTTTACCTGACGCCGAATGAGTCGATTCCGGACTTTCGGCGCCGGCTTGATGCTCTGGAGGACGCCGTTTCGAGCACGGAGGGACGAATCCTGGTTGGCGGTGATTTTAATGCCAGGGCTCCTGAATGGGGCATGCCTCAATCAGATTCCAGAGGGAAACGGACTCTGGAAATGACGGCGAGAACCGGGCTCGTAATTTTGAACACCGGATCCACGCCAACGTTTCGGCGCCCAGGTTGTGAAGGAAGCATTCCTGACATCACTTTTGCGTCGGAATCTCTGGCATCATCGGTGGACGGGTGGCGAGTCCTAGAAGACTTCTCGGCAAGTAATCATCGGTACATTGAGTTCGAAGTGTTTGACGCTACTTGCCGACGAGCACCAACACGACGTTCCCTCTGCGTGTGGAATGTCGCGAGGGTGAACATCGAAAGGTTCGTCGAAGCTCTTGGAGCAGGTAGGGCCGCGCTGGGGGACACTCCGGGTGGTGGTGGTGTCGCAGCTGACACCGTCGTAAATTCAGTGATGAATCTGATAACGACGGCGTGTGAGGTTTCCATGCCCCGGAGAGGCCCCAGGCGCGACAAGCCTTCTATGTAGTGGTGGACCGCGGAAATTGCCGACCTACGGAAGGAGTGTCATAAGCTCCGCCGTTTGGCACAACGTTTGTATGCCAACGAGGAGGCATGTGCCATAAAGGCACAATATAGATCAGCAGAAAGGAGACTCCGCAGTGCTATAAATAAAAGCAAAGCTCGCGGCTGGCAAAATCTTGTTAATGAGGTGAATGATGACCCGTGGGGACTTGGCTATAAGCTTGTCACTCGGAAAATCGGGGCTCTGCGGAAGCCCTGCATATTGAGCACCGACCAGATGGACCGCATTTTGCGGGCATTGTTCCCCAGACACCCTGTTTGGGTTGATGTAAATAGCGCAGAAAGCGTCGTGGATTGCCCCCTTTTCACAATGGGAGAACTCGAAGAAGCGGTTCTCACTATGAAAAACAGGAAGGCGCCAGGTCCTGATGGCATCCCGGCGGAAGTTTACAAACTGGTGTTCCGCCAACGGCCAGAATTGCTGCTCGAAGCGTTCAATGCGTGCTTGAAGGAGGGCATTTTTCCTTGTCGCTGGAAAGTGGCCAGACTCGCGTTGATCAGTAAGAGTAAAGGAGACCCGGAGCTCCCGTCTGCATACCGACCGTTGTGTATGCTTGACACGGCCGGAAAAGTGCTCGAGAAGCTCATTAGGGGTAGACTCGCTGAAGCGATCCGTGCTGCCGGGGACTTATCCGCAAGGCAGTTCGGGTTTAGAACAGGGAAATCTTCAGTGGATGCTGTTATGGAGGTCGTAGATGTGTTTAATCGAGCCGGGGCACACAGCCGCCGATCTCGACGGATAGTGCTCCTCATAACACTTGATGTCAGAAATGCCTTCAATTCCGTAAGATGGACAGATATGCTAGGCACACTAGAGAACTCCTTTCACGTGCCAAGCTATCTCTTGCGGATATTGAGGGATTATCTGAAAGACCGCTCCCTGTTCTATGAGACGCTAGAGGGCCAGAGGAGGATGGAAATCATGTCGGGAGCAGCGCAGGGATCCATCCTAGGGCCCGACCTCTGGAACGCTTCCTACGATAGTCTGCTGAGACTCGATATGCCCGAAGAGTCGCGCCTGGTCGATTATGCAGACGACGTTGCGGCACTTGTTGCCGGATGCACTGTTGAACAGGCGCAAAGCAGACTTGGCATATTGATGCGACGGGTAAGCGGATGGATGACTGCTCACGGTTTCAACCTTGCGCTGGAAAAAATCGAAGTAGTCATCCTGACCAGAAGGAGAATCCCGACATTGCGTCCCATATCGATCGGCGAGTTGACTATAGAGTCAAAACCAGCGAGTAAATACCTTGGTTTAATGCTCGACTCGAAGATGAGCTTCTTCGAGCAAATCAAAGCAGCGGAATGTGGGCGGCCCTATATCAACTAGGAGACGTCTCCTCATGGGAGCAACGCAGTCCGTTCTTCTCTATGGTGCGGAGGTATAGACTGATGCCCTTCACAAGGAGGTGCATCGTTGCCCTCCTTGCCAAGCAACGCAAAGCTATCTACCGCCGTAAGGGCGAAAACTTAAGAGAAGTGATTGCCTGTGAAGAACGTCAACGCACTCTTAACGAGTGGCAACTTTCTTGGCAAAATGAGCCAAGGGGCAAGTGGACTGTGCGGCTCATCGACAAATTAGACCCATGGTTGAACAGAACGCACGGTGAGATTGATTACTTCCTCACCCAACTTCTAAGTGGGCATGGAGGTTTTCAGTCTTACCTGCACAGGGTTGGGGAGCGCGATCTCCTGACTGTGTGTTCTGCAATAGAGTGGCGGATGACGCTGAACACACCTTTTTCTCTTGCGAGAGGTGGGACCGCCTCCGCCAGCAGCTTTATGCAGACACAGGGGAGCTCTCTCCAGACAACATTGTCAGAGAGATGCCGAAGAGCGCTGGCAGCTGGAATCGTATTGCGCATTATGTTCGGGCTCTTCTTACTACGAAGAAGATTGAACTCGACCGGCAGAGGGATCGGACGGTAAGGGGTTCCCTGAACTAACAACAACTCCCTTCCTCCCCTCCCGTTGGTGAAAGGAATTCCCTGACTTGCCTGACTTGAAGGCTCCCAAAGCCGGGAGAGCGGGAGGGCTAGCCCGAAGTAATGTGTCAAACGGTTCCAGGTTAGTTCTCTGATGACATGGAGGTGTTTAGTTGGTAGTCCGCCAGCGTGCTGTTGCGGGAGTCCAACACTCTGTGCGTAAACGCATTCACCTACCCTACTCCCAAAAAAAATAAAAAAAATGTCTAATGTTAATGACTCTCCCTCCCCTGGAGGCTAAGGGCTGATTAGGCCGGTCTCGCCATTGAAGGATAACACGGCTCCCAACCATCCATCAAAAGTCTTACGTTTTCTGTAGTTTTTCAAATGAAGGGAGGGTTCAGGAAGATCAAAATAATGGGTAGTTTCGTCTGCATGGATGGGGGTAGCACCGAAATTAGCGTAAGGTGCCATAGCAAAATAGGGGTTGTAGCACAACTCAGCTTCAAATATCGAAACAGCATTTTCACTAAAAACCCACCCCTACCACTTACCCTTGCCTCCCACCCCCACCTTCACCCCCTGGGTCATCACACTCTCCAACCAAACCCCCTCCCTGCCTGTCTTGCATCGTTCTGTTTCCATTTCTTTTCTTTTTTTATATTTATTTCATGTTTAAAAAGCCGCCCTTACACACGTCTTAAGTATTCACGTTCATCTTGGAGATTGCTTGGAGGGAATTAGATGAAGGATGCTTAAAAGGGCGGTGGCGAAAAAAGGAGACGATGACTGGGCCAGAGGCGACTCTATATATCACTATGCGGTAGCTTGAGGAACGTCACAGGACGGGGTTGGCGGCGGGCTTCTGTCGGTGGAAAATGTGGAAGATTCTTGGTCGGAGAATATTCTTGTCGTTTATATTTTTCAAGACGACAGCGAACTAGGGAAATCAGTTATAATTTTTTTCAGGGGCTTTAGATTTTTTCACAGATACGGGGGTAAGTACGCATATACGTATGTATATAGTTTTGTGTACACATACATGTTTTTTTTTTTTGGTTCGTATGTGCACGAAATCATACTGAAATGAGTGGGTGAGAGGGTGGTTAGGCAATGTCGTCCCCGTTCATTTTTTTTCGTAGTCGGATACAAGGGGTGCGAATATATTGGGAATATATATTTTTTATCCGTTGGAGGGTTGCATACAAAGAAATAGTTCACGTATTGTTTTAAACCCCGTCATCGACACAAAAAATACGTAGAAAGTGTCAGGGACGCCTTTGAGAGGGTCAGGGGGGTGCGCGCGGAACGGTCACATTACGCAAAGTGAAGAGGGATGTAAGCGAACATCAAGCAAATATAACTACTCAAAAGACTTAGGGGACAGATTTTTTTTTCGTTATTGACAATTTCTTATGCTTGCTGCAGTTTTTTTTTCATTCTGTTGGTTTCAAATGAAACGGCTGTAGAACCAGGGTTGAGTTTTTTCAATGACCTTAACCGGATAGTTAGCTCGGTTTCCGAGGGTGACGACTCTTATGGTGTGGGGTTGCGGGCGGACGTGGTGCTATATGATGACGGAAAAGGAGGAGGAGGAGGTGGGACATGAAAGGAAGGATATTCGATAGTTTTTTCAATGGGGTTAGTTGGGTATCTAGGGTCGCGGAATTGTGCTAAATTCGCGGAAATAACGTTCTAAGAAGGTTTAAATAAAATAAATATCCTTTTGAAGGTCGAATAAGTCTAACCATCCCTTTTATGTATATATTCATATTCAGGTGTTTAAAACAAATGTACTGGCATTTTACGAGCGTTCTCAACCTTTAAAACCAGCCTGGAAAGTGACCAGTAGTTCGACAACCCCCTCAAGAAAAGGACCCACATGTCTGGTTTTCTAATTATGCCGAGTCACAACAAAACGTAGAAGATGCGGATCAGTCTTGAACGAGAGCAAAAAAAAAATACGCAACAATGCAAAACAAGAACTTTTTTTTGCGCCCTCCTCCTTATTTCACTTCCAAAGGAGATGACGGAAGGACGAAGATTTGGTTTGTAAGTTTTCAAGGGTGCCAACGAACGACGATGATGATGGAGATGAGGAAACTTTGTTCAACTTCAAACACCAACCACCTTCCCTCCTTCTTGCCTTTTATACATAATTATGTTTTTTTTTTTCGTTTCTTTTCTTTTTTTTCTATGAATATGGTAGGGGGGTGGCCAAAAATGACGAGGATAGCTGGAAAAAATCAATACTTCATTTTCGAAGATTAAATATATTCGCTAATGTATATATATGGTTTTAAGTGTAAGGGGGCATTATTCTTTAAGGGTATTTTGTATATATACAAAATCTTAGAAAATATACCATATTGTTGTGTTACAACGTGGAAACAGATGAGGAGGGGTGGACAACAGGAAAAGGTAGATTGCGTGGAAGATAGGTAATAGAGTTGGGTTTTTTTTTTGGGGGGGAAATGTGAAATAATAGCAAAGTCTATCGATTTTAATTGACTACGTTGTATGGAAATACATTAAGTTTCCGCAGTTGAGGCTGACATTTCTGCGTTGATTTTAAGCGGATGACGGGTCTAAATGCATTGGATATGAATTGACGGGAATATGATGGACTGAATTGGATTGTCACGTTAGCAATTTGAAAGGTTTTAACCTAGCTAACAGAATGAGGATCTCCATACGCGATTATCGAGAGTCCTCAGCCAGCAGCAAAGTAGGGAAGGCAAGGGTAGACTCCTTAATATCGGAGTAGATGACCAATCCCCAAAGAACTCCGCCATGCTATTAACATAGTATGCTCGTCCCAAGCCCAGGTAAAGGAGGAGGGTTTGAGGCAACGTACTCCCTACTATCCTCAGTAAAACAAAAATAAAATGCCGAGATCAGGGAAAGAGGTAAATAGAGTATAGTTGGAGTTATTCTACTATGCTAAACCCTACCTGATCTCTCTTGGTAACAGGCCCCGCGACAGGTCGACCAAGAAAATGCATACAATGTCGTTACAAACATGATGATCGGATTGAGTCACAAGCCTCGGAGAAATGCTAGGGCGTCCACCTCAGTCGACGCGGCAGGACGGGCCCCGATCCTGTCGAGAAATGGGCAAGGGTTCTTGACGCATGGACGGCGTCAGGACGTAAGCAAGTTAGTCCACACAGAACGAACAAAACAAATACGTGTCTGCACGCTAAATGTTGGTACCCTAACTGGAAAAACGGAGGAACTTGCAAGAGCCCTTCGGAAAAGGTGCATTCATATCTGCGCTCTGCAAGAAAGCCGATGGTCTGGTGCCAAAAGCTGCGATATTGAACGCGAACGCGGTAAAAATGGCTACAAACTTCTCTATTTTGGTAACCCACACAATCAATATGGTGTTGGCATTGCCACCTCAGAGGGTTTCCGTGATGCCATTAAAGAAGTCGAACGATTTGATGATCGACTGATGAAGCTCACCATTATATCAGCTGATCGCACTATTCACTTCTTCACTATGCACCACAGACAGGTCGACCTGATGCCGAGAAAGATGCCTTCTGGCAACTTCTCGATGAAAAGACTTGTCACGTGCCTGCTGACGATTACATAATCATTGCCGGCGACCTTAATGGTAATGTGGGTGAAACGGCAGATGGTAACAGGTGCCATGGGGGAAAGGGGTTCGGAGCGCGCAATGAGTGTCGCGAGCGTATAATCGATTTTGGGGACCCCCTTATGAATACATGGTTCATCAAAAGATTGTCTCATCTTCCCACATTTTATAGTGGGAACAGTAAAACGCAAATTGACTATATTCTCATAAGACGCCAACATATTTACCACTGTCACTGATTACAAACTCGTTCCCTATGAGACCATCGCACCTCAACATCGGCCGTTGATTGCCGTCCTGCGAATTAAGCCACCGATAAAACAGCGTGAGGAACGCACTGGCCCGCCGCGGATTAAATGGTGGCGATTTGATGAGAAGAAAGAAGAAACGGTCTCACTCATACGATTGCCAACCATTACAAATGTGGAAGAATCATGGAACCAAATGAAAGACACGATCCACAAAGCGGCCTCTGCAACCCTCGGGGTCACCAAGCCGGGTAAGCGCTACATCAACCGAGATACTTGGCTTTGGAATAATGATGTTGAAATGAAGGGCCGCCTCTACCACAAATTCCTCGACGATAAAACACCTGCTAATTGGCAAATTTATAAGAATGCCAACCGGGAAGCAAAGAAAGCGGTCGCTGTCACCCGAGTGAACCATTTCAAAAATCTTTACCATAAACTGGACACTCGGGATGGCGAGAGAGATCTGCACCGACTTGCTAAAAGCCGTAATGAACGCACACAGGGGGTCGAACACTTCTGTTGTGTTAATGACAAGAACGGTACTTTGCTTACCAACCGTCGAGTCGCAACGGATAGATGGCGAGAATACTTCGAAAAGATTTCAACTGAAGAATTTGCACATCCTCCACTTCCACAATCATTGCCGACATTTGGAGCAGTTCCACCAGTCAGCGCAACTGAAGTCGAAGAGGCAATAAAACAAATAAAATCGGGGAAAGCAACAGGACCTGACGACATTGCATCTGACCTCTGGAAAGCGAAGAGCTGGGACCCAACACTGTGGCTCAGTGAATTCTTTAACCGGGTTATTCAGGAAGGAAGAACACCATCTGACTGGCAAGAAAGTACCACTGTTCCAATATGGAAAAAGAAAGGTAGTCCAGCAGAATGTTCAAATTACCGTCCGATCCGGTTACTTTCCCATACCATAAAGATTTTTGAAAGCATTCTTGACAACCGTATTCGCGAAATCGTTGAAATAACCGGGATCAAGCCGGATTTGTCAAGAACTGCGGAACTACTGACGCAATACACGCTGCGCGGTTACTCATGGAGAAACACCGTGAGAAGCATCGCCCTCTTTACATTGCATTTCTGGATCTAGAGAAAGCATTTGACCGTGTACCACACGAACTCATCTGGTATGCTTTACGACAACACTTCGTGCCAGAAGAACTCGTGCGCTGGGTTCAATTGCTCTACCACGATCCGAAAAGTAAAGTTCGAAGTATGGCGGGTGTTAAAAACCGCTTCGTGTCTCTGTTGGTGTTCGTCAAGGAAGTGCCCTCTCACCACTCCTCTTTGTCCTTGTTATGGACACCGTCACACGGGATATCTAACGTCCAGCACCCGCAGATGATGTTTTCCTAGCATCTGATAGCAAAAATGATCTCGAGCAACTTGTTCAAAAATGGAATGATCGCCTCATGCAACACGGTCTCAGATTGAATTTAAACAAAACTGAATTTTTGACGACCGATCCCCATGAAACAGGCACAATCACTGTCAGCAGCAGTGATCTGCCCAGAACTGAGCGATTTAAATACCTCGGGTCAACGCTATCAGCCAATGGAGAACTGCGTTATGAAATTGCTTCACGCATTAACGCAACCTGGATGAAGTGGCGTTCCGCAACTGGTGTCCTTTGTGATCAACGTATCAACGAACGTCTCAAATCTAAAATTTACCGCAATGTCGTCCGTCCAGTCGCTCTCTATGGTTCTGAGTGTTGGCCGACCATAAAAGACAATGAACGGCTTCTTGCGGTAATGGAGACGAAGATGCTACGTTGGACTAGTGGCGTCACACGTTTAGATCACATCCGAAATGAGGATATCCGCGATCGTTATGGGGTTGCACCGATTGTGGAAAAGTTGCGAGAGAGGCATCTTCGATGGTATGGTCACGCAATTCGTGCAAATGAGAATTCACTTACCAAGATTGGTCTGAACATCGAAGTCGATGGTAAACGACCAAAAGGCAGACCTAAGCAACGGTGGCTTGATACGCTGGTTGGGGATTCGAAAGCCTCGAGATTGCACCCAGATCAGGCATTCGATAGAGCCAAATGGCG
Organism: Hermetia illucens; assembly: GCF_905115235.1. Lineage (NCBI taxonomy): Eukaryota > Metazoa > Arthropoda > Insecta > Diptera > Stratiomyidae > Hermetia > Hermetia illucens. The sequence continues at coordinate 6,096,541 of NC_051855.1, read as the reverse complement.
AAGCCGATCACGACGAGCCGACCCCGCTTAGGAACGGGACAAAGGTTGAAGAAAAAGAAGAAGATGACGAAACCCCAAAGGCGCTCAAATGTCGGATTTGCCATATCAACTATAGATTTAGCAAAATACCTGTGCACGTACACATGGAAAAGCCGAGGAATGACACTTCAGAGGAGACATCGAGTGGAAAGCTTACCGAGGTCCCCGGAGGACCCGAAAGAATGTCAGAAAGGACTGGATCAATCAGAGAAGTAGACCTGCTGCCCAACGAAGAGCAGAAGCTAGACGACGTAGAGTTTGATTTTTTAAGGCTTAGGGTGGACAGCGACGAGCAGGAAAGCGCCATGTCGGGTGAGAAGGGTGATACTGTGACAGTGAAAAAGAGCTCCACACGCTGGAGAGGCAGTCGTGACATGGAGCTACCCATGAGACGACATTCGGATTCCACCGGAGCTAGTCGTTAGACTGGTGAAGTATTATGAGAGGAAGGCTTTACCGCTTCTCCTATGTGGCGATGTCAACGCCCATCACGTCAAATCTTGGGAAACAACGAAACCAATCGAAGAGGTGAGCATCTTCTTGAATTTACTCTTAGCAATAAATTAGAGATATATAATATAGGAAATACTCCAACATTCGTCACCAGCACTAGGCAAGAGGTACTAGACATAACTCAAGGCAATAATTTGATGAACGGGCTGGTCAGGAATTGGAAGGTGTAGGGATGAACCCTCTATGTCTGATCACAGAATAACCATGTTCGACATTGAAGGCAACTGTGAAATAAAAAGGTTAATATGGAATCCCAGGAGAATGGATTGGTATGCCTATGTGGCGCACTTTAGCAACAACATGGTTCACCCTCAAAGGGGCGGTGATATCAGGAGCGAACTGGAACTAGAAACAGTGTTGGAAAAATTTAACAAAGTTGTCGTTGACGCATATGAGGTTAGCTGTCCGACTAAGACAGTTAAGTCATGAAGGAATGTACATTTGTGGAATAGGAGCTTAGCCAGAGAGGAGGTACGAAAACTCTTCAACCAGGCAAAACACGCCGAAAACTAGTCAAGGTTCAAAAATGCACTTACTGCGTATAGCAACGCGATCAGGGGAGCAAAACGGAACAGTTTCAGGGAATTCTGTGAAGTGATCGAAAAAATCGCAGAAGCAACCAGGCTATCTAAAGATGAGGCAATATCTTCTGTCTATCTTAAAAAGAAGGATTGGACATTTACCGAGAATGCTTCTCAGAACTCATTTTCCGAGGTGCTATTCCACGGCGGAAGCCGATAATATTCTGCCTCACACCTGAAATTAGCGAAAGAGGTGTGCTCGGAAACTAGGGTAAAGTGTGGGGACTTTTAAGCCACTAAAATCACTCGGAATAGATGGCATCTTCCCAG